>NC_082645.1:26205738-26929391 GCF_028023285.1 Balaenoptera ricei
TGTACACCTTGGACAAGCAACATTCTAACCATTACCCCAATTGAAAAAATTAAAACAACCAACTAGGAGTAATGAGACATAAACTTATGGGGGGTTCTCCTGGCACATTCCATTCAAATTTACAACCTAGGCAAACGACTTCCAGAACGGCTCTGCTGCCCTAGTACCCAGATTTGGGAATGGAGAAATGCTGCATCCTTGTGGCCGTTTCCCACAACAGCAGCTTTAAACCCACTGCAAAAGGTCACTAAATATTCACCAATTGCAGGTCTGTAAATGACACCTGCCCTCCAAAAAATACTGAGGTCGAAAATCGACCAAAATATTCTAGAGTGCAACCTTCCAAAAAGAAAATTTGAAGAGGTATATTGTACTCACACTTTTTTTTCTTTTTTCTTTTAACAGAAAAGGAAAAGGCGTGGAAAAAGGATGAATTGTAGGAATTTTTACAGACATGTAAACCCAAATTACAAAAACCTATCAGCTCACACCAGTCAGAATGGCCATCAACAAAAATGCTGCAAACAAGAAATGCTGACGTGATTGTGGAGAAATGCGTACCCTCGATTCTAAGGGGGACGTGGTAAGAGCCACCAATGAAAGCACAATTGAGGTGCCTTGAAAAGGTAAACGTTGAGCTACCATACCAGTCAATCAATCATACCCACTGCTGGGTCTATCACCTGAGAAAATGAAAATCAAAAATCGCAGGCTGGCAATCCTGCACTCCAGCAATATTTACCATAGGCAACACTTGGAAGCAACGAAAATGTCCATCAACAGAGGAATGCACCAAGAAGAAGTGGTCCATGTACACAATGGAATATTAGCCATGGAAAACATTGAAGCACTGCTCTTTGAGGCACCATAGATGAGCCTGGAGATAATCACAAAACATGAAGGAGGTCGGAAAGCAAAAGACCTATATCTTATATTATCACTTATGGCATTATCTAATAACTGACACAGATGAACATATTTCCAAAGAGAAAGACACTCACAGGCGTAGAAAACAAACTATGCTCATCTAAAAGGAAAGGAGGGGGGAAATTGAGAAATGAAGATTAGTGTTACTATACATATTCAAATACATATTATATACATGTATCAAAAAGATCGAACATATAGCAAGGGAGGTCGACGGAACACTGTAATATTTTATATGGGAAGAGGATCTGTACATTAATAGACATACATAATGTCCAAATGAACTAGATTGTGTACACCTAGGACAAACACTATTCTAAACTTTACCCAGATTTAAAAAATTTTAAAAACCAAGAAGAAGTAATGAGACATAAACTTATGGGGATTTCTCCAGGCAAATTCCATTCTAATCTACAACCTGGACAATGACTTCCAGAAAGGCTCTGCTGCCCTAGAACCCAGATTGGGGAATGGAGAAATGCTACCTCCTTGTGGACGTATCCCACAACAGCAGCTTTGAACTCACTGCAAAAGGTCACTAAATTTTCACCAACTTGCAGTTCTGTAAATTGCGCCTGCCCTCCAGAAAATTTCTGGGGTCAAAAATCGACCAAAAAATTCAGAAGAGGGCAACCTTCGAAGAAGACAATTTCAAGAGCTGTGTTGTACTCACGGTTTTTTCTTTTAAGAGAAAAGAAAAAGGCATAGGAATATGATGAATTTTAAAAATTTTCATGACATGCATACCCATATTACAAAACCCTATCAGCTCACAGCAGTCAGAATGGCCATTAGGAAAAATGCTGCAAAAAATAAACGGTGAAGGGAGTGTGGAGAAATGCGTACCCTCGGTTGTAAGGGGGGGCATGTAAAGAGCCACTAATGAAAACACAATGTAGGTGCTTTGAAAAGGGAAACATTGAACTACCAGTCCATCAATCACAACCACTGCTTGGCCTATCACCTGAGAAAATGAGAATCAAAAAGTCACAGGCTGGGAAACCTGTATGCCAGCAATATTTACCATAGCCAGCACTTGGAAGCAATGAAAATGTCCATCAACCGAGGAATGCACCAAGAAGAAGTGGTCCACGTACACAATGGAATATTACTCTAATAATAAATATAAATTAAATTTAAAAACAAACAAAAGCAAGGAGACATCAACATTTGTGGGTTTATCCGGGCACATTGCACTCTAATTTATAACCGAAAAACACCACTGGCCGGTAGGACTGTTTCCCTAGTGCCAGCAAGGGGAACGTAGAAAGGCTGTCGCTCTCTGGCCGTTACCTGCAAAAGCAGGTTTAAAGCCTGAGCTAATGGTCACTTCATATGAACAAGTACTGCAGGGCTGTAAATGAAACCTGCCCTCAAAATGTCTTGAGGGAGATAATGGCCAAAATATTTCAAATGGTGACACATACTTTAAGAAAACACTTTGAAGAAATAAGCTCTCATCACAGCTGGAAAAATAAAAAGGACATGTCTTACAGCTCAATTTCAACGCATTATGAGACACATGCAAATTCAACCACAAAGAGGTATCAGCTCACACCACTCAGAATAACCATCAGCAAAAACTACAAAGAATAAATGCTGAAGGTGCTGGGAAGAAATGCATACCCTCCGCTTTAAGTGGGACGTAACCTGGAAAGAGCCACTAAAGAGAACGGAATAGAGGTGCCTTTAAAAGGTAAACATTGAGCTACCATATGATCCAGCAGACCTATTCCTGGACCTATAACCTAAGAAGACAGAATTGGAAGGACACAGGTACGCAAATCTGCATTGCATAGTATAACAATCGCCAAGATGTGGAAGTAACCAAAAAGTCCAACGACGGATGGGTGGACAATGAAGAACTGCTACATGTACAGATGGAATATGAGCTAGTGAAAAAATGAAACAATGCCATTTGCAGCACCATAGATGAGTCTAGAAGTAATCACGCAACTTGCTGTAAGTGAGAAAGCGAAAGACACATATCCTATCATATCACATATAGGTGTTACCTAAAAAATGATACAAACAAAGGTATTTCCACAGAGAAACACTATCATAGATTCATTAAAAAAACTTATGGTTCACCAAATGGAAAGGTGTGAGGATTGGATACATTACCGTATAGAGGTTAACAGAGTGATACAAACATATGTGAAATATATAATCACCAAAGACCTACGCAATACCAAGAGAAGACTACTCAACATTGTGTCGTAACCTACATGGGAAAAGGATCCGAAGAAAAATAGATATATGTCTATGTGTGAAAGAACCACATCTTGCACACCTAGAACAAACAAAACATTGTAATCAAGTTTGCTGTGATAAGAAATAAAAATTAAGTTAAAGATACCAACAAGAAGTAATGAGACATAAACTTAAAGGGCTTTTTCCTCGCACATTCCATTCTAATTTACAACCTAGAACACCACTTCCAGTAAGGCTCTGTTGCCCTAGTAACCAGATTTGGTAAAGGAGAAATGCTGCCGCCTTGTGGCCGATTCCCGCAACAGCAGCTTTTAACCCACAGCTAATGGTCACTTACCATTCACAAGGACTCAGGGCTGTAAAGGACACCTGCCCTCAAAATTGTGCTGAGGTAGGGAATGGATAAAAGAAATTCAAAACAGGCAAAATGTTCACGAAGCTCGTATGAAGAGGTAAGTTGTACTCACTCTCTTTTTAAAGAAAGGAAAATGGATAAAAGCTCAACCTCAGGAAGTATTAGACTCATGCAATCTAATCTACAAAAAGTTTTCAACTCACACCCGTCGACTGACCATTGGCAAAAAGTCTACAAACAATCAATGCTGAAGAGGTTTTAGAGAACTGTGTACCCTCTAGCTGCTGGTGAGATGTAAAAGGGTTAAACGCTAATAATGAGAACAGAAAGGAGCTGCGTTGAAAAGGAAAAATTGAGGTACCATTCAATCCAGCAGGCGCACCAATGGGCCTCTCACCTGAGAAGACCAGAATGAAGAAGACCCGGGCTGCAAAAGCTGCACTGCAGCCTTATTCACAATAGACAAGACAGTGAAGCAACCAAAATGTCCATCAACAGATGAAAGGAAAAAGAAGAAGCGGTCCATGTACACAATGAATACTAGCCATGGAAAACAATGAAACACTGCTCTTTGAGACACCATAGATGATCTTGGAGATAATCACAGAACATGAGGTAAGTCGGAAAGCAAAAGTCCTATATCCTATGATATCACTTATACGCGTTCTCTAATAACTGACACAAATGAACATATTTCCACTGAGAAAGTCAATCACAGACTTATTAAAAAAAACTATGCTTATCTACAAGGAAAGGTGGGGGGAATGGATACATGAAGATTAGCGTTACCATATGTATACAAATACATATTATATACATATATCAAAAAGACCGACCATATAGCAAGGAAGGTTTACGGAACACTGTGTAATAATTTACACGGGAAGAGGATCTCTACATAAATAGGTATATAGAATATGTAGATGAACCAGAGTATGTACACCTTGGACAAGCAACATTCTAACCATTACCCCAATTGAAAAAATTAAAACAACCAACTAGGAGTAATGAGACATAAACTTATGGGGGGTTCTCCTGGCACATTCCATTCAAATTTACAACCTAGGCAAACGACTTCCAGAACGGCTCTGCTGCCCTAGTACCCAGATTTGGGAATGGAGAAATGCTGCATCCTTGTGGCCGTTTCCCACAACAGCAGCTTTAAACCCACTGCAAAAGGTCACTAAATATTCACCAATTGCAGGTCTGTAAATGACACCTGCCCTCCAAAAAATACTGAGGTCGAAAATCGACCAAAATATTCTAGAGTGCAACCTTCCAAAAAGAAAATTTGAAGAGGTATATTGTACTCACACTTTTTTTTCTTTTTTCTTTTAACAGAAAAGGAAAAGGCGTGGAAAAAGGATGAATTGTAGGAATTTTTACAGACATGTAAACCCAAATTACAAAAACCTATCAGCTCACACCAGTCAGAATGGCCATCAACAAAAATGCTGCAAACAAGAAATGCTGACGTGATTGTGGAGAAATGCGTACCCTCGATTCTAAGGGGGACGTGGTAAGAGCCACTAATGAAAGCACAATTGAGGTGCCTTGAAAAGGTAAACGTTGAGCTACCATACCAGTCAATCAATCATACCCACTGCTGGGTCTATCACCTGAGAAAATGAAAATCAAAAATCGCAGGCTGGCAATCCTGCACTCCAGCAATATTTACCATAGGCAACACTTGGAAGCAACGAAAATGTCCATCAACAGAGGAATGCACCAAGAAGAAGTGGTCCATGTACACAATGGAATATTAGCCATGGAAAACATTGAAGCACTGCTCTTTGAGGCACCATAGATGAGCCTGGAGATAATCACAAAACATGAAGGAGGTCGGAAAGCAAAAGACCTATATCTTATATTATCACTTATGGCATTATCTAATAACTGACACAGATGAACATATTTCCAAAGAGAAAGACACTCACAGGCGTAGAAAACAAACTATGCTCATCTAAAAGGAAAGGAGGGGGGAAATTGAGAAATGAAGATTAGTGTTACTATACATATTCTAATACATATTATATACATGTATCAAAAAGATCGAACATATAGCAAGGGAGGTCGACGGAACACTGTAATATTTTATATGGGAAGAGGATCTGTACATTAATAGACATACATAATGTCCAAATGAACTAGATTGTGTACACCTAGGACAAACACTATTCTAAACTTTACCCAGATTTAAAAAATTTTAAAAACCAAGAAGAAGTAATGAGACATAAACTTATGGGGATTTCTCCAGGCAAATTCCATTCTAATTTACAACCTGGACAATGACTTCCAGAAAGGCTCTGCTGCCCTAGAACCCAGATTGGGGAATGGAGAAATGCTACCTCCTTGTGGACGTATCCCACAACAGCAGCTTTGAACTCACTGCAAAAGGTCACTAAATTTTCACCAACTTGCAGTTCTGTAAATTGCGCCTGCCCTCCAGAAAATTTCTGGGGTCAAAAATCGACCAAAAAATTCAGAAGAGGGCAACCTTCGAAGAAGACAATTTCAAGAGCTGTGTTGTACTCACGGTTTTTTCTTTTAAGAGAAAAGAAAAAGGCATAGGAATATGATGAATTTTAAAAATTTTCATGACATGCATACCCATATTACAAAACCCTATCAGCTCACAGCAGTCAGAATGGCCATTAGGAAAAATGCTGCAAAAAATAAACGGTGAAGGGAGTGTGGAGAAATGCGTACCCTCGGTTGTAAGGGGGGGCATGTAAAGAGCCACTAATGAAAACACAATGTAGGTGCTTTGAAAAGGGAAACATTGAACTACCAGTCCATCAATCACAACCACTGCTTGGCCTATCACCTGAGAAAATGAGAATCAAAAAGTCACAGGCTGGGAAACCTGTATGCCAGCAATATTTACCATAGCCAGCACTTGGAAGAAATGAAAATGTCCATCAACCGAGGAATGCACCAAGAAGAAGTGGTCCACGTACACAATGGAATATTACTCTAATAATAAATATAAATTAAATTTAAAAACAAACAAAAGCAAGGAGACATCAACATTTGTGGGTTTATCCGGGCACATTGCACTCTAATTTATAACCGAAAAACACCACTGGCCGGTAGGACTGTTTCCCTAGTGCCAGCAAGGGGAACGTAGAAAGGCTGTCGCTCTCTGGCCGTTACCTGCAAAAGCAGGTTTAAAGCCTGAGCTAATGGTCACTTCATATGAACAAGTACTGCAGGGCTGTAAATGAAACCTGCCCTCAAAATGTCTTGAGGGAGATAATGGCCAAAATATTTCAAATGGTGACACATACTTTAAGAAAACACTTTGAAGAAATAAGCTCTCATCACAGCTGGAAAAATAAAAAGGACATGTCTTACAGCTCAATTTCAACGCATTATGAGACACATGCAAATTCAACCACAAAGAGGTATCAGCTCACACCACTCAGAATAACCATCAGCAAAAACTACAAAGAATAAATGCTGAAGGTGCTGGGAAGAAATGCATACCCTCCGCTTTAAGTGGGACGTAACCTGGAAAGAGCCACTAAAGAGAACGGAATAGAGGTGCCTTTAAAAGGTAAACATTGAGCTACCATATGATCCAGCAGACCTATTCCTGGACCTATAACCTAAGAAGACAGAATTGGAAGGACACAGGTACGCAAATCTGCATTGCATAGTATAACAATCGCCAAGATGTGGAAGTAACCAAAAAGTCCAACGACGGATGGGTGGACAATGAAGAACTGCTACATGTACAGATGGAATATGAGCTAGTGAAAAAATGAAACAATGCCATTTGCAGCACCATAGATGAGTCTAGAAGTAATCACGCAACTTGCTGTAAGTGAGAAAGCGAAAGACACATATCCTATCATATCACATATAGGTGTTACCTAACAAATGATACAAACAAAGGTATTTCCACAGAGAAACACTATCATAGATTCATTAAAAAAACTTATGGTTCACCAAATGGAAAGGTGTGAGGATTGGATACATTACCGTATAGAGGTTAACAGAGTGATACAAACATATGTGAAATATATAACCACCAAAGACCTACGCAATACCAAGAGAAGACTACTCAACATTGTGTCGTAACCTACATGGGAAAAGGATCCGAAGAAAAATAGATATATGTCTATGTGTGAAAGAACCACATCTTGCACACCTAGAACAAACAAAACATTGTAATCAAGTTTGCTGTGATAAGAAATAAAAATTAAGTTAAAGATACCAACAAGAAGTAATGAGACATAAACTTAAAGGGCTTTTTCCTCGCACATTCCATTCTAATTTACAACCTAGAACACCACTTCCAGTAAGGCTCTGTTGCCCTAGTAACCAGATTTGGTAAAGGAGAAATGCTGCCGCCTTGTGGCCGATTCCCGCAACAGCAGCTTTTAACCCACAGCTAATGGTCACTTACCATTCACAAGGACTCAGGGCTGTAAAGGACACCTGCCCTCAAAATTGTGCTGAGGTAGGGAATGGATAAAAGAAATTCAAAACAGGCAAAATGTTCACGAAGCTCGTATGAAGAGGTAAGTTGTACTCACTCTCTTTTTAAAGAAAGGAAAATGGATAAAAGCTCAACCTCAGGAAGTATTAGACTCATGCAATCTAATCTACAAAAAGTTTTCAACTCACACCCGTCGACTGACCATTGGCAAAAAGTCTACAAACAATCAATGCTGAAGAGGTTTTAGAGAACTGTGTACCCTTCTAGCTGCTGGTGAGATGTAAAAGGGTTAAACGCTAATAATGAGAACAGAAAGGAGCTGCGTTGAAAAGGAAAAATTGAGGTACCATTCAATCCAGCAGGCGCACCAATGGGCCTCTCACCTGAGAAGACCAGAATGAAGAAGACCCGGGCTGCAAAAGCTGCACTGCAGCCTTATTCACAATAGACAAGACAGTGAAGCAACCAAAATGTCCATCAACAGATGAAAGGAAAAAGAAGAAGCGGTCCATGTACACAATGAATACTAGCCATGGAAAACAATGAAACACTGCTCTTTGAGACACCATAGATGATCTTGGAGATAATCACAGAACATGAGGTAAGTCGGAAAGCAAAAGTCCTATATCCTATGATATCACTTATACGCGTTCTCTAATAACTGACACAAATGAACATATTTCCACTGAGAAAGTCAATCACAGACTTATTAAAAAAAACTATGCTTATCTACAAGGAAAGGTGGGGGGAATGGATACATGAAGATTAGCGTTACCATATGTATACAAATACATATTATATACATATATCAAAAAGACCGACCATATAGCAAGGAAGGTTTACGGAACACTGTGTAATAATTTACACGGGAAGAGGATCTCTACATAAATAGGTATATAGAATATGTAGATGAACCAGAGTATGTACACCTTGGACAAGAAACATTCTAACCATTACCCCAATTGAAAAAATTAAAACAACCAACTAGGAGTAATGAGACATAAACTTATGGGGGGTTCTCCTGGCACATTCCATTCAAATTTACAACCTAGGCAAACGACTTCCAGAACGGCTCTGCTGCCCTAGTACCCAGATTTGGGAATGGAGAAATGCTGCATCCTTGTGGCCGTTTCCCACAACAGCAGCTTTAAACCCACTGCAAAAGGTCACTAAATATTCACCAATTGCAGGTCTGTAAATGACACCTGCCCTCCAAAAAATACTGAGGTCGAAAATCGACCAAAATATTCTAGAGTGCAACCTTCCAAAAAGAAAATTTGAAGAGGTATATTGTACTCACACTTTTTTTTCTTTTTTCTTTCAACAGAAAAGGAAAAGGCGTGGAAAAAGGATGAATTGTAGGAATTTTTACAGACATGTAAACCCAAATTACAAAAACCTATCAGCTCACACCAGTCAGAATGGCCATCAACAAAAATGCTGCAAACAAGAAATGCTGACGTGATTGTGGAGAAATGCGTACCCTCGATTCTAAGGGGGACGTGGTAAGAGCCACTAATGAAAGCACAATTGAGGTGCCTTGAAAAGGTAAACGTTGAGCTACCATACCAGTCAATCAATCATACCCACTGCTGGGTCTATCACCTGAGAAAATGAAAATCAAAAATCGCAGGCTGGCAATCCTGCACTCCAGCAATATTTACCATAGGCAACACTTGGAAGCAACGAAAATGTCCATCAACAGAGGAATGCACCAAGAAGAAGTGGTCCATGTACACAATGGAATATTAGCCATGGAAAACATTGAAGCACTGCTCTTTGAGGCACCATAGATGAGCCTGGAGATAATCACAAAACATGAAGGAGGTCGGAAAGCAAAAGACCTATATCTTATATTATCACTTATGGCATTATCTAATAACTGACACAGATGAACATATTTCCAAAGAGAAAGACACTCACAGGCGTAGAAAACAAACTATGCTCATCTAAAAGGAAAGGAGGGGGGAAATTGAGAAATGAAGATTAGTGTTACTATACATATTCAAATACATATTATATACATGTATCAAAAAGATCGAACATATAGCAAGGGAGGTCGACGGAACACTGTAATATTTTATATGGGAAGAGGATCTGTACATTAATAGACATACATAATGTCCAAATGAACTAGATTGTGTACACCTAGGACAAACACTATTCTAAACTTTACCCAGATTTAAAAAATTTTAAAAACCAAGAAGAAGTAATGAGACATAAACTTATGGGGATTTCTCCAGGCAAATTCCATTCTAATTTACAACCTGGACAATGACTTCCAGAAAGGCTCTGCTGCCCTAGAACCCAGATTGGGGAATGGAGAAATGCTACCTCCTTGTGGACGTATCCCACAACAGCAGCTTTGAACTCACTGCAAAAGGTCACTAAATTTTCACCAACTTGCAGTTCTGTAAATTGCGCCTGCCCTCCAGAAAATTTCTGGGGTCAAAAATCGACCAAAAAATTCAGAAGAGGGCAACCTTCGAAGAAGACAATTTCAAGAGCTGTGTTGTACTCACGGTTTTTTCTTTTAAGAGAAAAGAAAAAGGCATAGGAATATGATGAATTTTAAAAATTTTCATGACATGCATACCCATATTACAAAACCCTATCAGCTCACAGCAGTCAGAATGGCCATTAGGAAAAATGCTGCAAAAAATAAACGGTGAAGGGAGTGTGGAGAAATGCGTACCCTCGGTTGTAAGGGGGGGCATGTAAAGAGCCACTAATGAAAACACAATGTAGGTGCTTTGAAAAGGGAAACATTGAACTACCAGTCCATCAAGCACAACCACTGCTTGGCCTATCACCTGAGAAAATGAGAATCAAAAAGTCACAGGCTGGGAAACCTGTATGCCAGCAATATTTACCATAGCCAGCACTTGGAAGAAATGAAAATGTCCATCAACCGAGGAATGCACCAAGAAGAAGTGGTCCACGTACACAATGGAATATTACTGTAATAATAAATATAAATTAAATTTAAAAACAAACAAAAGCAAGGAGACATCAACATTTGTGGGTTTATCCGGGCACATTGCACTCTAATTTATAACCGAAAAACACCACTGGCCGGTAGGACTGTTTCCCTAGTGCCAGCAAGGGGAACGTAGAAAGGCTGTCGCTCTCTGGCCGTTACCTGCAAAAGCAGGTTTAAAGCCTGAGCTAATGGTCACTTCATATGAACAAGTACTGCAGGGCTGTAAATGAAACCTGCCCTCAAAATGTCTTGAGGGAGATAATGGCCAAAATATTTCAAATGGTGACACATACTTTAAGAAAACACTTTGAAGAAATAAGCTCTCATCACAGCTGGAAAAATAAAAAGGACATGTCTTACAGCTCAATTTCAACGCATTATGAGACACATGCAAATTCAACCACAAAGAGGTATCAGCTCACACCACTCAGAATAACCATCAGCAAAAACTACAAAGAATAAATGCTGAAGGTGCTGGGAAGAAATGCATACCCTCCGCTTTAAGTGGGACGTAACCTGGAAAGAGCCACTAAAGAGAACGGAATAGAGGTGCCTTTAAAAGGTAAACATTGAGCTACCATATGATCCAGCAGACCTATTCCTGGACCTATAACCTAAGAAGACAGAATTGGAAGGACACAGGTACGCAAATCTGCATTGCATAGTATAACAATCGCCAAGATATGGAAGTAACCAAAAAGTCCAACGACAGATGGGTGGACAATGAAGAACTGCTACATGTACAGATGGAATATGAGCTAGTGAAAAAATGAAACAATGCCATTTGCAGCACCATAGATGAGTCTAGAAGTAATCACGCAACTTGCTGTAAGTGAGAGAGCGAAAGACACATATCCTATCATATCACATATAGGTGTTACCTAAAAAATGATACAAACAAAGGTATTTCCACAGAGAAACACTATCATAGATTCATTAAAAAAACTTATGGTTCACCAAATGGAAAGGTGTGAGGATTGGATACATTACCGTATAGAGGTTAACAGAGTGATACAAACATATGTGAAATATATAACCACCAAAGACCTACGCAATACCAAGAGAAGACTACTCAACATTGTGTCGTAACCTACATGGGAAAAGGATCCGAAGAAAAATAGATATATGTCTATGTGTGAAAGAACCACATCTTGCACACCTAGAACAAACAAAACATTGTAATCAAGTTTGCTGTGATAAGAAATAAAAATTAAGTTAAAGATACCAACAAGAAGTAATGAGACATAAACTTAAAGGGCTTTTTCCTCGCACATTCCATTCTAATTTACAACCTAGAACACCACTTCCAGTAAGGCTCTGTTGCCCTAGTAACCAGATTTGGTAAAGGAGAAATGCTGCCGCCTTGTGGCCGATTCCCGCAACAGCAGCTTTTAACCCACAGCTAATGGTCACTTACCATTCACAAGGACTCAGGGCTGTAAAGGACACCTGCCCTCAAAATTGTGCTGAGGTAGGGAATGGATAAAAGAAATTCAAAACAGGCAAAATGTTCACGAAGCTCGTATGAAGAGGTAAGTTGTACTCACTCTCTTTTTAAAGAAAGGAAAATGGATAAAAGCTCAACCTCAGGAAGTATTAGACTCATGCAATCTAATCTACAAAAAGTTTTCAACTCACACCCGTCGACTGACCATTGGCAAAAAGTCTACAAACAATCAATGCTGAAGAGGTTTTAGAGAACTGTGTACCCTTCTAGCTGCTGGTGAGATGTAAAAGGGTTAAACGCTAATAATGAGAACAGAAAGGAGCTGCGTTGAAAAGGAAAAATTGAGGTACCATTCAATCCAGCAGGCGCACCAATGGGCCTCTCACCTGAGAAGACCAGAATGAAGAAGACCCGGGCTGCAAAAGCTGCACTGCAGCCTTATTCACAATAGACAAGACAGTGAAGCAACCAAAATGTCCATCAACAGATGAAAGGAAAAAGAAGAAGCGGTCCATGTACACAATGAATACTAGCCATGGAAAACAATGAAACACTGCTCTTTGAGACACCATAGATGATCTTGGAGATAATCACAGAACATGAGGTAAGTCGGAAAGCAAAAGTCCTATATCCTATGATATCACTTATACGCGTTCTCTAATAACTGACACAAATGAACATATTTCCACTGAGAAAGTCAATCACAGACTTATTAAAAAAAACTATGCTTATCTACAAGGAAAGGTGGGGGGAATGGATACATGAAGATTAGCGTTACCATATGTATACAAATACATATTATATACATATATCAAAAAGACCGACCATATAGCAAGGAAGGTTTACGGAACACTGTGTAATAATTTACACGGGAAGAGGATCTCTACATAAATAGGTATATAGAATATGTAGATGAACCAGAGTATGTACACCTTGGACAAGCAACATTCTAACCATTACCCCAATTGAAAAAATTAAAACAACCAACTAGGAGTAATGAGACATAAACTTATGGGGGGTTCTCCTGGCACATTCCATTCAAATTTACAACCTAGGCAAACGACTTCCAGAACGGCTCTGCTGCCCTAGTACCCAGATTTGGGAATGGAGAAATGCTGCATCCTTGTGGCCGTTTCCCACAACAGCAGCTTTAAACCCACTGCAAAAGGTCACTAAATATTCACCAATTGCAGGTCTGTAAATGACACCTGCCCTCCAAAAAATACTGAGGTCGAAAATCGACCAAAATATTCTAGAGTGCAACCTTCCAAAAAGAAAATTTGAAGAGGTATATTGTACTCACACTTTTTTTTCTTTTTTCTTTCAACAGAAAAGGAAAAGGCGTGGAAAAAGGATGAATTGTAGGAATTTTTACAGACATGTAAACCCAAATTACAAAAACCTATCAGCTCACACCAGTCAGAATGGCCATCAACAAAAATGCTGCAAACAAGAAATGCTGACGTGATTGTGGAGAAATGCGTACCCTCGATTCTAAGGGGGACGTGGTAAGAGCCACTAATGAAAGCACAATTGAGGTGCCTTGAAAAGGTAAACGTTGAGCTACCATACCAGTCAATCAATCATACCCACTGCTGGGTCTATCACCTGAGAAAATGAAAATCAAAAATCGCAGGCTGGCAATCCTGCACTCCAGCAATATTTACCATAGGCAACACTTGGAAGCAACGAAAATGTCCATCAACAGAGGAATGCACCAAGAAGAAGTGGTCCATGTACACAATGGAATATTAGCCATGGAAAACATTGAAGCACTGCTCTTTGAGGCACCATAGATGAGCCTGGAGATAATCACAAAACATGAAGGAGGTCGGAAAGCAAAAGACCTATATCTTATATTATCACTTATGGCATTATCTAATAACTGACACAGATGAACATATTTCCAAAGAGAAAGACACTCACAGGCGTAGAAAACAAACTATGCTCATCTAAAAGGAAAGGAGGGGGGAAATTGAGAAATGAAGATTAGTGTTACTATACATATTCAAATACATATTATATACATGTATCAAAAAGATCGAACATATAGCAAGGGAGGTCGACGGAACACTGTAATATTTTATATGGGAAGAGGATCTGTACATTAATAGACATACATAATGTCCAAATGAACTAGATTGTGTACACCTAGGACAAACACTATTCTAAACTTTACCCAGATTTAAAAAATTTTAAAAACCAAGAAGAAGTAATGAGACATAAACTTATGGGGATTTCTCCAGGCAAATTCCATTCTAATTTACAACCTGGACAATGACTTCCAGAAAGGCTCTGCTGCCCTAGAACCCAGATTGGGGAATGGAGAAATGCTACCTCCTTGTGGACGTATCCCACAACAGCAGCTTTGAACTCACTGCAAAAGGTCACTAAATTTTCACCAACTTGCAGTTCTGTAAATTGCGCCTGCCCTCCAGAAAATTTCTGGGGTCAAAAATCGACCAAAAAATTCAGAAGAGGGCAACCTTCGAAGAAGACAATTTCAAGAGCTGTGTTGTACTCACGGTTTTTTCTTTTAAGAGAAAAGAAAAAGGCATAGGAATATGATGAATTTTAAAAATTTTCATGACATGCATACCCATATTACAAAACCCTATCAGCTCACAGCAGTCAGAATGGCCATTAGGAAAAATGCTGCAAAAAATAAACGGTGAAGGGAGTGTGGAGAAATGCGTACCCTCGGTTGTAAGGGGGGGCATGTAAAGAGCCACTAATGAAAACACAATGTAGGTGCTTTGAAAAGGGAAACATTGAACTACCAGTCCATCAATCACAACCACTGCTTGGCCTATCACCTGAGAAAATGAGAATCAAAAAGTCACAGGCTGGGAAACCTGTATGCCAGCAATATTTACCATAGCCAGCACTTGGAAGCAATGAAAATGTCCATCAACCGAGGAATGCACCAAGAAGAAGTGGTCCACGTACACAATGGAATATTACTCTAATAATAAATATAAATTAAATTTAAAAACAAACAAAAGCAAGGAGACATCAACATTTGTGGGTTTATCCGGGCACATTGCACTCTAATTTATAACCGAAAAACACCACTGGCCAGTAGGACTGTTTCCCTAGTGCCAGCAAGGGGAACGTAGAAAGGCTGTCGCTCTCTGGCCGTTACCTGCAAAAGCAGGTTTAAAGCCTGAGCTAATGGTCACTTCATATGAACAAGTACTGCAGGGCTGTAAATGAAACCTGCCCTCAAAATGTCTTGAGGGAGATAATGGCCAAAATATTTCAAATGGTGACACATACTTTAAGAAAACACTTTGAAGAAATAAGCTCTCATCACAGCTGGAAAAATAAAAAGGACATGTCTTACAGCTCAATTTCAACGCATTATGAGACACATGCAAATTCAACCACAAAGAGGTATCAGCTCACACCACTCAGAATAACCATCAGCAAAAACTACAAAGAATAAATGCTGAAGGTGCTGGGAAGAAATGCATACCCTCCGCTTTAAGAGGGACGTAACCTGGAAAGAGCCACTAAAGAGAACGGAATAGAGGTGCCTTTAAAAGGTAAACATTGAGCTACCATATGATCCAGCAGACCTATTCCTGGACCTATAACCTAAGAAGACAGAATTGGAAGGACACAGGTACGCAAATCTGCATTGCATAGTATAACAATCGCCAAGATATGGAAGTAACCAAAAAGTCCAACGACAGATGGGTGGACAATGAAGAACTGCTACATGTACAGATGGAATATGAGCTAGTGAAAAAATGAAACAATGCCATTTGCAGCACCATAGATGAGTCTAGAAGTAATCACGCAACTTGCTGTAAGTGAGAGAGCGAAAGACACATATCCTATCATATCACATATAGGTGTTACCTAAAAAATGATACAAACAAAGGTATTTCCACAGAGAAACACTATCATAGATTCATTAAAAAAACTTATGGTTCACCAAATGGAAAGGTGTGAGGATTGGATACATTACCGTATAGAGGTTAACAGAGTGATACAAACATATGTGAAATATATAATTACCAAAGACCTACGCAATACCAAGAGAAGACTACTCAACATTGTGTCGTAACCTACATGGGAAAAGGATCCGAAGAAAAATAGATATATGTCTATGTGTGAAAGAACCACATCTTGCACACCTAGAACAAACAAAACATTGTAATCAAGTTTGCTGTGATAAGAAATAAAAATTAAGTTAAAGATACCAACAAGAAGTAATGAGACATAAACTTAAAGGGCTTTTTCCTCGCACATTCCATTCTAATTTACAACCTAGAACACCACTTCCAGTAAGGCTCTGTTGCCCTAGTAACCAGATTTGGTAAAGGAGAAATGCTGCCGCCTTGTGGCCGATTCCCGCAACAGCAGCTTTTAACCCACAGCTAATGGTCACTTACCATTCACAAGGACTCAGGGCTGTAAAGGACACCTGCCCTCAAAATTGTGCTGAGGTAGGGAATGGATAAAAGAAATTCAAAACAGGCAAAATGTTCACGAAGCTAGTATGAAGAGGTAAGTTGTACTCACTCTCTTTTTAAAGAAAGGAAAATGGATAAAAGCTCAACCTCAGGAAGTATTAGACTCATGCAATCTAATCTACAAAAAGTTTTCAACTCACACCCGTCGACTGACCATTGGCAAAAAGTCTACAAACAATCAATGCTGAAGAGGTTTTAGAGAACTGTGTACCCTCTAGCTGCTGGTGAGATGTAAAAGGGTTAAACGCTAATAATGAGAACAGAAAGGAGCTGCGTTGAAAAGGAAAAATTGAGGTACCATTCAATCCAGCAGGCGCACCAATGGGTCTCTCACCTGAGAAGACCAGAATGAAGAAGACCCGGGCTGCAAAAGCTGCACTGCAGCCTTATTCACAATAGACAAGACAGTGAAGCAACCAAAATGTCCATCAACAGATGAAAGGAAAAAGAAGAAGCGGTCCATGTACACAATGAATACTAGCCATGGAAAACAATGAAACACTGCTCTTTGAGACACCATAGATGATCTTGGAGATAATCACAGAACATGAGGTAAGTCGGAAAGCAAAAGTCCTATATCCTATGATATCACTTATACGCGTTCTCTAATAAATGACACAAATGAACATATTTCCACTGAGAAAGTCAATCACAGACTTATTAAAAAAAACTATGCTTATCTACAAGGAAAGGTGGGGGGAATGGATACATGAAGATTAGCGTTACCATATGTATACAAATACATATTATATACATATATCAAAAAGACCGACCATATAGCAAGGAAGGTTTACGGAACACTGTGTAACAATTTACACGGGAAGAGGGTCTCTACATAAATAGGTATATAGAATATGTAGATGAACCAGAGTATGTACACCTTGGACAAGCAACATTCTAACCATTACCCCAATTGAAAAAAATTAAACCAACGAACTAGGAGTAATGAGACATAAACTTATGGGGGGTTCTCCTGGCACATTCCATTCAAATTTACAACCTAGGCAAACGACTTCCAGAACGGCTCTGCTGCCCTAGTACCCAGATTTGGGAATGGAGAAATGCTGCATCCTTGTGGCCGTTTCCCACAACAGCAGCTTTAAACCCACTGCAAAAGGTCACTAAATATTCACCAATTGCAGGTCTGTAAATGACACCTGCCCTCCAAAAAATACTGAGGTCGAAAATCGACCAAAATATTCTAGAGTGCAACCTTCCAAAAAGAAAATTTGAAGAGGTATATTGTACTCACACTTTTTTTTCTTTTTTCTTTCAACAGAAAAGGAAAAGGCGTGGAAAAATGATGAATTGTAGGAATTTTTACAGACATGTAAACCCAAATTACAAAAACCTATCAGCTCACACCAGTCAGAATGGCCATCAACAAAAATGCTGCAAACAAGAAATGCTGACGTGATTGTGGAGAAATGCGTACCCTCGATTCTAAGGGGGACGTGGTAAGAGCCACTAATGAAAGCACAATTGAGGTGCCTTGAAAAGGTAAACGTTGAGCTACCATACCAGTCAATCAATCATACCCACTGCTGGGTCTATCACCTGAGAAAATGAAAATCAAAAATCGCAGGCTGGCAATCCTGCACTCCAGCAATATTTACCATAGGCAACACTTGGAAGCAACGAAAATGTCCATCAACAGAGGAATGCACCAAGAAGAAGTGGTCCATGTACACAATGGAATATTAGCCATGGAAAACATTGAAGCACTGCTCTTTGAGGCACCATAGATGAGCCTGGAGATAATCACAAAACATGAAGGAGGTCGGAAAGCAAAAGACCTATATCTTATATTATCACTTATGGCATTATCTAATAACTGACACAGATGAACATATTTCCAAAGAGAAAGACACTCACAGGCGTAGAAAACAAACTATGCTCATCTAAAAGGAAAGGAGGGGGGAAATTGAGAAATGAAGATTAGTGTTACTATACATATTCAAATACATATTATATACATGTATCAAAAAGATCGAACATATAGCAAGGGAGGTCGACGGAACACTGTAATATTTTATATGGGAAGAGGATCTGTACATTAATAGACATACATAATGTCCAAATGAACTAGATTGTGTACACCTAGGACAAACACTATTCTAAACTTTACCCAGATTTAAAAAATTTTAAAAACCAAGAAGAAGTAATGAGACATAAACTTATGGGGATTTCTCCAGGCAAATTCCATTCTAATTTACAACCTGGACAATGACTTCCAGAAAGGCTCTGCTGCCCTAGAACCCAGATTGGGGAATGGAGAAATGCTACCTCCTTGTGGACGTATCCCACAACAGCAGCTTTGAACTCACTGCAAAAGGTCACTAAATTTTCACCAACTTGCAGTTCTGTAAATTGCGCCTGCCCTCCAGAAAATTTCTGGGGTCAAAAATCGACCAAAAAATTCAGAAGAGGGCAACCTTCGAAGAAGACAATTTCAAGAGCTGTGTTGTACTCACGGTTTTTTCTTTTAAGAGAAAAGAAAAAGGCATAGGAATATGATGAATTTTAAAAATTTTCATGACATGCATACCCATATTACAAAACCCTATCAGCTCACAGCAGTCAGAATGGCCATTAGGAAAAATGCTGCAAAAAATAAACGGTGAAGGGAGTGTGGAGAAATGCGTACCCTCGGTTGTAAGGGGGGGCATGTAAAGAGCCACTAATGAAAACACAATGTAGGTGCTTTGAAAAGGGAAACATTGAACTACCAGTCCATCAATCACAACCACTGCTTGGCCTATCACCTGAGAAAATGAGAATCAAAAAGTCACAGGCTGGGAAACCTGTATGCCAGCAATATTTACCATAGCCAGCACTTGGAAGAAATGAAAATGTCCATCAACCGAGGAATGCACCAAGAAGAAGTGGTCCACGTACACAATGGAATATTACTCTAATAATAAATATAAATTAAATTTAAAAACAAACAAAAGCAAGGAGACATCAACATTTGTGGGTTTATCCGGGCACATTGCACTCTAATTTATAACCGAAAAACACCACTGGCCAGTAGGACTGTTTCCCTAGTGCCAGCAAGGGGAACGTAGAAAGGCTGTCGCTCTCTGGCCGTTACCTGCAAAAGCAGGTTTAAAGCCTGAGCTAATGGTCACTTCATATGAACAAGTACTGCAGGGCTGTAAATGAAACCTGCCCTCAAAATGTCTTGAGGGAGATAATGGCCAAAATATTTCAAATGGTGACACATACTTTAAGAAAACACTTTGAAGAAATAAGCTCTCATCACAGCTGGAAAAATAAAAAGGACATGTCTTACAGCTCAATTTCAACGCATTATGAGACACATGCAAATTCAACCACAAAGAGGTATCAGCTCACACCACTCAGAATAACCATCAGCAAAAACTACAAAGAATAAATGCTGAAGGTGCTGGGAAGAAATGCATACCCTCCGCTTTAAGTGGGACGTAACCTGGAAAGAGCCACTAAAGAGAACGGAATAGAGGTGCCTTTAAAAGGTAAACATTGAGCTACCATATGATCCAGCAGACCTATTCCTGGACCTATAACCTAAGAAGACAGAATTGGAAGGACACAGGTACGCAAATCTGCATTGCATAGTATAACAATCGCCAAGATATGGAAGTAACCAAAAAGTCCAACGACAGATGGGTGGACAATGAAGAACTGCTACATGTACAGATGGAATATGAGCTAGTGAAAAAATGAAACAATGCCATTTGCAGCACCATAGATGAGTCTAGAAGTAATCACGCAACTTGCTGTAAGTGAGAGAGCGAAAGACACATATCCTATCATATCACATATAGGTGTTACCTAAAAAATGATACAAACAAAGGTATTTCCACAGAGAAACACTATCATAGATTCATTAAAAAAACTTATGGTTCACCAAATGGAAAGGTGTGAGGATTGGATACATTACCGTATAGAGGTTAACAGAGTGATACAAACATATGTGAAATATATAATCACCAAAGACCTACGCAATACCAAGAGAAGACTACTCAACATTGTGTCGTAACCTACATGGGAAAAGGATCCGAAGAAAAATAGATATATGTATATGTGTGAAAGAACCACATCTTGCACACCTAGAACAAACAAAACATTGTAATCAAGTTTGCTGTGATAAAAAATAAAAATTAAGTTAAAGATACCAACAAGAAGTAATGAGACATAAACTTAAAGGGCTTTTTCCTCGCACATTCCATTCTAATTTACAACCTAGAACACCACTTCCAGTAAGGCTCTGTTGCCCTAGTAACCAGATTTGGTAAAGGAGAAATGCTGCCGCCTTGTGGCCGATTCCCGCAACAGCAGCTTTTAACCCACAGCTAATGGTCACTTACCATTCACAAGGACTCAGGGCTGTAAAGGACACCTGCCCTCAAAATTGTGCTGAGGTAGGGAATGGATAAAAGAAATTCAAAACAGGCAAAATGTTCACGAAGCTCGTATGAAGAGGTAAGTTGTACTCACTCTCTTTTTAAAGAAAGGAAAATGGATAAAAGCTCAACCTCAGGAAGTATTAGACTCATGCAATCTAATCTACAAAAAGTTTTCAACTCACACCCGTCGACTGACCATTGGCAAAAAGTCTACAAACAATCAATGCTGAAGAGGTTTTAGAGAACTGTGTACCCTTCTAGCTGCTGGTGAGATGTAAAAGGGTTAAACGCTAATAATGAGAACAGAAAGGAGCTGCGTTGAAAAGGAAAAATTGAGGTACCATTCAATCCAGCAGGCGCACCAATGGGCCTCTCACCTGAGAAGACCAGAATGAAGAAGACCCGGGCTGCAAAAGCTGCACTGCAGCCTTATTCACAATAGACAAGACAGTGAAGCAACCAAAATGTCCATCAACAGATGAAAGGAAAAAGAAGAAGCGGTCCATGTACACAATGAATACTAGCCATGGAAAACAATGAAACACTGCTCTTTGAGACACCATAGATGATCTTGGAGATAATCACAGAACATGAGGTAAGTCGGAAAGCAAAAGTCCTATATCCTATGATATCACTTATACGCGTTCTCTAATAACTGACACAAATGAACATATTTCCACTGAGAAAGTCAATCACAGACTTATTAAAAAAAACTATGCTTATCTACAAGGAAAGGTGGGGGGAATGGATACATGAAGATTAGCGTTACCATATGTATACAAATACATATTATATACATATATCAAAAAGACCGACCATATAGCAAGGAAGGTTTATGGAACACTGTGTAATAATTTACACGGGAAGAGGATCTCTACATAAATAGGTATATAGAATATGTAGATGAACCAGAGTATGTACACCTTGGACAAGCAACATTCTAACCATTACCCCAATTGAAAAAATTAAAACAACCAACTAGGAGTAATGAGACATAAACTTATGGGGGGTTCTCCTGGCACATTCCATTCAAATTTACAACCTAGGCAAACGACTTCCAGAACGGCTCTGCTGCCCTAGTACCCAGATTTGGGAATGGAGAAATGCTGCATCCTTGTGGCCGTTTCCCACAACAGCAGCTTTAAACCCACTGCAAAAGGTCACTAAATATTCACCAATTGCAGGTCTGTAAATGACACCTGCCCTCCAAAAAATACTGAGGTCGAAAATCGACCAAAATATTCTAGAGTGCAACCTTCCAAAAAGAAAATTTGAAGAGGTATAGTGTACTCACACTTTTTTTTCTTTTTTCTTTCAACAGAAAAGGAAAAGGCGTGGAAAAAGGATGAATTGTAGGAATTTTTACAGACATGTAAACCCAAATTACAAAAACCTATCAGCTCACACCAGTCAGAATGGCCATCAACAAAAATGCTGCAAACAAGAAATGCTGACGTGATTGTGGAGAAATGCGTACCCTCGATTCTAAGGGGGACGTGGTAAGAGCCACTAATGAAAGCACAATTGAGGTGCCTTGAAAAGGTAAACGTTGAGCTACCATACCAGTCAATCAATCATACCCACTGCTGGGTCTATCACCTGAGAAAATGAAAATCAAAAATCGCAGGCTGGCAATCCTGCACTCCAGCAATATTTACCATAGGCAACACTTGGAAGCAACGAAAATGTCCATCAACAGAGGAATGCACCAAGAAGAAGTGGTCCATGTACACAATGGAATATTAGCCATGGAAAACATTGAAGCACTGCTCTTTGAGGCACCATAGATGAGCCTGGAGATAATCACAAAACATGAAGGAGGTCGGAAAGCAAAAGACCTATATCTTATATTATCACTTATGGCATTATCTAATAACTGACACAGATGAACATATTTCCAAAGAGAAAGACACTCACAGGCGTAGAAAACAAACTATGCTCATCTAAAAGGAAAGGAGGGGGGAAATTGAGAAATGAAGATTAGTGTTACTATACATATTCAAATACATATTATATACATGTATCAAAAAGATCGAACATATAGCAAGGGAGGTCGACGGAACACTGTAATATTTTATATGGGAAGAGGATCTGTACATTAATAGACATACATAATGTCCAAATGAACTAGATTGTGTACACCTAGGACAAACACTATTCTAAACTTTACCCAGATTTAAAAAATTTTAAAAACCAAGAAGAAGTAATGAGACATAAACTTATGGGGATTTCTCCAGGCAAATTCCATTCTAATTTACAACCTGGACAATGACTTCCAGAAAGGCTCTGCTGCCCTAGAACCCAGATTGGGGAATGGAGAAATGCTACCTCCTTGTGGACGTATCCCACAACAGCAGCTTTGAACTCACTGCAAAAGGTCACTAAATTTTCACCAACTTGCAGTTCTGTAAATTGCGCCTGCCCTCCAGAAAATTTCTGGGGTCAAAAATCGACCAAAAAATTCAGAAGAGGGCAACCTTCGAAGAAGACAATTTCAAGAGCTGTGTTGTACTCACGGTTTTTTCTTTTAAGAGAAAAGAAAAAGGCATAGGAATATGATGAATTTTAAAAATTTTCATGACATGCATACCCATATTACAAAACCCTATCAGCTCACAGCAGTCAGAATGGCCATTAGGAAAAATGCTGCAAAAAATAAACGGTGAAGGGAGTGTGGAGAAATGCGTACCCTCGGTTGTAAGGGGGGGCATGTAAAGAGCCACTAATGAAAACACAATGTAGGTGCTTTGAAAAGGGAAACATTGAACTACCAGTCCATCAATCACAACCACTGCTTGGCCTATCACCTGAGAAAATGAGAATCAAAAAGTCACAGGCTGGGAAACCTGTATGCCAGCAATATTTACCATAGCCAGCACTTGGAAGAAATGAAAATGTCCATCAACCGAGGAATGCACCAAGAAGAAGTGGTCCACGTACACAATGGAATATTACTCTAATAATAAATATAAATTAAATTTAAAAACAAACAAAAGCAAGGAGACATCAACATTTGTGGGTTTATCCGGGCACATTGCACTCTAATTTATAACCGAAAAACACCACTGGCCAGTAGGACTGTTTCCCTAGTGCCAGCAAGGGGAACGTAGAAAGGCTGTCGCTCTCTGGCCGTTACCTGCAAAAGCAGGTTTAAAGCCTGAGCTAATGGTCACTTCATATGAACAAGTACTGCAGGGCTGTAAATGAAACCTGCCCTCAAAATGTCTTGAGGGAGATAATGGCCAAAATATTTCAAATGGTGACACATACTTTAAGAAAACACTTTGAAGAAATAAGCTCTCATCACAGCTGGAAAAATAAAAAGGACATGTCTTACAGCTCAAATTCAACGCATTATGAGACACATGCAAATTCAACCACAAAGAGGTATCAGCTCACACCACTCAGAATAACCATCAGCAAAAACTACAAAGAATAAATGCTGAAGGTGCTGGGAAGAAATGCATACCCTCCGCTTTAAGAGGGACGTAACCTGGAAAGAGCCACTAAAGAGAACGGAATAGAGGTGCCTTTAAAAGGTAAACATTGAGCTACCATATGATCCAGCAGACCTATTCCTGGACCTATAACCTAAGAAGACAGAATTGGAAGGACACAGGTACGCAAATCTGCATTGCATAGTATAACAATCGCCAAGATATGGAAGTAACCAAAAAGTCCAACGACGGATGGGTGGACAATGAAGAACTGCTACATGTACAGATGGAATATGAGCTAGTGAAAAAATGAAACAATGCCATTTGGAGCACCATAGATGAGTCTAGAAGTAATCACGCAACTTGCTGTAAGTGAGAAAGCGAAAGACACATATCCTATCATATCACATATAGGTGTTACCTAACAAATGATACAAACAAAGGTATTTCCACAGAGAAACACTATCATAGATTCATTAAAAAAACTTATGGTTCACCAAATGGAAAGGTGTGAGGATTGGATACATTACCGTATAGAGGTTAACAGAGTGATACAAACATATGTGAAATATATAATCACCAAAGACCTACGCAATACCAAGAGAAGACTACTCAACATTGTGTCGTAACCTACATGGGAAAAGGATCCGAAGAAAAATAGATATATGTCTATGTGTGAAAGAACCACATCTTGCACACCTAGAACAAACAAAACATTGTAATCAAGTTTGCTGTGATAAGAAATAAAAATTAAGTTAAAGATACCAACAAGAAGTAATGAGACATAAACTTAAAGGGCTTTTTCCTCGCACATTCCATTCTAATTTACAACCTAGAACACCACTTCCAGTAAGGCTCTGTTGCCCTAGTAACCAGATTTGGTAAAGGAGAAATGCTGCCGCCTTGTGGCCGATTCCCGCAACAGCAGCTTTTAACCCACAGCTAATGGTCACTTACCATTCACAAGGACTCAGGGCTGTAAAGGACACCTGCCCTCAAAATTGTGCTGAGGTAGGGAATGGATAAAAGAAATTCAAAACAGGCAAAATGTTTACGAAGCTCGTATGAAGAGGTAAGTTGTACTCACTCTCTTTTTAAAGAAAGGAAAATGGATAAAAGCTCAACCTCAGGAAGTATTAGACTCATGCAATCTAATCTACAGAAAGTTTTCAACTCACACCCGTCGACTGACCATTGGCAAAAAGTCTACAAACAATCAATGCTGAAGAGGTTTTAGAGAACTGTGTACCCTCTAGCTGCTGGTGAGATGTAAAAGGGTTAAACGCTAATAATGAGAACAGAAAGGAGCTGCGTTGAAAAGGAAAAATTGAGGTACCATTCAATCCAGCAGGCGCACCAATGGGCCTCTCACCTGAGAAGACCAGAATGAAGAAGACCCGGGCTGCAAAAGCTGCACTGCAGCCTTATTCACAATAGACAAGACAGTGAAGCAACCAAAATGTCCATCAACAGATGAAAGGAAAAAGAAGAAGCGGTCCATGTACACAATGAATACTAGCCATGGAAAACAATGAAACACTGCTCTTTGAGACACCATAGATGATCTTGGAGATAATCACAGAACATGAGGTAAGTCGGAAAGCAAAAGTCCTATATCCTATGATATCACTTATACGCGTTCTCTAATAACTGACACAAATGAACATATTTCCACTGAGAAAGTCAATCACAGACTTATTAAAAAAAACTATGCTTATCTACAAGGAAAGGTGGGGGGAATGGATACATGAAGATTAGCGTTACCATATGTATACAAATACATATTATATACATATATCAAAAAGACCGACCATATAGCAAGGAAGGTTTACGGAACACTGTGTAACAATTTACACGGGAAGAGGGTCTCTACATAAATAGGTATATAGAATATGTAGATGAACCAGAGTATGTACACCTTGGACAAGCAACATTCTAACCATTACCCCAATTGAAAAAAATTAAACCAACGAACTAGGAGTAATGAGACATAAACTTATGGGGGGTTCTCCTGGCACATTCCATTCAAATTTACAACCTAGGCAAACGACTTCCAGAACGGCTCTGCTGCCCTAGTACCCAGATTTGGGAATGGAGAAATGCTGCATCCTTGTGGCCGTTTCCCACAACAGCAGCTTTAAACCCACTGCAAAAGGTCACTAAATATTCACCAATTGCAGGTCTGTAAATGACACCTGCCCTCCAAAAAATACTGAGGTCGAAAATCGACCAAAATATTCTAGAGTGCAACCTTCCAAAAAGAAAATTTGAAGAGGTATATTGTACTCACACTTTTTTTTCTTTTTTCTTTCAACAGAAAAGGAAAAGGCGTGGAAAAAGGATGAATTGTAGGAATTTTTACAGACATGTAAACCCAAATTACAAAAACCTATCAGCTCACACCAGTCAGAATGGCCATCAACAAAAATGCTGCAAACAAGAAATGCTGACGTGATTGTGGAGAAATGCGTACCCTCGATTCTAAGGGGGACGTGGTAAGAGCCACTAATGAAAGCACAATTGAGGTGCCTTGAAAAGGTAAACGTTGAGCTACCATACCAGTCAATCAATCATACCCACTGCTGGGTCTATCACCTGAGAAAATGAAAATCAAAAATCGCAGGCTGGCAATCCTGCACTCCAGCAATATTTACCATAGGCAACACTTGGAAGCAACGAAAATGTCCATCAACAGAGGAATGCACCAAGAAGAAGTGGTCCATGTACACAATGGAATATTAGCCATGGAAAACATTGAAGCACTGCTCTTTGAGGCACCATAGATGAGCCTGGAGATAATCACAAAACATGAAGGAGGTCGGAAAGCAAAAGACCTATATCTTATATTATCACTTATGGCATTATCTAATAACTGACACAGATGAACATATTTCCAAAGAGAAAGACACTCACAGGCGTAGAAAACAAACTATGCTCATCTAAAAGGAAAGGAGGGGGGAAATTGAGAAATGAAGATTAGTGTTACTATACATATTCAAATACATATTATATACATGTATCAAAAAGATCGAACATATAGCAAGGGAGGTCGACGGAACACTGTAATATTTTATATGGGAAGAGGATCTGTACATTAATAGACATACATAATGTCCAAATGAACTAGATTGTGTACACCTAGGACAAACACTATTCTAAACTTTACCCAGATTTAAAAAATTTTAAAAACCAAGAAGAAGTAATGAGACATAAACTTATGGGGATTTCTCCAGGCAAATTCCATTCTAATTTACAACCTGGACAATGACTTCCAGAAAGGCTCTGCTGCCCTAGAACCCAGATTGGGGAATGGAGAAATGCTACCTCCTTGTGGACGTATCCCACAACAGCAGCTTTGAACTCACTGCAAAAGGTCACTAAATTTTCACCAACTTGCAGTTCTGTAAATTGCGCCTGCCCTCCAGAAAATTTCTGGGGTCAAAAATCGACCAAAAAATTCAGAAGAGGGCAACCTTCGAAGAAGACAATTTCAAGAGCTGTGTTGTACTCACGGTTTTTTCTTTTAAGAGAAAAGAAAAAGGCATAGGAATATGATGAATTTTAAAAATTTTCATGACATGCATACCCATATTACAAAACCCTATCAGCTCACAGCAGTCAGAATGGCCATTAGGAAAAATGCTGCAAAAAATAAACGGTGAAGGGAGTGTGGAGAAATGCGTACCCTCGGTTGTAAGGGGGGGCATGTAAAGAGCCACTAATGAAAACACAATGTAGGTGCTTTGAAAAGGGAAACATTGAACTACCAGTCCATCAATCACAACCACTGCTTGGCCTATCACCTGAGAAAATGAGAATCAAAAAGTCACAGGCTGGGAAACCTGTATGCCAGCAATATTTACCATAGCCAGCACTTGGAAGAAATGAAAATGTCCATCAACCGAGGAATGCACCAAGAAGAAGTGGTCCACGTACACAATGGAATATTACTCTAATAATAAATATAAATTAAATTTAAAAACAAACAAAAGCAAGGAGACATCAACATTTGTGGGTTTATCCGGGCACATTGCACTCTAATTTATAACCGAAAAACACCACTGGCCAGTAGGACTGTTTCCCTAGTGCCAGCAAGGGGAACGTAGAAAGGCTGTCGCTCTCTGGCCGTTACCTGCAAAAGCAGGTTTAAAGCCTGAGCTAATGGTCACTTCATATGAACAAGTACTGCAGGGCTGTAAATGAAACCTGCCCTCAAAATGTCTTGAGGGAGATAATGGCCAAAATATTTCAAATGGTGACACATACTTTAAGAAAACACTTTGAAGAAATAAGCTCTCATCACAGCTGGAAAAATAAAAAGGACATGTCTTACAGCTCAAATTCAACGCATTATGAGACACATGCAAATTCAACCACAAAGAGGTATCAGCTCACACCACTCAGAATAACCATCAGCAAAAACTACAAAGAATAAATGCTGAAGGTGCTGGGAAGAAATGCATACCCTCCGCTTTAAGAGGGACGTAACCTGGAAAGAGCCACTAAAGAGAACGGAATAGAGGTGCCTTTAAAAGGTAAACATTGAGCTACCATATGATCCAGCAGACCTATTCCTGGACCTATAACCTAAGAAGACAGAATTGGAAGGACACAGGTACGCAAATCTGCATTGCATAGTATAACAATCGCCAAGATATGGAAGTAACCAAAAAGTCCAACGACGGATGGGTGGACAATGAAGAACTGCTACATGTACAGATGGAATATGAGCTAGTGAAAAAATGAAACAATGCCATTTGGAGCACCATAGATGAGTCTAGAAGTAATCACGCAACTTGCTGTAAGTGAGAAAGCGAAAGACACATATCCTATCATATCACATATAGGTGTTACCTAACAAATGATACAAACAAAGGTATTTCCACAGAGAAACACTATCATAGATTCATTAAAAAAACTTATGGTTCACCAAATGGAAAGGTGTGAGGATTGGATACATTACCGTATAGAGGTTAACAGAGTGATACAAACATATGTGAAATATATAATCACCAAAGACCTACGCAATACCAAGAGAAGACTACTCAACATTGTGTCGTAACCTACATGGGAAAAGGATCCGAAGAAAAATAGATATATGTCTATGTGTGAAAGAACCACATCTTGCACACCTAGAACAAACAAAACATTGTAATCAAGTTTGCTGTGATAAGAAATAAAAATTAAGTTAAAGATACCAACAAGAAGTAATGAGACATAAACTTAAAGGGCTTTTTCCTCGCACATTCCATTCTAATTTACAACCTAGAACACCACTTCCAGTAAGGCTCTGTTGCCCTAGTAACCAGATTTGGTAAAGGAGAAATGCTGCCGCCTTGTGGCCGATTCCCGCAACAGCAGCTTTTAACCCACAGCTAATGGTCACTTACCATTCACAAGGACTCAGGGCTGTAAAGGACACCTGCCCTCAAAATTGTGCTGAGGTAGGGAATGGATAAAAGAAATTCAAAACAGGCAAAATGTTCACGAAGCTCGTATGAAGAGGTAAGTTGTACTCACTCTCTTTTTAAAGAAAGGAAAATGGATAAAAGCTCAACCTCAGGAAGTATTAGACTCATGCAATCTAATCTACAGAAAGTTTTCAACTCACACCCGTCGACTGACCATTGGCAAAAAGTCTACAAACAATCAATGCTGAAGAGGTTTTAGAGAACTGTGTACCCTCTAGCTGCTGGTGAGATGTAAAAGGGTTAAACGCTAATAATGAGAACAGAAAGGAGCTGCGTTGAAAAGGAAAAATTGAGGTACCATTCAATCCAGCAGGCGCACCAATGGGCCTCTCACCTGAGAAGACCAGAATGAAGAAGACCCGGGCTGCAAAAGCTGCACTGCAGCCTTATTCACAATAGACAAGACAGTGAAGCAACCAAAATGTCCATCAACAGATGAAAGGAAAAAGAAGAAGCGGTCCATGTACACAATGAATACTAGCCATGGAAAACAATGAAACACTGCTCTTTGAGACACCATAGATGATCTTGGAGATAATCACAGAACATGAGGTAAGTCGGAAAGCAAAAGTCCTATATCCTATGATATCACTTATACGCGTTCTCTAATAACTGACACAAATGAACATATTTCCACTGAGAAAGTCAATCACAGACTTATTAAAAAAAACTATGCTTATCTACAAGGAAAGGTGGGGGGAATGGATACATGAAGATTAGCGTTACCATATGTATACAAATACATATTATATACATATATCAAAAAGACCGACCATATAGCAAGGAAGGTTTACGGAACACTGTGTAACAATTTACACGGGAAGAGGGTCTCTACATAAATAGGTATATAGAATATGTAGATGAACCAGAGTATGTACACCTTGGACAAGCAACATTCTAACCATTACCCCAATTGAAAAAAATTAAACCAACGAACTAGGAGTAATGAGACATAAACTTATGGGGGGTTCTCCTGGCACATTCCATTCAAATTTACAACCTAGGCAAACGACTTCCAGAACGGCTCTGCTGCCCTAGTACCCAGATTTGGGAATGGAGAAATGCTGCATCCTTGTGGCCGTTTCCCACAACAGCAGCTTTAAACCCACTGCAAAAGGTCACTAAATATTCACCAATTGCAGGTCTGTAAATGACACCTGCCCTCCAAAAAATACTGAGGTCGAAAATCGACCAAAATATTCTAGAGTGCAACCTTCCAAAAAGAAAATTTGAAGAGGTATATTGTACTCACACTTTTTTTTCTTTTTTCTTTCAACAGAAAAGGAAAAGGCGTGGAAAAAGGATGAATTGTAGGAATTTTTACAGACATGTAAACCCAAATTACAAAAACCTATCAGCTCACACCAGTCAGAATGGCCATCAACAAAAATGCTGCAAACAAGAAATGCTGACGTGATTGTGGAGAAATGCGTACCCTCGATTCTAAGGGGGACGTGGTAAGAGCCACTAATGAAAGCACAATTGAGGTGCCTTGAAAAGGTAAACGTTGAGCTACCATACCAGTCAATCAATCATACCCACTGCTGGGTCTATCACCTGAGAAAATGAAAATCAAAAATCGCAGGCTGGCAATCCTGCACTCCAGCAATATTTACCATAGGCAACACTTGGAAGCAACGAAAATGTCCATCAACAGAGGAATGCACCAAGAAGAAGTGGTCCATGTACACAATGGAATATTAGCCATGGAAAACATTGAAGCACTGCTCTTTGAGGCACCATAGATGAGCCTGGAGATAATCACAAAACATGAAGGAGGTCGGAAAGCAAAAGACCTATATCTTATATTATCACTTATGGCATTATCTAATAACTGACACAGATGAACATATTTCCAAAGAGAAAGACACTCACAGGCGTAGAAAACAAACTATGCTCATCTAAAAGGAAAGGAGGGGGGAAATTGAGAAATGAAGATTAGTGTTACTATACATATTCAAATACATATTATATACATGTATCAAAAAGATCGAACATATAGCAAGGGAGGTCGACGGAACACTGTAATATTTTATATGGGAAGAGGATCTGTACATTAATAGACATACATAATGTCCAAATGAACTAGATTGTGTACACCTAGGACAAACACTATTCTAAACTTTACCCAGATTTAAAAAATTTTAAAAACCAAGAAGAAGTAATGAGACATAAACTTATGGGGATTTCTCCAGGCAAATTCCATTCTAATTTACAACCTGGACAATGACTTCCAGAAAGGCTCTGCTGCCCTAGAACCCAGATTGGGGAATGGAGAAATGCTACCTCCTTGTGGACGTATCCCACAACAGCAGCTTTGAACTCACTGCAAAAGGTCACTAAATTTTCACCAACTTGCAGTTCTGTAAATTGCGCCTGCCCTCCAGAAAATTTCTGGGGTCAAAAATCGACCAAAAAATTCAGAAGAGGGCAACCTTCGAAGAAGACAATTTCAAGAGCTGTGTTGTACTCACGGTTTTTTCTTTTAAGAGAAAAGAAAAAGGCATAGGAATATGATGAATTTTAAAAATTTTCATGACATGCATACCCATATTACAAAACCCTATCAGCTCACAGCAGTCAGAATGGCCATTAGGAAAAATGCTGCAAAAAATAAACGGTGAAGGGAGTGTGGAGAAATGCGTACCCTCGGTTGTAAGGGGGGGCATGTAAAGAGCCACTAATGAAAACACAATGTAGGTGCTTTGAAAAGGGAAACATTGAACTACCAGTCCATCAATCACAACCACTGCTTGGCCTATCACCTGAGAAAATGAGAATCAAAAAGTCACAGGCTGGGAAACCTGTATGCCAGCAATATTTACCATAGCCAGCACTTGGAAGAAATGAAAATGTCCATCAACCGAGGAATGCACCAAGAAGAAGTGGTCCACGTACACAATGGAATATTACTCTAATAATAAATATAAATTAAATTTAAAAACAAACAAAAGCAAGGAGACATCAACATTTGTGGGTTTATCCGGGCACATTGCACTCTAATTTATAACCGAAAAACACCACTGGCCAGTAGGACTGTTTCCCTAGTGCCAGCAAGGGGAACGTAGAAAGGCTGTCGCTCTCTGGCCGTTACCTGCAAAAGCAGGTTTAAAGCCTGAGCTAATGGTCACTTCATATGAACAAGTACTGCAGGGCTGTAAATGAAACCTGCCCTCAAAATGTCTTGAGGGAGATAATGGCCAAAATATTTCAAATGGTGACACATACTTTAAGAAAACACTTTGAAGAAATAAGCTCTCATCACAGCTGGAAAAATAAAAAGGACATGTCTTACAGCTCAAATTCAACGCATTATGAGACACATGCAAATTCAACCACAAAGAGGTATCAGCTCACACCACTCAGAATAACCATCAGCAAAAACTACAAAGAATAAATGCTGAAGGTGCTGGGAAGAAATGCATACCCTCCGCTTTAAGAGGGACGTAACCTGGAAAGAGCCACTAAAGAGAACGGAATAGAGGTGCCTTTAAAAGGTAAACATTGAGCTACCATATGATCCAGCAGACCTATTCCTGGACCTATAACCTAAGAAGACAGAATTGGAAGGACACAGGTACGCAAATCTGCATTGCATAGTATAACAATCGCCAAGATATGGAAGTAACCAAAAAGTCCAACGACGGATGGGTGGACAATGAAGAACTGCTACATGTACAGATGGAATATGAGCTAGTGAAAAAATGAAACAATGCCATTTGGAGCACCATAGATGAGTCTAGAAGTAATCACGCAACTTGCTGTAAGTGAGAAAGCGAAAGACACATATCCTATCATATCACATATAGGTGTTACCTAACAAATGATACAAACAAAGGTATTTCCACAGAGAAACACTATCATAGATTCATTAAAAAAACTTATGGTTCACCAAATGGAAAGGTGTGAGGATTGGATACATTACCGTATAGAGGTTAACAGAGTGATACAAACATATGTGAAATATATAATCACCAAAGACCTACGCAATACCAAGAGAAGACTACTCAACATTGTGTCGTAACCTACATGGGAAAAGGATCCGAAGAAAAATAGATATATGTCTATGTGTGAAAGAACCACATCTTGCACACCTAGAACAAACAAAACATTGTAATCAAGTTTGCTGTGATAAGAAATAAAAATTAAGTTAAAGATACCAACAAGAAGTAATGAGACATAAACTTAAAGGGCTTTTTCCTCGCACATTCCATTCTAATTTACAACCTAGAACACCACTTCCAGTAAGGCTCTGTTGCCCTAGTAACCAGATTTGGTAAAGGAGAAATGCTGCCGCCTTGTGGCCGATTCCCGCAACAGCAGCTTTTAACCCACAGCTAATGGTCACTTACCATTCACAAGGACTCAGGGCTGTAAAGGACACCTGCCCTCAAAATTGTGCTGAGGTAGGGAATGGATAAAAGAAATTCAAAACAGGCAAAATGTTCACGAAGCTCGTATGAAGAGGTAAGTTGTACTCACTCTCTTTTTAAAGAAAGGAAAATGGATAAAAGCTCAACCTCAGGAAGTATTAGACTCATGCAATCTAATCTACAGAAAGTTTTCAACTCACACCCGTCGACTGACCATTGGCAAAAAGTCTACAAACAATCAATGCTGAAGAGGTTTTAGAGAACTGTGTACCCTCTAGCTGCTGGTGAGATGTAAAAGGGTTAAACGCTAATAATGAGAACAGAAAGGAGCTGCGTTGAAAAGGAAAAATTGAGGTACCATTCAATCCAGCAGGCGCACCAATGGGCCTCTCACCTGAGAAGACCAGAATGAAGAAGACCCGGGCTGCAAAAGCTGCACTGCAGCCTTATTCACAATAGACAAGACAGTGAAGCAACCAAAATGTCCATCAACAGATGAAAGGAAAAAGAAGAAGCGGTCCATGTACACAATGAATACTAGCCATGGAAAACAATGAAACACTGCTCTTTGAGACACCATAGATGATCTTGGAGATAATCACAGAACATGAGGTAAGTCGGAAAGCAAAAGTCCTATATCCTATGATATCACTTATACGCGTTCTCTAATAACTGACACAAATGAACATATTTCCACTGAGAAAGTCAATCACAGACTTATTAAAAAAAACTATGCTTATCTACAAGGAAAGGTGGGGGGAATGGATACATGAAGATTAGCGTTACCATATGTATACAAATACATATTATATACATATATCAAAAAGACCGACCATATAGCAAGGAAGGTTTACGGAACACTGTGTAACAATTTACACGGGAAGAGGGTCTCTACATAAATAGGTATATAGAATATGTAGATGAACCAGAGTATGTACACCTTGGACAAGCAACATTCTAACCATTACCCCAATTGAAAAAAATTAAACCAACGAACTAGGAGTAATGAGACATAAACTTATGGGGGGTTCTCCTGGCACATTCCATTCAAATTTACAACCTAGGCAAACGACTTCCAGAACGGCTCTGCTGCCCTAGTACCCAGATTTGGGAATGGAGAAATGCTGCATCCTTGTGGCCGTTTCCCACAACAGCAGCTTTAAACCCACTGCAAAAGGTCACTAAATATTCACCAATTGCAGGTCTGTAAATGACACCTGCCCTCCAAAAAATACTGAGGTCGAAAATCGACCAAAATATTCTAGAGTGCAACCTTCCAAAAAGAAAATTTGAAGAGGTATATTGTACTCACACTTTTTTTTCTTTTTTCTTTCAACAGAAAAGGAAAAGGCGTGGAAAAAGGATGAATTGTAGGAATTTTTACAGACATGTAAACCCAAATTACAAAAACCTATCAGCTCACACCAGTCAGAATGGCCATCAACAAAAATGCTGCAAACAAGAAATGCTGACGTGATTGTGGAGAAATGCGTACCCTCGATTCTAAGGGGGACGTGGTAAGAGCCACTAATGAAAGCACAATTGAGGTGCCTTGAAAAGGTAAACGTTGAGCTACCATACCAGTCAATCAATCATACCCACTGCTGGGTCTATCACCTGAGAAAATGAAAATCAAAAATCGCAGGCTGGCAATCCTGCACTCCAGCAATATTTACCATAGGCAACACTTGGAAGCAACGAAAATGTCCATCAACAGAGGAATGCACCAAGAAGAAGTGGTCCATGTACACAATGGAATATTAGCCATGGAAAACATTGAAGCACTGCTCTTTGAGGCACCATAGATGAGCCTGGAGATAATCACAAAACATGAAGGAGGTCGGAAAGCAAAAGACCTATATCTTATATTATCACTTATGGCATTATCTAATAACTGACACAGATGAACATATTTCCAAAGAGAAAGACACTCACAGGCGTAGAAAACAAACTATGCTCATCTAAAAGGAAAGGAGGGGGGAAATTGAGAAATGAAGATTAGTGTTACTATACATATTCAAATACATATTATATACATGTATCAAAAAGATCGAACATATAGCAAGGGAGGTCGACGGAACACTGTAATATTTTATATGGGAAGAGGATCTGTACATTAATAGACATACATAATGTCCAAATGAACTAGATTGTGTACACCTAGGACAAACACTATTCTAAACTTTACCCAGATTTAAAAAATTTTAAAAACCAAGAAGAAGTAATGAGACATAAACTTATGGGGATTTCTCCAGGCAAATTCCATTCTAATTTACAACCTGGACAATGACTTCCAGAAAGGCTCTGCTGCCCTAGAACCCAGATTGGGGAATGGAGAAATGCTACCTCCTTGTGGACGTATCCCACAACAGCAGCTTTGAACTCACTGCAAAAGGTCACTAAATTTTCACCAACTTGCAGTTCTGTAAATTGCGCCTGCCCTCCAGAAAATTTCTGGGGTCAAAAATCGACCAAAAAATTCAGAAGAGGGCAACCTTCGAAGAAGACAATTTCAAGAGCTGTGTTGTACTCACGGTTTTTTCTTTTAAGAGAAAAGAAAAAGGCATAGGAATATGATGAATTTTAAAAATTTTCATGACATGCATACCCATATTACAAAACCCTATCAGCTCACAGCAGTCAGAATGGCCATTAGGAAAAATGCTGCAAAAAATAAACGGTGAAGGGAGTGTGGAGAAATGCGTACCCTCGGTTGTAAGGGGGGGCATGTAAAGAGCCACTAATGAAAACACAATGTAGGTGCTTTGAAAAGGGAAACATTGAACTACCAGTCCATCAATCACAACCACTGCTTGGCCTATCACCTGAGAAAATGAGAATCAAAAAGTCACAGGCTGGGAAACCTGTATGCCAGCAATATTTACCATAGCCAGCACTTGGAAGAAATGAAAATGTCCATCAACCGAGGAATGCACCAAGAAGAAGTGGTCCACGTACACAATGGAATATTACTCTAATAATAAATATAAATTAAATTTAAAAACAAACAAAAGCAAGGAGACATCAACATTTGTGGGTTTATCCGGGCACATTGCACTCTAATTTATAACCGAAAAACACCACTGGCCAGTAGGACTGTTTCCCTAGTGCCAGCAAGGGGAACGTAGAAAGGCTGTCGCTCTCTGGCCGTTACCTGCAAAAGCAGGTTTAAAGCCTGAGCTAATGGTCACTTCATATGAACAAGTACTGCAGGGCTGTAAATGAAACCTGCCCTCAAAATGTCTTGAGGGAGATAATGGCCAAAATATTTCAAATGGTGACACATACTTTAAGAAAACACTTTGAAGAAATAAGCTCTCATCACAGCTGGAAAAATAAAAAGGACATGTCTTACAGCTCAAATTCAACGCATTATGAGACACATGCAAATTCAACCACAAAGAGGTATCAGCTCACACCACTCAGAATAACCATCAGCAAAAACTACAAAGAATAAATGCTGAAGGTGCTGGGAAGAAATGCATACCCTCCGCTTTAAGAGGGACGTAACCTGGAAAGAGCCACTAAAGAGAACGGAATAGAGGTGCCTTTAAAAGGTAAACATTGAGCTACCATATGATCCAGCAGACCTATTCCTGGACCTATAACCTAAGAAGACAGAATTGGAAGGACACAGGTACGCAAATCTGCATTGCATAGTATAACAATCGCCAAGATATGGAAGTAACCAAAAAGTCCAACGACGGATGGGTGGACAATGAAGAACTGCTACATGTACAGATGGAATATGAGCTAGTGAAAAAATGAAACAATGCCATTTGGAGCACCATAGATGAGTCTAGAAGTAATCACGCAACTTGCTGTAAGTGAGAAAGCGAAAGACACATATCCTATCATATCACATATAGGTGTTACCTAACAAATGATACAAACAAAGGTATTTCCACAGAGAAACACTATCATAGATTCATTAAAAAAACTTATGGTTCACCAAATGGAAAGGTGTGAGGATTGGATACATTACCGTATAGAGGTTAACAGAGTGATACAAACATATGTGAAATATATAATCACCAAAGACCTACGCAATACCAAGAGAAGACTACTCAACATTGTGTCGTAACCTACATGGGAAAAGGATCCGAAGAAAAATAGATATATGTCTATGTGTGAAAGAACCACATCTTGCACACCTAGAACAAACAAAACATTGTAATCAAGTTTGCTGTGATAAGAAATAAAAATTAAGTTAAAGATACCAACAAGAAGTAATGAGACATAAACTTAAAGGGCTTTTTCCTCGCACATTCCATTCTAATTTACAACCTAGAACACCACTTCCAGTAAGGCTCTGTTGCCCTAGTAACCAGATTTGGTAAAGGAGAAATGCTGCCGCCTTGTGGCCGATTCCCGCAACAGCAGCTTTTAACCCACAGCTAATGGTCACTTACCATTCACAAGGACTCAGGGCTGTAAAGGACACCTGCCCTCAAAATTGTGCTGAGGTAGGGAATGGATAAAAGAAATTCAAAACAGGCAAAATGTTTACGAAGCTCGTATGAAGAGGTAAGTTGTACTCACTCTCTTTTTAAAGAAAGGAAAATGGATAAAAGCTCAACCTCAGGAAGTATTAGACTCATGCAATCTAATCTACAGAAAGTTTTCAACTCACACCCGTCGACTGACCATTGGCAAAAAGTCTACAAACAATCAATGCTGAAGAGGTTTTAGAGAACTGTGTACCCTCTAGCTGCTGGTGAGATGTAAAAGGGTTAAACGCTAATAATGAGAACAGAAAGGAGCTGCGTTGAAAAGGAAAAATTGAGGTACCATTCAATCCAGCAGGCGCACCAATGGGCCTCTCACCTGAGAAGACCAGAATGAAGAAGACCCGGGCTGCAAAAGCTGCACTGCAGCCTTATTCACAATAGACAAGACAGTGAAGCAACCAAAATGTCCATCAACAGATGAAAGGAAAAAGAAGAAGCGGTCCATGTACACAATGAATACTAGCCATGGAAAACAATGAAACACTGCTCTTTGAGACACCATAGATGATCTTGGAGATAATCACAGAACATGAGGTAAGTCGGAAAGCAAAAGTCCTATATCCTATGATATCACTTATACGCGTTCTCTAATAACTGACACAAATGAACATATTTCCACTGAGAAAGTCAATCACAGACTTATTAAAAAAAACTATGCTTATCTACAAGGAAAGGTGGGGGGAATGGATACATGAAGATTAGCGTTACCATATGTATACAAATACATATTATATACATATATCAAAAAGACCGACCATATAGCAAGGAAGGTTTACGGAACACTGTGTAACAATTTACACGGGAAGAGGGTCTCTACATAAATAGGTATATAGAATATGTAGATGAACCAGAGTATGTACACCTTGGACAAGCAACATTCTAACCATTACCCCAATTGAAAAAAATTAAACCAACGAACTAGGAGTAATGAGACATAAACTTATGGGGGGTTCTCCTGGCACATTCCATTCAAATTTACAACCTAGGCAAACGACTTCCAGAACGGCTCTGCTGCCCTAGTACCCAGATTTGGGAATGGAGAAATGCTGCATCCTTGTGGCCGTTTCCCACAACAGCAGCTTTAAACCCACTGCAAAAGGTCACTAAATATTCACCAATTGCAGGTCTGTAAATGACACCTGCCCTCCAAAAAATACTGAGGTCGAAAATCGACCAAAATATTCTAGAGTGCAACCTTCCAAAAAGAAAATTTGAAGAGGTATATTGTACTCACACTTTTTTTTCTTTTTTCTTTCAACAGAAAAGGAAAAGGCGTGGAAAAAGGATGAATTGTAGGAATTTTTACAGACATGTAAACCCAAATTACAAAAACCTATCAGCTCACACCAGTCAGAATGGCCATCAACAAAAATGCTGCAAACAAGAAATGCTGACGTGATTGTGGAGAAATGCGTACCCTCGATTCTAAGGGGGACGTGGTAAGAGCCACTAATGAAAGCACAATTGAGGTGCCTTGAAAAGGTAAACGTTGAGCTACCATACCAGTCAATCAATCATACCCACTGCTGGGTCTATCACCTGAGAAAATGAAAATCAAAAATCGCAGGCTGGCAATCCTGCACTCCAGCAATATTTACCATAGGCAACACTTGGAAGCAACGAAAATGTCCATCAACAGAGGAATGCACCAAGAAGAAGTGGTCCATGTACACAATGGAATATTAGCCATGGAAAACATTGAAGCACTGCTCTTTGAGGCACCATAGATGAGCCTGGAGATAATCACAAAACATGAAGGAGGTCGGAAAGCAAAAGACCTATATCTTATATTATCACTTATGGCATTATCTAATAACTGACACAGATGAACATATTTCCAAAGAGAAAGACACTCACAGGCGTAGAAAACAAACTATGCTCATCTAAAAGGAAAGGAGGGGGGAAATTGAGAAATGAAGATTAGTGTTACTATACATATTCAAATACATATTATATACATGTATCAAAAAGATCGAACATATAGCAAGGGAGGTCGACGGAACACTGTAATATTTTATATGGGAAGAGGATCTGTACATTAATAGACATACATAATGTCCAAATGAACTAGATTGTGTACACCTAGGACAAACACTATTCTAAACTTTACCCAGATTTAAAAAATTTTAAAAACCAAGAAGAAGTAATGAGACATAAACTTATGGGGATTTCTCCAGGCAAATTCCATTCTAATTTACAACCTGGACAATGACTTCCAGAAAGGCTCTGCTGCCCTAGAACCCAGATTGGGGAATGGAGAAATGCTACCTCCTTGTGGACGTATCCCACAACAGCAGCTTTGAACTCACTGCAAAAGGTCACTAAATTTTCACCAACTTGCAGTTCTGTAAATTGCGCCTGCCCTCCAGAAAATTTCTGGGGTCAAAAATCGACCAAAAAATTCAGAAGAGGGCAACCTTCGAAGAAGACAATTTCAAGAGCTGTGTTGTACTCACGGTTTTTTCTTTTAAGAGAAAAGAAAAAGGCATAGGAATATGATGAATTTTAAAAATTTTCATGACATGCATACCCATATTACAAAACCCTATCAGCTCACAGCAGTCAGAATGGCCATTAGGAAAAATGCTGCAAAAAATAAACGGTGAAGGGAGTGTGGAGAAATGCGTACCCTCGGTTGTAAGGGGGGGCATGTAAAGAGCCACTAATGAAAACACAATGTAGGTGCTTTGAAAAGGGAAACATTGAACTACCAGTCCATCAATCACAACCACTGCTTGGCCTATCACCTGAGAAAATGAGAATCAAAAAGTCACAGGCTGGGAAACCTGTATGCCAGCAATATTTACCATAGCCAGCACTTGGAAGAAATGAAAATGTCCATCAACCGAGGAATGCACCAAGAAGAAGTGGTCCACGTACACAATGGAATATTACTCTAATAATAAATATAAATTAAATTTAAAAACAAACAAAAGCAAGGAGACATCAACATTTGTGGGTTTATCCGGGCACATTGCACTCTAATTTATAACCGAAAAACACCACTGGCCGGTAGGACTGTTTCCCTAGTGCCAGCAAGGGGAACGTAGAAAGGCTGTCGCTCTCTGGCCGTTACCTGCAAAAGCAGGTTTAAAGCCTGAGCTAATGGTCACTTCATATGAACAAGTACTGCAGGGCTGTAAATGAAACCTGCCCTCAAAATGTCTTGAGGGAGATAATGGCCAAAATATTTCAAATGGTGACACATACTTTAAGAAAACACTTTGAAGAAATAAGCTCTCATCACAGCTGGAAAAATAAAAAGGACATGTCTTACAGCTCAAATTCAACGCATTATGAGACACATGCAAATTCAACCACAAAGAGGTATCAGCTCACACCACTCAGAATAACCATCAGCAAAAACTACAAAGAATAAATGCTGAAGGTGCTGGGAAGAAATGCATACCCTCCGCTTTAAGAGGGACGTAACCTGGAAAGAGCCACTAAAGAGAACGGAATAGAGGTGCCTTTAAAAGGTAAACATTGAGCTACCATATGATCCAGCAGACCTATTCCTGGACCTATAACCTAAGAAGACAGAATTGGAAGGACACAGGTACGCAAATCTGCATTGCATAGTATAACAATCGCCAAGATATGGAAGTAACCAAAAAGTCCAACGACGGATGGGTGGACAATGAAGAACTGCTACATGTACAGATGGAATATGAGCTAGTGAAAAAATGAAACAATGCCATTTGGAGCACCATAGATGAGTCTAGAAGTAATCACGCAACTTGCTGTAAGTGAGAAAGCGAAAGACACATATCCTATCATATCACATATAGGTGTTACCTAACAAATGATACAAACAAAGGTATTTCCACAGAGAAACACTATCATAGATTCATTAAAAAAACTTATGGTTCACCAAATGGAAAGGTGTGAGGATTGGATACATTACCGTATAGAGGTTAACAGAGTGATACAAACATATGTGAAATATATAATCACCAAAGACCTACGCAATACCAAGAGAAGACTACTCAACATTGTGTCGTAACCTACATGGGAAAAGGATCCGAAGAAAAATAGATATATGTCTATGTGTGAAAGAACCACATCTTGCACACCTAGAACAAACAAAACATTGTAATCAAGTTTGCTGTGATAAGAAATAAAAATTAAGTTAAAGATACCAACAAGAAGTAATGAGACATAAACTTAAAGGGCTTTTTCCTCGCACATTCCATTCTAATTTACAACCTAGAACACCACTTCCAGTAAGGCTCTGTTGCCCTAGTAACCAGATTTGGTAAAGGAGAAATGCTGCCGCCTTGTGGCCGATTCCCGCAACAGCAGCTTTTAACCCACAGCTAATGGTCACTTACCATTCACAAGGACTCAGGGCTGTAAAGGACACCTGCCCTCAAAATTGTGCTGAGGTAGGGAATGGATAAAAGAAATTCAAAACAGGCAAAATGTTCACGAAGCTCGTATGAAGAGGTAAGTTGTACTCACTCTCTTTTTAAAGAAAGGAAAATGGATAAAAGCTCAACCTCAGGAAGTATTAGACTCATGCAATCTAATCTACAGAAAGTTTTCAACTCACACCCGTCGACTGACCATTGGCAAAAAGTCTACAAACAATCAATGCTGAAGAGGTTTTAGAGAACTGTGTACCCTCTAGCTGCTGGTGAGATGTAAAAGGGTTAAACGCTAATAATGAGAACAGAAAGGAGCTGCGTTGAAAAGGAAAAATTGAGGTACCATTCAATCCAGCAGGCGCACCAATGGGCCTCTCACCTGAGAAGACCAGAATGAAGAAGACCCGGGCTGCAAAAGCTGCACTGCAGCCTTATTCACAATAGACAAGACAGTGAAGCAACCAAAATGTCCATCAACAGATGAAAGGAAAAAGAAGAAGCGGTCCATGTACACAATGAATACTAGCCATGGAAAACAATGAAACACTGCTCTTTGAGACACCATAGATGATCTTGGAGATAATCACAGAACATGAGGTAAGTCGGAAAGCAAAAGTCCTATATCCTATGATATCACTTATACGCGTTCTCTAATAACTGACACAAATGAACATATTTCCACTGAGAAAGTCAATCACAGACTTATTAAAAAAAACTATGCTTATCTACAAGGAAAGGTGGGGGGAATGGATACATGAAGATTAGCGTTACCATATGTATACAAATACATATTATATACATATATCAAAAAGACCGACCATATAGCAAGGAAGGTTTACGGAACACTGTGTAACAATTTACACGGGAAGAGGGTCTCTACATAAATAGGTATATAGAATATGTAGATGAACCAGAGTATGTACACCTTGGACAAGCAACATTCTAACCATTACCCCAATTGAAAAAAATTAAACCAACGAACTAGGAGTAATGAGACATAAACTTATGGGGGGTTCTCCTGGCACATTCCATTCAAATTTACAACCTAGGCAAACGACTTCCAGAACGGCTCTGCTGCCCTAGTACCCAGATTTGGGAATGGAGAAATGCTGCATCCTTGTGGCCGTTTCCCACAACAGCAGCTTTAAACCCACTGCAAAAGGTCACTAAATATTCACCAATTGCAGGTCTGTAAATGACACCTGCCCTCCAAAAAATACTGAGGTCGAAAATCGACCAAAATATTCTAGAGTGCAACCTTCCAAAAAGAAAATTTGAAGAGGTATATTGTACTCACACTTTTTTTTCTTTTTTCTTTCAACAGAAAAGGAAAAGGCGTGGAAAAAGGATGAATTGTAGGAATTTTTACAGACATGTAAACCCAAATTACAAAAACCTATCAGCTCACACCAGTCAGAATGGCCATCAACAAAAATGCTGCAAACAAGAAATGCTGACGTGATTGTGGAGAAATGCGTACCCTCGATTCTAAGGGGGACGTGGTAAGAGCCACTAATGAAAGCACAATTGAGGTGCCTTGAAAAGGTAAACGTTGAGCTACCATACCAGTCAATCAATCATACCCACTGCTGGGTCTATCACCTGAGAAAATGAAAATCAAAAATCGCAGGCTGGCAATCCTGCACTCCAGCAATATTTACCATAGGCAACACTTGGAAGCAACGAAAATGTCCATCAACAGAGGAATGCACCAAGAAGAAGTGGTCCATGTACACAATGGAATATTAGCCATGGAAAACATTGAAGCACTGCTCTTTGAGGCACCATAGATGAGCCTGGAGATAATCACAAAACATGAAGGAGGTCGGAAAGCAAAAGACCTATATCTTATATTATCACTTATGGCATTATCTAATAACTGACACAGATGAACATATTTCCAAAGAGAAAGACACTCACAGGCGTAGAAAACAAACTATGCTCATCTAAAAGGAAAGGAGGGGGGAAATTGAGAAATGAAGATTAGTGTTACTATACATATTCAAATACATATTATATACATGTATCAAAAAGATCGAACATATAGCAAGGGAGGTCGACGGAACACTGTAATATTTTATATGGGAAGAGGATCTGTACATTAATAGACATACATAATGTCCAAATGAACTAGATTGTGTACACCTAGGACAAACACTATTCTAAACTTTACCCAGATTTAAAAAATTTTAAAAACCAAGAAGAAGTAATGAGACATAAACTTATGGGGATTTCTCCAGGCAAATTCCATTCTAATTTACAACCTGGACAATGACTTCCAGAAAGGCTCTGCTGCCCTAGAACCCAGATTGGGGAATGGAGAAATGCTACCTCCTTGTGGACGTATCCCACAACAGCAGCTTTGAACTCACTGCAAAAGGTCACTAAATTTTCACCAACTTGCAGTTCTGTAAATTGCGCCTGCCCTCCAGAAAATTTCTGGGGTCAAAAATCGACCAAAAAATTCAGAAGAGGGCAACCTTCGAAGAAGACAATTTCAAGAGCTGTGTTGTACTCACGGTTTTTTCTTTTAAGAGAAAAGAAAAAGGCATAGGAATATGATGAATTTTAAAAATTTTCATGACATGCATACCCATATTACAAAACCCTATCAGCTCACAGCAGTCAGAATGGCCATTAGGAAAAATGCTGCAAAAAATAAACGGTGAAGGGAGTGTGGAGAAATGCGTACCCTCGGTTGTAAGGGGGGGCATGTAAAGAGCCACTAATGAAAACACAATGTAGGTGCTTTGAAAAGGGAAACATTGAACTACCAGTCCATCAATCACAACCACTGCTTGGCCTATCACCTGAGAAAATGAGAATCAAAAAGTCACAGGCTGGGAAACCTGTATGCCAGCAATATTTACCATAGCCAGCACTTGGAAGAAATGAAAATGTCCATCAACCGAGGAATGCACCAAGAAGAAGTGGTCCACGTACACAATGGAATATTACTCTAATAATAAATATAAATTAAATTTAAAAACAAACAAAAGCAAGGAGACATCAACATTTGTGGGTTTATCCGGGCACATTGCACTCTAATTTATAACCGAAAAACACCACTGGCCGGTAGGACTGTTTCCCTAGTGCCAGCAAGGGGAACGTAGAAAGGCTGTCGCTCTCTGGCCGTTACCTGCAAAAGCAGGTTTAAAGCCTGAGCTAATGGTCACTTCATATGAACAAGTACTGCAGGGCTGTAAATGAAACCTGCCCTCAAAATGTCTTGAGGGAGATAATGGCCAAAATATTTCAAATGGTGACACATACTTTAAGAAAACACTTTGAAGAAATAAGCTCTCATCACAGCTGGAAAAATAAAAAGGACATGTCTTACAGCTCAATTTCAACGCATTATGAGACACATGCAAATTCAACCACAAAGAGGTATCAGCTCACACCACTCAGAATAACCATCAGCAAAAACTACAAAGAATAAATGCTGAAGGTGCTGGGAAGAAATGCATACCCTCCGCTTTAAGTGGGACGTAACCTGGAAAGAGCCACTAAAGAGAATGGAATAGAGGTGCCTTTAAAAGGTAAACATTGAGCTACCATATGATCCAGCAGACCTATTCCTGGACCTATAACCTAAGAAGACAGAATTGGAAGGACACAGGTACGCAAATCTGCATTGCATAGTATAACAATCGCCAAGATATGGAAGTAACCAAAAAGTCCAACGACAGATGGGTGGACAATGAAGAACTGCTACATGTACAGATGGAATATGAGCTAGTGAAAAAATGAAACAATGCCATTTGCAGCACCATAGATGAGTCTAGAAGTAATCACGCAACTTGCTGTAAGTGAGAAAGCGAAAGACACATATCCTATCATATCACATATAGGTGTTACCTAACAAATGATACAAACAAAGGTATTTCCACAGAGAAACACTATCATAGATTCATTAAAAAAACTTATGGTTCACCAAATGGAAAGGTGTGAGGATTGGATACATTACCGTATAGAGGTTAACAGAGTGATACAAACATATGTGAAATATATAACCACCAAAGACCTACGCAATACCAAGAGAAGACTACTCAACATTGTGTCGTAACCTACATGGGAAAAGGATCCGAAGAAAAATAGATATATGTCTATGTGTGAAAGAACCACATCTTGCACACCTAGAACAAACAAAACATTGTAATCAAGTTTGCTGTGATAAGAAATAAAAATTAAGTTAAAGATACCAACAAGAAGTAATGAGACATAAACTTAAAGGGCTTTTTCCTCGCACATTCCATTCTAATTTACAACCTAGAACACCACTTCCAGTAAGGCTCTGTTGCCCTAGTAACCAGATTTGGTAAAGGAGAAATGCTGCCGCCTTGTGGCCGATTCCCGCAACAGCAGCTTTTAACCCACAGCTAATGGTCACTTACCATTCACAAGGACTCAGGGCTGTAAAGGACACCTGCCCTCAAAATTGTGCTGAGGTAGGGAATGGATAAAAGAAATTCAAAACAGGCAAAATGTTCACGAAGCTCGTATGAAGAGGTAAGTTGTACTCACTCTCTTTTTAAAGAAAGGAAAATGGATAAAAGCTCAACCTCAGGAAGTATTAGACTCATGCAATCTAATCTACAAAAAGTTTTCAACTCACACCCGTCGACTGACCATTGGCAAAAAGTCTACAAACAATCAATGCTGAAGAGGTTTTAGAGAACTGTGTACCCTCTAGCTGCTGGTGAGATGTAAAAGGGTTAAACGCTAATAATGAGAACAGAAAGGAGCTGCGTTGAAAAGGAAAAATTGAGGTACCATTCAATCCAGCAGGCGCACCAATGGGCCTCTCACCTGAGAAGACCAGAATGAAGAAGACCCGGGCTGCAAAAGCTGCACTGCAGCCTTATTCACAATAGACAAGACAGTGAAGCAACCAAAATGTCCATCAACAGATGAAAGGAAAAAGAAGAAGCGGTCCATGTACACAATGAATACTAGCCATGGAAAACAATGAAACACTGCTCTTTGAGACACCATAGATGATCTTGGAGATAATCACAGAACATGAGGTAAGTCGGAAAGCAAAAGTCCTATATCCTATGATATCACTTATACGCGTTCTCTAATAACTGACACAAATGAACATATTTCCACTGAGAAAGTCAATCACAGACTTATTAAAAAAAACTATGCTTATCTACAAGGAAAGGTGGGGGGAATGGATACATGAAGATTAGCGTTACCATATGTATACAAATACATATTATATACATATATCAAAAAGACCGACCATATAGCAAGGAAGGTTTACGGAACACTGTGTAACAATTTACACGGGAAGAGGGTCTCTACATAAATAGGTATATAGAATATGTAGATGAACCAGAGTATGTACACCTTGGACAAGCAACATTCTAACCATTACCCCAATTGAAAAAAATTAAACCAACGAACTAGGAGTAATGAGACATAAACTTATGGGGGGTTCTCCTGGCACATTCCATTCAAATTTACAACCTAGGCAAACGACTTCCAGAACGGCTCTGCTGCCCTAGTACCCAGATTTGGGAATGGAGAAATGCTGCATCCTTGTGGCCGTTTCCCACAACAGCAGCTTTAAACCCACTGCAAAAGGTCACTAAATATTCACCAATTGCAGGTCTGTAAATGACACCTGCCCTCCAAAAAATACTGAGGTCGAAAATCGACCAAAATATTCTAGAGTGCAACCTTCCAAAAAGAAAATTTGAAGAGGTATATTGTACTCACACTTTTTTTTCTTTTTTCTTTCAACAGAAAAGGAAAAGGCGTGGAAAAATGATGAATTGTAGGAATTTTTACAGACATGTAAACCCAAATTACAAAAACCTATCAGCTCACACCAGTCAGAATGGCCATCAACAAAAATGCTGCAAACAAGAAATGCTGACGTGATTGTGGAGAAATGCGTACCCTCGATTCTAAGGGGGACGTGGTAAGAGCCACTAATGAAAGCACAATTGAGGTGCCTTGAAAAGGTAAACGTTGAGCTACCATACCAGTCAATCAATCATACCCACTGCTGGGTCTATCACCTGAGAAAATGAAAATCAAAAATCGCAGGCTGGCAATCCTGCACTCCAGCAATATTTACCATAGGCAACACTTGGAAGCAACGAAAATGTCCATCAACAGAGGAATGCACCAAGAAGAAGTGGTCCATGTACACAATGGAATATTAGCCATGGAAAACATTGAAGCACTGCTCTTTGAGGCACCATAGATGAGCCTGGAGATAATCACAAAACATGAAGGAGGTCGGAAAGCAAAAGACCTATATCTTATATTATCACTTATGGCATTATCTAATAACTGACACAGATGAACATATTTCCAAAGAGAAAGACACTCACAGGCGTAGAAAACAAACTATGCTCATCTAAAAGGAAAGGAGGGGGGAAATTGAGAAATGAAGATTAGTGTTACTATACATATTCAAATACATATTATATACATGTATCAAAAAGATCGAACATATAGCAAGGGAGGTCGACGGAACACTGTAATATTTTATATGGGAAGAGGATCTGTACATTAATAGACATACATAATGTCCAAATGAACTAGATTGTGTACACCTAGGACAAACACTATTCTAAACTTTACCCAGATTTAAAAAATTTTAAAAACCAAGAAGAAGTAATGAGACATAAACTTATGGGGATTTCTCCAGGCAAATTCCATTCTAATTTACAACCTGGACAATGACTTCCAGAAAGGCTCTGCTGCCCTAGAACCCAGATTGGGGAATGGAGAAATGCTACCTCCTTGTGGACGTATCCCACAACAGCAGCTTTGAACTCACTGCAAAAGGTCACTAAATTTTCACCAACTTGCAGTTCTGTAAATTGCGCCTGCCCTCCAGAAAATTTCTGGGGTCAAAAATCGACCAAAAAATTCAGAAGAGGGCAACCTTCGAAGAAGACAATTTCAAGAGCTGTGTTGTACTCACGGTTTTTTCTTTTAAGAGAAAAGAAAAAGGCATAGGAATATGATGAATTTTAAAAATTTTCATGACATGCATACCCATATTACAAAACCCTATCAGCTCACAGCAGTCAGAATGGCCATTAGGAAAAATGCTGCAAAAAATAAACGGTGAAGGGAGTGTGGAGAAATGCGTACCCTCGGTTGTAAGGGGGGGCATGTAAAGAGCCACTAATGAAAACACAATGTAGGTGCTTTGAAAAGGGAAACATTGAACTACCAGTCCATCAATCACAACCACTGCTTGGCCTATCACCTGAGAAAATGAGAATCAAAAAGTCACAGGCTGGGAAACCTGTATGCCAGCAATATTTACCATAGCCAGCACTTGGAAGAAATGAAAATGTCCATCAACCGAGGAATGCACCAAGAAGAAGTGGTCCACGTACACAATGGAATATTACTCTAATAATAAATATAAATTAAATTTAAAAACAAACAAAAGCAAGGAGACATCAACATTTGTGGGTTTATCCGGGCACATTGCACTCTAATTTATAACCGAAAAACACCACTGGCCGGTAGGACTGTTTCCCTAGTGCCAGCAAGGGGAACGTAGAAAGGCTGTCGCTCTCTGGCCGTTACCTGCAAAAGCAGGTTTAAAGCCTGAGCTAATGGTCACTTCATATGAACAAGTACTGCAGGGCTGTAAATGAAACCTGCCCTCAAAATGTCTTGAGGGAGATAATGGCCAAAATATTTCAAATGGTGACACATACTTTAAGAAAACACTTTGAAGAAATAAGCTCTCATCACAGCTGGAAAAATAAAAAGGACATGTCTTACAGCTCAATTTCAACGCATTATGAGACACATGCAAATTCAACCACAAAGAGGTATCAGCTCACACCACTCAGAATAACCATCAGCAAAAACTACAAAGAATAAATGCTGAAGGTGCTGGGAAGAAATGCATACCCTCCGCTTTAAGTGGGACGTAACCTGGAAAGAGCCACTAAAGAGAACGGAATAGAGGTGCCTTTAAAAGGTAAACATTGAGCTACCATATGATCCAGCAGACCTATTCCTGGACCTATAACCTAAGAAGACAGAATTGGAAGGACACAGGTACGCAAATCTGCATTGCATAGTATAACAATCGCCAAGATATGGAAGTAACCAAAAAGTCCAACGACAGATGGGTGGACAATGAAGAACTGCTACATGTACAGATGGAATATGAGCTAGTGAAAAAATGAAACAATGCCATTTGCAGCACCATAGATGAGTCTAGAAGTAATCACGCAACTTGCTGTAAGTGAGAGAGCGAAAGACACATATCCTATCATATCACATATAGGTGTTACCTAAAAAATGATACAAACAAAGGTATTTCCACAGAGAAACACTATCATAGATTCATTAAAAAAACTTATGGTTCACCAAATGGAAAGGTGTGAGGATTGGATACATTACCGTATAGAGGTTAACAGAGTGATACAAACATATGTGAAATATATAACCACCAAAGACCTACGCAATACCAAGAGAAGACTACTCAACATTGTGTCGTAACCTACATGGGAAAAGGATCCGAAGAAAAATAGATATATGTCTATGTGTGAAAGAACCACATCTTGCACACCTAGAACAAACAAAACATTGTAATCAAGTTTGCTGTGATAAGAAATAAAAATTAAGTTAAAGATACCAACAAGAAGTAATGAGACATAAACTTAAAGGGCTTTTTCCTCGCACATTCCATTCTAATTTACAACCTAGAACACCACTTCCAGTAAGGCTCTGTTGCCCTAGTAACCAGATTTGGTAAAGGAGAAATGCTGCCGCCTTGTGGCCGATTCCCGCAACAGCAGCTTTTAACCCACAGCTAATGGTCACTTACCATTCACAAGGACTCAGGGCTGTAAAGGACACCTGCCCTCAAAATTGTGCTGAGGTAGGGAATGGATAAAAGAAATTCAAAACAGGCAAAATGTTCACGAAGCTCGTATGAAGAGGTAAGTTGTACTCACTCTCTTTTTAAAGAAAGGAAAATGGATAAAAGCTCAACCTCAGGAAGTATTAGACTCATGCAATCTAATCTACAAAAAGTTTTCAACTCACACCCGTCGACTGACCATTGGCAAAAAGTCTACAAACAATCAATGCTGAAGAGGTTTTAGAGAACTGTGTACCCTCTAGCTGCTGGTGAGATGTAAAAGGGTTAAACGCTAATAATGAGAACAGAAAGGAGCTGCGTTGAAAAGGAAAAATTGAGGTACCATTCAATCCAGCAGGCGCACCAATGGGCCTCTCACCTGAGAAGACCAGAATGAAGAAGACCCGGGCTGCAAAAGCTGCACTGCAGCCTTATTCACAATAGACAAGACAGTGAAGCAACCAAAATGTCCATCAACAGATGAAAGGAAAAAGAAGAAGCGGTCCATGTACACAATGAATACTAGCCATGGAAAACAATGAAACACTGCTCTTTGAGACACCATAGATGATCTTGGAGATAATCACAGAACATGAGGTAAGTCGGAAAGCAAAAGTCCTATATCCTATGATATCACTTATACGCGTTCTCTAATAACTGACACAAATGAACATATTTCCACTGAGAAAGTCAATCACAGACTTATTAAAAAAAACTATGCTTATCTACAAGGAAAGGTGGGGGGAATGGATACATGAAGATTAGCGTTACCATATGTATACAAATACATATTATATACATATATCAAAAAGACCGACCATATAGCAAGGAAGGTTTACGGAACACTGTGTAACAATTTACACGGGAAGAGGGTCTCTACATAAATAGGTATATAGAATATGTAGATGAACCAGAGTATGTACACCTTGGACAAGCAACATTCTAACCATTACCCCAATTGAAAAAAATTAAACCAACGAACTAGGAGTAATGAGACATAAACTTATGGGGGGTTCTCCTGGCACATTCCATTCAAATTTACAACCTAGGCAAACGACTTCCAGAACGGCTCTGCTGCCCTAGTACCCAGATTTGGGAATGGAGAAATGCTGCATCCTTGTGGCCGTTTCCCACAACAGCAGCTTTAAACCCACTGCAAAAGGTCACTAAATATTCACCAATTGCAGGTCTGTAAATGACACCTGCCCTCCAAAAAATACTGAGGTCGAAAATCGACCAAAATATTCTAGAGTGCAACCTTCCAAAAAGAAAATTTGAAGAGGTATATTGTACTCACACTTTTTTTTCTTTTTTCTTTCAACAGAAAAGGAAAAGGCGTGGAAGAATGATGAATTGTAGGAATTTTTACAGACATGTAAACCCAAATTACAAAAACCTATCAGCTCACACCAGTCAGAATGGCCATCAACAAAAATGCTGCAAACAAGAAATGCTGACGTGATTGTGGAGAAATGCGTACCCTCGATTCTAAGGGGGACGTGGTAAGAGCCACTAATGAAAGCACAATTGAGGTGCCTTGAAAAGGTAAACGTTGAGCTACCATACCAGTCAATCAATCATACCCACTGCTGGGTCTATCACCTGAGAAAATGAAAATCAAAAATCGCAGGCTGGCAATCCTGCACTCCAGCAATATTTACCATAGGCAACACTTGGAAGCAACGAAAATGTCCATCAACAGAGGAATGCACCAAGAAGAAGTGGTCCATGTACACAATGGAATATTAGCCATGGAAAACATTGAAGCACTGCTCTTTGAGGCACCATAGATGAGCCTGGAGATAATCACAAAACATGAAGTAGGTCGGAAAGCAAAAGACCTATATCTTATATTATCACTTATGGCATTATCTAATAACTGACACAGATGAACATATTTCCAAAGAGAAAGACACTCACAGGCGTAGAAAACAAACTATGCTCATCTAAAAGGAAAGGAGGGGGGAAATTGAGAAATGAAGATTAGTGTTACTATACATATTCAAATACATATTATATACATGTATCAAAAAGATCGAACATATAGCAAGGGAGGTCGACGGAACACTGTAATATTTTATATGGGAAGAGGATCTGTACATTAATAGACATACATAATGTCCAAATGAACTAGATTGTGTACACCTAGGACAAACACTATTCTAAACTTTACCCAGATTTAAAAAATTTTAAAAACCAAGAAGAAGTAATGAGACATAAACTTATGGGGATTTCTCCAGGCAAATTCCATTCTAATCTACAACCTGGACAATGACTTCCAGAAAGGCTCTGCTGCCCTAGAACCCAGATTGGGGAATGGAGAAATGCTACCTCCTTGTGGACGTATCCCACAACAGCAGCTTTGAACTCACTGCAAAAGGTCACTAAATTTTCACCAACTTGCAGTTCTGTAAATTGCGCCTGCCCTCCAGAAAATTTCTGGGGTCAAAAATCGACCAAAAAATTCAGAAGAGGGCAACCTTCGAAGAAGACAATTTCAAGAGCTGTGTTGTACTCACGGTTTTTTCTTTTAAGAGAAAAGAAAAAGGCATAGGAATATGATGAATTTTAAAAATTTTCATGACATGCATACCCATATTACAAAACCCTATCAGCTCACAGCAGTCAGAATGGCCATTAGGAAAAATGCTGCAAAAAATAAACGGTGAAGGGAGTGTGGAGAAATGCGTACCCTCGGTTGTAAGGGGGGGCATGTAAAGAGCCACTAATGAAAACACAATGTAGGTGCTTTGAAAAGGGAAACATTGAACTACCAGTCCATCAATCACAACCACTGCTTGGCCTATCACCTGAGAAAATGAGAATCAAAAAGTCACAGGCTGGGAAACCTGTATGCCAGCAATATTTACCATAGCCAGCACTTGGAAGAAATGAAAATGTCCATCAACCGAGGAATGCACCAAGAAGAAGTGGTCCACGTACACAATGGAATATTACTCTAATAATAAATATAAATTAAATTTAAAAACAAACAAAAGCAAGGAGACATCAACATTTGTGGGTTTATCCGGGCACATTGCACTCTAATTTATAACCGAAAAACACCACTGGCCGGTAGGACTGTTTCCCTAGTGCCAGCAAGGGGAACGTAGAAAGGCTGTCGCTCTCTGGCCGTTACCTGCAAAAGCAGGTTTAAAGCCTGAGCTAATGGTCACTTCATATGAACAAGTACTGCAGGGCTGTAAATGAAACCTGCCCTCAAAATGTCTTGAGGGAGATAATGGCCAAAATATTTCAAATGGTGACACATACTTTAAGAAAACACTTTGAAGAAATAAGCTCTCATCACAGCTGGAAAAATAAAAAGGACATGTCTTACAGCTCAATTTCAACGCATTATGAGACACATGCAAATTCAACCACAAAGAGGTATCAGCTCACACCACTCAGAATAACCATCAGCAAAAACTACAAAGAATAAATGCTGAAGGTGCTGGGAAGAAATGCATACCCTCCGCTTTAAGTGGGACGTAACCTGGAAAGAGCCACTAAAGAGAACGGAATAGAGGTGCCTTTAAAAGGTAAACATTGAGCTACCATATGATCCAGCAGACCTATTCCTGGACCTATAACCTAAGAAGACAGAATTGGAAGGACACAGGTACGCAAATCTGCATTGCATAGTATAACAATCGCCAAGATATGGAAGTAACCAAAAAGTCCAACGACAGATGGGTGGACAATGAAGAACTGCTACATGTACAGATGGAATATGAGCTAGTGAAAAAATGAAACAATGCCATTTGCAGCACCATAGATGAGTCTAGAAGTAATCACGCAACTTGCTGTAAGTGAGAAAGCGAAAGACACATATCCTATCATATCACATATAGGTGTTACCTAAAAAATGATACAAACAAAGGTATTTCCACAGAGAAACACTATCATAGATTCATTAAAAAAACTTATGGTTCACCAAATGGAAAGGTGTGAGGATTGGATACATTACCGTATAGAGGTTAACAGAGTGATACAAACATATGTGAAATATATAATCACCAAAGACCTACGCAATACCAAGAGAAGACTACTCAACATTGTGTCGTAACCTACATGGGAAAAGGATCCGAAGAAAAATAGATATATGTCTATGTGTGAAAGAACCACATCTTGCACACCTAGAACAAACAAAACATTGTAATCAAGTTTGCTGTGATAAGAAATAAAAATTAAGTTAAAGATACCAACAAGAAGTAATGAGACATAAACTTAAAGGGCTTTTTCCTCGCACATTCCATTCTAATTTACAACCTAGAACACCACTTCCAGTAAGGCTCTGTTGCCCTAGTAACCAGATTTGGTAAAGGAGAAATGCTGCCGCCTTGTGGCCGATTCCCGCAACAGCAGCTTTTAACCCACAGCTAATGGTCACTTACCATTCACAAGGACTCAGGGCTGTAAAGGACACCTGCCCTCAAAATTGTGCTGAGGTAGGGAATGGATAAAAGAAATTCAAAACAGGCAAAATGTTCACGAAGCTCGTATGAAGAGGTAAGTTGTACTCACTCTCTTTTTAAAGAAAGGAAAATGGATAAAAGCTCAACCTCAGGAAGTATTAGACTCATGCAATCTAATCTACAAAAAGTTTTCAACTCACACCCGTCGACTGACCATTGGCAAAAAGTCTACAAACAATCAATGCTGAAGAGGTTTTAGAGAACTGTGTACCCTCTAGCTGCTGGTGAGATGTAAAAGGGTTAAACGCTAATAATGAGAACAGAAAGGAGCTGCGTTGAAAAGGAAAAATTGAGGTACCATTCAATCCAGCAGGCGCACCAATGGGCCTCTCACCTGAGAAGACCAGAATGAAGAAGACCCGGGCTGCAAAAGCTGCACTGCAGCCTTATTCACAATAGACAAGACAGTGAAGCAACCAAAATGTCCATCAACAGATGAAAGGAAAAAGAAGAAGCGGTCCATGTACACAATGAATACTAGCCATGGAAAACAATGAAACACTGCTCTTTGAGACACCATAGATGATCTTGGAGATAATCACAGAACATGAGGTAAGTCGGAAAGCAAAAGTCCTATATCCTATGATATCACTTATACGCGTTCTCTAATAACTGACACAAATGAACATATTTCCACTGAGAAAGTCAATCACAGACTTATTAAAAAAAACTATGCTTATCTACAAGGAAAGGTGGGGGGAATGGATACATGAAGATCAGCGTTACCATATGTATACAAATACATATTATATACATATATCAAAAAGACCGACCATATAGCAAGGAAGGTTTACGGAACACTGTGTAATAATTTACACGGGAAGAGGATCTCTACATAAATAGGTATATAGAATATGTAGATGAACCAGAGTATGTACACCTTGGACAAGCAACATTCTAACCATTACCCCAATTGAAAAAATTAAACCAACCAACTAGGAGTAATGAGACATAAACTTATGGGGGGTTCTCCTGGCACATTCCATTCAAATTTACAACCTAGGCAAACGACTTCCAGAACGGCTCTGCTGCCCTAGTACCCAGATTTGGGAATGGAGAAATGCTGCATCCTTGTGGCCGTTTCCCACAACAGCAGCTTTAAACCCACTGCAAAAGGTCACTAAATATTCACCAATTGCAGGTCTGTAAATGACACCTGCCCTCCAAAAAATACTGAGGTCGAAAATCGACCAAAATATTCTAGAGTGCAACCTTCCAAAAAGAAAATTTGAAGAGGTATATTGTACTCACACTTTTTTTTCTTTTTTCTTTCAACAGAAAAGGAAAAGGCGTGGAAAAAGGATGAATTGTAGGAATTTTTACAGACATGTAAACCCAAATTACAAAAACCTATCAGCTCACACCAGTCAGAATGGCCATCAACAAAAATGCTGCAAACAAGAAATGCTGACGTGATTGTGGAGAAATGCGTACCCTCGATTCTAAGGGGGACGTGGTAAGAGCCACTAATGAAAGCACAATTGAGGTGCCTTGAAAAGGTAAACGTTGAGCTACCATACCAGTCAATCAATCATACCCACTGCTGGGTCTATCACCTGAGAAAATGAAAATCAAAAATCGCAGGCTGGCAATCCTGCACTCCAGCAATATTTACCATAGGCAACACTTGGAAGCAACGAAAATGTCCATCAACAGAGGAATGCACCAAGAAGAAGTGGTCCATGTACACAATGGAATATTAGCCATGGAAAACATTGAAGCACTGCTCTTTGAGGCACCATAGATGAGCCTGGAGATAATCACAAAACATGAAGGAGGTCGGAAAGCAAAAGACCTATATCTTATATTATCACTTATGGCATTATCTAATAACTGACACAGATGAACATATTTCCAAAGAGAAAGACACTCACAGGCGTAGAAAACAAACTATGCTCATCTAAAAGGAAAGGAGGGGGGAAATTGAGAAATGAAGATTAGTGTTACTATACATATTCAAATACATATTATATACATGTATCAAAAAGATCGAACATATAGCAAGGGAGGTCGACGGAACACTGTAATATTTTATATGGGAAGAGGATCTGTACATTAATAGACATACATAATGTCCAAATGAACTAGATTGTGTACACCTAGGACAAACACTATTCTAAACTTTACCCAGATTTAAAAAATTTTAAAAACCAAGAAGAAGTAATGAGACATAAACTTATGGGGATTTCTCCAGGCAAATTCCATTCTAATTTACAACCTGGACAATGACTTCCAGAAAGGCTCTGCTGCCCTAGAACCCAGATTGGGGAATGGAGAAATGCTACCTCCTTGTGGACGTATCCCACAACAGCAGCTTTGAACTCACTGCAAAAGGTCACTAAATTTTCACCAACTTGCAGTTCTGTAAATTGCGCCTGCCCTCCAGAAAATTTCTGGGGTCAAAAATCGACCAAAAAATTCAGAAGAGGGCAACCTTCGAAGAAGACAATTTCAAGAGCTGTGTTGTACTCACGGTTTTTTCTTTTAAGAGAAAAGAAAAAGGCATAGGAATATGATGAATTTTAAAAATTTTCATGACATGCATACCCATATTACAAAACCCTATCAGCTCACAGCAGTCAGAATGGCCATTAGGAAAAATGCTGCAAAAAATAAACGGTGAAGGGAGTGTGGAGAAATGCGTACCCTCGGTTGTAAGGGGGGGCATGTAAAGAGCCACTAATGAAAACACAATGTAGGTGCTTTGAAAAGGGAAACATTGAACTACCAGTCCATCAATCACAACCACTGCTTGGCCTATCACCTGAGAAAATGAGAATCAAAAAGTCACAGGCTGGGAAACCTGTATGCCAGCAATATTTACCATAGCCAGCACTTGGAAGAAATGAAAATGTCCATCAACCGAGGAATGCACCAAGAAGAAGTGGTCCACGTACACAATGGAATATTACTCTAATAATAAATATAAATTAAATTTAAAAACAAACAAAAGCAAGGAGACATCAACATTTGTGGGTTTATCCGGGCACATTGCACTCTAATTTATAACCGAAAAACACCACTGGCCGGTAGGACTGTTTCCCTAGTGCCAGCAAGGGGAACGTAGAAAGGCTGTCGCTCTCTGGCCGTTACCTGCAAAAGCAGGTTTAAAGCCTGAGCTAATGGTCACTTCATATGAACAAGTACTGCAGGGCTGTAAATGAAACCTGCCCTCAAAATGTCTTGAGGGAGATAATGGCCAAAATATTTCAAATGGTGACACATACTTTAAGAAAACACTTTGAAGAAATAAGCTCTCATCACAGCTGGAAAAATAAAAAGGACATGTCTTACAGCTCAATTTCAACGCATTATGAGACACATGCAAATTCAACCACAAAGAGGTATCAGCTCACACCACTCAGAATAACCATCAGCAAAAACTACAAAGAATAAATGCTGAAGGTGCTGGGAAGAAATGCATACCCTCCGCTTTAAGTGGGACGTAACCTGGAAAGAGCCACTAAAGAGAACGGAATAGAGGTGCCTTTAAAAGGTAAACATTGAGCTACCATATGATCCAGCAGACCTATTCCTGGACCTATAACCTAAGAAGACAGAATTGGAAGGACACAGGTACGCAAATCTGCATTGCATAGTATAACAATCGCCAAGATGTGGAAGTAACCAAAAAGTCCAACGACGGATGGGTGGACAATGAAGAACTGCTACATGTACAGATGGAATATGAGCTAGTGAAAAAATGAAACAATGCCATTTGCAGCACCATAGATGAGTCTAGAAGTAATCACGCAACTTGCTGTAAGTGAGAGAGCGAAAGACACATATCCTATCATATCACATATAGGTGTTACCTAAAAAATGATACAAACAAAGGTATTTCCACAGAGAAACACTATCATAGATTCATTAAAAAAACTTATGGTTCACCAAATGGAAAGGTGTGAGGATTGGATACATTACCGTATAGAGGTTAACAGAGTGATACAAACATATGTGAAATATATAACCACCAAAGACCTACGCAATACCAAGAGAAGACTACTCAACATTGTGTCGTAACCTACATGGGAAAAGGATCCGAAGAAAAATAGATATATGTCTATGTGTGAAAGAACCACATCTTGCACACCTAGAACAAACAAAACATTGTAATCAAGTTTGCTGTGATAAGAAATAAAAATTAAGTTAAAGATACCAACAAGAAGTAATGAGACATAAACTTAAAGGGCTTTTTCCTCGCACATTCCATTCTAATTTACAACCTAGAACACCACTTCCAGTAAGGCTCTGTTGCCCTAGTAACCAGATTTGGTAAAGGAGAAATGCTGCCGCCTTGTGGCCGATTCCCGCAACAGCAGCTTTTAACCCACAGCTAATGGTCACTTACCATTCACAAGGACTCAGGGCTGTAAAGGACACCTGCCCTCAAAATTGTGCTGAGGTAGGGAATGGATAAAAGAAATTCAAAACAGGCAAAATGTTCACGAAGCTCGTATGAAGAGGTAAGTTGTACTCACTCTCTTTTTAAAGAAAGGAAAATGGATAAAAGCTCAACCTCAGGAAGTATTAGACTCATGCAATCTAATCTACAAAAAGTTTTCAACTCACACCCGTCGACTGACCATTGGCAAAAAGTCTACAAACAATCAATGCTGAAGAGGTTTTAGAGAACTGTGTACCCTCTAGCTGCTGGTGAGATGTAAAAGGGTTAAACGCTAATAATGAGAACAGAAAGGAGCTGCGTTGAAAAGGAAAAATTGAGGTACCATTCAATCCAGCAGGCGCACCAATGGGCCTCTCACCTGAGAAGACCAGAATGAAGAAGACCCGGGCTGCAAAAGCTGCACTGCAGCCTTATTCACAATAGACAAGACAGTGAAGCAACCAAAATGTCCATCAACAGATGAAAGGAAAAAGAAGAAGCGGTCCATGTACACAATGAATACTAGCCATGGAAAACAATGAAACACTGCTCTTTGAGACACCATAGATGATCTTGGAGATAATCACAGAACATGAGGTAAGTCGGAAAGCAAAAGTCCTATATCCTATGATATCACTTATACGCGTTCTCTAATAACTGACACAAATGAATATATTTCCACTGAGAAAGTCAATCACAGACTTATTAAAAAAAACTATGCTTATCTACAAGGAAAGGTGGGGGGAATGGATACATGAAGATTAGCGTTACCATATGTATACAAATACATATTATATACATATATCAAAAAGACCGACCATATAGCAAGGAAGGTTTACGGAACACTGTGTAATAATTTACACGGGAAGAGGATCTCTACATAAATAGGTATATAGAATATGTAGATGAACCAGAGTATGTACACCTTGGACAAGCAACATTCTAACCATTACCCCAATTGAAAAAATTAAAACAACCAACTAGGAGTAATGAGACATAAACTTATGGGGGGTTCTCCTGGCACATTCCATTCAAATTTACAACCTAGGCAAACGACTTCCAGAACGGCTCTGCTGCCCTAGTACCCAGATTTGGGAATGGAGAAATGCTGCATCCTTGTGGCCGTTTCCCACAACAGCAGCTTTAAACCCACTGCAAAAGGTCACTAAATATTCACCAATTGCAGGTCTGTAAATGACACCTGCCCTCCAAAAAATACTGAGGTCGAAAATCGACCAAAATATTCTAGAGTGCAACCTTCCAAAAAGAAAATTTGAAGAGGTATATTGTACTCACACTTTTTTTTCTTTTTTCTTTTAACAGAAAAGGAAAAGGCGTGGAAAAAGGATGAATTGTAGGAATTTTTACAGACATGTAAACCCAAATTACAAAAACCTATCAGCTCACACCAGTCAGAATGGCCATCAACAAAAATGCTGCAAACAAGAAATGCTGACGTGATTGTGGAGAAATGCGTACCCTCGATTCTAAGGGGGACGTGGTAAGAGCCACTAATGAAAGCACAATTGAGGTGCCTTGAAAAGGTAAACGTTGAGCTACCATACCAGTCAATCAATCATACCCACTGCTGGGTCTATCACCTGAGAAAATGAAAATCAAAAATCGCAGGCTGGCAATCCTGCACTCCAGCAATATTTACCATAGGCAACACTTGGAAGCAACGAAAATGTCCATCAACAGAGGAATGCACCAAGAAGAAGTGGTCCATGTACACAATGGAATATTAGCCATGGAAAACATTGAAGCACTGCTCTTTGAGGCACCATAGATGAGCCTGGAGATAATCACAAAACATGAAGGAGGTCGGAAAGCAAAAGACCTATATCTTATATTATCACTTATGGCATTATCTAATAACTGACACAGATGAACATATTTCCAAAGAGAAAGACACTCACAGGCGTAGAAAACAAACTATGCTCATCTAAAAGGAAAGGAGGGGGGAAATTGAGAAATGAAGATTAGTGTTACTATACATATTCTAATACATATTATATACATGTATCAAAAAGATCGAACATATAGCAAGGGAGGTCGACGGAACACTGTAATATTTTATATGGGAAGAGGATCTGTACATTAATAGACATACATAATGTCCAAATGAACTAGATTGTGTACACCTAGGACAAACACTATTCTAAACTTTACCCAGATTTAAAAAATTTTAAAAACCAAGAAGAAGTAATGAGACATAAACTTATGGGGATTTCTCCAGGCAAATTCCATTCTAATCTACAACCTGGACAATGACTTCCAGAAAGGCTCTGCTGCCCTAGAACCCAGATTGGGGAATGGAGAAATGCTACCTCCTTGTGGACGTATCCCACAACAGCAGCTTTGAACTCACTGCAAAAGGTCACTAAATTTTCACCAACTTGCAGTTCTGTAAATTGCGCCTGCCCTCCAGAAAATTTCTGGGGTCAAAAATCGACCAAAAAATTCAGAAGAGGGCAACCTTCGAAGAAGACAATTTCAAGAGCTGTGTTGTACTCACGGTTTTTTCTTTTAAGAGAAAAGAAAAAGGCATAGGAATATGATGAATTTTAAAAATTTTCATGACATGCATACCCATATTACAAAACCCTATCAGCTCACAGCAGTCAGAATGGCCATTAGGAAAAATGCTGCAAAAAATAAACGGTGAAGGGAGTGTGGAGAAATGCGTACCCTCGGTTGTAAGGGGGGGCATGTAAAGAGCCACTAATGAAAACACAATGTAGGTGCTTTGAAAAGGGAAACATTGAACTACCAGTCCATCAATCACAACCACTGCTTGGCCTATCACCTGAGAAAATGAGAATCAAAAAGTCACAGGCTGGGAAACCTGTATGCCAGCAATATTTACCATAGCCAGCACTTGGAAGCAATGAAAATGTCCATCAACCGAGGAATGCACCAAGAAGAAGTGGTCCACGTACACAATGGAATATTACTCTAATAATAAATATAAATTAAATTTAAAAACAAACAAAAGCAAGGAGACATCAACATTTGTGGGTTTATCCGGGCACATTGCACTCTAATTTATAACCGAAAAACACCACTGGCCGGTAGGACTGTTTCCCTAGTGCCAGCAAGGGGAACGTAGAAAGGCTGTCGCTCTCTGGCCGTTACCTGCAAAAGCAGGTTTAAAGCCTGAGCTAATGGTCACTTCATATGAACAAGTACTGCAGGGCTGTAAATGAAACCTGCCCTCAAAATGTCTTGAGGGAGATAATGGCCAAAATATTTCAAATGGTGACACATACTTTAAGAAAACACTTTGAAGAAATAAGCTCTCATCACAGCTGGAAAAATAAAAAGGACATGTCTTACAGCTCAATTTCAACGCATTATGAGACACATGCAAATTCAACCACAAAGAGGTATCAGCTCACACCACTCAGAATAACCATCAGCAAAAACTACAAAGAATAAATGCTGAAGGTGCTGGGAAGAAATGCATACCCTCCGCTTTAAGTGGGACGTAACCTGGAAAGAGCCACTAAAGAGAACGGAATAGAGGTGCCTTTAAAAGGTAAACATTGAGCTACCATATGATCCAGCAGACCTATTCCTGGACCTATAACCTAAGAAGACAGAATTGGAAGGACACAGGTACGCAAATCTGCATTGCATAGTATAACAATCGCCAAGATATGGAAGTAACCAAAAAGTCCAACGACAGATGGGTGGACAATGAAGAACTGCTACATGTACAGATGGAATATGAGCTAGTGAAAAAATGAAACAATGCCATTTGCAGCACCATAGATGAGTCTAGAAGTAATCACGCAACTTGCTGTAAGTGAGAGAGCGAAAGACACATATCCTATCATATCACATATAGGTGTTACCTAAAAAATGATACAAACAAAGGTATTTCCACAGAGAAACACTATCATAGATTCATTAAAAAAACTTATGGTTCACCAAATGGAAAGGTGTGAGGATTGGATACATTACCGTATAGAGGTTAACAGAGTGATACAAACATATGTGAAATATATAACCACCAAAGACCTACGCAATACCAAGAGAAGACTACTCAACATTGTGTCGTAACCTACATGGGAAAAGGATCCGAAGAAAAATAGATATATGTCTATGTGTGAAAGAACCACATCTTGCACACCTAGAACAAACAAAACATTGTAATCAAGTTTGCTGTGATAAGAAATAAAAATTAAGTTAAAGATACCAACAAGAAGTAATGAGACATAAACTTAAAGGGCTTTTTCCTCGCACATTCCATTCTAATTTACAACCTAGAACACCACTTCCAGTAAGGCTCTGTTGCCCTAGTAACCAGATTTGGTAAAGGAGAAATGCTGCCGCCTTGTGGCCGATTCCCGCAACAGCAGCTTTTAACCCACAGCTAATGGTCACTTACCATTCACAAGGACTCAGGGCTGTAAAGGACACCTGCCCTCAAAATTGTGCTGAGGTAGGGAATGGATAAAAGAAATTCAAAACAGGCAAAATGTTCACGAAGCTCGTATGAAGAGGTAAGTTGTACTCACTCTCTTTTTAAAGAAAGGAAAATGGATAAAAGCTCAACCTCAGGAAGTATTAGACTCATGCAATCTAATCTACAAAAAGTTTTCAACTCACACCCGTCGACTGACCATTGGCAAAAAGTCTACAAACAATCAATGCTGAAGAGGTTTTAGAGAACTGTGTACCCTTCTAGCTGCTGGTGAGATGTAAAAGGGTTAAACGCTAATAATGAGAACAGAAAGGAGCTGCGTTGAAAAGGAAAAATTGAGGTACCATTCAATCCAGCAGGCGCACCAATGGGCCTCTCACCTGAGAAGACCAGAATGAAGAAGACCCGGGCTGCAAAAGCTGCACTGCAGCCTTATTCACAATAGACAAGACAGTGAAGCAACCAAAATGTCCATCAACAGATGAAAGGAAAAAGAAGAAGCGGTCCATGTACACAATGAATACTAGCCATGGAAAACAATGAAACACTGCTCTTTGAGACACCATAGATGATCTTGGAGATAATCACAGAACATGAGGTAAGTCGGAAAGCAAAAGTCCTATATCCTATGATATCACTTATACGCGTTCTCTAATAACTGACACAAATGAACATATTTCCACTGAGAAAGTCAATCACAGACTTATTAAAAAAAACTATGCTTATCTACAAGGAAAGGTGGGGGGAATGGATACATGAAGATTAGCGTTACCATATGTATACAAATACATATTATATACATATATCAAAAAGACCGACCATATAGCAAGGAAGGTTTACGGAACACTGTGTAATAATTTACACGGGAAGAGGATCTCTACATAAATAGGTATATAGAATATGTAGATGAACCAGAGTATGTACACCTTGGACAAGCAACATTCTAACCATTACCCCAATTGAAAAAATTAAAACAACCAACTAGGAGTAATGAGACATAAACTTATGGGGGGTTCTCCTGGCACATTCCATTCAAATTTACAACCTAGGCAAACGACTTCCAGAACGGCTCTGCTGCCCTAGTACCCAGATTTGGGAATGGAGAAATGCTGCATCCTTGTGGCCGTTTCCCACAACAGCAGCTTTAAACCCACTGCAAAAGGTCACTAAATATTCACCAATTGCAGGTCTGTAAATGACACCTGCCCTCCAAAAAATACTGAGGTCGAAAATCGACCAAAATATTCTAGAGTGCAACCTTCCAAAAAGAAAATTTGAAGAGGTATATTGTACTCACACTTTTTTTTCTTTTTTCTTTTAACAGAAAAGGAAAAGGCGTGGAAAAAGGATGAATTGTAGGAATTTTTACAGACATGTAAACCCAAATTACAAAAACCTATCAGCTCACACCAGTCAGAATGGCCATCAACAAAAATGCTGCAAACAAGAAATGCTGACGTGATTGTGGAGAAATGCGTACCCTCGATTCTAAGGGGGACGTGGTAAGAGCCACTAATGAAAGCACAATTGAGGTGCCTTGAAAAGGTAAACGTTGAGCTACCATACCAGTCAATCAATCATACCCACTGCTGGGTCTATCACCTGAGAAAATGAAAATCAAAAATCGCAGGCTGGCAATCCTGCACTCCAGCAATATTTACCATAGGCAACACTTGGAAGCAACGAAAATGTCCATCAACAGAGGAATGCACCAAGAAGAAGTGGTCCATGTACACAATGGAATATTAGCCATGGAAAACATTGAAGCACTGCTCTTTGAGGCACCATAGATGAGCCTGGAGATAATCACAAAACATGAAGGAGGTCGGAAAGCAAAAGACCTATATCTTATATTATCACTTATGGCATTATCTAATAACTGACACAGATGAACATATTTCCAAAGAGAAAGACACTCACAGGCGTAGAAAACAAACTATGCTCATCTAAAAGGAAAGGAGGGGGGAAATTGAGAAATGAAGATTAGTGTTACTATACATATTCAAATACATATTATATACATGTATCAAAAAGATCGAACATATAGCAAGGGAGGTCGACGGAACACTGTAATATTTTATATGGGAAGAGGATCTGTACATTAATAGACATACATAATGTCCAAATGAACTAGATTGTGTACACCTAGGACAAACACTATTCTAAACTTTACCCAGATTTAAAAAATTTTAAAAACCAAGAAGAAGTAATGAGACATAAACTTATGGGGATTTCTCCAGGCAAATTCCATTCTAATTTACAACCTGGACAATGACTTCCAGAAAGGCTCTGCTGCCCTAGAACCCAGATTGGGGAATGGAGAAATGCTACCTCCTTGTGGACGTATCCCACAACAGCAGCTTTGAACTCACTGCAAAAGGTCACTAAATTTTCACCAACTTGCAGTTCTGTAAATTGCACCTGCCCTCCAGAAAATTTCTGGGGTCAAAAATCGACCAAAAAATTCAGAAGAGGGCAACCTTCGAAGAAGACAATTTCAAGAGCTGTGTTGTACTCACGGTTTTTTCTTTTAAGAGAAAAGAAAAAGGCATAGGAATATGATGAATTTTAAAAATTTTCATGACATGCATACCCATATTACAAAACCCTATCAGCTCACAGCAGTCAGAATGGCCATTAGGAAAAATGCTGCAAAAAATAAACGGTGAAGGGAGTGTGGAGAAATGCGTACCCTCGGTTGTAAGGGGGGGCATGTAAAGAGCCACTAATGAAAACACAATGTAGGTGCTTTGAAAAGGGAAACATTGAACTACCAGTCCATCAATCACAACCACTGCTTGGCCTATCACCTGAGAAAATGAGAATCAAAAAGTCACAGGCTGGGAAACCTGTATGCCAGCAATATTTACCATAGCCAGCACTTGGAAGAAATGAAAATGTCCATCAACCGAGGAATGCACCAAGAAGAAGTGGTCCACGTACACAATGGAATATTACTCTAATAATAAATATAAATTAAATTTAAAAACAAACAAAAGCAAGGAGACATCAACATTTGTGGGTTTATCCGGGCACATTGCACTCTAATTTATAACCGAAAAACACCACTGGCCGGTAGGACTGTTTCCCTAGTGCCAGCAAGGGGAACGTAGAAAGGCTGTCGCTCTCTGGCCGTTACCTGCAAAAGCAGGTTTAAAGCCTGAGCTAATGGTCACTTCATATGAACAAGTACTGCAGGGCTGTAAATGAAACCTGCCCTCAAAATGTCTTGAGGGAGATAATGGCCAAAATATTTCAAATGGTGACACATACTTTAAGAAAACACTTTGAAGAAATAAGCTCTCATCACAGCTGGAAAAATAAAAAGGACATGTCTTACAGCTCAATTTCAACGCATTATGAGACACATGCAAATTCAACCACAAAGAGGTATCAGCTCACACCACTCAGAATAACCATCAGCAAAAACTACAAAGAATAAATGCTGAAGGTGCTGGGAAGAAATGCATACCCTCCGCTTTAAGTGGGACGTAACCTGGAAAGAGCCACTAAAGAGAACGGAATAGAGGTGCCTTTAAAAGGTAAACATTGAGCTACCATATGATCCAGCAGACCTATTCCTGGACCTATAACCTAAGAAGACAGAATTGGAAGGACACAGGTACGCAAATCTGCATTGCATAGTATAACAATCGCCAAGATATGGAAGTAACCAAAAAGTCCAACGACAGATGGGTGGACAATGAAGAACTGCTACATGTACAGATGGAATATGAGCTAGTGAAAAAATGAAACAATGCCATTTGCAGCACCATAGATGAGTCTAGAAGTAATCACGCAACTTGCTGTAAGTGAGAGAGCGAAAGACACATATCCTATCATATCACATATAGGTGTTACCTAAAAAATGATACAAACAAAGGTATTTCCACAGAGAAACACTATCATAGATTCATTAAAAAAACTTATGGTTCACCAAATGGAAAGGTGTGAGGATTGGATACATTACCGTATAGAGGTTAACAGAGTGATACAAACATATGTGAAATATATAATCACCAAAGACCTACGCAATACCAAGAGAAGACTACTCAACATTGTGTCATAACCTACATGGGAAAAGGATCCGAAGAAAAATAGATATATGTCTATGTGTGAAAGAACCACATCTTGCACACCTAGAACAAACAAAACATTGTAATCAAGTTTGCTGTGATAAGAAATAAAAATTAAGTTAAAGATACCAACAAGAAGTAATGAGACATAAACTTAAAGGGCTTTTTCCTCGCACATTCCATTCTAATTTACAACCTAGAACACCACTTCCAGTAAGGCTCTGTTGCCCTAGTAACCAGATTTGGTAAAGGAGAAATGCTGCCGCCTTGTGGCCGATTCCCGCAACAGCAGCTTTTAACCCACAGCTAATGGTCACTTACCATTCACAAGGACTCAGGGCTGTAAAGGACACCTGCCCTCAAAATTGTGCTGAGGTAGGGAATGGATAAAAGAAATTCAAAACAGGCAAAATGTTCACGAAGCTCGTATGAAGAGGTAAGTTGTACTCACTCTCTTTTTAAAGAAAGGAAAATGGATAAAAGCTCAACCTCAGGAAGTATTAGACTCATGCAATCTAATCTACAAAAAGTTTTCAACTCACACCCGTCGACTGACCATTGGCAAAAAGTCTACAAACAATCAATGCTGAAGAGGTTTTAGAGAACTGTGTACCCTTCTAGCTGCTGGTGAGATGTAAAAGGGTTAAACGCTAATAATGAGAACAGAAAGGAGCTGCGTTGAAAAGGAAAAATTGAGGTACCATTCAATCCAGCAGGCGCACCAATGGGCCTCTCACCTGAGAAGACCAGAATGAAGAAGACCCGGGCTGCAAAAGCTGCACTGCAGCCTTATTCACAATAGACAAGACAGTGAAGCAACCAAAATGTCCATCAACAGATGAAAGGAAAAAGAAGAAGCGGTCCATGTACACAATGAATACTAGCCATGGAAAACAATGAAACACTGCTCTTTGAGACACCATAGATGATCTTGGAGATAATCACAGAACATGAGGTAAGTCGGAAAGCAAAAGTCCTATATCCTATGATATCACTTATACGCGTTCTCTAATAACTGACACAAATGAACATATTTCCACTGAGAAAGTCAATCACAGACTTATTAAAAAAACTATGCTTATCTACAAGGAAAGGTGGGGGGAATGGATACATGAAGATTAGCGTTACCATATGTATACAAATACATATTATATACATATATCAAAAAGACCGACCATATAGCAAGGAAGGTTTACGGAACACTGTGTAATAATTTACACGGGAAGAGGATCTCTACATAAATAGGTATATAGAATATGTAGATGAACCAGAGTATGTACACCTTGGACAAGCAACATTCTAACCATTACCCCAATTGAAAAAATTAAAACAACCAACTAGGAGTAATGAGACATAAACTTATGGGGGGTTCTCCTGGCACATTCCATTCAAATTTACAACCTAGGCAAACGACTTCCAGAACGGCTCTGCTGCCCTAGTACCCAGATTTGGGAATGGAGAAATGCTGCATCCTTGTGGCCGTTTCCCACAACAGCAGCTTTAAACCCACTGCAAAAGGTCACTAAATATTCACCAATTGCAGGTCTGTAAATGACACCTGCCCTCCAAAAAATACTGAGGTCGAAAATCGACCAAAATATTCTAGAGTGCAACCTTCCAAAAAGAAAATTTGAAGAGGTATATTGTACTCACACTTTTTTTTCTTTTTTCTTTCAACAGAAAAGGAAAAGGCGTGGAAAAAGGATGAATTGTAGGAATTTTTACAGACATGTAAACCCAAATTACAAAAACCTATCAGCTCACACCAGTCAGAATGGCCATCAACAAAAATGCTGCAAACAAGAAATGCTGACGTGATTGTGGAGAAATGCGTACCCTCGATTCTAAGGGGGACGTGGTAAGAGCCACTAATGAAAGCACAATTGAGGTGCCTTGAAAAGGTAAACGTTGAGCTACCATACCAGTCAATCAATCATACCCACTGCTGGGTCTATCACCTGAGAAAATGAAAATCAAAAATCGCAGGCTGGCAATCCTGCACTCCAGCAATATTTACCATAGGCAACACTTGGAAGCAACGAAAATGTCCATCAACAGAGGAATGCACCAAGAAGAAGTGGTCCATGTACACAATGGAATATTAGCCATGGAAAACATTGAAGCACTGCTCTTTGAGGCACCATAGATGAGCCTGGAGATAATCACAAAACATGAAGGAGGTCGGAAAGCAAAAGACCTATATCTTATATTATCACTTATGGCATTATCTAATAACTGACACAGATGAACATATTTCCAAAGAGAAAGACACTCACAGGCGTAGAAAACAAACTATGCTCATCTAAAAGGAAAGGAGGGGGGAAATTGAGAAATGAAGATTAGTGTTACTATACATATTCAAATACATATTATATACATGTATCAAAAAGATCGAACATATAGCAAGGGAGGTCGACGGAACACTGTAATATTTTATATGGGAAGAGGATCTGTACATTAATAGACATACATAATGTCCAAATGAACTAGATTGTGTACACCTAGGACAAACACTATTCTAAACTTTACCCAGATTTAAAAAATTTTAAAAACCAAGAAGAAGTAATGAGACATAAACTTATGGGGATTTCTCCAGGCAAATTCCATTCTAATTTACAACCTGGACAATGACTTCCAGAAAGGCTCTGCTGCCCTAGAACCCAGATTGGGGAATGGAGAAATGCTACCTCCTTGTGGACGTATCCCACAACAGCAGCTTTGAACTCACTGCAAAAGGTCACTAAATTTTCACCAACTTGCAGTTCTGTAAATTGCGCCTGCCCTCCAGAAAATTTCTGGGGTCAAAAATCGACCAAAAAATTCAGAAGAGGGCAACCTTCGAAGAAGACAATTTCAAGAGCTGTGTTGTACTCACGGTTTTTTCTTTTAAGAGAAAAGAAAAAGGCATAGGAATATGATGAATTTTAAAAATTTTCATGACATGCATACCCATATTACAAAACCCTATCAGCTCACAGCAGTCAGAATGGCCATTAGGAAAAATGCTGCAAAAAATAAACGGTGAAGGGAGTGTGGAGAAATGCGTACCCTCGGTTGTAAGGGGGGGCATGTAAAGAGCCACTAATGAAAACACAATGTAGGTGCTTTGAAAAGGGAAACATTGAACTACCAGTCCATCAATCACAACCACTGCTTGGCCTATCACCTGAGAAAATGAGAATCAAAAAGTCACAGGCTGGGAAACCTGTATGCCAGCAATATTTACCATAGCCAGCACTTGGAAGAAATGAAAATGTCCATCAACCGAGGAATGCACCAAGAAGAAGTGGTCCACGTACACAATGGAATATTACTCTAATAATAAATATAAATTAAATTTAAAAACAAACAAAAGCAAGGAGACATCAACATTTGTGGGTTTATCCGGGCACATTGCACTCTAATTTATAACCGAAAAACACCACTGGCCAGTAGGACTGTTTCCCTAGTGCCAGCAAGGGGAACGTAGAAAGGCTGTCGCTCTCTGGCCGTTACCTGCAAAAGCAGGTTTAAAGCCTGAGCTAATGGTCACTTCATATGAACAAGTACTGCAGGGCTGTAAATGAAACCTGCCCTCAAAATGTCTTGAGGGAGATAATGGCCAAAATATTTCAAATGGTGACACATACTTTAAGAAAACACTTTGAAGAAATAAGCTCTCATCACAGCTGGAAAAATAAAAAGGACATGTCTTACAGCTCAATTTCAACGCATTATGAGACACATGCAAATTCAACCACAAAGAGGTATCAGCTCACACCACTCAGAATAACCATCAGCAAAAACTACAAAGAATAAATGCTGAAGGTGCTGGGAAGAAATGCATACCCTCCGCTTTAAGAGGGACGTAACCTGGAAAGAGCCACTAAAGAGAACGGAATAGAGGTGCCTTTAAAAGGTAAACATTGAGCTACCATATGATCCAGCAGACCTATTCCTGGACCTATAACCTAAGAAGACAGAATTGGAAGGACACAGGTACGCAAATCTGCATTGCATAGTATAACAATCGCCAAGATATGGAAGTAACCAAAAAGTCCAACGACAGATGGGTGGACAATGAAGAACTGCTACATGTACAGATGGAATATGAGCTAGTGAAAAAATGAAACAATGCCATTTGCAGCACCATAGATGAGTCTAGAAGTAATCACGCAACTTGCTGTAAGTGAGAGAGCGAAAGACACATATCCTATCATATCACATATAGGTGTTACCTAAAAAATGATACAAACAAAGGTATTTCCACAGAGAAACACTATCATAGATTCATTAAAAAAACTTATGGTTCACCAAATGGAAAGGTGTGAGGATTGGATACATTACCGTATAGAGGTTAACAGAGTGATACAAACATATGTGAAATATATAATCACCAAAGACCTACACAATACCAAGAGAAGACTACTCAACATTGTGTCGTAACCTACATGGGAAAAGGATCCGAAGAAAAATAGATATATGTCTATGTGTGAAAGAACCACATCTTGCACACCTAGAACAAACAAAACATTGTAATCAAGTTTGCTGTGATAAGAAATAAAAATTAAGTTAAAGATACCAACAAGAAGTAATGAGACATAAACTTAAAGGGCTTTTTCCTCGCACATTCCATTCTAATTTACAACCTAGAACACCACTTCCAGTAAGGCTCTGTTGCCCTAGTAACCAGATTTGGTAAAGGAGAAATGCTGCCGCCTTGTGGCCGATTCCCGCAACAGCAGCTTTTAACCCACAGCTAATGGTCACTTACCATTCACAAGGACTCAGGGCTGTAAAGGACACCTGCCCTCAAAATTGTGCTGAGGTAGGGAATGGATAAAAGAAATTCAAAACAGGCAAAATGTTCACGAAGCTAGTATGAAGAGGTAAGTTGTACTCACTCTCTTTTTAAAGAAAGGAAAATGGATAAAAGCTCAACCTCAGGAAGTATTAGACTCATGCAATCTAATCTACAAAAAGTTTTCAACTCACACCCGTCGACTGACCATTGGCAAAAAGTCTACAAACAATCAATGCTGAAGAGGTTTTAGAGAACTGTGTACCCTCTAGCTGCTGGTGAGATGTAAAAGGGTTAAACGCTAATAATGAGAACAGAAAGGAGCTGCGTTGAAAAGGAAAAATTGAGGTACCATTCAATCCAGCAGGCGCACCAATGGGTCTCTCACCTGAGAAGACCAGAATGAAGAAGACCCGGGCTGCAAAAGCTGCACTGCAGCCTTATTCACAATAGACAAGACAGTGAAGCAACCAAAATGTCCATCAACAGATGAAAGGAAAAAGAAGAAGCGGTCCATGTACACAATGAATACTAGCCATGGAAAACAATGAAACACTGCTCTTTGAGACACCATAGATGATCTTGGAGATAATGACAGAACATGAGGTAAGTCGGAAAGCAAAAGTCCTATATCCTATGATATCACTTATACGCGTTCTCTAATAACTGACACAAATGAACATATTTCCACTGAGAAAGTCAATCACAGACTTATTAAAAAAAACTATGCTTATCTACAAGGAAAGGTGGGGGGAATGGATACATGAAGATTAGCGTTACCATATGTATACAAATACATATTATATACATATATCAAAAAGACCGACCATATAGCAAGGAAGGTTTACGGAACACTGTGTAACAATTTACACGGGAAGAGGGTCTCTACATAAATAGGTATATAGAATATGTAGATGAACCAGAGTATGTACACCTTGGACAAGCAACATTCTAACCATTACCCCAATTGAAAAAAATTAAACCAACGAACTAGGAGTAATGAGACATAAACTTATGGGGGGTTCTCCTGGCACATTCCATTCAAATTTACAACCTAGGCAAACGACTTCCAGAACGGCTCTGCTGCCCTAGTACCCAGATTTGGGAATGGAGAAATGCTGCATCCTTGTGGCCGTTTCCCACAACAGCAGCTTTAAACCCACTGCAAAAGGTCACTAAATATTCACCAATTGCAGGTCTGTAAATGACACCTGCCCTCCAAAAAATACTGAGGTCGAAAATCGACCAAAATATTCTAGAGTGCAACCTTCCAAAAAGAAAATTTGAAGAGGTATATTGTACTCACACTTTTTTTTCTTTTTTCTTTCAACAGAAAAGGAAAAGGCGTGGAAAAATGATGAATTGTAGGAATTTTTACAGACATGTAAACCCAAATTACAAAAACCTATCAGCTCACACCAGTCAGAATGGCCATCAACAAAAATGCTGCAAACAAGAAATGCTGACGTGATTGTGGAGAAATGCGTACCCTCGATTCTAAGGGGGACGTGGTAAGAGCCACTAATGAAAGCACAATTGAGGTGCCTTGAAAAGGTAAACGTTGAGCTACCATACCAGTCAATCAATCATACCCACTGCTGGGTCTATCACCTGAGAAAATGAAAATCAAAAATCGCAGGCTGGCAATCCTGCACTCCAGCAATATTTACCATAGGCAACACTTGGAAGCAACGAAAATGTCCATCAACAGAGGAATGCACCAAGAAGAAGTGGTCCATGTACACAATGGAATATTAGCCATGGAAAACATTGAAGCACTGCTCTTTGAGGCACCATAGATGAGCCTGGAGATAATCACAAAACATGAAGGAGGTCGGAAAGCAAAAGACCTATATCTTATATTATCACTTATGGCATTATCTAATAACTGACACAGATGAACATATTTCCAAAGAGAAAGACACTCACAGGCGTAGAAAACAAACTATGCTCATCTAAAAGGAAAGGAGGGGGGAAATTGAGAAATGAAGATTAGTGTTACTATACATATTCAAATACATATTATATACATGTATCAAAAAGATCGAACATATAGCAAGGGAGGTCGACGGAACACTGTAATATTTTATATGGGAAGAGGATCTGTACATTAATAGACATACATAATGTCCAAATGAACTAGATTGTGTACACCTAGGACAAACACTATTCTAAACTTTACCCAGATTTAAAAAATTTTAAAAACCAAGAAGAAGTAATGAGACATAAACTTATGGGGATTTCTCCAGGCAAATTCCATTCTAATTTACAACCTGGACAATGACTTCCAGAAAGGCTCTGCTGCCCTAGAACCCAGATTGGGGAATGGAGAAATGCTACCTCCTTGTGGACGTATCCCACAACAGCAGCTTTGAACTCACTGCAAAAGGTCACTAAATTTTCACCAACTTGCAGTTCTGTAAATTGCGCCTGCCCTCCAGAAAATTTCTGGGGTCAAAAATCGACCAAAAAATTCAGAAGAGGGCAACCTTCGAAGAAGACAATTTCAAGAGCTGTGTTGTACTCACGGTTTTTTCTTTTAAGAGAAAAGAAAAAGGCATAGGAATAGGATGAATTTTAAAAATTTTCATGACATGCATACCCATATTACAAAACCCTATCAGCTCACAGCAGTCAGAATGGCCATTAGGAAAAATGCTGCAAAAAATAAACGGTGAAGGGAGTGTGGAGAAATGCGTACCCTCGGTTGTAAGGGGGGGCATGTAAAGAGCCACTAATGAAAACACAATGTAGGTGCTTTGAAAAGGGAAACATTGAACTACCAGTCCATCAATCACAACCACTGCTTGGCCTATCACCTGAGAAAATGAGAATCAAAAAGTCACAGGCTGGGAAACCTGTATGCCAGCAATATTTACCATAGCCAGCACTTGGAAGAAATGAAAATGTCCATCAACCGAGGAATGCACCAAGAAGAAGTGGTCCACGTACACAATGGAATATTACTCTAATAATAAATATAAATTAAATTTAAAAACAAACAAAAGCAAGGAGACATCAACATTTGTGGGTTTATCCGGGCACATTGCACTCTAATTTATAACCGAAAAACACCACTGGCCAGTAGGACTGTTTCCCTAGTGCCAGCAAGGGGAACGTAGAAAGGCTGTCGCTCTCTGGCCGTTACCTGCAAAAGCAGGTTTAAAGCCTGAGCTAATGGTCACTTCATATGAACAAGTACTGCAGGGCTGTAAATGAAACCTGCCCTCAAAATGTCTTGAGGGAGATAATGGCCAAAATATTTCAAATGGTGACACATACTTTAAGAAAACACTTTGAAGAAATAAGCTCTCATCACAGCTGGAAAAATAAAAAGGACATGTCTTACAGCTCAATTTCAACGCATTATGAGACACATGCAAATTCAACCACAAAGAGGTATCAGCTCACACCACTCAGAATAACCATCAGCAAAAACTACAAAGAATAAATGCTGAAGGTGCTGGGAAGAAATGCATACCCTCCGCTTTAAGTGGGACGTAACCTGGAAAGAGCCACTAAAGAGAACGGAATAGAGGTGCCTTTAAAAGGTAAACATTGAGCTACCATATGATCCAGCAGACCTATTCCTGGACCTATAACCTAAGAAGACAGAATTGGAAGGACACAGGTACGCAAATCTGCATTGCATAGTATAACAATCGCCAAGATATGGAAGTAACCAAAAAGTCCAACGACAGATGGGTGGACAATGAAGAACTGCTACATGTACAGATGGAATATGAGCTAGTGAAAAAATGAAACAATGCCATTTGCAGCACCATAGATGAGTCTAGAAGTAATCACGCAACTTGCTGTAAGTGAGAGAGCGAAAGACACATATCCTATCATATCACATATAGGTGTTACCTAAAAAATGATACAAACAAAGGTATTTCCACAGAGAAACACTATCATAGATTCATTAAAAAAACTTATGGTTCACCAAATGGAAAGGTGTGAGGATTGGATACATTACCGTATAGAGGTTAACAGAGTGATACAAACATATGTGAAATATATAATCACCAAAGACCTACGCAATACCAAGAGAAGACTACTCAACATTGTGTCGTAACCTACATGGGAAAAGGATCCGAAGAAAAATAGATATATGTATATGTGTGAAAGAACCACATCTTGCACACCTAGAACAAACAAAACATTGTAATCAAGTTTGCTGTGATAAAAAATAAAAATTAAGTTAAAGATACCAACAAGAAGTAATGAGACATAAACTTAAAGGGCTTTTTCCTCGCACATTCCATTCTAATTTACAACCTAGAACACCACTTCCAGTAAGGCTCTGTTGCCCTAGTAACCAGATTTGGTAAAGGAGAAATGCTGCCGCCTTGTGGCCGATTCCCGCAACAGCAGCTTTTAACCCACAGCTAATGGTCACTTACCATTCACAAGGACTCAGGGCTGTAAAGGACACCTGCCCTCAAAATTGTGCTGAGGTAGGGAATGGATAAAAGAAATTCAAAACAGGCAAAATGTTCACGAAGCTCGTATGAAGAGGTAAGTTGTACTCACTCTCTTTTTAAAGAAAGGAAAATGGATAAAAGCTCAACCTCAGGAAGTATTAGACTCATGCAATCTAATCTACAAAAAGTTTTCAACTCACACCCGTCGACTGACCATTGGCAAAAAGTCTACAAACAATCAATGCTGAAGAGGTTTTAGAGAACTGTGTACCCTTCTAGCTGCTGGTGAGATGTAAAAGGGTTAAACGCTAATAATGAGAACAGAAAGGAGCTGCGTTGAAAAGGAAAAATTGAGGTACCATTCAATCCAGCAGGCGCACCAATGGGCCTCTCACCTGAGAAGACCAGAATGAAGAAGACCCGGGCTGCAAAAGCTGCACTGCAGCCTTATTCACAATAGACAAGACAGTGAAGCAACCAAAATGTCCATCAACAGATGAAAGGAAAAAGAAGAAGCGGTCCATGTACACAATGAATACTAGCCATGGAAAACAATGAAACACTGCTCTTTGAGACACCATAGATGATCTTGGAGATAATCACAGAACATGAGGTAAGTCGGAAAGCAAAAGTCCTATATCCTATGATATCACTTATACGCGTTCTCTAATAACTGACACAAATGAACATATTTCCACTGAGAAAGTCAATCACAGACTTATTAAAAAAAACTATGCTTATCTACAAGGAAAGGTGGGGGGAATGGATACATGAAGATTAGCGTTACCATATGTATACAAATACATATTATATACATATATCAAAAAGACCGACCATATAGCAAGGAAGGTTTATGGAACACTGTGTAATAATTTACACGGGAAGAGGATCTCTACATAAATAGGTATATAGAATATGTAGATGAACCAGAGTATGTACACCTTGGACAAGCAACATTCTAACCATTACCCCAATTGAAAAAATTAAAACAACCAACTAGGAGTAATGAGACATAAACTTATGGGGGGTTCTCCTGGCACATTCCATTCAAATTTACAACCTAGGCAAACGACTTCCAGAACGGCTCTGCTGCCCTAGTACCCAGATTTGGGAATGGAGAAATGCTGCATCCTTGTGGCCGTTTCCCACAACAGCAGCTTTAAACCCACTGCAAAAGGTCACTAAATATTCACCAATTGCAGGTCTGTAAATGACACCTGCCCTCCAAAAAATACTGAGGTCGAAAATCGACCAAAATATTCTAGAGTGCAACCTTCCAAAAAGAAAATTTGAAGAGGTATATTGTACTCACACTTTTTTTTCTTTTTTCTTTTAACAGAAAAGGAAAAGGCGTGGAAAAAGGATGAATTGTAGGAATTTTTACAGACATGTAAACCCAAATTACAAAAACCTATCAGCTCACACCAGTCAGAATGGCCATCAACAAAAATGCTGCAAACAAGAAATGCTGACGTGATTGTGGAGAAATGCGTACCCTCGATTCTAAGGGGGACGTGGTAAGAGCCACTAATGAAAGCACAATTGAGGTGCCTTGAAAAGGTAAACGTTGAGCTACCATACCAGTCAATCAATCATACCCACTGCTGGGTCTATCACCTGAGAAAATGAAAATCAAAAATCGCAGGCTGGCAATCCTGCACTCCAGCAATATTTACCATAGGCAACACTTGGAAGCAACGAAAATGTCCATCAACAGAGGAATGCACCAAGAAGAAGTGGTCCATGTACACAATGGAATATTAGCCATGGAAAACATTGAAGCACTGCTCTTTGAGGCACCATAGATGAGCCTGGAGATAATCACAAAACATGAAGGAGGTCGGAAAGCAAAAGACCTATATCTTATATTATCACTTATGGCATTATCTAATAACTGACACAGATGAACATATTTCCAAAGAGAAAGACACTCACAGGCGTAGAAAACAAACTATGCTCATCTAAAAGGAAAGGAGGGGGGAAATTGAGAAATGAAGATTAGTGTTACTATACATATTCTAATACATATTATATACATGTATCAAAAAGATCGAACATATAGCAAGGGAGGTCGACGGAACACTGTAATATTTTATATGGGAAGAGGATCTGTACATTAATAGACATACATAATGTCCAAATGAACTAGATTGTGTACACCTAGGACAAACACTATTCTAAACTTTACCCAGATTTAAAAAATTTTAAAAACCAAGAAGAAGTAATGAGACATAAACTTATGGGGATTTCTCCAGGCAAATTCCATTCTAATTTACAACCTGGACAATGACTTCCAGAAAGGCTCTGCTGCCCTAGAACCCAGATTGGGGAATGGAGAAATGCTACCTCCTTGTGGACGTATCCCACAACAGCAGCTTTGAACTCACTGCAAAAGGTCACTAAATTTTCACCAACTTGCAGTTCTGTAAATTGCGCCTGCCCTCCAGAAAATTTCTGGGGTCAAAAATCGACCAAAAAATTCAGAAGAGGGCAACCTTCGAAGAAGACAATTTCAAGAGCTGTGTTGTACTCACGGTTTTTTCTTTTAAGAGAAAAGAAAAAGGCATAGGAATATGATGAATTTTAAAAATTTTCATGACATGCATACCCATATTACAAAACCCTATCAGCTCACAGCAGTCAGAATGGCCATTAGGAAAAATGCTGCAAAAAATAAACGGTGAAGGGAGTGTGGAGAAATGCGTACCCTCGGTTGTAAGGGGGGGCATGTAAAGAGCCACTAATGAAAACACAATGTAGGTGCTTTGAAAAGGGAAACATTGAACTACCAGTCCATCAAGCACAACCACTGCTTGGCCTATCACCTGAGAAAATGAGAATCAAAAAGTCACAGGCTGGGAAACCTGTATGCCAGCAATATTTACCATAGCCAGCACTTGGAAGAAATGAAAATGTCCATCAACCGAGGAATGCACCAAGAAGAAGTGGTCCACGTACACAATGGAATATTACTCTAATAATAAATATAAATTAAATTTAAAAACAAACAAAAGCAAGGAGACATCAACATTTGTGGGTTTATCCGGGCACATTGCACTCTAATTTATAACCGAAAAACACCACTGGCCGGTAGGACTGTTTCCCTAGTGCCAGCAAGGGGAACGTAGAAAGGCTGTCGCTCTCTGGCCGTTACCTGCAAAAGCAGGTTTAAAGCCTGAGCTAATGGTCACTTCATATGAACAAGTACTGCAGGGCTGTAAATGAAACCTGCCCTCAAAATGTCTTGAGGGAGATAATGGCCAAAATATTTCAAATGGTGACACATACTTTAAGAAAACACTTTGAAGAAATAAGCTCTCATCACAGCTGGAAAAATAAAAAGGACATGTCTTACAGCTCAATTTCAACGCATTATGAGACACATGCAAATTCAACCACAAAGAGGTATCAGCTCACACCACTCAGAATAACCATCAGCAAAAACTACAAAGAATAAATGCTGAAGGTGCTGGGAAGAAATGCATACCCTCCGCTTTAAGTGGGACGTAACCTGGAAAGAGCCACTAAAGAGAACGGAATAGAGGTGCCTTTAAAAGGTAAACATTGAGCTACCATATGATCCAGCAGACCTATTCCTGGACCTATAACCTAAGAAGACAGAATTGGAAGGACACAGGTACGCAAATCTGCATTGCATAGTATAACAATCGCCAAGATATGGAAGTAACCAAAAAGTCCAACGACAGATGGGTGGACAATGAAGAACTGCTACATGTACAGATGGAATATGAGCTAGTGAAAAAATGAAACAATGCCATTTGCAGCACCATAGATGAGTCTAGAAGTAATCACGCAACTTGCTGTAAGTGAGAAAGCGAAAGACACATATCCTATCATATCACATATAGGTGTTACCTAAAAAATGATACAAACAAAGGTATTTCCACAGAGAAACACTATCATAGATTCATTAAAAAAACTTATGGTTCACCAAATGGAAAGGTGTGAGGATTGGATACATTACCGTATAGAGGTTAACAGAGTGATACAAACATATGTGAAATATATAATCACCAAAGACCTACGCAATACCAAGAGAAGACTACTCAACATTGTGTCGTAACCTACATGGGAAAAGGATCCGAAGAAAAATAGATATATGTCTATGTGTGAAAGAACCACATCTTGCACACCTAGAACAAACAAAACATTGTAATCAAGTTTGCTGTGATAAGAAATAAAAATTAAGTTAAAGATACCAACAAGAAGTAATGAGACATAAACTTAAAGGGCTTTTTCCTCGCACATTCCATTCTAATTTACAACCTAGAACACCACTTCCAGTAAGGCTCTGTTGCCCTAGTAACCAGATTTGGTAAAGGAGAAATGCTGCCGCCTTGTGGCCGATTCCCGCAACAGCAGCTTTTAACCCACAGCTAATGGTCACTTACCATTCACAAGGACTCAGGGCTGTAAAGGACACCTGCCCTCAAAATTGTGCTGAGGTAGGGAATGGATAAAAGAAATTCAAAACAGGCAAAATGTTCACGAAGCTCGTATGAAGAGGTAAGTTGTACTCACTCTCTTTTTAAAGAAAGGAAAATGGATAAAAGCTCAACCTCAGGAAGTATTAGACTCATGCAATCTAATCTACAAAAAGTTTTCAACTCACACCCGTCGACTGACCATTGGCAAAAAGTCTACAAACAATCAATGCTGAAGAGGTTTTAGAGAACTGTGTACCCTTCTAGCTGCTGGTGAGATGTAAAAGGGTTAAACGCTAATAATGAGAACAGAAAGGAGCTGCGTTGAAAAGGAAAAATTGAGGTACCATTCAATCCAGCAGGCGCACCAATGGGCCTCTCACCTGAGAAGACCAGAATGAAGAAGACCCGGGCTGCAAAAGCTGCACTGCAGCCTTATTCACAATAGACAAGACAGTGAAGCAACCAAAATGTCCATCAACAGATGAAAGGAAAAAGAAGAAGCGGTCCATGTACACAATGAATACTAGCCATGGAAAACAATGAAACACTGCTCTTTGAGACACCATAGATGATCTTGGAGATAATCACAGAACATGAGGTAAGTCGGAAAGCAAAAGTCCTATATCCTATGATATCACTTATACGCGTTCTCTAATAACTGACACAAATGAACATATTTCCACTGAGAAAGTCAATCACAGACTTATTAAAAAAAACTATGCTTATCTACAAGGAAAGGTGGGGGGAATGGATACATGAAGATTAGCGTTACCATATGTATACAAATACATATTATATACATATATCAAAAAGACCGACCATATAGCAAGGAAGGTTTACGGAACACTGTGTAATAATTTACACGGGAAGAGGATCTCTACATAAATAGGTATATAGAATATGTAGATGAACCAGAGTATGTACACCTTGGACAAGCAACATTCTAACCATTACCCCAATTGAAAAAATTAAAACAACCAACTAGGAGTAATGAGACATAAACTTATGGGGGGTTCTCCTGGCACATTCCATTCAAATTTACAACCTAGGCAAACGACTTCCAGAACGGCTCTGCTGCCCTAGTACCCAGATTTGGGAATGGAGAAATGCTGCATCCTTGTGGCCGTTTCCCACAACAGCAGCTTTAAACCCACTGCAAAAGGTCACTAAATATTCACCAATTGCAGGTCTGTAAATGACACCTGCCCTCCAAAAAATACTGAGGTCGAAAATCGACCAAAATATTCTAGAGTGCAACCTTCCAAAAAGAAAATTTGAAGAGGTATATTGTACTCACACTTTTTTTTCTTTTTTCTTTTAACAGAAAAGGAAAAGGCGTGGAAAAAGGATGAATTGTAGGAATTTTTACAGACATGTAAACCCAAATTACAAAAACCTATCAGCTCACACCAGTCAGAATGGCCATCAACAAAAATGCTGCAAACAAGAAATGCTGACGTGATTGTGGAGAAATGCGTACCCTCGATTCTAAGGGGGACGTGGTAAGAGCCACTAATGAAAGCACAATTGAGGTGCCTTGAAAAGGTAAACGTTGAGCTACCATACCAGTCAATCAATCATACCCACTGCTGGGTCTATCACCTGAGAAAATGAAAATCAAAAATCGCAGGCTGGCAATCCTGCACTCCAGCAATATTTACCATAGGCAACACTTGGAAGCAACGAAAATGTCCATCAACAGAGGAATGCACCAAGAAGAAGTGGTCCATGTACACAATGGAATATTAGCCATGGAAAACATTGAAGCACTGCTCTTTGAGGCACCATAGATGAGCCTGGAGATAATCACAAAACATGAAGGAGGTCGGAAAGCAAAAGACCTATATCTTATATTATCACTTATGGCATTATCTAATAACTGACACAGATGAACATATTTCCAAAGAGAAAGACACTCACAGGCGTAGAAAACAAACTATGCTCATCTAAAAGGAAAGGAGGGGGGAAATTGAGAAATGAAGATTAGTGTTACTATACATATTCTAATACATATTATATACATGTATCAAAAAGATCGAACATATAGCAAGGGAGGTCGACGGAACACTGTAATATTTTATATGGGAAGAGGATCTGTACATTAATAGACATACATAATGTCCAAATGAACTAGATTGTGTACACCTAGGACAAACACTATTCTAAACTTTACCCAGATTTAAAAAATTTTAAAAACCAAGAAGAAGTAATGAGACATAAACTTATGGGGATTTCTCCAGGCAAATTCCATTCTAATTTACAACCTGGACAATGACTTCCAGAAAGGCTCTGCTGCCCTAGAACCCAGATTGGGGAATGGAGAAATGCTACCTCCTTGTGGACGTATCCCACAACAGCAGCTTTGAACTCACTGCAAAAGGTCACTAAATTTTCACCAACTTGCAGTTCTGTAAATTGCGCCTGCCCTCCAGAAAATTTCTGGGGTCAAAAATCGACCAAAAAATTCAGAAGAGGGCAACCTTCGAAGAAGACAATTTCAAGAGCTGTGTTGTACTCACGGTTTTTTCTTTTAAGAGAAAAGAAAAAGGCATAGGAATATGATGAATTTTAAAAATTTTCATGACATGCATACCCATATTACAAAACCCTATCAGCTCACAGCAGTCAGAATGGCCATTAGGAAAAATGCTGCAAAAAATAAACGGTGAAGGGAGTGTGGAGAAATGCGTACCCTCGGTTGTAAGGGGGGGCATGTAAAGAGCCACTAATGAAAACACAATGTAGGTGCTTTGAAAAGGGAAACATTGAACTACCAGTCCATCAATCACAACCACTGCTTGGCCTATCACCTGAGAAAATGAGAATCAAAAAGTCACAGGCTGGGAAACCTGTATGCCAGCAATATTTACCATAGCCAGCACTTGGAAGAAATGAAAATGTCCATCAACCGAGGAATGCACCAAGAAGAAGTGGTCCACGTACACAATGGAATATTACTCTAATAATAAATATAAATTAAATTTAAAAACAAACAAAAGCAAGGAGACATCAACATTTGTGGGTTTATCCGGGCACATTGCACTCTAATTTATAACCGAAAAACACCACTGGCCGGTAGGACTGTTTCCCTAGTGCCAGCAAGGGGAACGTAGAAAGGCTGTCGCTCTCTGGCCGTTACCTGCAAAAGCAGGTTTAAAGCCTGAGCTAATGGTCACTTCATATGAACAAGTACTGCAGGGCTGTAAATGAAACCTGCCCTCAAAATGTCTTGAGGGAGATAATGGCCAAAATATTTCAAATGGTGACACATACTTTAAGAAAACACTTTGAAGAAATAAGCTCTCATCACAGCTGGAAAAATAAAAAGGACATGTCTTACAGCTCAATTTCAACGCATTATGAGACACATGCAAATTCAACCACAAAGAGGTATCAGCTCACACCACTCAGAATAACCATCAGCAAAAACTACAAAGAATAAATGCTGAAGGTGCTGGGAAGAAATGCATACCCTCCGCTTTAAGTGGGACGTAACCTGGAAAGAGCCACTAAAGAGAACGGAATAGAGGTGCCTTTAAAAGGTAAACATTGAGCTACCATATGATCCAGCAGACCTATTCCTGGACCTATAACCTAAGAAGACAGAATTGGAAGGACACAGGTACGCAAATCTGCATTGCATAGTATAACAATCGCCAAGATATGGAAGTAACCAAAAAGTCCAACGACAGATGGGTGGACAATGAAGAACTGCTACATGTACAGATGGAATATGAGCTAGTGAAAAAATGAAACAATGCCATTTGCAGCACCATAGATGAGTCTAGAAGTAATCACGCAACTTGCTGTAAGTGAGAGAGCGAAAGACACATATCCTATCATATCACATATAGGTGTTACCTAAAAAATGATACAAACAAAGGTATTTCCACAGAGAAACACTATCATAGATTCATTAAAAAAACTTATGGTTCACCAAATGGAAAGGTGTGAGGATTGGATACATTACCGTATAGAGGTTAACAGAGTGATACAAACATATGTGAAATATATAACCACCAAAGACCTACGCAATACCAAGAGAAGACTACTCAACATTGTGTCGTAACCTACATGGGAAAAGGATCCGAAGAAAAATAGATATATGTCTATGTGTGAAAGAACCACATCTTGCACACCTAGAACAAACAAAACATTGTAATCAAGTTTGCTGTGATAAGAAATAAAAATTAAGTTAAAGATACCAACAAGAAGTAATGAGACATAAACTTAAAGGGCTTTTTCCTCGCACATTCCATTCTAATTTACAACCTAGAACACCACTTCCAGTAAGGCTCTGTTGCCCTAGTAACCAGATTTGGTAAAGGAGAAATGCTGCCGCCTTGTGGCCGATTCCCGCAACAGCAGCTTTTAACCCACAGCTAATGGTCACTTACCATTCACAAGGACTCAGGGCTGTAAAGGACACCTGCCCTCAAAATTGTGCTGAGGTAGGGAATGGATAAAAGAAATTCAAAACAGGCAAAATGTTCACGAAGCTCGTATGAAGAGGTAAGTTGTACTCACTCTCTTTTTAAAGAAAGGAAAATGGATAAAAGCTCAACCTCAGGAAGTATTAGACTCATGCAATCTAATCTACAAAAAGTTTTCAACTCACACCCGTCGACTGACCATTGGCAAAAAGTCTACAAACAATCAATGCTGAAGAGGTTTTAGAGAACTGTGTACCCTTCTAGCTGCTGGTGAGATGTAAAAGGGTTAAACGCTAATAATGAGAACAGAAAGGAGCTGCGTTGAAAAGGAAAAATTGAGGTACCATTCAATCCAGCAGGCGCACCAATGGGCCTCTCACCTGAGAAGACCAGAATGAAGAAGACCCGGGCTGCAAAAGCTGCACTGCAGCCTTATTCACAATAGACAAGACAGTGAAGCAACCAAAATGTCCATCAACAGATGAAAGGAAAAAGAAGAAGCGGTCCATGTACACAATGAATACTAGCCATGGAAAACAATGAAACACTGCTCTTTGAGACACCATAGATGATCTTGGAGATAATCACAGAACATGAGGTAAGTCGGAAAGCAAAAGTCCTATATCCTATGATATCACTTATACGCGTTCTCTAATAACTGACACAAATGAACATATTTCCACTGAGAAAGTCAATCACAGACTTATTAAAAAAAACTATGCTTATCTACAAGGAAAGGTGGGGGGAATGGATACATGAAGATTAGCGTTACCATATGTATACAAATACATATTATATACATATATCAAAAAGACCGACCATATAGCAAGGAAGGTTTACGGAACACTGTGTAATAATTTACACGGGAAGAGGATCTCTACATAAATAGGTATATAGAATATGTAGATGAACCAGAGTATGTACACCTTGGACAAGCAACATTCTAACCATTACCCCAATTGAAAAAATTAAAACAACCAACTAGGAGTAATGAGACATAAACTTATGGGGGGTTCTCCTGGCACATTCCATTCAAATTTACAACCTAGGCAAACGACTTCCAGAACGGCTCTGCTGCCCTAGTACCCAGATTTGGGAATGGAGAAATGCTGCATCCTTGTGGCCGTTTCCCACAACAGCAGCTTTAAACCCACTGCAAAAGGTCACTAAATATTCACCAATTGCAGGTCTGTAAATGACACCTGCCCTCCAAAAAATACTGAGGTCGAAAATCGACCAAAATATTCTAGAGTGCAACCTTCCAAAAAGAAAATTTGAAGAGGTATATTGTACTCACACTTTTTTTTCTTTTTTCTTTTAACAGAAAAGGAAAAGGCGTGGAAAAAGGATGAATTGTAGGAATTTTTACAGACATGTAAACCCAAATTACAAAAACCTATCAGCTCACACCAGTCAGAATGGCCATCAACAAAAATGCTGCAAACAAGAAATGCTGACGTGATTGTGGAGAAATGCGTACCCTCGATTCTAAGGGGGACGTGGTAAGAGCCACTAATGAAAGCACAATTGAGGTGCCTTGAAAAGGTAAACGTTGAGCTACCATACCAGTCAATCAATCATACCCACTGCTGGGTCTATCACCTGAGAAAATGAAAATCAAAAATCGCAGGCTGGCAATCCTGCACTCCAGCAATATTTACCATAGGCAACACTTGGAAGCAACGAAAATGTCCATCAACAGAGGAATGCACCAAGAAGAAGTGGTCCATGTACACAATGGAATATTAGCCATGGAAAACATTGAAGCACTGCTCTTTGAGGCACCATAGATGAGCCTGGAGATAATCACAAAACATGAAGGAGGTCGGAAAGCAAAAGACCTATATCTTATATTATCACTTATGGCATTATCTAATAACTGACACAGATGAACATATTTCCAAAGAGAAAGACACTCACAGGCGTAGAAAACAAACTATGCTCATCTAAAAGGAAAGGAGGGGGGAAATTGAGAAATGAAGATTAGTGTTACTATACATATTCAAATACATATTATATACATGTATCAAAAAGATCGAACATATAGCAAGGGAGGTCGACGGAACACTGTAATATTTTATATGGGAAGAGGATCTGTACATTAATAGACATACATAATGTCCAAATGAACTAGATTGTGTACACCTAGGACAAACACTATTCTAAACTTTACCCAGATTTAAAAAATTTTAAAAACCAAGAAGAAGTAATGAGACATAAACTTATGGGGATTTCTCCAGGCAAATTCCATTCTAATTTACAACCTGGACAATGACTTCCAGAAAGGCTCTGCTGCCCTAGAACCCAGATTGGGGAATGGAGAAATGCTACCTCCTTGTGGACGTATCCCACAACAGCAGCTTTGAACTCACTGCAAAAGGTCACTAAATTTTCACCAACTTGCAGTTCTGTAAATTGCGCCTGCCCTCCAGAAAATTTCTGGGGTCAAAAATCGACCAAAAAATTCAGAAGAGGGCAACCTTCGAAGAAGACAATTTCAAGAGCTGTGTTGTACTCACGGTTTTTTCTTTTAAGAGAAAAGAAAAAGGCATAGGAATATGATGAATTTTAAAAATTTTCATGACATGCATACCCATATTACAAAACCCTATCAGCTCACAGCAGTCAGAATGGCCATTAGGAAAAATGCTGCAAAAAATAAACGGTGAAGGGAGTGTGGAGAAATGCGTACCCTCGGTTGTAAGGGGGGGCATGTAAAGAGCCACTAATGAAAACACAATGTAGGTGCTTTGAAAAGGGAAACATTGAACTACCAGTCCATCAATCACAACCACTGCTTGGCCTATCACCTGAGAAAATGAGAATCAAAAAGTCACAGGCTGGGAAACCTGTATGCCAGCAATATTTACCATAGCCAGCACTTGGAAGAAATGAAAATGTCCATCAACCGAGGAATGCACCAAGAAGAAGTGGTCCACGTACACAATGGAATATTACTCTAATAATAAATATAAATTAAATTTAAAAACAAACAAAAGCAAGGAGACATCAACATTTGTGGGTTTATCCGGGCACATTGCACTCTAATTTATAACCGAAAAACACCACTGGCCAGTAGGACTCTTTCCCTAGTGCCAGCAAGGGGAACGTAGAAAGGCTGTCGCTCTCTGGCCGTTACCTGCAAAAGCAGGTTTAAAGCCTGAGCTAATGGTCACTTCATATGAACAAGTACTGCAGGGCTGTAAATGAAACCTGCCCTCAAAATGTCTTGAGGGAGATAATGGCCAAAATATTTCAAATGGTGACACATACTTTAAGAAAACACTTTGAAGAAATAAGCTCTCATCACAGCTGGAAAAAGAAAAAGGACATGTCTTACAGCTCAATTTCAACGCATTATGAGACACATGCAAATTCAACCACAAAGAGGTATCAGCTCACACCACTCAGAATAACCATCAGCAAAAACTACAAAGAATAAATGCTGAAGGTGCTGGGAAGAAATGCATACCCTCCGCTTTAAGTGGGACGTAACCTGGAAAGAGCCACTAAAGAGAACGGAATAGAGGTGCCTTTAAAAGGTAAACATTGAGCTACCATATGATCCAGCAGACCTATTCCTGGACCTATAACCTAAGAAGACAGAATTGGAAGGACACAGGTACGCAAATCTGCATTGCATAGTATAACAATCGCCAAGATATGGAAGTAACCAAAAAGTCCAACGACAGATGGGTGGACAATGAAGAACTGCTACATGTACAGATGGAATATGAGCTAGTGAAAAAATGAAACAATGCCATTTGCAGCACCATAGATGAGTCTAGAAGTAATCACGCAACTTGCTGTAAGTGAGAGAGCGAAAGACACATATCCTATCATATCACATATAGGTGTTACCTAAAAAATGATACAAACAAAGGTATTTCCACAGAGAAACACTATCATAGATTCATTAAAAAAACTTATGGTTCACCAAATGGAAAGGTGTGAGGATTGGATACATTACCGTATAGAGGTTAACAGAGTGATACAAACATATGTGAAATATATAATCACCAAAGACCTACGCAATACCAAGAGAAGACTACTCAACATTGTGTCGTAACCTACATGGGAAAAGGATCCGAAGAAAAATAGATATATGTCTATGTGTGAAAGAACCACATCTTGCACACCTAGAACAAACAAAACATTGTAATCAAGTTTGCTGTGATAAGAAATAAAAATTAAGTTAAAGATACCAACAAGAAGTAATGAGACATAAACTTAAAGGGCTTTTTCCTCGCACATTCCATTCTAATTTACAACCTAGAACACCACTTCCAGTAAGGCTCTGTTGCCCTAGTAACCAGATTTGGTAAAGGAGAAATGCTGCCGCCTTGTGGCCGATTCCCGCAACAGCAGCTTTTAACCCACAGCTAATGGTCACTTACCATTCACAAGGACTCAGGGCTGTAAAGGACACCTGCCCTCAAAATTGTGCTGAGGTAGGGAATGGATAAAAGAAATTCAAAACAGGCAAAATGTTCACGAAGCTCGTATGAAGAGGTAAGTTGTACTCACTCTCTTTTTAAAGAAAGGAAAATGGATAAAAGCTCAACCTCAGGAAGTATTAGACTCATGCAATCTAATCTACAAAAAGTTTTCAACTCACACCCGTCGACTGACCATTGGCAAAAAGTCTACAAACAATCAATGCTGAAGAGGTTTTAGAGAACTGTGTACCCTCTAGCTGCTGGTGAGATGTAAAAGGGTTAAACGCTAATAATGAGAACAGAAAGGAGCTGCGTTGAAAAGGAAAAATTGAGGTACCATTCAATCCAGCAGGCGCACCAATGGGCCTCTCACCTGAGAAGACCAGAATGAAGAAGACCCGGGCTGCAAAAGCTGCACTGCAGCCTTATTCACAATAGACAAGACAGTGAAGCAACCAAAATGTCCATCAACAGATGAAAGGAAAAAGAAGAAGCGGTCCATGTACACAATGAATACTAGCCATGGAAAACAATGAAACACTGCTCTTTGAGACACCATAGATGATCTTGGAGATAATCACAGAACATGAGGTAAGTCGGAAAGCAAAAGTCCTATATCCTATGATATCACTTATACGCGTTCTCTAATAACTGACACAAATGAACATATTTCCACTGAGAAAGTCAATCACAGACTTATTAAAAAAACTATGCTTATCTACAAGGAAAGGTGGGGGGAATGGATACATGAAGATTAGCGTTACCATATGTATACAAATACATATTATATACATATATCAAAAAGACCGACCATATAGCAAGGAAGGTTTATGGAACACTGTGTAATAATTTACACGGGAAGAGGATCTCTACATAAATAGGTATATAGAATATGTAGATGAACCAGAGTATGTACACCTTGGACAAGCAACATTCTAACCATTACCCCAATTGAAAAAATTAAAACAACCAACTAGGAGTAATGAGACATAAACTTATGGGGGGTTCTCCTGGCACATTCCATTCAAATTTACAACCTAGGCAAACGACTTCCAGAACGGCTCTGCTGCCCTAGTACCCAGATTTGGGAATGGAGAAATGCTGCATCCTTGTGGCCGTTTCCCACAACAGCAGCTTTAAACCCACTGCAAAAGGTCACTAAATATTCACCAATTGCAGGTCTGTAAATGACACCTGCCCTCCAAAAAATACTGAGGTCGAAAATCGACCAAAATATTCTAGAGTGCAACCTTCCAAAAAGAAAATTTGAAGAGGTATATTGTACTCACACTTTTTTTTCTTTTTTCTTTCAACAGAAAAGGAAAAGGCGTGGAAAAAGGATGAATTGTAGGAATTTTTACAGACATGTAAACCCAAATTACAAAAACCTATCAGCTCACACCAGTCAGAATGGCCATCAACAAAAATGCTGCAAACAAGAAATGCTGACGTGATTGTGGAGAAATGCGTACCCTCGATTCTAAGGGGGACGTGGTAAGAGCCACTAATGAAAGCACAATTGAGGTGCCTTGAAAAGGTAAACGTTGAGCTACCATACCAGTCAATCAATCATACCCACTGCTGGGTCTATCACCTGAGAAAATGAAAATCAAAAATCGCAGGCTGGCAATCCTGCACTCCAGCAATATTTACCATAGGCAACACTTGGAAGCAACGAAAATGTCCATCAACAGAGGAATGCACCAAGAAGAAGTGGTCCATGTACACAATGGAATATTAGCCATGGAAAACATTGAAGCACTGCTCTTTGAGGCACCATAGATGAGCCTGGAGATAATCACAAAACATGAAGGAGGTCGGAAAGCAAAAGACCTATATCTTATATTATCACTTATGGCATTATCTAATAACTGACACAGATGAACATATTTCCAAAGAGAAAGACACTCACAGGCGTAGAAAACAAACTATGCTCATCTAAAAGGAAAGGAGGGGGGAAATTGAGAAATGAAGATTAGTGTTACTATACATATTCAAATACATATTATATACATGTATCAAAAAGATCGAACATATAGCAAGGGAGGTCGACGGAACACTGTAATATTTTATATGGGAAGAGGATCTGTACATTAATAGACATACATAATGTCCAAATGAACTAGATTGTGTACACCTAGGACAAACACTATTCTAAACTTTACCCAGATTTAAAAAATTTTAAAAACCAAGAAGAAGTAATGAGACATAAACTTATGGGGATTTCTCCAGGCAAATTCCATTCTAATTTACAACCTGGACAATGACTTCCAGAAAGGCTCTGCTGCCCTAGAACCCAGATTGGGGAATGGAGAAATGCTACCTCCTTGTGGACGTATCCCACAACAGCAGCTTTGAACTCACTGCAAAAGGTCACTAAATTTTCACCAACTTGCAGTTCTGTAAATTGCGCCTGCCCTCCAGAAAATTTCTGGGGTCAAAAATCGACCAAAAAATTCAGAAGAGGGCAACCTTCGAAGAAGACAATTTCAAGAGCTGTGTTGTACTCACGGTTTTTTCTTTTAAGAGAAAAGAAAAAGGCATAGGAATATGATGAATTTTAAAAATTTTCATGACATGCATACCCATATTACAAAACCCTATCAGCTCACAGCAGTCAGAATGGCCATTAGGAAAAATGCTGCAAAAAATAAACGGTGAAGGGAGTGTGGAGAAATGCGTACCCTCGGTTGTAAGGGGGGGCATGTAAAGAGCCACTAATGAAAACACAATGTAGGTGCTTTGAAAAGGGAAACATTGAACTACCAGTCCATCAATCACAACCACTGCTTGGCCTATCACCTGAGAAAATGAGAATCAAAAAGTCACAGGCTGGGAAACCTGTATGCCAGCAATATTTACCATAGCCAGCACTTGGAAGAAATGAAAATGTCCATCAACCGAGGAATGCACCAAGAAGAAGTGGTCCACGTACACAATGGAATATTACTCTAATAATAAATATAAATTAAATTTAAAAACAAACAAAAGCAAGGAGACATCAACATTTGTGGGTTTATCCGGGCACATTGCACTCTAATTTATAACCGAAAAACACCACTGGCCAGTAGGACTGTTTCCCTAGTGCCAGCAAGGGGAACGTAGAAAGGCTGTCGCTCTCTGGCCGTTACCTGCAAAAGCAGGTTTAAAGCCTGAGCTAATGGTCACTTCATATGAACAAGTACTGCAGGGCTGTAAATGAAACCTGCCCTCAAAATGTCTTGAGGGAGATAATGGCCAAAATATTTCAAATGGTGACACATACTTTAAGAAAACACTTTGAAGAAATAAGCTCTCATCACAGCTGGAAAAATAAAAAGGACATGTCTTACAGCTCAATTTCAACGCATTATGAGACACATGCAAATTCGACCACAAAGAGGTATCAGCTCACACCACTCAGAATAACCATCAGCAAAAACTACAAAGAATAAATGCTGAAGGTGCTGGGAAGAAATGCATACCCTCCGCTTTAAGAGGGACGTAACCTGGAAAGAGCCACTAAAGAGAACGGAATAGAGGTGCCTTTAAAAGGTAAACATTGAGCTACCATATGATCCAGCAGACCTATTCCTGGACCTATAACCTAAGAAGACAGAATTGGAAGGACACAGGTACGCAAATCTGCATTGCATAGTATAACAATCGCCAAGATATGGAAGTAACCAAAAAGTCCAACGACAGATGGGTGGACAATGAAGAACTGCTACATGTACAGATGGAATATGAGCTAGTGAAAAAATGAAACAATGCCATTTGCAGCACCATAGATGAGTCTAGAAGTAATCACGCAACTTGCTGTAAGTGAGAGAGCGAAAGACACATATCCTATCATATCACATATAGGTGTTACCTAAAAAATGATACAAACAAAGGTATTTCCACAGAGAAACACTATCATAGATTCATTAAAAAAACTTATGGTTCACCAAATGGAAAGGTGTGAGGATTGGATACATTACCGTATAGAGGTTAACAGAGTGATACAAACATATGTGAAATATATAATCACCAAAGACCTACGCAATACCAAGAGAAGACTACTCAACATTGTGTCGTAACCTACATGGGAAAAGGATCCGAAGAAAAATAGATATATGTCTATGTGTGAAAGAACCACATCTTGCACACCTAGAACAAACAAAACATTGTAATCAAGTTTGCTGTGATAAGAAATAAAAATTAAGTTAAAGATACCAACAAGAAGTAATGAGACATAAACTTAAAGGGCTTTTTCCTCGCACATTCCATTCTAATTTACAACCTAGAACACCACTTCCAGTAAGGCTCTGTTGCCCTAGTAACCAGATTTGGTAAAGGAGAAATGCTGCCGCCTTGTGGCCGATTCCCGCAACAGCAGCTTTTAACCCACAGCTAATGGTCACTTACCATTCACAAGGACTCAGGGCTGTAAAGGACACCTGCCCTCAAAATTGTGCTGAGGTAGGGAATGGATAAAAGAAATTCAAAACAGGCAAAATGTTCACGAAGCTAGTATGAAGAGGTAAGTTGTACTCACTCTCTTTTTAAAGAAAGGAAAATGGATAAAAGCTCAACCTCAGGAAGTATTAGACTCATGCAATCTAATCTACAAAAAGTTTTCAACTCACACCCGTCGACTGACCATTGGCAAAAAGTCTACAAACAATCAATGCTGAAGAGGTTTTAGAGAACTGTGTACCCTCTAGCTGCTGGTGAGATGTAAAAGGGTTAAACGCTAATAATGAGAACAGAAAGGAGCTGCGTTGAAAAGGAAAAATTGAGGTACCATTCAATCCAGCAGGCGCACCAATGGGTCTCTCACCTGAGAAGACCAGAATGAAGAAGACCCGGGCTGCAAAAGCTGCACTGCAGCCTTATTCACAATAGACAAGACAGTGAAGCAACCAAAATGTCCATCAACAGATGAAAGGAAAAAGAAGAAGCGGTCCATGTACACAATGAATACTAGCCATGGAAAACAATGAAACACTGCTCTTTGAGACACCATAGATGATCTTGGAGATAATCACAGAACATGAGGTAAGTCGGAAAGCAAAAGTCCTATATCCTATGATATCACTTATACGCGTTCTCTAATAACTGACACAAATGAACATATTTCCACTGAGAAAGTCAATCACAGACTTATTAAAAAAAACTATGCTTATCTACAAGGAAAGGTGGGGGGAATGGATACATGAAGATTAGCGTTACCATATGTATACAAATACATATTATATACATATATCAAAAAGACCGACCATATAGCAAGGAAGGTTTACGGAACACTGTGTAACAATTTACACGGGAAGAGGGTCTCTACATAAATAGGTATATAGAATATGTAGATGAACCAGAGTATGTACACCTTGGACAAGCAACATTCTAACCATTACCCCAATTGAAAAAAATTAAACCAACGAACTAGGAGTAATGAGACATAAACTTATGGGGGGTTCTCCTGGCACATTCCATTCAAATTTACAACCTAGGCAAACGACTTCCAGAACGGCTCTGCTGCCCTAGTACCCAGATTTGGGAATGGAGAAATGCTGCATCCTTGTGGCCGTTTCCCACAACAGCAGCTTTAAACCCACTGCAAAAGGTCACTAAATATTCACCAATTGCAGGTCTGTAAATGACACCTGCCCTCCAAAAAATACTGAGGTCGAAAATCGACCAAAATATTCTAGAGTGCAACCTTCCAAAAAGAAAATTTGAAGAGGTATATTGTACTCACACTTTTTTTTCTTTTTTCTTTCAACAGAAAAGGAAAAGGCGTGGAAAAAGGATGAATTGTAGGAATTTTTACAGACATGTAAACCCAAATTACAAAAACCTATCAGCTCACACCAGTCAGAATGGCCATCAACAAAAATGCTGCAAACAAGAAATGCTGACGTGATTGTGGAGAAATGCGTACCCTCGATTCTAAGGGGGACGTGGTAAGAGCCACTAATGAAAGCACAATTGAGGTGCCTTGAAAAGGTAAACGTTGAGCTACCATACCAGTCAATCAATCATACCCACTGCTGGGTCTATCACCTGAGAAAATGAAAATCAAAAATCGCAGGCTGGCAATCCTGCACTCCAGCAATATTTACCATAGGCAACACTTGGAAGCAACGAAAATGTCCATCAACAGAGGAATGCACCAAGAAGAAGTGGTCCATGTACACAATGGAATATTAGCCATGGAAAACATTGAAGCACTGCTCTTTGAGGCACCATAGATGAGCCTGGAGATAATCACAAAACATGAAGGAGGTCGGAAAGCAAAAGACCTATATCTTATATTATCACTTATGGCATTATCTAATAACTGACACAGATGAACATATTTCCAAAGAGAAAGACACTCACAGGCGTAGAAAACAAACTATGCTCATCTAAAAGGAAAGGAGGGGGGAAATTGAGAAATGAAGATTAGTGTTACTATACATATTCAAATACATATTATATACATGTATCAAAAAGATCGAACATATAGCAAGGGAGGTCGACGGAACACTGTAATATTTTATATGGGAAGAGGATCTGTACATTAATAGACATACATAATGTCCAAATGAACTAGATTGTGTACACCTAGGACAAACACTATTCTAAACTTTACCCAGATTTAAAAAATTTTAAAAACCAAGAAGAAGTAATGAGACATAAACTTATGGGGATTTCTCCAGGCAAATTCCATTCTAATTTACAACCTGGACAATGACTTCCAGAAAGGCTCTGCTGCCCTAGAACCCAGATTGGGGAATGGAGAAATGCTACCTCCTTGTGGACGTATCCCACAACAGCAGCTTTGAACTCACTGCAAAAGGTCACTAAATTTTCACCAACTTGCAGTTCTGTAAATTGCGCCTGCCCTCCAGAAAATTTCTGGGGTCAAAAATCGACCAAAAAATTCAGAAGAGGGCAACCTTCGAAGAAGACAATTTCAAGAGCTGTGTTGTACTCACGGTTTTTTCTTTTAAGAGAAAAGAAAAAGGCATAGGAATATGATGAATTTTAAAAATTTTCATGACATGCATACCCATATTACAAAACCCTATCAGCTCACAGCAGTCAGAATGGCCATTAGGAAAAATGCTGCAAAAAATAAACGGTGAAGGGAGTGTGGAGAAATGCGTACCCTCGGTTGTAAGGGGGGGCATGTAAAGAGCCACTAATGAAAACACAATGTAGGTGCTTTGAAAAGGGAAACATTGAACTACCAGTCCATCAATCACAACCACTGCTTGGCCTATCACCTGAGAAAATGAGAATCAAAAAGTCACAGGCTGGGAAACCTGTATGCCAGCAATATTTACCATAGCCAGCACTTGGAAGAAATGAAAATGTCCATCAACCGAGGAATGCACCAAGAAGAAGTGGTCCACGTACACAATGGAATATTACTCTAATAATAAATATAAATTAAATTTAAAAACAAACAAAAGCAAGGAGACATCAACATTTGTGGGTTTATCCGGGCACATTGCACTCTAATTTATAACCGAAAAACACCACTGGCCAGTAGGACTGTTTCCCTAGTGCCAGCAAGGGGAACGTAGAAAGGCTGTCGCTCTCTGGCCGTTACCTGCAAAAGCAGGTTTAAAGCCTGAGCTAATGGTCACTTCATATGAACAAGTACTGCAGGGCTGTAAATGAAACCTGCCCTCAAAATGTCTTGAGGGAGATAATGGCCAAAATATTTCAAATGGTGACACATACTTTAAGAAAACACTTTGAAGAAATAAGCTCTCATCACAGCTGGAAAAATAAAAAGGACATGTCTTACAGCTCAATTTCAACGCATTATGAGACACATGCAAATTCGACCACAAAGAGGTATCAGCTCACACCACTCAGAATAACCATCAGCAAAAACTACAAAGAATAAATGCTGAAGGTGCTGGGAAGAAATGCATACCCTCCGCTTTAAGAGGGACGTAACCTGGAAAGAGCCACTAAAGAGAACGGAATAGAGGTGCCTTTAAAAGGTAAACATTGAGCTACCATATGATCCAGCAGACCTATTCCTGGACCTATAACCTAAGAAGACAGAATTGGAAGGACACAGGTACGCAAATCTGCATTGCATAGTATAACAATCGCCAAGATATGGAAGTAACCAAAAAGTCCAACGACAGATGGGTGGACAATGAAGAACTGCTACATGTACAGATGGAATATGAGCTAGTGAAAAAATGAAACAATGCCATTTGCAGCACCATAGATGAGTCTAGAAGTAATCACGCAACTTGCTGTAAGTGAGAGAGCGAAAGACACATATCCTATCATATCACATATAGGTGTTACCTAAAAAATGATACAAACAAAGGTATTTCCACAGAGAAACACTATCATAGATTCATTAAAAAAACTTATGGTTCACCAAATGGAAAGGTGTGAGGATTGGATACATTACCGTATAGAGGTTAACAGAGTGATACAAACATATGTGAAATATATAATCACCAAAGACCTACGCAATACCAAGAGAAGACTACTCAACATTGTGTCGTAACCTACATGGGAAAAGGATCCGAAGAAAAATAGATATATGTCTATGTGTGAAAGAACCACATCTTGCACACCTAGAACAAACAAAACATTGTAATCAAGTTTGCTGTGATAAGAAATAAAAATTAAGTTAAAGATACCAACAAGAAGTAATGAGACATAAACTTAAAGGGCTTTTTCCTCGCACATTCCATTCTAATTTACAACCTAGAACACCACTTCCAGTAAGGCTCTGTTGCCCTAGTAACCAGATTTGGTAAAGGAGAAATGCTGCCGCCTTGTGGCCGATTCCCGCAACAGCAGCTTTTAACCCACAGCTAATGGTCACTTACCATTCACAAGGACTCAGGGCTGTAAAGGACACCTGCCCTCAAAATTGTGCTGAGGTAGGGAATGGATAAAAGAAATTCAAAACAGGCAAAATGTTCACGAAGCTAGTATGAAGAGGTAAGTTGTACTCACTCTCTTTTTAAAGAAAGGAAAATGGATAAAAGCTCAACCTCAGGAAGTATTAGACTCATGCAATCTAATCTACAAAAAGTTTTCAACTCACACCCGTCGACTGACCATTGGCAAAAAGTCTACAAACAATCAATGCTGAAGAGGTTTTAGAGAACTGTGTACCCTCTAGCTGCTGGTGAGATGTAAAAGGGTTAAACGCTAATAATGAGAACAGAAAGGAGCTGCGTTGAAAAGGAAAAATTGAGGTACCATTCAATCCAGCAGGCGCACCAATGGGTCTCTCACCTGAGAAGACCAGAATGAAGAAGACCCGGGCTGCAAAAGCTGCACTGCAGCCTTATTCACAATAGACAAGACAGTGAAGCAACCAAAATGTCCATCAACAGATGAAAGGAAAAAGAAGAAGCGGTCCATGTACACAATGAATACTAGCCATGGAAAACAATGAAACACTGCTCTTTGAGACACCATAGATGATCTTGGAGATAATCACAGAACATGAGGTAAGTCGGAAAGCAAAAGTCCTATATCCTATGATATCACTTATACGCGTTCTCTAATAACTGACACAAATGAACATATTTCCACTGAGAAAGTCAATCACAGACTTATTAAAAAAAACTATGCTTATCTACAAGGAAAGGTGGGGGGAATGGATACATGAAGATTAGCGTTACCATATGTATACAAATACATATTATATACATATATCAAAAAGACCGACCATATAGCAAGGAAGGTTTACGGAACACTGTGTAACAATTTACACGGGAAGAGGGTCTCTACATAAATAGGTATATAGAATATGTAGATGAACCAGAGTATGTACACCTTGGACAAGCAACATTCTAACCATTACCCCAATTGAAAAAAATTAAACCAACGAACTAGGAGTAATGAGACATAAACTTATGGGGGGTTCTCCTGGCACATTCCATTCAAATTTACAACCTAGGCAAACGACTTCCAGAACGGCTCTGCTGCCCTAGTACCCAGATTTGGGAATGGAGAAATGCTGCATCCTTGTGGCCGTTTCCCACAACAGCAGCTTTAAACCCACTGCAAAAGGTCACTAAATATTCACCAATTGCAGGTCTGTAAATGACACCTGCCCTCCAAAAAATACTGAGGTCGAAAATCGACCAAAATATTCTAGAGTGCAACCTTCCAAAAAGAAAATTTGAAGAGGTATATTGTACTCACACTTTTTTTTCTTTTTTCTTTCAACAGAAAAGGAAAAGGCGTGGAAAAAGGATGAATTGTAGGAATTTTTACAGACATGTAAACCCAAATTACAAAAACCTATCAGCTCACACCAGTCAGAATGGCCATCAACAAAAATGCTGCAAACAAGAAATGCTGACGTGATTGTGGAGAAATGCGTACCCTCGATTCTAAGGGGGACGTGGTAAGAGCCACTAATGAAAGCACAATTGAGGTGCCTTGAAAAGGTAAACGTTGAGCTACCATACCAGTCAATCAATCATACCCACTGCTGGGTCTATCACCTGAGAAAATGAAAATCAAAAATCGCAGGCTGGCAATCCTGCACTCCAGCAATATTTACCATAGGCAACACTTGGAAGCAACGAAAATGTCCATCAACAGAGGAATGCACCAAGAAGAAGTGGTCCATGTACACAATGGAATATTAGCCATGGAAAACATTGAAGCACTGCTCTTTGAGGCACCATAGATGAGCCTGGAGATAATCACAAAACATGAAGGAGGTCGGAAAGCAAAAGACCTATATCTTATATTATCACTTATGGCATTATCTAATAACTGACACAGATGAACATATTTCCAAAGAGAAAGACACTCACAGGCGTAGAAAACAAACTATGCTCATCTAAAAGGAAAGGAGGGGGGAAATTGAGAAATGAAGATTAGTGTTACTATACATATTCAAATACATATTATATACATGTATCAAAAAGATCGAACATATAGCAAGGGAGGTCGACGGAACACTGTAATATTTTATATGGGAAGAGGATCTGTACATTAATAGACATACATAATGTCCAAATGAACTAGATTGTGTACACCTAGGACAAACACTATTCTAAACTTTACCCAGATTTAAAAAATTTTAAAAACCAAGAAGAAGTAATGAGACATAAACTTATGGGGATTTCTCCAGGCAAATTCCATTCTAATTTACAACCTGGACAATGACTTCCAGAAAGGCTCTGCTGCCCTAGAACCCAGATTGGGGAATGGAGAAATGCTACCTCCTTGTGGACGTATCCCACAACAGCAGCTTTGAACTCACTGCAAAAGGTCACTAAATTTTCACCAACTTGCAGTTCTGTAAATTGCGCCTGCCCTCCAGAAAATTTCTGGGGTCAAAAATCGACCAAAAAATTCAGAAGAGGGCAACCTTCGAAGAAGACAATTTCAAGAGCTGTGTTGTACTCACGGTTTTTTCTTTTAAGAGAAAAGAAAAAGGCATAGGAATATGATGAATTTTAAAAATTTTCATGACATGCATACCCATATTACAAAACCCTATCAGCTCACAGCAGTCAGAATGGCCATTAGGAAAAATGCTGCAAAAAATAAACGGTGAAGGGAGTGTGGAGAAATGCGTACCCTCGGTTGTAAGGGGGGGCATGTAAAGAGCCACTAATGAAAACACAATGTAGGTGCTTTGAAAAGGGAAACATTGAACTACCAGTCCATCAATCACAACCACTGCTTGGCCTATCACCTGAGAAAATGAGAATCAAAAAGTCACAGGCTGGGAAACCTGTATGCCAGCAATATTTACCATAGCCAGCACTTGGAAGAAATGAAAATGTCCATCAACCGAGGAATGCACCAAGAAGAAGTGGTCCACGTACACAATGGAATATTACTCTAATAATAAATATAAATTAAATTTAAAAACAAACAAAAGCAAGGAGACATCAACATTTGTGGGTTTATCCGGGCACATTGCACTCTAATTTATAACCGAAAAACACCACTGGCCAGTAGGACTGTTTCCCTAGTGCCAGCAAGGGGAACGTAGAAAGGCTGTCGCTCTCTGGCCGTTACCTGCAAAAGCAGGTTTAAAGCCTGAGCTAATGGTCACTTCATATGAACAAGTACTGCAGGGCTGTAAATGAAACCTGCCCTCAAAATGTCTTGAGGGAGATAATGGCCAAAATATTTCAAATGGTGACACATACTTTAAGAAAACACTTTGAAGAAATAAGCTCTCATCACAGCTGGAAAAATAAAAAGGACATGTCTTACAGCTCAATTTCAACGCATTATGAGACACATGCAAATTCGACCACAAAGAGGTATCAGCTCACACCACTCAGAATAACCATCAGCAAAAACTACAAAGAATAAATGCTGAAGGTGCTGGGAAGAAATGCATACCCTCCGCTTTAAGAGGGACGTAACCTGGAAAGAGCCACTAAAGAGAACGGAATAGAGGTGCCTTTAAAAGGTAAACATTGAGCTACCATATGATCCAGCAGACCTATTCCTGGACCTATAACCTAAGAAGACAGAATTGGAAGGACACAGGTACGCAAATCTGCATTGCATAGTATAACAATCGCCAAGATATGGAAGTAACCAAAAAGTCCAACGACAGATGGGTGGACAATGAAGAACTGCTACATGTACAGATGGAATATGAGCTAGTGAAAAAATGAAACAATGCCATTTGCAGCACCATAGATGAGTCTAGAAGTAATCACGCAACTTGCTGTAAGTGAGAGAGCGAAAGACACATATCCTATCATATCACATATAGGTGTTACCTAAAAAATGATACAAACAAAGGTATTTCCACAGAGAAACACTATCATAGATTCATTAAAAAAACTTATGGTTCACCAAATGGAAAGGTGTGAGGATTGGATACATTACCGTATAGAGGTTAACAGAGTGATACAAACATATGTGAAATATATAATCACCAAAGACCTACGCAATACCAAGAGAAGACTACTCAACATTGTGTCGTAACCTACATGGGAAAAGGATCCGAAGAAAAATAGATATATGTCTATGTGTGAAAGAACCACATCTTGCACACCTAGAACAAACAAAACATTGTAATCAAGTTTGCTGTGATAAGAAATAAAAATTAAGTTAAAGATACCAACAAGAAGTAATGAGACATAAACTTAAAGGGCTTTTTCCTCGCACATTCCATTCTAATTTACAACCTAGAACACCACTTCCAGTAAGGCTCTGTTGCCCTAGTAACCAGATTTGGTAAAGGAGAAATGCTGCCGCCTTGTGGCCGATTCCCGCAACAGCAGCTTTTAACCCACAGCTAATGGTCACTTACCATTCACAAGGACTCAGGGCTGTAAAGGACACCTGCCCTCAAAATTGTGCTGAGGTAGGGAATGGATAAAAGAAATTCAAAACAGGCAAAATGTTCACGAAGCTAGTATGAAGAGGTAAGTTGTACTCACTCTCTTTTTAAAGAAAGGAAAATGGATAAAAGCTCAACCTCAGGAAGTATTAGACTCATGCAATCTAATCTACAAAAAGTTTTCAACTCACACCCGTCGACTGACCATTGGCAAAAAGTCTACAAACAATCAATGCTGAAGAGGTTTTAGAGAACTGTGTACCCTCTAGCTGCTGGTGAGATGTAAAAGGGTTAAACGCTAATAATGAGAACAGAAAGGAGCTGCGTTGAAAAGGAAAAATTGAGGTACCATTCAATCCAGCAGGCGCACCAATGGGTCTCTCACCTGAGAAGACCAGAATGAAGAAGACCCGGGCTGCAAAAGCTGCACTGCAGCCTTATTCACAATAGACAAGACAGTGAAGCAACCAAAATGTCCATCAACAGATGAAAGGAAAAAGAAGAAGCGGTCCATGTACACAATGAATACTAGCCATGGAAAACAATGAAACACTGCTCTTTGAGACACCATAGATGATCTTGGAGATAATCACAGAACATGAGGTAAGTCGGAAAGCAAAAGTCCTATATCCTATGATATCACTTATACGCGTTCTCTAATAACTGACACAAATGAACATATTTCCACTGAGAAAGTCAATCACAGACTTATTAAAAAAAACTATGCTTATCTACAAGGAAAGGTGGGGGGAATGGATACATGAAGATTAGCGTTACCATATGTATACAAATACATATTATATACATATATCAAAAAGACCGACCATATAGCAAGGAAGGTTTACGGAACACTGTGTAACAATTTACACGGGAAGAGGGTCTCTACATAAATAGGTATATAGAATATGTAGATGAACCAGAGTATGTACACCTTGGACAAGCAACATTCTAACCATTACCCCAATTGAAAAAAATTAAACCAACGAACTAGGAGTAATGAGACATAAACTTATGGGGGGTTCTCCTGGCACATTCCATTCAAATTTACAACCTAGGCAAACGACTTCCAGAACGGCTCTGCTGCCCTAGTACCCAGATTTGGGAATGGAGAAATGCTGCATCCTTGTGGCCGTTTCCCACAACAGCAGCTTTAAACCCACTGCAAAAGGTCACTAAATATTCACCAATTGCAGGTCTGTAAATGACACCTGCCCTCCAAAAAATACTGAGGTCGAAAATCGACCAAAATATTCTAGAGTGCAACCTTCCAAAAAGAAAATTTGAAGAGGTATATTGTACTCACACTTTTTTTTCTTTTTTCTTTCAACAGAAAAGGAAAAGGCGTGGAAAAAGGATGAATTGTAGGAATTTTTACAGACATGTAAACCCAAATTACAAAAACCTATCAGCTCACACCAGTCAGAATGGCCATCAACAAAAATGCTGCAAACAAGAAATGCTGACGTGATTGTGGAGAAATGCGTACCCTCGATTCTAAGGGGGACGTGGTAAGAGCCACTAATGAAAGCACAATTGAGGTGCCTTGAAAAGGTAAACGTTGAGCTACCATACCAGTCAATCAATCATACCCACTGCTGGGTCTATCACCTGAGAAAATGAAAATCAAAAATCGCAGGCTGGCAATCCTGCACTCCAGCAATATTTACCATAGGCAACACTTGGAAGCAACGAAAATGTCCATCAACAGAGGAATGCACCAAGAAGAAGTGGTCCATGTACACAATGGAATATTAGCCATGGAAAACATTGAAGCACTGCTCTTTGAGGCACCATAGATGAGCCTGGAGATAATCACAAAACATGAAGGAGGTCGGAAAGCAAAAGACCTATATCTTATATTATCACTTATGGCATTATCTAATAACTGACACAGATGAACATATTTCCAAAGAGAAAGACACTCACAGGCGTAGAAAACAAACTATGCTCATCTAAAAGGAAAGGAGGGGGGAAATTGAGAAATGAAGATTAGTGTTACTATACATATTCAAATACATATTATATACATGTATCAAAAAGATCGAACATATAGCAAGGGAGGTCGACGGAACACTGTAATATTTTATATGGGAAGAGGATCTGTACATTAATAGACATACATAATGTCCAAATGAACTAGATTGTGTACACCTAGGACAAACACTATTCTAAACTTTACCCAGATTTAAAAAATTTTAAAAACCAAGAAGAAGTAATGAGACATAAACTTATGGGGATTTCTCCAGGCAAATTCCATTCTAATTTACAACCTGGACAATGACTTCCAGAAAGGCTCTGCTGCCCTAGAACCCAGATTGGGGAATGGAGAAATGCTACCTCCTTGTGGACGTATCCCACAACAGCAGCTTTGAACTCACTGCAAAAGGTCACTAAATTTTCACCAACTTGCAGTTCTGTAAATTGCGCCTGCCCTCCAGAAAATTTCTGGGGTCAAAAATCGACCAAAAAATTCAGAAGAGGGCAACCTTCGAAGAAGACAATTTCAAGAGCTGTGTTGTACTCACGGTTTTTTCTTTTAAGAGAAAAGAAAAAGGCATAGGAATATGATGAATTTTAAAAATTTTCATGACATGCATACCCATATTACAAAACCCTATCAGCTCACAGCAGTCAGAATGGCCATTAGGAAAAATGCTGCAAAAAATAAACGGTGAAGGGAGTGTGGAGAAATGCGTACCCTCGGTTGTAAGGGGGGGCATGTAAAGAGCCACTAATGAAAACACAATGTAGGTGCTTTGAAAAGGGAAACATTGAACTACCAGTCCATCAATCACAACCACTGCTTGGCCTATCACCTGAGAAAATGAGAATCAAAAAGTCACAGGCTGGGAAACCTGTATGCCAGCAATATTTACCATAGCCAGCACTTGGAAGAAATGAAAATGTCCATCAACCGAGGAATGCACCAAGAAGAAGTGGTCCACGTACACAATGGAATATTACTCTAATAATAAATATAAATTAAATTTAAAAACAAACAAAAGCAAGGAGACATCAACATTTGTGGGTTTATCCGGGCACATTGCACTCTAATTTATAACCGAAAAACACCACTGGCCAGTAGGACTGTTTCCCTAGTGCCAGCAAGGGGAACGTAGAAAGGCTGTCGCTCTCTGGCCGTTACCTGCAAAAGCAGGTTTAAAGCCTGAGCTAATGGTCACTTCATATGAACAAGTACTGCAGGGCTGTAAATGAAACCTGCCCTCAAAATGTCTTGAGGGAGATAATGGCCAAAATATTTCAAATGGTGACACATACTTTAAGAAAACACTTTGAAGAAATAAGCTCTCATCACAGCTGGAAAAATAAAAAGGACATGTCTTACAGCTCAATTTCAACGCATTATGAGACACATGCAAATTCAACCACAAAGAGGTATCAGCTCACACCACTCAGAATAACCATCAGCAAAAACTACAAAGAATAAATGCTGAAGGTGCTGGGAAGAAATGCATACCCTCCGCTTTAAGTGGGACGTAACCTGGAAAGAGCCACTAAAGAGAACGGAATAGAGGTGCCTTTAAAAGGTAAACATTGAGCTACCATATGATCCAGCAGACCTATTCCTGGACCTATAACCTAAGAAGACAGAATTGGAAGGACACAGGTACGCAAATCTGCATTGCATAGTATAACAATCGCCAAGATATGGAAGTAACCAAAAAGTCCAACGACAGATGGGTGGACAATGAAGAACTGCTACATGTACAGATGGAATATGAGCTAGTGAAAAAATGAAACAATGCCATTTGCAGCACCATAGATGAGTCTAGAAGTAATCACGCAACTTGCTGTAAGTGAGAGAGTGAAAGACACATATCCTATCATATCACATATAGGTGTTACCTAAAAAATGATACAAACAAAGGTATTTCCACAGAGAAACACTATCATAGATTCATTAAAAAAACTTATGGTTCACCAAATGGAAAGGTGTGAGGATTGGATACATTACCGTATAGAGGTTAACAGAGTGATACAAACATATGTGAAATATATAATCACCAAAGACCTACGCAATACCAAGAGAAGACTACTCAACATTGTGTCGTAACCTACATGGGAAAAGGATCCGAAGAAAAATAGATATATGTCTATGTGTGAAAGAACCACATCTTGCACACCTAGAACAAACAAAACATTGTAATCAAGTTTGCTGTGATAAGAAATAAAAATTAAGTTAAAGATACCAACAAGAAGTAATGAGACATAAACTTAAAGGGCTTTTTCCTCGCACATTCCATTCTAATTTACAACCTAGAACACCACTTCCAGTAAGGCTCTGTTGCCCTAGTAACCAGATTTGGTAAAGGAGAAATGCTGCCGCCTTGTGGCCGATTCCCGCAACAGCAGCTTTTAACCCACAGCTAATGGTCACTTACCATTCACAAGGACTCAGGGCTGTAAAGGACACCTGCCCTCAAAATTGTGCTGAGGTAGGGAATGGATAAAAGAAATTCAAAACAGGCAAAATGTTCACGAAGCTCGTATGAAGAGGTAAGTTGTACTCACTCTCTTTTTAAAGAAAGGAAAATGGATAAAAGCTCAACCTCAGGAAGTATTAGACTCATGCAATCTAATCTACAAAAAGTTTTCAACTCACACCCGTCGACTGACCATTGGCAAAAAGTCTACAAACAATCAATGCTGAAGAGGTTTTAGAGAACTGTGTACCCTTCTAGCTGCTGGTGAGATGTAAAAGGGTTAAACGCTAATAATGAGAACAGAAAGGAGCTGCGTTGAAAAGGAAAAATTGAGGTACCATTCAATCCAGCAGGCGCACCAATGGGCCTCTCACCTGAGAAGACCAGAATGAAGAAGACCCGGGCTGCAAAAGCTGCACTGCAGCCTTATTCACAATAGACAAGACAGTGAAGCAACCAAAATGTCCATCAACAGATGAAAGGAAAAAGAAGAAGCGGTCCATGTACACAATGAATACTAGCCATGGAAAACAATGAAACACTGCTCTTTGAGACACCATAGATGATCTTGGAGATAATCACAGAACATGAGGTAAGTCGGAAAGCAAAAGTCCTATATCCTATGATATCACTTATACGCGTTCTCTAATAACTGACACAAATGAACATATTTCCACTGAGAAAGTCAATCACAGACTTATTAAAAAAAACTATGCTTATCTACAAGGAAAGGTGGGGGGAATGGATACATGAAGATTAGCGTTACCATATGTATACAAATACATATTATATACATATATCAAAAAGACCGACCATATAGCAAGGAAGGTTTATGGAACACTGTGTAATAATTTACACGGGAAGAGGATCTCTACATAAATAGGTATATAGAATATGTAGATGAACCAGAGTATGTACACCTTGGACAAGCAACATTCTAACCATTACCCCAATTGAAAAAATTAAAACAACCAACTAGGAGTAATGAGACATAAACTTATGGGGGGTTCTCCTGGCACATTCCATTCAAATTTACAACCTAGGCAAACGACTTCCAGAACGGCTCTGCTGCCCTAGTACCCAGATTTGGGAATGGAGAAATGCTGCATCCTTGTGGCCGTTTCCCACAACAGCAGCTTTAAACCCACTGCAAAAGGTCACTAAATATTCACCAATTGCAGGTCTGTAAATGACACCTGCCCTCCAAAAAATACTGAGGTCGAAAATCGACCAAAATATTCTAGAGTGCAACCTTCCAAAAAGAAAATTTGAAGAGGTATATTGTACTCACACTTTTTTTTCTTTTTTCTTTTAACAGAAAAGGAAAAGGCGTGGAAAAAGGATGAATTGTAGGAATTTTTACAGACATGTAAACCCAAATTACAAAAACCTATCAGCTCACACCAGTCAGAATGGCCATCAACAAAAATGCTGCAAACAAGAAATGCTGACGTGATTGTGGAGAAATGCGTACCCTCGATTCTAAGGGGGACGTGGTAAGAGCCACTAATGAAAGCACAATTGAGGTGCCTTGAAAAGGTAAACGTTGAGCTACCATACCAGTCAATCAATCATACCCACTGCTGGGTCTATCACCTGAGAAAATGAAAATCAAAAATCGCAGGCTGGCAATCCTGCACTCCAGCAATATTTACCATAGGCAACACTTGGAAGCAACGAAAATGTCCATCAACAGAGGAATGCACCAAGAAGAAGTGGTCCATGTACACAATGGAATATTAGCCATGGAAAACATTGAAGCACTGCTCTTTGAGGCACCATAGATGAGCCTGGAGATAATCACAAAACATGAAGGAGGTCGGAAAGCAAAAGACCTATATCTTATATTATCACTTATGGCATTATCTAATAACTGACACAGATGAACATATTTCCAAAGAGAAAGACACTCACAGGCGTAGAAAACAAACTATGCTCATCTAAAAGGAAAGGAGGGGGGAAATTGAGAAATGAAGATTAGTGTTACTATACATATTCAAATACATATTATATACATGTATCAAAAAGATCGAACATATAGCAAGGGAGGTCGACGGAACACTGTAATATTTTATATGGGAAGAGGATCTGTACATTAATAGACATACATAATGTCCAAATGAACTAGATTGTGTACACCTAGGACAAACACTATTCTAAACTTTACCCAGATTTAAAAAATTTTAAAAACCAAGAAGAAGTAATGAGACATAAACTTATGGGGATTTCTCCAGGCAAATTCCATTCTAATTTACAACCTGGACAATGACTTCCAGAAAGGCTCTGCTGCCCTAGAACCCAGATTGGGGAATGGAGAAATGCTACCTCCTTGTGGACGTATCCCACAACAGCAGCTTTGAACTCACTGCAAAAGGTCACTAAATTTTCACCAACTTGCAGTTCTGTAAATTGCGCCTGCCCTCCAGAAAATTTCTGGGGTCAAAAATCGACCAAAAAATTCAGAAGAGGGCAACCTTCGAAGAAGACAATTTCAAGAGCTGTGTTGTACTCACGGTTTTTTCTTTTAAGAGAAAAGAAAAAGGCATAGGAATATGATGAATTTTAAAAATTTTCATGACATGCATACCCATATTACAAAACCCTATCAGCTCACAGCAGTCAGAATGGCCATTAGGAAAAATGCTGCAAAAAATAAACGGTGAAGGGAGTGTGGAGAAATGCGTACCCTCGGTTGTAAGGGGGGGCATGTAAAGAGCCACTAATGAAAACACAATGTAGGTGCTTTGAAAAGGGAAACATTGAACTACCAGTCCATCAAGCACAACCACTGCTTGGCCTATCACCTGAGAAAATGAGAATCAAAAAGTCACAGGCTGGGAAACCTGTATGCCAGCAATATTTACCATAGCCAGCACTTGGAAGAAATGAAAATGTCCATCAACCGAGGAATGCACCAAGAAGAAGTGGTCCACGTACACAATGGAATATTACTCTAATAATAAATATAAATTAAATTTAAAAACAAACAAAAGCAAGGAGACATCAACATTTGTGGGTTTATCCGGGCACATTGCACTCTAATTTATAACCGAAAAACACCACTGGCCGGTAGGACTGTTTCCCTAGTGCCAGCAAGGGGAACGTAGAAAGGCTGTCGCTCTCTGGCCGTTACCTGCAAAAGCAGGTTTAAAGCCTGAGCTAATGGTCACTTCATATGAACAAGTACTGCAGGGCTGTAAATGAAACCTGCCCTCAAAATGTCTTGAGGGAGATAATGGCCAAAATATTTCAAATGGTGACACATACTTTAAGAAAACACTTTGAAGAAATAAGCTCTCATCACAGCTGGAAAAATAAAAAGGACATGTCTTACAGCTCAATTTCAACGCATTATGAGACACATGCAAATTCAACCACAAAGAGGTATCAGCTCACACCACTCAGAATAACCATCAGCAAAAACTACAAAGAATAAATGCTGAAGGTGCTGGGAAGAAATGCATACCCTCCGCTTTAAGTGGGACGTAACCTGGAAAGAGCCACTAAAGAGAACGGAATAGAGGTGCCTTTAAAAGGTAAACATTGAGCTACCATATGATCCAGCAGACCTATTCCTGGACCTATAACCTAAGAAGACAGAATTGGAAGGACACAGGTACGCAAATCTGCATTGCATAGTATAACAATCGCCAAGATATGGAAGTAACCAAAAAGTCCAACGACAGATGGGTGGACAATGAAGAACTGCTACATGTACAGATGGAATATGAGCTAGTGAAAAAATGAAACAATGCCATTTGCAGCACCATAGATGAGTCTAGAAGTAATCACGCAACTTGCTGTAAGTGAGAAAGCGAAAGACACATATCCTATCATATCACATATAGGTGTTACCTAAAAAATGATACAAACAAAGGTATTTCCACAGAGAAACACTATCATAGATTCATTAAAAAAACTTATGGTTCACCAAATGGAAAGGTGTGAGGATTGGATACATTACCGTATAGAGGTTAACAGAGTGATACAAACATATGTGAAATATATAATCACCAAAGACCTACGCAATACCAAGAGAAGACTACTCAACATTGTGTCGTAACCTACATGGGAAAAGGATCCGAAGAAAAATAGATATATGTCTATGTGTGAAAGAACCACATCTTGCACACCTAGAACAAACAAAACATTGTAATCAAGTTTGCTGTGATAAGAAATAAAAATTAAGTTAAAGATACCAACAAGAAGTAATGAGACATAAACTTAAAGGGCTTTTTCCTCGCACATTCCATTCTAATTTACAACCTAGAACACCACTTCCAGTAAGGCTCTGTTGCCCTAGTAACCAGATTTGGTAAAGGAGAAATGCTGCCGCCTTGTGGCCGATTCCCGCAACAGCAGCTTTTAACCCACAGCTAATGGTCACTTACCATTCACAAGGACTCAGGGCTGTAAAGGACACCTGCCCTCAAAATTGTGCTGAGGTAGGGAATGGATAAAAGAAATTCAAAACAGGCAAAATGTTCACGAAGCTCGTATGAAGAGGTAAGTTGTACTCACTCTCTTTTTAAAGAAAGGAAAATGGATAAAAGCTCAACCTCAGGAAGTATTAGACTCATGCAATCTAATCTACAAAAAGTTTTCAACTCACACCCGTCGACTGACCATTGGCAAAAAGTCTACAAACAATCAATGCTGAAGAGGTTTTAGAGAACTGTGTACCCTTCTAGCTGCTGGTGAGATGTAAAAGGGTTAAACGCTAATAATGAGAACAGAAAGGAGCTGCGTTGAAAAGGAAAAATTGAGGTACCATTCAATCCAGCAGGCGCACCAATGGGCCTCTCACCTGAGAAGACCAGAATGAAGAAGACCCGGGCTGCAAAAGCTGCACTGCAGCCTTATTCACAATAGACAAGACAGTGAAGCAACCAAAATGTCCATCAACAGATGAAAGGAAAAAGAAGAAGCGGTCCATGTACACAATGAATACTAGCCATGGAAAACAATGAAACACTGCTCTTTGAGACACCATAGATGATCTTGGAGATAATCACAGAACATGAGGTAAGTCGGAAAGCAAAAGTCCTATATCCTATGATATCACTTATACGCGTTCTCTAATAACTGACACAAATGAACATATTTCCACTGAGAAAGTCAATCACAGACTTATTAAAAAAAACTATGCTTATCTACAAGGAAAGGTGGGGGGAATGGATACATGAAGATTAGCGTTACCATATGTATACAAATACATATTATATACATATATCAAAAAGACCGACCATATAGCAAGGAAGGTTTATGGAACACTGTGTAATAATTTACACGGGAAGAGGATCTCTACATAAATAGGTATATAGAATATGTAGATGAACCAGAGTATGTACACCTTGGACAAGCAACATTCTAACCATTACCCCAATTGAAAAAATTAAAACAACCAACTAGGAGTAATGAGACATAAACTTATGGGGGGTTCTCCTGGCACATTCCATTCAAATTTACAACCTAGGCAAACGACTTCCAGAACGGCTCTGCTGCCCTAGTACCCAGATTTGGGAATGGAGAAATGCTGCATCCTTGTGGCCGTTTCCCACAACAGCAGCTTTAAACCCACTGCAAAAGGTCACTAAATATTCACCAATTGCAGGTCTGTAAATGACACCTGCCCTCCAAAAAATACTGAGGTCGAAAATCGACCAAAATATTCTAGAGTGCAACCTTCCAAAAAGAAAATTTGAAGAGGTATATTGTACTCACACTTTTTTTTCTTTTTTCTTTTAACAGAAAAGGAAAAGGCGTGGAAAAATGATGAATTGTAGGAATTTTTACAGACATGTAAACCCAAATTACAAAAACCTATCAGCTCACACCAGTCAGAATGGCCATCAACAAAAATGCTGCAAACAAGAAATGCTGACGTGATTGTGGAGAAATGCGTACCCTCGATTCTAAGGGGGACGTGGTAAGAGCCACTAATGAAAGCACAATTGAGGTGCCTTGAAAAGGTAAACGTTGAGCTACCATACCAGTCAATCAATCATACCCACTGCTGGGTCTATCACCTGAGAAAATGAAAATCAAAAATCGCAGGCTGGCAATCCTGCACTCCAGCAATATTTACCATAGGCAACACTTGGAAGCAACGAAAATGTCCATCAACAGAGGAATGCACCAAGAAGAAGTGGTCCATGTACACAATGGAATATTAGCCATGGAAAACATTGAAGCACTGCTCTTTGAGGCACCATAGATGAGCCTGGAGATAATCACAAAACATGAAGGAGGTCGGAAAGCAAAAGACCTATATCTTATATTATCACTTATGGCATTATCTAATAACTGACACAGATGAACATATTTCCAAAGAGAAAGACACTCACAGGCGTAGAAAACAAACTATGCTCATCTAAAAGGAAAGGAGGGGGGAAATTGAGAAATGAAGATTAGTGTTACTATACATATTCAAATACATATTATATACATGTATCAAAAAGATCGAACATATAGCAAGGGAGGTCGACGGAACACTGTAATATTTTATATGGGAAGAGGATCTGTACATTAATAGACATACATAATGTCCAAATGAACTAGATTGTGTACACCTAGGACAAACACTATTCTAAACTTTACCCAGATTTAAAAAATTTTAAAAACCAAGAAGAAGTAATGAGACATAAACTTATGGGGATTTCTCCAGGCAAATTCCATTCTAATTTACAACCTGGACAATGACTTCCAGAAAGGCTCTGCTGCCCTAGAACCCAGATTGGGGAATGGAGAAATGCTACCTCCTTGTGGACGTATCCCACAACAGCAGCTTTGAACTCACTGCAAAAGGTCACTAAATTTTCACCAACTTGCAGTTCTGTAAATTGCGCCTGCCCTCCAGAAAATTTCTGGGGTCAAAAATCGACCAAAAAATTCAGAAGAGGGCAACCTTCGAAGAAGACAATTTCAAGAGCTGTGTTGTACTCACGGTTTTTTCTTTTAAGAGAAAAGAAAAAGGCATAGGAATATGATGAATTTTAAAAATTTTCATGACATGCATACCCATATTACAAAACCCTATCAGCTCACAGCAGTCAGAATGGCCATTAGGAAAAATGCTGCAAAAAATAAACGGTGAAGGGAGTGTGGAGAAATGCGTACCCTCGGTTGTAAGGGGGGGCATGTAAAGAGCCACTAATGAAAACACAATGTAGGTGCTTTGAAAAGGGAAACATTGAACTACCAGTCCATCAAGCACAACCACTGCTTGGCCTATCACCTGAGAAAATGAGAATCAAAAAGTCACAGGCTGGGAAACCTGTATGCCAGCAATATTTACCATAGCCAGCACTTGGAAGAAATGAAAATGTCCATCAACCGAGGAATGCACCAAGAAGAAGTGGTCCACGTACACAATGGAATATTACTCTAATAATAAATATAAATTAAATTTAAAAACAAACAAAAGCAAGGAGACATCAACATTTGTGGGTTTATCCGGGCACATTGCACTCTAATTTATAACCGAAAAACACCACTGGCCGGTAGGACTGTTTCCCTAGTGCCAGCAAGGGGAACGTAGAAAGGCTGTCGCTCTCTGGCCGTTACCTGCAAAAGCAGGTTTAAAGCCTGAGCTAATGGTCACTTCATATGAACAAGTACTGCAGGGCTGTAAATGAAACCTGCCCTCAAAATGTCTTGAGGGAGATAATGGCCAAAATATTTCAAATGGTGACACATACTTTAAGAAAACACTTTGAAGAAATAAGCTCTCATCACAGCTGGAAAAATAAAAAGGACATGTCTTACAGCTCAATTTCAACGCATTATGAGACACATGCAAATTCAACCACAAAGAGGTATCAGCTCACACCACTCAGAATAACCATCAGCAAAAACTACAAAGAATAAATGCTGAAGGTGCTGGGAAGAAATGCATACCCTCCGCTTTAAGTGGGACGTAACCTGGAAAGAGCCACTAAAGAGAACGGAATAGAGGTGCCTTTAAAAGGTAAACATTGAGCTACCATATGATCCAGCAGACCTATTCCTGGACCTATAACCTAAGAAGACAGAATTGGAAGGACACAGGTACGCAAATCTGCATTGCATAGTATAACAATCGCCAAGATATGGAAGTAACCAAAAAGTCCAACGACAGATGGGTGGACAATGAAGAACTGCTACATGTACAGATGGAATATGAGCTAGTGAAAAAATGAAACAATGCCATTTGCAGCACCATAGATGAGTCTAGAAGTAATCACGCAACTTGCTGTAAGTGAGAAAGCGAAAGACACATATCCTATCATATCACATATAGGTGTTACCTAAAAAATGATACAAACAAAGGTATTTCCACAGAGAAACACTATCATAGATTCATTAAAAAAACTTATGGTTCACCAAATGGAAAGGTGTGAGGATTGGATACATTACCGTATAGAGGTTAACAGAGTGATACAAACATATGTGAAATATATAATCACCAAAGACCTACGCAATACCAAGAGAAGACTACTCAACATTGTGTCGTAACCTACATGGGAAAAGGATCCGAAGAAAAATAGATATATGTCTATGTGTGAAAGAACCACATCTTGCACACCTAGAACAAACAAAACATTGTAATCAAGTTTGCTGTGATAAGAAATAAAAATTAAGTTAAAGATACCAACAAGAAGTAATGAGACATAAACTTAAAGGGCTTTTTCCTCGCACATTCCATTCTAATTTACAACCTAGAACACCACTTCCAGTAAGGCTCTGTTGCCCTAGTAACCAGATTTGGTAAAGGAGAAATGCTGCCGCCTTGTGGCCGATTCCCGCAACAGCAGCTTTTAACCCACAGCTAATGGTCACTTACCATTCACAAGGACTCAGGGCTGTAAAGGACACCTGCCCTCAAAATTGTGCTGAGGTAGGGAATGGATAAAAGAAATTCAAAACAGGCAAAATGTTCACGAAGCTCGTATGAAGAGGTAAGTTGTACTCACTCTCTTTTTAAAGAAAGGAAAATGGATAAAAGCTCAACCTCAGGAAGTATTAGACTCATGCAATCTAATCTACAAAAAGTTTTCAACTCACACCCGTCGACTGACCATTGGCAAAAAGTCTACAAACAATCAATGCTGAAGAGGTTTTAGAGAACTGTGTACCCTTCTAGCTGCTGGTGAGATGTAAAAGGGTTAAACGCTAATAATGAGAACAGAAAGGAGCTGCGTTGAAAAGGAAAAATTGAGGTACCATTCAATCCAGCAGGCGCACCAATGGGCCTCTCACCTGAGAAGACCAGAATGAAGAAGACCCGGGCTGCAAAAGCTGCACTGCAGCCTTATTCACAATAGACAAGACAGTGAAGCAACCAAAATGTCCATCAACAGATGAAAGGAAAAAGAAGAAGCGGTCCATGTACACAATGAATACTAGCCATGGAAAACAATGAAACACTGCTCTTTGAGACACCATAGATGATCTTGGAGATAATCACAGAACATGAGGTAAGTCGGAAAGCAAAAGTCCTATATCCTATGATATCACTTATACGCGTTCTCTAATAACTGACACAAATGAACATATTTCCACTGAGAAAGTCAATCACAGACTTATTAAAAAAAACTATGCTTATCTACAAGGAAAGGTGGGGGGAATGGATACATGAAGATTAGCGTTACCATATGTATACAAATACATATTATATACATATATCAAAAAGACCGACCATATAGCAAGGAAGGTTTACGGAACACTGTTTAATAATTTACACGGGAAGAGGATCTCTACATAAATAGGTATATAGAATATGTAGATGAACCAGAGTATGTACACCTTGGACAAGCAACATTCTAACCATTACCCCAATTGAAAAAATTAAAACAACCAACTAGGAGTAATGAGACATAAACTTATGGGGGGTTCTCCTGGCACATTCCATTCAAATTTACAACCTAGGCAAACGACTTCCAGAACGGCTCTGCTGCCCTAGTACCCAGATTTGGGAATGGAGAAATGCTGCATCCTTGTGGCCGTTTCCCACAACAGCAGCTTTAAACCCACTGCAAAAGGTCACTAAATATTCACCAATTGCAGGTCTGTAAATGACACCTGCCCTCCAAAAAATACTGAGGTCGAAAATCGACCAAAATATTCTAGAGTGCAACCTTCCAAAAAGAAAATTTGAAGAGGTATATTGTACTCACACTTTTTTTTCTTTTTTCTTTTAACAGAAAAGGAAAAGGCGTGGAAAAAGGATGAATTGTAGGAATTTTTACAGACATGTAAACCCAAATTACAAAAACCTATCAGCTCACACCAGTCAGAATGGCCATCAACAAAAATGCTGCAAACAAGAAATGCTGACGTGATTGTGGAGAAATGCGTACCCTCGATTCTAAGGGGGACGTGGTAAGAGCCACTAATGAAAGCACAATTGAGGTGCCTTGAAAAGGTAAACGTTGAGCTACCATACCAGTCAATCAATCATACCCACTGCTGGGTCTATCACCTGAGAAAATGAAAATCAAAAATCGCAGGCTGGCAATCCTGCACTCCAGCAATATTTACCATAGGCAACACTTGGAAGCAACGAAAATGTCCATCAACAGAGGAATGCACCAAGAAGAAGTGGTCCATGTACACAATGGAATATTAGCCATGGAAAACATTGAAGCACTGCTCTTTGAGGCACCATAGATGAGCCTGGAGATAATCACAAAACATGAAGGAGGTCGGAAAGCAAAAGACCTATATCTTATATTATCACTTATGGCATTATCTAATAACTGACACAGATGAACATATTTCCAAAGAGAAAGACACTCACAGGCGTAGAAAACAAACTATGCTCATCTAAAAGGAAAGGAGGGGGGAAATTGAGAAATGAAGATTAGTGTTACTATACATATTCAAATACATATTATATACATGTATCAAAAAGATCGAACATATAGCAAGGGAGGTCGACGGAACACTGTAATATTTTATATGGGAAGAGGATCTGTACATTAATAGACATACATAATGTCCAAATGAACTAGATTGTGTACACCTAGGACAAACACTATTCTAAACTTTACCCAGATTTAAAAAATTTTAAAAACCAAGAAGAAGTAATGAGACATAAACTTATGGGGATTTCTCCAGGCAAATTCCATTCTAATTTACAACCTGGACAATGACTTCCAGAAAGGCTCTGCTGCCCTAGAACCCAGATTGGGGAATGGAGAAATGCTACCTCCTTGTGGACGTATCCCACAACAGCAGCTTTGAACTCACTGCAAAAGGTCACTAAATTTTCACCAACTTGCAGTTCTGTAAATTGCGCCTGCCCTCCAGAAAATTTCTGGGGTCAAAAATCGACCAAAAAATTCAGAAGAGGGCAACCTTCGAAGAAGACAATTTCAAGAGCTGTGTTGTACTCACGGTTTTTTCTTTTAAGAGAAAAGAAAAAGGCATAGGAATATGATGAATTTTAAAAATTTTCATGACATGCATACCCATATTACAAAACCCTATCAGCTCACAGCAGTCAGAATGGCCATTAGGAAAAATGCTGCAAAAAATAAACGGTGAAGGGAGTGTGGAGAAATGCGTACCCTCGGTTGTAAGGGGGGGCATGTAAAGAGCCACTAATGAAAACACAATGTAGGTGCTTTGAAAAGGGAAACATTGAACTACCAGTCCATCAAGCACAACCACTGCTTGGCCTATCACCTGAGAAAATGAGAATCAAAAAGTCACAGGCTGGGAAACCTGTATGCCAGCAATATTTACCATAGCCAGCACTTGGAAGAAATGAAAATGTCCATCAACCGAGGAATGCACCAAGAAGAAGTGGTCCACGTACACAATGGAATATTACTCTAATAATAAATATAAATTAAATTTAAAAACAAACAAAAGCAAGGAGACATCAACATTTGTGGGTTTATCCGGGCACATTGCACTCTAATTTATAACCGAAAAACACCACTGGCCGGTAGGACTGTTTCCCTAGTGCCAGCAAGGGGAACGTAGAAAGGCTGTCGCTCTCTGGCCGTTACCTGCAAAAGCAGGTTTAAAGCCTGAGCTAATGGTCACTTCATATGAACAAGTACTGCAGGGCTGTAAATGAAACCTGCCCTCAAAATGTCTTGAGGGAGATAATGGCCAAAATATTTCAAATGGTGACACATACTTTAAGAAAACACTTTGAAGAAATAAGCTCTCATCACAGCTGGAAAAATAAAAAGGACATGTCTTACAGCTCAATTTCAACGCATTATGAGACACATGCAAATTCAACCACAAAGAGGTATCAGCTCACACCACTCAGAATAACCATCAGCAAAAACTACAAAGAATAAATGCTGAAGGTGCTGGGAAGAAATGCATACCCTCCGCTTTAAGTGGGACGTAACCTGGAAAGAGCCACTAAAGAGAACGGAATAGAGGTGCCTTTAAAAGGTAAACATTGAGCTACCATATGATCCAGCAGACCTATTCCTGGACCTATAACCTAAGAAGACAGAATTGGAAGGACACAGGTACGCAAATCTGCATTGCATAGTATAACAATCGCCAAGATATGGAAGTAACCAAAAAGTCCAACGACAGATGGGTGGACAATGAAGAACTGCTACATGTACAGATGGAATATGAGCTAGTGAAAAAATGAAACAATGCCATTTGCAGCACCATAGATGAGTCTAGAAGTAATCACGCAACTTGCTGTAAGTGAGAGAGCGAAAGACACATATCCTATCATATCACATATAGGTGTTACCTAAAAAATGATACAAACAAAGGTATTTCCACAGAGAAACACTATCATAGATTCATTAAAAAAACTTATGGTTCACCAAATGGAAAGGTGTGAGGATTGGATACATTACCGTATAGAGGTTAACAGAGTGATACAAACATATGTGAAATATATAATCACCAAAGACCTACGCAATACCAAGAGAAGACTACTCAACATTGTGTCGTAACCTACATGGGAAAAGGATCCGAAGAAAAATAGATATATGTCTATGTGTGAAAGAACCACATCTTGCACACCTAGAACAAACAAAACATTGTAATCAAGTTTGCTGTGATAAGAAATAAAAATTAAGTTAAAGATACCAACAAGAAGTAATGAGACATAAACTTAAAGGGCTTTTTCCTCGCACATTCCATTCTAATTTACAACCTAGAACACCACTTCCAGTAAGGCTCTGTTGCCCTAGTAACCAGATTTGGTAAAGGAGAAATGCTGCCGCCTTGTGGCCGATTCCCGCAACAGCAGCTTTTAACCCACAGCTAATGGTCACTTACCATTCACAAGGACTCAGGGCTGTAAAGGACACCTGCCCTCAAAATTGTGCTGAGGTAGGGAATGGATAAAAGAAATTCAAAACAGGCAAAATGTTCACGAAGCTCGTATGAAGAGGTAAGTTGTACTCACTCTCTTTTTAAAGAAAGGAAAATGGATAAAAGCTCAACCTCAGGAAGTATTAGACTCATGCAATCTAATCTACAAAAAGTTTTCAACTCACACCCGTCGACTGACCATTGGCAAAAAGTCTACAAACAATCAATGCTGAAGAGGTTTTAGAGAACTGTGTACCCTTCTAGCTGCTGGTGAGATGTAAAAGGGTTAAACGCTAATAATGAGAACAGAAAGGAGCTGCGTTGAAAAGGAAAAATTGAGGTACCATTCAATCCAGCAGGCGCACCAATGGGCCTCTCACCTGAGAAGACCAGAATGAAGAAGACCCGGGCTGCAAAAGCTGCACTGCAGCCTTATTCACAATAGACAAGACAGTGAAGCAACCAAAATGTCCATCAACAGATGAAAGGAAAAAGAAGAAGCGGTCCATGTACACAATGAATACTAGCCATGGAAAACAATGAAACACTGCTCTTTGAGACACCATAGATGATCTTGGAGATAATCACAGAACATGAGGTAAGTCGGAAAGCAAAAGTCCTATATCCTATGATATCACTTATACGCGTTCTCTAATAACTGACACAAATGAACATATTTCCACTGAGAAAGTCAATCACAGACTTATTAAAAAAAACTATGCTTATCTACAAGGAAAGGTGGGGGGAATGGATACATGAAGATTAGCGTTACCATATGTATACAAATACATATTATATACATATATCAAAAAGACCGACCATATAGCAAGGAAGGTTTACGGAACACTGTGTAATAATTTACACGGGAAGAGGATCTCTACATAAATAGGTATATAGAATATGTAGATGAACCAGAGTATGTACACCTTGGACAAGCAACATTCTAACCATTACCCCAATTGAAAAAATTAAAACAACCAACTAGGAGTAATGAGACATAAACTTATGGGGGGTTCTCCTGGCACATTCCATTCAAATTTACAACCTAGGCAAACGACTTCCAGAACGGCTCTGCTGCCCTAGTACCCAGATTTGGGAATGGAGAAATGCTGCATCCTTGTGGCCGTTTCCCACAACAGCAGCTTTAAACCCACTGCAAAAGGTCACTAAATATTCACCAATTGCAGGTCTGTAAAGGACACCTGCCCTCCAAAAAATACTGAGGTCGAAAATCGACCAAAATATTCTAGAGTGCAACCTTCCAAAAAGAAAATTTGAAGAGGTATATTGTACTCACACTTTTTTTTCTTTTTTCTTTTAACAGAAAAGGAAAAGGCGTGGAAAAAGGATGAATTGTAGGAATTTTTACAGACATGTAAACCCAAATTACAAAAACCTATCAGCTCACACCAGTCAGAATGGCCATCAACAAAAATGCTGCAAACAAGAAATGCTGACGTGATTGTGGAGAAATGCGTACCCTCGATTCTAAGGGGGACGTGGTAAGAGCCACTAATGAAAGCACAATTGAGGTGCCTTGAAAAGGTAAACGTTGAGCTACCATACCAGTCAATCAATCATACCCACTGCTGGGTCTATCACCTGAGAAAATGAAAATCAAAAATCGCAGGCTGGCAATCCTGCACTCCAGCAATATTTACCATAGGCAACACTTGGAAGCAACGAAAATGTCCATCAACAGAGGAATGCACCAAGAAGAAGTGGTCCATGTACACAATGGAATATTAGCCATGGAAAACATTGAAGCACTGCTCTTTGAGGCACCATAGATGAGCCTGGAGATAATCACAAAACATGAAGGAGGTCGGAAAGCAAAAGACCTATATCTTATATTATCACTTATGGCATTATCTAATAACTGACACAGATGAACATATTTCCAAAGAGAAAGACACTCACAGGCGTAGAAAACAAACTATGCTCATCTAAAAGGAAAGGAGGGGGGAAATTGAGAAATGAAGATTAGTGTTACTATACATATTCTAATACATATTATATACATGTATCAAAAAGATCGAACATATAGCAAGGGAGGTCGACGGAACACTGTAATATTTTATATGGGAAGAGGATCTGTACATTAATAGACATACATAATGTCCAAATGAACTAGATTGTGTACACCTAGGACAAACACTATTCTAAACTTTACCCAGATTTAAAAAATTTTAAAAACCAAGAAGAAGTAATGAGACATAAACTTATGGGGATTTCTCCAGGCAAATTCCATTCTAATTTACAACCTGGACAATGACTTCCAGAAAGGCTCTGCTGCCCTAGAACCCAGATTGGGGAATGGAGAAATGCTACCTCCTTGTGGACGTATCCCACAACAGCAGCTTTGAACTCACTGCAAAAGGTCACTAAATTTTCACCAACTTGCAGTTCTGTAAATTGCGCCTGCCCTCCAGAAAATTTCTGGGGTCAAAAATCGACCAAAAAATTCAGAAGAGGGCAACCTTCGAAGAAGACAATTTCAAGAGCTGTGTTGTACTCACGGTTTTTTCTTTTAAGAGAAAAGAAAAAGGCATAGGAATATGATGAATTTTAAAAATTTTCATGACATGCATACCCATATTACAAAACCCTATCAGCTCACAGCAGTCAGAATGGCCATTAGGAAAAATGCTGCAAAAAATAAACGGTGAAGGGAGTGTGGAGAAATGCGTACCCTCGGTTGTAAGGGGGGGCATGTAAAGAGCCACTAATGAAAACACAATGTAGGTGCTTTGAAAAGGGAAACATTGAACTACCAGTCCATCAATCACAACCACTGCTTGGCCTATCACCTGAGAAAATGAGAATCAAAAAGTCACAGGCTGGGAAACCTGTATGCCAGCAATATTTACCATAGCCAGCACTTGGAAGAAATGAAAATGTCCATCAACCGAGGAATGCACCAAGAAGAAGTGGTCCACGTACACAATGGAATATTACTCTAATAATAAATATAAATTAAATTTAAAAACAAACAAAAGCAAGGAGACATCAACATTTGTGGGTTTATCCGGGCACATTGCACTCTAATTTATAACCGAAAAACACCACTGGCCGGTAGGACTGTTTCCCTAGTGCCAGCAAGGGGAACGTAGAAAGGCTGTCGCTCTCTGGCCGTTACCTGCAAAAGCAGGTTTAAAGCCTGAGCTAATGGTCACTTCATATGAACAAGTACTGCAGGGCTGTAAATGAAACCTGCCCTCAAAATGTCTTGAGGGAGATAATGGCCAAAATATTTCAAATGGTGACACATACTTTAAGAAAACACTTTGAAGAAATAAGCTCTCATCACAGCTGGAAAAATAAAAAGGACATGTCTTACAGCTCAATTTCAACGCATTATGAGACACATGCAAATTCAACCACAAAGAGGTATCAGCTCACACCACTCAGAATAACCATCAGCAAAAACTACAAAGAATAAATGCTGAAGGTGCTGGGAAGAAATGCATACCCTCCGCTTTAAGTGGGACGTAACCTGGAAAGAGCCACTAAAGAGAACGGAATAGAGGTGCCTTTAAAAGGTAAACATTGAGCTACCATATGATCCAGCAGACCTATTCCTGGACCTATAACCTAAGAAGACAGAATTGGAAGGACACAGGTACGCAAATCTGCATTGCATAGTATAACAATCGCCAAGATATGGAAGTAACCAAAAAGTCCAACGACAGATGGGTGGACAATGAAGAACTGCTACATGTACAGATGGAATATGAGCTAGTGAAAAAATGAAACAATGCCATTTGCAGCACCATAGATGAGTCTAGAAGTAATCACGCAACTTGCTGTAAGTGAGAGAGCGAAAGACACATATCCTATCATATCACATATAGGTGTTACCTAAAAAATGATACAAACAAAGGTATTTCCACAGAGAAACACTATCATAGATTCATTAAAAAAACTTATGGTTCACCAAATGGAAAGGTGTGAGGATTGGATACATTACCGTATAGAGGTTAACAGAGTGATACAAACATATGTGAAATATATAATCACCAAAGACCTACGCAATACCAAGAGAAGACTACTCAACATTGTGTCGTAACCTACATGGGAAAAGGATCCGAAGAAAAATAGATATATGTCTATGTGTGAAAGAACCACATCTTGCACACCTAGAACAAACAAAACATTGTAATCAAGTTTGCTGTGATAAGAAATAAAAATTAAGTTAAAGATACCAACAAGAAGTAATGAGACATAAACTTAAAGGGCTTTTTCCTCGCACATTCCATTCTAATTTACAACCTAGAACACCACTTCCAGTAAGGCTCTGTTGCCCTAGTAACCAGATTTGGTAAAGGAGAAATGCTGCCGCCTTGTGGCCGATTCCCGCAACAGCAGCTTTTAACCCACAGCTAATGGTCACTTACCATTCACAAGGACTCAGGGCTGTAAAGGACACCTGCCCTCAAAATTGTGCTGAGGTAGGGAATGGATAAAAGAAATTCAAAACAGGCAAAATGTTCACGAAGCTCGTATGAAGAGGTAAGTTGTACTCACTCTCTTTTTAAAGAAAGGAAAATGGATAAAAGCTCAACCTCAGGAAGTATTAGACTCATGCAATCTAATCTACAAAAAGTTTTCAACTCACACCCGTCGACTGACCATTGGCAAAAAGTCTACAAACAATCAATGCTGAAGAGGTTTTAGAGAACTGTGTACCCTTCTAGCTGCTGGTGAGATGTAAAAGGGTTAAACGCTAATAATGAGAACAGAAAGGAGCTGCGTTGAAAAGGAAAAATTGAGGTACCATTCAATCCAGCAGGCGCACCAATGGGCCTCTCACCTGAGAAGACCAGAATGAAGAAGACCCGGGCTGCAAAAGCTGCACTGCAGCCTTATTCACAATAGACAAGACAGTGAAGCAACCAAAATGTCCATCAACAGATGAAAGGAAAAAGAAGAAGCGGTCCATGTACACAATGAATACTAGCCATGGAAAACAATGAAACACTGCTCTTTGAGACACCATAGATGATCTTGGAGATAATCACAGAACATGAGGTAAGTCGGAAAGCAAAAGTCCTATATCCTATGATATCACTTATACGCGTTCTCTAATAACTGACACAAATGAACATATTTCCACTGAGAAAGTCAATCACAGACTTATTAAAAAAACCTATGCTTATCTACAAGGAAAGGTGGGGGGAATGGATACATGAAGATTAGCGTTACCATATGTATACAAATACATATTATATACATATATCAAAAAGACCGACCATATAGCAAGGAAGGTTTACGGAACACTGTGTAACAATTTACACGGGAAGAGGATCTCTACATAAATAGGTATATAGAATATGTAGATGAACCAGAGTATGTACACCTTGGACAAGCAACATTCTAACCATTACCCCAATTGAAAAAATTAAAACAACCAACTAGGAGTAATGAGACATAAACTTATGGGGGGTTCTCCTGGCACATTCCATTCAAATTTACAACCTAGGCAAACGACTTCCAGAACGGCTCTGCTGCCCTAGTACCCAGATTTGGGAATGGAGAAATGCTGCATCCTTGTGGCCGTTTCCCACAACAGCAGCTTTAAACCCACTGCAAAAGGTCACTAAATATTCACCAATTGCAGGTCTGTAAATGACACCTGCCCTCCAAAAAATACTGAGGTCGAAAATCGACCAAAATATTCTAGAGTGCAACCTTCCAAAAAGAAAATTTGAAGAGGTATATTGTACTCACACTTTTTTTTCTTTTTTCTTTTAACAGAAAAGGAAAAGGCGTGGAAAAATGATGAATTGTAGGAATTTTTACAGACATGTAAACCCAAATTACAAAAACCTATCAGCTCACACCAGTCAGAATGGCCATCAACAAAAATGCTGCAAACAAGAAATGCTGACGTGATTGTGGAGAAATGCGTACCCTCGATTCTAAGGGGGACGTGGTAAGAGCCACTAATGAAAGCACAATTGAGGTGCCTTGAAAAGGTAAACGTTGAGCTACCATACCAGTCAATCAATCATACCCACTGCTGGGTCTATCACCTGAGAAAATGAAAATCAAAAATCGCAGGCTGGCAATCCTGCACTCCAGCAATATTTACCATAGGCAACACTTGGAAGCAACGAAAATGTCCATCAACAGAGGAATGCACCAAGAAGAAGTGGTCCATGTACACAATGGAATATTAGCCATGGAAAACATTGAAGCACTGCTCTTTGAGGCACCATAGATGAGCCTGGAGATAATCACAAAACATGAAGGAGGTCGGAAAGCAAAAGACCTATATCTTATATTATCACTTATGGCATTATCTAATAACTGACACAGATGAACATATTTCCAAAGAGAAAGACACTCACAGGCGTAGAAAACAAACTATGCTCATCTAAAAGGAAAGGAGAGGGGAAATTGAGAAATGAAGATTAGTGTTACTATACATATTCAAATACATATTATATACATGTATCAAAAAGATCGAACATATAGCAAGGGAGGTCGACGGAACACTGTAATATTTTATATGGGAAGAGGATCTGTACATTAATAGACATACATAATGTCCAAATGAACTAGATTGTGTACACCTAGGACAAACACTATTCTAAACTTTACCCAGATTTAAAAAATTTTAAAAACCAAGAAGAAGTAATGAGACATAAACTTATGGGGATTTCTCCAGGCAAATTCCATTCTAATTTACAACCTGGACAATGACTTCCAGAAAGGCTCTGCTGCCCTAGAACCCAGATTGGGGAATGGAGAAATGCTACCTCCTTGTGGACGTATCCCACAACAGCAGCTTTGAACTCACTGCAAAAGGTCACTAAATTTTCACCAACTTGCAGTTCTGTAAATTGCGCCTGCCCTCCAGAAAATTTCTGGGGTCAAAAATCGACCAAAAAATTCAGAAGAGGGCAACCTTCGAAGAAGACAATTTCAAGAGCTGTGTTGTACTCACGGTTTTTTCTTTTAAGAGAAAAGAAAAAGGCATAGGAATATGATGAATTTTAAAAATTTTCATGACATGCATACCCATATTACAAAACCCTATCAGCTCACAGCAGTCAGAATGGCCATTAGGAAAAATGCTGCAAAAAATAAACGGTGAAGGGAGTGTGGAGAAATGCGTACCCTCGGTTGTAAGGGGGGGCATGTAAAGAGCCACTAATGAAAACACAATGTAGGTGCTTTGAAAAGGGAAACATTGAACTACCAGTCCATCAATCACAACCACTGCTTGGCCTATCACCTGAGAAAATGAGAATCAAAAAGTCACAGGCTGGGAAACCTGTATGCCAGCAATATTTACCATAGCCAGCACTTGGAAGAAATGAAAATGTCCATCAACCGAGGAATGCACCAAGAAGAAGTGGTCCACGTACACAATGGAATATTACTCTAATAATAAATATAAATTAAATTTAAAAACAAACAAAAGCAAGGAGACATCAACATTTGTGGGTTTATCCGGGCACATTGCACTCTAATTTATAACCGAAAAACACCACTGGCCGGTAGGACTGTTTCCCTAGTGCCAGCAAGGGGAACGTAGAAAGGCTGTCGCTCTCTGGCCGTTACCTGCAAAAGCAGGTTTAAAGCCTGAGCTAATGGTCACTTCATATGAACAAGTACTGCAGGGCTGTAAATGAAACCTGCCCTCAAAATGTCTTGAGGGAGATAATGGCCAAAATATTTCAAATGGTGACACATACTTTAAGAAAACACTTTGAAGAAATAAGCTCTCATCACAGCTGGAAAAAGAAAAAGGACATGTCTTACAGCTCAATTTCAACGCATTATGAGACACATGCAAATTCAACCACAAAGAGGTATCAGCTCACACCACTCAGAATAACCATCAGCAAAAACTACAAAGAATAAATGCTGAAGGTGCTGGGAAGAAATGCATACCCTCCGCTTTAAGTGGGACGTAACCTGGAAAGAGCCACTAAAGAGAACGGAATAGAGGTGCCTTTAAAAGGTAAACATTGAGCTACCATATGATCCAGCAGACCTATTCCTGGACCTATAACCTAAGAAGACAGAATTGGAAGGACACAGGTACGCAAATCTGCATTGCATAGTATAACAATCGCCAAGATATGGAAGTAACCAAAAAGTCCAACGACAGATGGGTGGACAATGAAGAACTGCTACATGTACAGATGGAATATGAGCTAGTGAAAAAATGAAACAATGCCATTTGCAGCACCATAGATGAGTCTAGAAGTAATCACGCAACTTGCTGTAAGTGAGAGAGCGAAAGACACATATCCTATCATATCACATATAGGTGTTACCTAAAAAATGATACAAACAAAGGTATTTCCACAGAGAAACACTATCATAGATTCATTAAAAAAACTTATGGTTCACCAAATGGAAAGGTGTGAGGATTGGATACATTACCGTATAGAGGTTAACAGAGTGATACAAACACATGTGAAATATATAACCACCAAAGACCTACGCAATACCAAGAGAAGACTACTCAACATTGTGTCGTAACCTACATGGGAAAAGGATCCGAAGAAAAATAGATATATGTCTATGTGTGAAAGAACCACATCTTGCACACCTAGAACAAACAAAACATTGTAATCAAGTTTGCTGTGATAAGAAATAAAAATTAAGTTAAAGATACCAACAAGAAGTAATGAGACATAAACTTAAAGGGCTTTTTCCTCGCACATTCCATTCTAATTTACAACCTAGAACACCACTTCCAGTAAGGCTCTGTTGCCCTAGTAACCAGATTTGGTAAAGGAGAAATGCTGCCGCCTTGTGGCCGATTCCCGCAACAGCAGCTTTTAACCCACAGCTAATGGTCACTTACCATTCACAAGGACTCAGGGCTGTAAAGGACACCTGCCCTCAAAATTGTGCTGAGGTAGGGAATGGATAAAAGAAATTCAAAACAGGCAAAATGTTCACGAAGCTCGTATGAAGAGGTAAGTTGTACTCACTCTCTTTTTAAAGAAAGGAAAATGGATAAAAGCTCAACCTCAGGAAGTATTAGACTCATGCAATCTAATCTACAAAAAGTTTTCAACTCACACCCGTCGACTGACCATTGGCAAAAAGTCTACAAACAATCAATGCTGAAGAGGTTTTAGAGAACTGTGTACCCTTCTAGCTGCTGGTGAGATGTAAAAGGGTTAAACGCTAATAATGAGAACAGAAAGGAGCTGCGTTGAAAAGGAAAAATTGAGGTACCATTCAATCCAGCAGGCGCACCAATGGGCCTCTCACCTGAGAAGACCAGAATGAAGAAGACCCGGGCTGCAAAAGCTGCACTGCAGCCTTATTCACAATAGACAAGACAGTGAAGCAACCAAAATGTCCATCAACAGATGAAAGGAAAAAGAAGAAGCGGTCCATGTACACAATGAATACTAGCCATGGAAAACAATGAAACACTGCTCTTTGAGACACCATAGATGATCTTGGAGATAATCACAGAACATGAGGTAAGTCGGAAAGCAAAAGTCCTATATCCTATGATATCACTTATACGCGTTCTCTAATAACTGACACAAATGAACATATTTCCACTGAGAAAGTCAATCACAGACTTATTAAAAAAAACTATGCTTATCTACAAGGAAAGGTGGGGGGAATGGATACATGAAGATTAGCGTTACCATATGTATACAAATACATATTATATACATATATCAAAAAGACCGACCATATAGCAAGGAAGGTTTACGGAACACTGTGTAACAATTTACACGGGAAGAGGATCTCTACATAAATAGGTATATAGAATATGTAGATGAACCAGAGTATGTACACCTTGGACAAGCAACATTCTAACCATTACCCCAATTGAAAAAATTAAACCAACCAACTAGGAGTAATGAGACATAAACTTATGGGGGGTTCTCCTGGCACATTCCATTCAAATTTACAACCTAGGCAAACGACTTCCAGAACGGCTCTGCTGCCCTAGTACCCAGATTTGGGAATGGAGAAATGCTGCATCCTTGTGGCCGTTTCCCACAACAGCAGCTTTAAACCCACTGCAAAAGGTCACTAAATATTCACCAATTGCAGGTCTGTAAATGACACCTGCCCTCCAAAAAATACTGAGGTCGAAAATCGACCAAAATATTCTAGAGTGCAACCTTCCAAAAAGAAAATTTGAAGAGGTATATTGTACTCACACTTTTTTTTCTTTTTTCTTTTAACAGAAAAGGAAAAGGCGTGGAAAAAGGATGAATTGTAGGAATTTTTACAGACATGTAAACCCAAATTACAAAAACCTATCAGCTCACACCAGTCAGAATGGCCATCAACAAAAATGCTGCAAACAAGAAATGCTGACGTGATTGTGGAGAAATGCGTACCCTCGATTCTAAGGGGGACGTGGTAAGAGCCACTAATGAAAGCACAATTGAGGTGCCTTGAAAAGGTAAACGTTGAGCTACCATACCAGTCAATCAATCATACCCACTGCTGGGTCTATCACCTGAGAAAATGAAAATCAAAAATCGCAGGCTGGCAATCCTGCACTCCAGCAATATTTACCATAGGCAACACTTGGAAGCAACGAAAATGTCCATCAACAGAGGAATGCACCAAGAAGAAGTGGTCCATGTACACAATGGAATATTAGCCATGGAAAACATTGAAGCACTGCTCTTTGAGGCACCATAGATGAGCCTGGAGATAATCACAAAACATGAAGGAGGTTGGAAAGCAAAAGACCTATATCTTATATTATCACTTATGGCATTATCTAATAACTGACACAGATGAACATATTTCCAAAGAGAAAGACACTCACAGGCGTAGAAAACAAACTATGCTCATCTAAAAGGAAAGGAGGGGGGAAATTGAGAAATGAAGATTAGTGTTACTATACATATTCAAATACATATTATATACATGTATCAAAAAGATCGAACATATAGCAAGGGAGGTCGACGGAACACTGTAATATTTTATATGGGAAGAGGATCTGTACATTAATAGACATACATAATGTCCAAATGAACTAGATTGTGTACACCTAGGACAAACACTATTCTAAACTTTACCCAGATTTAAAAAATTTTAAAAACCAAGAAGAAGTAATGAGACATAAACTTATGGGGATTTCTCCAGGCAAATTCCATTCTAATTTACAACCTGGACAATGACTTCCAGAAAGGCTCTGCTGCCCTAGAACCCAGATTGGGGAATGGAGAAATGCTACCTCCTTGTGGACGTATCCCACAACAGCAGCTTTGAACTCACTGCAAAAGGTCACTAAATTTTCACCAACTTGCAGTTCTGTAAATTGCGCCTGCCCTCCAGAAAATTTCTGGGGTCAAAAATCGACCAAAAAATTCAGAAGAGGGCAACCTTCGAAGAAGACAATTTCAAGAGCTGTGTTGTACTCACGGTTTTTTCTTTTAAGAGAAAAGAAAAAGGCATAGGAATATGATGAATTTTAAAAATTTTCATGACATGCATACCCATATTACAAAACCCTATCAGCTCACAGCAGTCAGAATGGCCATTAGGAAAAATGCTGCAAAAAATAAACGGTGAAGGGAGTGTGGAGAAATGCGTACCCTCGGTTGTAAGGGGGGGCATGTAAAGAGCCACTAATGAAAACACAATGTAGGTGCTTTGAAAAGGGAAACATTGAACTACCAGTCCATCAATCACAACCACTGCTTGGCCTATCACCTGAGAAAATGAGAATCAAAAAGTCACAGGCTGGGAAACCTGTATGCCAGCAATATTTACCATAGCCAGCACTTGGAAGAAATGAAAATGTCCATCAACCGAGGAATGCACCAAGAAGAAGTGGTCCACGTACACAATGGAATATTACTCTAATAATAAATATAAATTAAATTTAAAAACAAACAAAAGCAAGGAGACATCAACATTTGTGGGTTTATCCGGGCACATTGCACTCTAATTTATAACCGAAAAACACCACTGGCCGGTAGGACTGTTTCCCTAGTGCCAGCAAGGGGAACGTAGAAAGGCTGTCGCTCTCTGGCCGTTACCTGCAAAAGCAGGTTTAAAGCCTGAGCTAATGGTCACTTCATATGAACAAGTACTGCAGGGCTGTAAATGAAACCTGCCCTCAAAATGTCTTGAGGGAGATAATGGCCAAAATATTTCAAATGGTGACACATACTTTAAGAAAACACTTTGAAGAAATAAGCTCTCATCACAGCTGGAAAAAGAAAAAGGACATGTCTTACAGCTCAATTTCAACGCATTATGAGACACATGCAAATTCAACCACAAAGAGGTATCAGCTCACACCACTCAGAATAACCATCAGCAAAAACTACAAAGAATAAATGCTGAAGGTGCTGGGAAGAAATGCATACCCTCCGCTTTAAGTGGGACGTAACCTGGAAAGAGCCACTAAAGAGAACGGAATAGAGGTGCCTTTAAAAGGTAAACATTGAGCTACCATATGATCCAGCAGACCTATTCCTGGACCTATAACCTAAGAAGACAGAATTGGAAGGACACAGGTACGCAAATCTGCATTGCATAGTATAACAATCGCCAAGATATGGAAGTAACCAAAAAGTCCAACGACAGATGGGTGGACAATGAAGAACTGCTACATGTACAGATGGAATATGAGCTAGTGAAAAAATGAAACAATGCCATTTGCAGCACCATAGATGAGTCTAGAAGTAATCACGCAACTTGCTGTAAGTGAGAGAGCGAAAGACACATATCCTATCATATCACATATAGGTGTTACCTAAAAAATGATACAAACAAAGGTATTTCCACAGAGAAACACTATCATAGATTCATTAAAAAAACTTATGGTTCACCAAATGGAAAGGTGTGAGGATTGGATACATTACCGTATAGAGGTTAACAGAGTGATACAAACACATGTGAAATATATAACCACCAAAGACCTACGCAATACCAAGAGAAGACTACTCAACATTGTGTCGTAACCTACATGGGAAAAGGATCCGAAGAAAAATAGATATATGTCTATGTGTGAAAGAACCACATCTTGCACACCTAGAACAAACAAAACATTGTAATCAAGTTTGCTGTGATAAGAAATAAAAATTAAGTTAAAGATACCAACAAGAAGTAATGAGACATAAACTTAAAGGGCTTTTTCCTCGCACATTCCATTCTAATTTACAACCTAGAACACCACTTCCAGTAAGGCTCTGTTGCCCTAGTAACCAGATTTGGTAAAGGAGAAATGCTGCCGCCTTGTGGCCGATTCCCGCAACAGCAGCTTTTAACCCACAGCTAATGGTCACTTACCATTCACAAGGACTCAGGGCTGTAAAGGACACCTGCCCTCAAAATTGTGCTGAGGTAGGGAATGGATAAAAGAAATTCAAAACAGGCAAAATGTTCACGAAGCTCGTATGAAGAGGTAAGTTGTACTCACTCTCTTTTTAAAGAAAGGAAAATGGATAAAAGCTCAACCTCAGGAAGTATTAGACTCATGCAATCTAATCTACAAAAAGTTTTCAACTCACACCCGTCGACTGACCATTGGCAAAAAGTCTACAAACAATCAATGCTGAAGAGGTTTTAGAGAACTGTGTACCCTTCTAGCTGCTGGTGAGATGTAAAAGGGTTAAACGCTAATAATGAGAACAGAAAGGAGCTGCGTTGAAAAGGAAAAATTGAGGTACCATTCAATCCAGCAGGCGCACCAATGGGCCTCTCACCTGAGAAGACCAGAATGAAGAAGACCCGGGCTGCAAAAGCTGCACTGCAGCCTTATTCACAATAGACAAGACAGTGAAGCAACCAAAATGTCCATCAACAGATGAAAGGAAAAAGAAGAAGCGGTCCATGTACACAATGAATACTAGCCATGGAAAACAATGAAACACTGCTCTTTGAGACACCATAGATGATCTTGGAGATAATCACAGAACATGAGGTAAGTCGGAAAGCAAAAGTCCTATATCCTATGATATCACTTATACGCGTTCTCTAATAACTGACACAAATGAACATATTTCCACTGAGAAAGTCAATCACAGACTTATTAAAAAAAACTATGCTTATCTACAAGGAAAGGTGGGGGGAATGGATACATGAAGATTAGCGTTACCATATGTATACAAATACATATTATATACATATATCAAAAAGACCGACCATATAGCAAGGAAGGTTTACGGAACACTGTGTAACAATTTACACGGGAAGAGGATCTCTACATAAATAGGTATATAGAATATGTAGATGAACCAGAGTATGTACACCTTGGACAAGCAACATTCTAACCATTACCCCAATTGAAAAAATTAAACCAACCAACTAGGAGTAATGAGACATAAACTTATGGGGGGTTCTCCTGGCACATTCCATTCAAATTTACAACCTAGGCAAACGACTTCCAGAACGGCTCTGCTGCCCTAGTACCCAGATTTGGGAATGGAGAAATGCTGCATCCTTGTGGCCGTTTCCCACAACAGCAGCTTTAAACCCACTGCAAAAGGTCACTAAATATTCACCAATTGCAGGTCTGTAAATGACACCTGCCCTCCAAAAAATACTGAGGTCGAAAATCGACCAAAATATTCTAGAGTGCAACCTTCCAAAAAGAAAATTTGAAGAGGTATATTGTACTCACACTTTTTTTTCTTTTTTCTTTTAACAGAAAAGGAAAAGGCGTGGAAAAAGGATGAATTGTAGGAATTTTTACAGACATGTAAACCCAAATTACAAAAACCTATCAGCTCACACCAGTCAGAATGGCCATCAACAAAAATGCTGCAAACAAGAAATGCTGACGTGATTGTGGAGAAATGCGTACCCTCGATTCTAAGGGGGACGTGGTAAGAGCCACTAATGAAAGCACAATTGAGGTGCCTTGAAAAGGTAAACGTTGAGCTACCATACCAGTCAATCAATCATACCCACTGCTGGGTCTATCACCTGAGAAAATGAAAATCAAAAATCGCAGGCTGGCAATCCTGCACTCCAGCAATATTTACCATAGGCAACACTTGGAAGCAACGAAAATGTCCATCAACAGAGGAATGCACCAAGAAGAAGTGGTCCATGTACACAATGGAATATTAGCCATGGAAAACATTGAAGCACTGCTCTTTGAGGCACCATAGATGAGCCTGGAGATAATCACAAAACATGAAGGAGGTTGGAAAGCAAAAGACCTATATCTTATATTATCACTTATGGCATTATCTAATAACTGACACAGATGAACATATTTCCAAAGAGAAAGACACTCACAGGCGTAGAAAACAAACTATGCTCATCTAAAAGGAAAGGAGGGGGGAAATTGAGAAATGAAGATTAGTGTTACTATACATATTCAAATACATATTATATACATGTATCAAAAAGATCGAACATATAGCAAGGGAGGTCGACGGAACACTGTAATATTTTATATGGGAAGAGGATCTGTACATTAATAGACATACATAATGTCCAAATGAACTAGATTGTGTACACCTAGGACAAACACTATTCTAAACTTTACCCAGATTTAAAAAATTTTAAAAACCAAGAAGAAGTAATGAGACATAAACTTATGGGGATTTCTCCAGGCAAATTCCATTCTAATTTACAACCTGGACAATGACTTCCAGAAAGGCTCTGCTGCCCTAGAACCCAGATTGGGGAATGGAGAAATGCTACCTCCTTGTGGACGTATCCCACAACAGCAGCTTTGAACTCACTGCAAAAGGTCACTAAATTTTCACCAACTTGCAGTTCTGTAAATTGCGCCTGCCCTCCAGAAAATTTCTGGGGTCAAAAATCGACCAAAAAATTCAGAAGAGGGCAACCTTCGAAGAAGACAATTTCAAGAGCTGTGTTGTACTCACGGTTTTTTCTTTTAAGAGAAAAGAAAAAGGCATAGGAATATGATGAATTTTAAAAATTTTCATGACATGCATACCCATATTACAAAACCCTATCAGCTCACAGCAGTCAGAATGGCCATTAGGAAAAATGCTGCAAAAAATAAACGGTGAAGGGAGTGTGGAGAAATGCGTACCCTCGGTTGTAAGGGGGGGCATGTAAAGAGCCACTAATGAAAACACAATGTAGGTGCTTTGAAAAGGGAAACATTGAACTACCAGTCCATCAATCACAACCACTGCTTGGCCTATCACCTGAGAAAATGAGAATCAAAAAGTCACAGGCTGGGAAACCTGTATGCCAGCAATATTTACCATAGCCAGCACTTGGAAGAAATGAAAATGTCCATCAACCGAGGAATGCACCAAGAAGAAGTGGTCCACGTACACAATGGAATATTACTCTAATAATAAATATAAATTAAATTTAAAAACAAACAAAAGCAAGGAGACATCAACATTTGTGGGTTTATCCGGGCACATTGCACTCTAATTTATAACTGAAAAACACCACTGGCCGGTAGGACTGTTTCCCTAGTGCCAGCAAGGGGAACGTAGAAAGGCTGTCGCTCTCTGGCCGTTACCTGCAAAAGCAGGTTTAAAGCCTGAGCTAATGGTCACTTCATATGAACAAGTACTGCAGGGCTGTAAATGAAACCTGCCCTCAAAATGTCTTGAGGGAGATAATGGCCAAAATATTTCAAATGGTGACACATACTTTAAGAAAACACTTTGAAGAAATAAGCTCTCATCACAGCTGGAAAAAGAAAAAGGACATGTCTTACAGCTCAATTTCAACGCATTATGAGACACATGCAAATTCAACCACAAAGAGGTATCAGCTCACACCACTCAGAATAACCATCAGCAAAAACTACAAAGAATAAATGCTGAAGGTGCTGGGAAGAAATGCATACCCTCCGCTTTAAGTGGGACGTAACCTGGAAAGAGCCACTAAAGAGAACGGAATAGAGGTGCCTTTAAAAGGTAAACATTGAGCTACCATATGATCCAGCAGACCTATTCCTGGACCTATAACCTAAGAAGACAGAATTGGAAGGACACAGGTACGCAAATCTGCATTGCATAGTATAACAATCGCCAAGATATGGAAGTAACCAAAAAGTCCAACGACAGATGGGTGGACAATGAAGAACTGCTACATGTACAGATGGAATATGAGCTAGTGAAAAAATGAAACAATGCCATTTGCAGCACCATAGATGAGTCTAGAAGTAATCACGCAACTTGCTGTAAGTGAGAGAGCGAAAGACACATATCCTATCATATCACATATAGGTGTTACCTAAAAAATGATACAAACAAAGGTATTTCCACAGAGAAACACTATCATAGATTCATTAAAAAAACTTATGGTTCACCAAATGGAAAGGTGTGAGGATTGGATACATTACCGTATAGAGGTTAACAGAGTGATACAAACACATGTGAAATATATAACCACCAAAGACCTACGCAATACCAAGAGAAGACTACTCAACATTGTGTCGTAACCTACATGGGAAAAGGATCCGAAGAAAAATAGATATATGTCTATGTGTGAAAGAACCACATCTTGCACACCTAGAACAAACAAAACATTGTAATCAAGTTTGCTGTGATAAGAAATAAAAATTAAGTTAAAGATACCAACAAGAAGTAATGAGACATAAACTTAAAGGGCTTTTTCCTCGCACATTCCATTCTAATTTACAACCTAGAACACCACTTCCAGTAAGGCTCTGTTGCCCTAGTAACCAGATTTGGTAAAGGAGAAATGCTGCCGCCTTGTGGCCGATTCCCGCAACAGCAGCTTTTAACCCACAGCTAATGGTCACTTACCATTCACAAGGACTCAGGGCTGTAAAGGACACCTGCCCTCAAAATTGTGCTGAGGTAGGGAATGGATAAAAGAAATTCAAAACAGGCAAAATGTTCACGAAGCTCGTATGAAGAGGTAAGTTGTACTCACTCTCTTTTTAAAGAAAGGAAAATGGATAAAAGCTCAACCTCAGGAAGTATTAGACTCATGCAATCTAATCTACAAAAAGTTTTCAACTCACACCCGTCGACTGACCATTGGCAAAAAGTCTACAAACAATCAATGCTGAAGAGGTTTTAGAGAACTGTGTACCCTTCTAGCTGCTGGTGAGATGTAAAAGGGTTAAACGCTAATAATGAGAACAGAAAGGAGCTGCGTTGAAAAGGAAAAATTGAGGTACCATTCAATCCAGCAGGCGCACCAATGGGCCTCTCACCTGAGAAGACCAGAATGAAGAAGACCCGGGCTGCAAAAGCTGCACTGCAGCCTTATTCACAATAGACAAGACAGTGAAGCAACCAAAATGTCCATCAACAGATGAAAGGAAAAAGAAGAAGCGGTCCATGTACACAATGAATACTAGCCATGGAAAACAATGAAACACTGCTCTTTGAGACACCATAGATGATCTTGGAGATAATCACAGAACATGAGGTAAGTCGGAAAGCAAAAGTCCTATATCCTATGATATCACTTATACGCGTTCTCTAATAACTGACACAAATGAACATATTTCCACTGAGAAAGTCAATCACAGACTTATTAAAAAAAACTATGCTTATCTACAAGGAAAGGTGGGGGGAATGGATACATGAAGATTAGCGTTACCATATGTATACAAATACATATTATATACATATATCAAAAAGACCGACCATATAGCAAGGAAGGTTTACGGAACACTGTGTAACAATTTACACGGGAAGAGGATCTCTACATAAATAGGTATATAGAATATGTAGATGAACCAGAGTATGTACACCTTGGACAAGCAACATTCTAACCATTACCCCAATTGAAAAAATTAAACCAACCAACTAGGAGTAATGAGACATAAACTTATGGGGGGTTCTCCTGGCACATTCCATTCAAATTTACAACCTAGGCAAACGACTTCCAGAACGGCTCTGCTGCCCTAGTACCCAGATTTGGGAATGGAGAAATGCTGCATCCTTGTGGCCGTTTCCCACAACAGCAGCTTTAAACCCACTGCAAAAGGTCACTAAATATTCACCAATTGCAGGTCTGTAAATGACACCTGCCCTCCAAAAAATACTGAGGTCGAAAATCGACCAAAATATTCTAGAGTGCAACCTTCCAAAAAGAAAATTTGAAGAGGTATATTGTACTCACACTTTTTTTTCTTTTTTCTTTTAACAGAAAAGGAAAAGGCGTGGAAAAAGGATGAATTGTAGGAATTTTTACAGACATGTAAACCCAAATTACAAAAACCTATCAGCTCACACCAGTCAGAATGGCCATCAACAAAAATGCTGCAAACAAGAAATGCTGACGTGATTGTGGAGAAATGCGTACCCTCGATTCTAAGGGGGACGTGGTAAGAGCCACTAATGAAAGCACAATTGAGGTGCCTTGAAAAGGTAAACGTTGAGCTACCATACCAGTCAATCAATCATACCCACTGCTGGGTCTATCACCTGAGAAAATGAAAATCAAAAATCGCAGGCTGGCAATCCTGCACTCCAGCAATATTTACCATAGGCAACACTTGGAAGCAACGAAAATGTCCATCAACAGAGGAATGCACCAAGAAGAAGTGGTCCATGTACACAATGGAATATTAGCCATGGAAAACATTGAAGCACTGCTCTTTGAGGCACCATAGATGAGCCTGGAGATAATCACAAAACATGAAGGAGGTCGGAAAGCAAAAGACCTATATCTTATATTATCACTTATGGCATTATCTAATAACTGACACAGATGAACATATTTCCAAAGAGAAAGACACTCACAGGCGTAGAAAACAAACTATGCTCATCTAAAAGGAAAGGAGGGGGGAAATTGAGAAATGAAGATTAGTGTTACTATACATATTCAAATACATATTATATACATGTATCAAAAAGATCGAACATATAGCAAGGGAGGTCGACGGAACACTGTAATATTTTATATGGGAAGAGGATCTGTACATTAATAGACATACATAATGTCCAAATGAACTAGATTGTGTACACCTAGGACAAACACTATTCTAAACTTTACCCAGATTTAAAAAATTTTAAAAACCAAGAAGAAGTAATGAGACATAAACTTATGGGGATTTCTCCAGGCAAATTCCATTCTAATTTACAACCTGGACAATGACTTCCAGAAAGGCTCTGCTGCCCTAGAACCCAGATTGGGGAATGGAGAAATGCTACCTCCTTGTGGACGTATCCCACAACAGCAGCTTTGAACTCACTGCAAAAGGTCACTAAATTTTCACCAACTTGCAGTTCTGTAAATTGCGCCTGCCCTCCAGAAAATTTCTGGGGTCAAAAATCGACCAAAAAATTCAGAAGAGGGCAACCTTCGAAGAAGACAATTTCAAGAGCTGTGTTGTACTCACGGTTTTTTCTTTTAAGAGAAAAGAAAAAGGCATAGGAATATGATGAATTTTAAAAATTTTCATGACATGCATACCCATATTACAAAACCCTATCAGCTCACAGCAGTCAGAATGGCCATTAGGAAAAATGCTGCAAAAAATAAACGGTGAAGGGAGTGTGGAGAAATGCGTACCCTCGGTTGTAAGGGGGGGCATGTAAAGAGCCACTAATGAAAACACAATGTAGGTGCTTTGAAAAGGGAAACATTGAACTACCAGTCCATCAAGCACAACCACTGCTTGGCCTATCACCTGAGAAAATGAGAATCAAAAAGTCACAGGCTGGGAAACCTGTATGCCAGCAATATTTACCATAGCCAGCACTTGGAAGAAATGAAAATGTCCATCAACCGAGGAATGCACCAAGAAGAAGTGGTCCACGTACACAATGGAATATTACTCTAATAATAAATATAAATTAAATTTAAAAACAAACAAAAGCAAGGAGACATCAACATTTGTGGGTTTATCCGGGCACATTGCACTCTAATTTATAACCGAAAAACACCACTGGCCGGTAGGACTGTTTCCCTAGTGCCAGCAAGGGGAACGTAGAAAGGCTGTCGCTCTCTGGCCGTTACCTGCAAAAGCAGGTTTAAAGCCTGAGCTAATGGTCACTTCATATGAACAAGTACTGCAGGGCTGTAAATGAAACCTGCCCTCAAAATGTCTTGAGGGAGATAATGGCCAAAATATTTCAAATGGTGACACATACTTTAAGAAAACACTTTGAAGAAATAAGCTCTCATCACAGCTGGAAAAATAAAAAGGACATGTCTTACAGCTCAATTTCAACGCATTATGAGACACATGCAAATTCAACCACAAAGAGGTATCAGCTCACACCACTCAGAATAACCATCAGCAAAAACTACAAAGAATAAATGCTGAAGGTGCTGGGAAGAAATGCATACCCTCCGCTTTAAGTGGGACGTAACCTGGAAAGAGCCACTAAAGAGAACGGAATAGAGGTGCCTTTAAAAGGTAAACATTGAGCTACCATATGATCCAGCAGACCTATTCCTGGACCTATAACCTAAGAAGACAGAATTGGAAGGACACAGGTACGCAAATCTGCATTGCATAGTATAACAATCGCCAAGATATGGAAGTAACCAAAAAGTCCAACGACAGATGGGTGGACAATGAAGAACTGCTACATGTACAGATGGAATATGAGCTAGTGAAAAAATGAAACAATGCCATTTGCAGCACCATAGATGAGTCTAGAAGTAATCACGCAACTTGCTGTAAGTGAGAGAGCGAAAGACACATATCCTATCATATCACATATAGGTGTTACCTAAAAAATGATACAAACAAAGGTATTTCCACAGAGAAACACTATCATAGATTCATTAAAAAAACTTATGGTTCACCAAATGGAAAGGTGTGAGGATTGGATACATTACCGTATAGAGGTTAACAGAGTGATACAAACACATGTGAAATATATAACCACCAAAGACCTACGCAATACCAAGAGAAGACTACTCAACATTGTGTCGTAACCTACATGGGAAAAGGATCCGAAGAAAAATAGATATATGTCTATGTGTGAAAGAACCACATCTTGCACACCTAGAACAAACAAAACATTGTAATCAAGTTTGCTGTGATAAGAAATAAAAATTAAGTTAAAGATACCAACAAGAAGTAATGAGACATAAACTTAAAGGGCTTTTTCCTCGCACATTCCATTCTAATTTACAACCTAGAACACCACTTCCAGTAAGGCTCTGTTGCCCTAGTAACCAGATTTGGTAAAGGAGAAATGCTGCCGCCTTGTGGCCGATTCCCGCAACAGCAGCTTTTAACCCACAGCTAATGGTCACTTACCATTCACAAGGACTCAGGGCTGTAAAGGACACCTGCCCTCAAAATTGTGCTGAGGTAGGGAATGGATAAAAGAAATTCAAAACAGGCAAAATGTTCACGAAGCTCGTATGAAGAGGTAAGTTGTACTCACTCTCTTTTTAAAGAAAGGAAAATGGATAAAAGCTCAACCTCAGGAAGTATTAGACTCATGCAATCTAATCTACAAAAAGTTTTCAACTCACACCCGTCGACTGACCATTGGCAAAAAGTCTACAAACAATCAATGCTGAAGAGGTTTTAGAGAACTGTGTACCCTTCTAGCTGCTGGTGAGATGTAAAAGGGTTAAACGCTAATAATGAGAACAGAAAGGAGCTGCGTTGAAAAGGAAAAATTGAGGTACCATTCAATCCAGCAGGCGCACCAATGGGCCTCTCACCTGAGAAGACCAGAATGAAGAAGACCCGGGCTGCAAAAGCTGCACTGCAGCCTTATTCACAATAGACAAGACAGTGAAGCAACCAAAATGTCCATCAACAGATGAAAGGAAAAAGAAGAAGCGGTCCATGTACACAATGAATACTAGCCATGGAAAACAATGAAACACTGCTCTTTGAGACACCATAGATGATCTTGGAGATAATCACAGAACATGAGGTAAGTCGGAAAGCAAAAGTCCTATATCCTATGATATCACTTATACGCGTTCTCTAATAACTGACACAAATGAACATATTTCCACTGAGAAAGTCAATCACAGACTTATTAAAAAAAACTATGCTTATCTACAAGGAAAGGTGGGGGGAATGGATACATGAAGATTAGCGTTACCATATGTATACAAATACATATTATATACATATATCAAAAAGACCGACCATATAGCAAGGAAGGTTTACGGAACACTGTGTAACAATTTACACGGGAAGAGGATCTCTACATAAATAGGTATATAGAATATGTAGATGAACCAGAGTATGTACACCTTGGACAAGCAACATTCTAACCATTACCCCAATTGAAAAAATTAAACCAACCAACTAGGAGTAATGAGACATAAACTTATGGGGGGTTCTCCTGGCACATTCCATTCAAATTTACAACCTAGGCAAACGACTTCCAGAACGGCTCTGCTGCCCTAGTACCCAGATTTGGGAATGGAGAAATGCTGCATCCTTGTGGCCGTTTCCCACAACAGCAGCTTTAAACCCACTGCAAAAGGTCACTAAATATTCACCAATTGCAGGTCTGTAAATGACACCTGCCCTCCAAAAAATACTGAGGTCGAAAATCGACCAAAATATTCTAGAGTGCAACCTTCCAAAAAGAAAATTTGAAGAGGTATATTGTACTCACACTTTTTTTTCTTTTTTCTTTTAACAGAAAAGGAAAAGGCGTGGAAAAAGGATGAATTGTAGGAATTTTTACAGACATGTAAACCCAAATTACAAAAACCTATCAGCTCACACCAGTCAGAATGGCCATCAACAAAAATGCTGCAAACAAGAAATGCTGACGTGATTGTGGAGAAATGCGTACCCTCGATTCTAAGGGGGACGTGGTAAGAGCCACTAATGAAAGCACAATTGAGGTGCCTTGAAAAGGTAAACGTTGAGCTACCATACCAGTCAATCAATCATACCCACTGCTGGGTCTATCACCTGAGAAAATGAAAATCAAAAATCGCAGGCTGGCAATCCTGCACTCCAGCAATATTTACCATAGGCAACACTTGGAAACAACGAAAATGTCCATCAACAGAGGAATGCACCAAGAAGAAGTGGTCCATGTACACAATGGAATATTAGCCATGGAAAACATTGAAGCACTGCTCTTTGAGGCACCATAGATGAGCCTGGAGATAATCACAAAACATGAAGGAGGTCGGAAAGCAAAAGACCTATATCTTATATTATCACTTATGGCATTATCTAATAACTGACACAGATGAACATATTTCCAAAGAGAAAGACACTCACAGGCGTAGAAAACAAACTATGCTCATCTAAAAGGAAAGGAGGGGGGAAATTGAGAAATGAAGATTAGTGTTACTATACATATTCAAATACATATTATATACATGTATCAAAAAGATCGAACATATAGCAAGGGAGGTCGACGGAACACTGTAATATTTTATATGGGAAGAGGATCTGTACATTAATAGACATACATAATGTCCAAATGAACTAGATTGTGTACACCTAGGACAAACACTATTCTAAACTTTACCCAGATTTAAAAAATTTTAAAAACCAAGAAGAAGTAATGAGACATAAACTTATGGGGATTTCTCCAGGCAAATTCCATTCTAATTTACAACCTGGACAATGACTTCCAGAAAGGCTCTGCTGCCCTAGAACCCAGATTGGGGAATGGAGAAATGCTACCTCCTTGTGGACGTATCCCACAACAGCAGCTTTGAACTCACTGCAAAAGGTCACTAAATTTTCACCAACTTGCAGTTCTGTAAATTGCGCCTGCCCTCCAGAAAATTTCTGGGGTCAAAAATCGACCAAAAAATTCAGAAGAGGGCAACCTTCGAAGAAGACAATTTCAAGAGCTGTGTTGTACTCACGGTTTTTTCTTTTAAGAGAAAAGAAAAAGGCATAGGAATATGATGAATTTTAAAAATTTTCATGACATGCATACCCATATTACAAAACCCTATCAGCTCACAGCAGTCAGAATGGCCATTAGGAAAAATGCTGCAAAAAATAAACGGTGAAGGGAGTGTGGAGAAATGCGTACCCTCGGTTGTAAGGGGGGGCATGTAAAGAGCCACTAATGAAAACACAATGTAGGTGCTTTGAAAAGGGAAACATTGAACTACCAGTCCATCAATCACAACCACTGCTTGGCCTATCACCTGAGAAAATGAGAATCAAAAAGTCACAGGCTGGGAAACCTGTATGCCAGCAATATTTACCATAGCCAGCACTTGGAAGAAATGAAAATGTCCATCAACCGAGGAATGCACCAAGAAGAAGTGGTCCACGTACACAATGGAATATTACTCTAATAATAAATATAAATTAAATTTAAAAACAAACAAAAGCAAGGAGACATCAACATTTGTGGGTTTATCCGGGCACATTGCACTCTAATTTATAACCGAAAAACACCACTGGCCGGTAGGACTGTTTCCCTAGTGCCAGCAAGGGGAACGTAGAAAGGCTGTCGCTCTCTGGCCGTTACCTGCAAAAGCAGGTTTAAAGCCTGAGCTAATGGTCACTTCATATGAACAAGTACTGCAGGGCTGTAAATGAAACCTGCCCTCAAAATGTCTTGAGGGAGATAATGGCCAAAATATTTCAAATGGTGACACATACTTTAAGAAAACACTTTGAAGAAATAAGCTCTCATCACAGCTGGAAAAATAAAAAGGACATGTCTTACAGCTCAATTTCAACGCATTATGAGACACATGCAAATTCAACCACAAAGAGGTATCAGCTCACACCACTCAGAATAACCATCAGCAAAAACTACAAAGAATAAATGCTGAAGGTGCTGGGAAGAAATGCATACCCTCCGCTTTAAGTGGGACGTAACCTGGAAAGAGCCACTAAAGAGAACGGAATAGAGGTGCCTTTAAAAGGTAAACATTGAGCTACCATATGATCCAGCAGACCTATTCCTGGACCTATAACCTAAGAAGACAGAATTGGAAGGACACAGGTACGCAAATCTGCATTGCATAGTATAACAATCGCCAAGATATGGAAGTAACCAAAAAGTCCAACGACAGATGGGTGGACAATGAAGAACTGCTACATGTACAGATGGAATATGAGCTAGTGAAAAAATGAAACAATGCCATTTGCAGCACCATAGATGAGTCTAGAAGTAATCACGCAACTTGCTGTAAGTGAGAGAGCGAAAGACACATATCCTATCATATCACATATAGGTGTTACCTAAAAAATGATACAAACAAAGGTATTTCCACAGAGAAACACTATCATAGATTCATTAAAAAAACTTATGGTTCACCAAATGGAAAGGTGTGAGGATTGGATACATTACCGTATAGAGGTTAACAGAGTGATACAAACACATGTGAAATATATAACCACCAAAGACCTACGCAATACCAAGAGAAGACTACTCAACATTGTGTCGTAACCTACATGGGAAAAGGATCCGAAGAAAAATAGATATATGTCTATGTGTGAAAGAACCACATCTTGCACACCTAGAACAAACAAAACATTGTAATCAAGTTTGCTGTGATAAGAAATAAAAATTAAGTTAAAGATACCAACAAGAAGTAATGAGACATAAACTTAAAGGGCTTTTTCCTCGCACATTCCATTCTAATTTACAACCTAGAACACCACTTCCAGTAAGGCTCTGTTGCCCTAGTAACCAGATTTGGTAAAGGAGAAATGCTGCCGCCTTGTGGCCGATTCCCGCAACAGCAGCTTTTAACCCACAGCTAATGGTCACTTACCATTCACAAGGACTCAGGGCTGTAAAGGACACCTGCCCTCAAAATTGTGCTGAGGTAGGGAATGGATAAAAGAAATTCAAAACAGGCAAAATGTTCACGAAGCTCGTATGAAGAGGTAAGTTGTACTCACTCTCTTTTTAAAGAAAGGAAAATGGATAAAAGCTCAACCTCAGGAAGTATTAGACTCATGCAATCTAATCTACAAAAAGTTTTCAACTCACACCCGTCGACTGACCATTGGCAAAAAGTCTACAAACAATCAATGCTGAAGAGGTTTTAGAGAACTGTGTACCCTTCTAGCTGCTGGTGAGATGTAAAAGGGTTAAACGCTAATAATGAGAACAGAAAGGAGCTGCGTTGAAAAGGAAAAATTGAGGTACCATTCAATCCAGCAGGCGCACCAATGGGCCTCTCACCTGAGAAGACCAGAATGAAGAAGACCCGGGCTGCAAAAGCTGCACTGCAGCCTTATTCACAATAGACAAGACAGTGAAGCAACCAAAATGTCCATCAACAGATGAAAGGAAAAAGAAGAAGCGGTCCATGTACACAATGAATACTAGCCATGGAAAACAATGAAACACTGCTCTTTGAGACACCATAGATGATCTTGGAGATAATCACAGAACATGAGGTAAGTCGGAAAGCAAAAGTCCTATATCCTATGATATCACTTATACGCGTTCTCTAATAACTGACACAAATGAACATATTTCCACTGAGAAAGTCAATCACAGACTTATTAAAAAAAACTATGCTTATCTACAAGGAAAGGTGGGGGGAATGGATACATGAAGATTAGCGTTACCATATGTATACAAATACATATTATATACATATATCAAAAAGACCGACCATATAGCAAGGAAGGTTTACGGAACACTGTGTAACAATTTACACGGGAAGAGGATCTCTACATAAATAGGTATATAGAATATGTAGATGAACCAGAGTATGTACACCTTGGACAAGCAACATTCTAACCATTACCCCAATTGAAAAAATTAAACCAACCAACTAGGAGTAATGAGACATAAACTTATGGGGGGTTCTCCTGGCACATTCCATTCAAATTTACAACCTAGGCAAACGACTTCCAGAACGGCTCTGCTGCCCTAGTACCCAGATTTGGGAATGGAGAAATGCTGCATCCTTGTGGCCGTTTCCCACAACAGCAGCTTTAAACCCACTGCAAAAGGTCACTAAATATTCACCAATTGCAGGTCTGTAAATGACACCTGCCCTCCAAAAAATACTGAGGTCGAAAATCGACCAAAATATTCTAGAGTGCAACCTTCCAAAAAGAAAATTTGAAGAGGTATATTGTACTCACACTTTTTTTTCTTTTTTCTTTTAACAGAAAAGGAAAAGGCGTGGAAAAAGGATGAATTGTAGGAATTTTTACAGACATGTAAACCCAAATTACAAAAACCTATCAGCTCACACCAGTCAGAATGGCCATCAACAAAAATGCTGCAAACAAGAAATGCTGACGTGATTGTGGAGAAATGCGTACCCTCGATTCTAAGGGGGACGTGGTAAGAGCCACTAATGAAAGCACAATTGAGGTGCCTTGAAAAGGTAAACGTTGAGCTACCATACCAGTCAATCAATCATACCCACTGCTGGGTCTATCACCTGAGAAAATGAAAATCAAAAATCGCAGGCTGGCAATCCTGCACTCCAGCAATATTTACCATAGGCAACACTTGGAAGCAACGAAAATGTCCATCAACAGAGGAATGCACCAAGAAGAAGTGGTCCATGTACACAATGGAATATTAGCCATGGAAAACATTGAAGCACTGCTCTTTGAGGCACCATAGATGAGCCTGGAGATAATCACAAAACATGAAGGAGGTCGGAAAGCAAAAGACCTATATCTTATATTATCACTTATGGCATTATCTAATAACTGACACAGATGAACATATTTCCAAAGAGAAAGACACTCACAGGCGTAGAAAACAAACTATGCTCATCTAAAAGGAAAGGAGGGGGGAAATTGAGAAATGAAGATTAGTGTTACTATACATATTCAAATACATATTATATACATGTATCAAAAAGATCGAACATATAGCAAGGGAGGTCGACGGAACACTGTAATATTTTATATGGGAAGAGGATCTGTACATTAATAGACATACATAATGTCCAAATGAACTAGATTGTGTACACCTAGGACAAACACTATTCTAAACTTTACCCAGATTTAAAAAATTTTAAAAACCAAGAAGAAGTAATGAGACATAAACTTATGGGGATTTCTCCAGGCAAATTCCATTCTAATTTACAACCTGGACAATGACTTCCAGAAAGGCTCTGCTGCCCTAGAACCCAGATTGGGGAATGGAGAAATGCTACCTCCTTGTGGACGTATCCCACAACAGCAGCTTTGAACTCACTGCAAAAGGTCACTAAATTTTCACCAACTTGCAGTTCTGTAAATTGCGCCTGCCCTCCAGAAAATTTCTGGGGTCAAAAATCGACCAAAAAATTCAGAAGAGGGCAACCTTCGAAGAAGACAATTTCAAGAGCTGTGTTGTACTCACGGTTTTTTCTTTTAAGAGAAAAGAAAAAGGCATAGGAATATGATGAATTTTAAAAATTTTCATGACATGCATACCCATATTACAAAACCCTATCAGCTCACAGCAGTCAGAATGGCCATTAGGAAAAATGCTGCAAAAAATAAACGGTGAAGGGAGTGTGGAGAAATGCGTACCCTCGGTTGTAAGGGGGGGCATGTAAAGAGCCACTAATGAAAACACAATGTAGGTGCTTTGAAAAGGGAAACATTGAACTACCAGTCCATCAATCACAACCACTGCTTGGCCTATCACCTGAGAAAATGAGAATCAAAAAGTCACAGGCTGGGAAACCTGTATGCCAGCAATATTTACCATAGCCAGCACTTGGAAGAAATGAAAATGTCCATCAACCGAGGAATGCACCAAGAAGAAGTGGTCCACGTACACAATGGAATATTACTCTAATAATAAATATAAATTAAATTTAAAAACAAACAAAAGCAAGGAGACATCAACATTTGTGGGTTTATCCGGGCACATTGCACTCTAATTTATAACCGAAAAACACCACTGGCCGGTAGGACTGTTTCCCTAGTGCCAGCAAGGGGAACGTAGAAAGGCTGTCGCTCTCTGGCCGTTACCTGCAAAAGCAGGTTTAAAGCCTGAGCTAATGGTCACTTCATATGAACAAGTACTGCAGGGCTGTAAATGAAACCTGCCCTCAAAATGTCTTGAGGGAGATAATGGCCAAAATATTTCAAATGGTGACACATACTTTAAGAAAACACTTTGAAGAAATAAGCTCTCATCACAGCTGGAAAAATAAAAAGGACATGTCTTACAGCTCAATTTCAACGCATTATGAGACACATGCAAATTCAACCACAAAGAGGTATCAGCTCACACCACTCAGAATAACCATCAGCAAAAACTACAAAGAATAAATGCTGAAGGTGCTGGGAAGAAATGCATACCCTCCGCTTTAAGTGGGACGTAACCTGGAAAGAGCCACTAAAGAGAACGGAATAGAGGTGCCTTTAAAAGGTAAACATTGAGCTACCATATGATCCAGCAGACCTATTCCTGGACCTATAACCTAAGAAGACAGAATTGGAAGGACACAGGTACGCAAATCTGCATTGCATAGTATAACAATCGCCAAGATATGGAAGTAACCAAAAAGTCCAACGACAGATGGGTGGACAATGAAGAACTGCTACATGTACAGATGGAATATGAGCTAGTGAAAAAATGAAACAATGCCATTTGCAGCACCATAGATGAGTCTAGAAGTAATCACGCAACTTGCTGTAAGTGAGAGAGCGAAAGACACATATCCTATCATATCACATATAGGTGTTACCTAAAAAATGATACAAACAAAGGTATTTCCACAGAGAAACACTATCATAGATTCATTAAAAAAACTTATGGTTCACCAAATGGAAAGGTGTGAGGATTGGATACATTACCGTATAGAGGTTAACAGAGTGATACAAACACATGTGAAATATATAACCACCAAAGACCTACGCAATACCAAGAGAAGACTACTCAACATTGTGTCGTAACCTACATGGGAAAAGGATCCGAAGAAAAATAGATATATGTCTATGTGTGAAAGAACCACATCTTGCACACCTAGAACAAACAAAACATTGTAATCAAGTTTGCTGTGATAAGAAATAAAAATTAAGTTAAAGATACCAACAAGAAGTAATGAGACATAAACTTAAAGGGCTTTTTCCTCGCACATTCCATTCTAATTTACAACCTAGAACACCACTTCCAGTAAGGCTCTGTTGCCCTAGTAACCAGATTTGGTAAAGGAGAAATGCTGCCGCCTTGTGGCCGATTCCCGCAACAGCAGCTTTTAACCCACAGCTAATGGTCACTTACCATTCACAAGGACTCAGGGCTGTAAAGGACACCTGCCCTCAAAATTGTGCTGAGGTAGGGAATGGATAAAAGAAATTCAAAACAGGCAAAATGTTCACGAAGCTCGTATGAAGAGGTAAGTTGTACTCACTCTCTTTTTAAAGAAAGGAAAATGGATAAAAGCTCAACCTCAGGAAGTATTAGACTCATGCAATCTAATCTACAAAAAGTTTTCAACTCACACCCGTCGACTGACCATTGGCAAAAAGTCTACAAACAATCAATGCTGAAGAGGTTTTAGAGAACTGTGTACCCTTCTAGCTGCTGGTGAGATGTAAAAGGGTTAAACGCTAATAATGAGAACAGAAAGGAGCTGCGTTGAAAAGGAAAAATTGAGGTACCATTCAATCCAGCAGGCGCACCAATGGGCCTCTCACCTGAGAAGACCAGAATGAAGAAGACCCGGGCTGCAAAAGCTGCACTGCAGCCTTATTCACAATAGACAAGACAGTGAAGCAACCAAAATGTCCATCAACAGATGAAAGGAAAAAGAAGAAGCGGTCCATGTACACAATGAATACTAGCCATGGAAAACAATGAAACACTGCTCTTTGAGACACCATAGATGATCTTGGAGATAATCACAGAACATGAGGTAAGTCGGAAAGCAAAAGTCCTATATCCTATGATATCACTTATACGCGTTCTCTAATAACTGACACAAATGAACATATTTCCACTGAGAAAGTCAATCACAGACTTATTAAAAAAAACTATGCTTATCTACAAGGAAAGGTGGGGGGAATGGATACATGAAGATTAGCGTTACCATATGTATACAAATACATATTATATACATATATCAAAAAGACCGACCATATAGCAAGGAAGGTTTACGGAACACTGTGTAATAATTTACACGGGAAGAGGATCTCTACATAAATAGGTATATAGAATATGTAGATGAACCAGAGTATGTACACCTTGGACAAGCAACATTCTAACCATTACCCCAATTGAAAAAAATTAAACCAACCAACTAGGAGTAATGAGACATAAACTTATGGGGGGTTCTCCTGGCACATTCCATTCAAATTTACAACCTAGGCAAACGACTTCCAGAACGGCTCTGCTGCCCTAGTACCCAGATTTGGGAATGGAGAAATGCTGCATCCTTGTGGCCGTTTCCCACAACAGCAGCTTTAAACCCACTGCAAAAGGTCACTAAATATTCACCAATTGCAGGTCTGTAAATGACACCTGCCCTCCAAAAAATACTGAGGTCGAAAATCGACCAAAATATTCTAGAGTGCAACCTTCCAAAAAGAAAATTTGAAGAGGTATATTGTACTCACACTTTTTTTTCTTTTTTCTTTTAACAGAAAAGGAAAAGGCGTGGAAAAAGGATGAATTGTAGGAATTTTTACAGACATGTAAACCCAAATTACAAAAACCTATCAGCTCACACCAGTCAGAATGGCCATCAACAAAAATGCTGCAAACAAGAAATGCTGACGTGATTGTGGAGAAATGCGTACCCTCGATTCTAAGGGGGACGTGGTAAGAGCCACTAATGAAAGCACAATTGAGGTGCCTTGAAAAGGTAAACGTTGAGCTACCATACCAGTCAATCAATCATACCCACTGCTGGGTCTATCACCTGAGAAAATGAAAATCAAAAATCGCAGGCTGGCAATCCTGCACTCCAGCAATATTTACCATAGGCAACACTTGGAAGCAACGAAAATGTCCATCAACAGAGGAATGCACCAAGAAGAAGTGGTCCATGTACACAATGGAATATTAGCCATGGAAAACATTGAAGCACTGCTCTTTGAGGCACCATAGATGAGCCTGGAGATAATCACAAAACATGAAGGAGGTCGGAAAGCAAAAGACCTATATCTTATATTATCACTTATGGCATTATCTAATAACTGACACAGATGAACATATTTCCAAAGAGAAAGACACTCACAGGCGTAGAAAACAAACTATGCTCATCTAAAAGGAAAGGAGGGGGGAAATTGAGAAATGAAGATTAGTGTTACTATACATATTCAAATACATATTATATACATGTATCAAAAAGATCGAACATATAGCAAGGGAGGTCGACGGAACACTGTAATATTTTATATGGGAAGAGGATCTGTACATTAATAGACATACATAATGTCCAAATGAACTAGATTGTGTACACCTAGGACAAACAATATTCTAAACTTTACCCAGATTTAAAAAATTTTAAAAACCAAGAAGAAGTAATGAGACATAAACTTATGGGGATTTCTCCAGGCAAATTCCATTCTAATTTACAACCTGGACAATGACTTCCAGAAAGGCTCTGCTGCCCTAGAACCCAGATTGGGGAATGGAGAAATGCTACCTCCTTGTGGACGTATCCCACAACAGCAGCTTTGAACTCACTGCAAAAGGTCACTAAATTTTCACCAACTTGCAGTTCTGTAAATTGCGCCTGCCCTCCAGAAAATTTCTGGGGTCAAAAATCGACCAAAAAATTCAGAAGAGGGCAACCTTCGAAGAAGACAATTTCAAGAGCTGTGTTGTACTCACGGTTTTTTTCTTTTAAGAGAAAAGAAAAAGGCATAGGAATATGATGAATTTTAAAAATTTTCATGACATGCATACCCATATTACAAAACCCTATCAGCTCACAGCAGTCAGAATGGCCATTAGGAAAAATGCTGCAAAAAATAAACGGTGAAGGGAGTGTGGAGAAATGCGTACCCTCGGTTGTAAGGGGGGGCATGTAAAGAGCCACTAATGAAAACACAATGTAGGTGCTTTGAAAAGGGAAACATTGAACTACCAGTCCATCAATCACAACCACTGCTTGGCCTATCACCTGAGAAAATGAGAATCAAAAAGTCACAGGCTGGGAAACCTGTATGCCAGCAATATTTACCATAGCCAGCACTTGGAAGAAATGAAAATGTCCATCAACCGAGGAATGCACCAAGAAGAAGTGGTCCACGTACACAATGGAATATTACTCTAATAATAAATATAAATTAAATTTAAAAACAAACAAAAGCAAGGAGACATCAACATTTGTGGGTTTATCCGGGCACATTGCACTCTAATTTATAACCGAAAAACACCACTGGCCAGTAGGACTGTTTCCCTAGTGCCAGCAAGGGGAACGTAGAAAGGCTGTCGCTCTCTGGCCGTTACCTGCAAAAGCAGGTTTAAAGCCTGAGCTAATGGTCACTTCATATGAACAAGTACTGCAGGGCTGTAAATGAAACCTGCCCTCAAAATGTCTTGAGGGAGATAATGGCCAAAATATTTCAAATGGTGACACATACTTTAAGAAAACACTTTGAAGAAATAAGCTCTCATCACAGCTGGAAAAATAAAAAGGACATGTCTTACAGCTCAATTTCAACGCATTATGAGACACATGCAAATTCAACCACAAAGAGGTATCAGCTCACACCACTCAGAATAACCATCAGCAAAAACTACAAAGAATAAATGCTGAAGGTGCTGGGAAGAAATGCATACCCTCCGCTTTAAGTGGGACGTAACCTGGAAAGAGCCACTAAAGAGAACGGAATAGAGGTGCCTTTAAAAGGTAAACATTGAGCTACCATATGATCCAGCAGACCTATTCCTGGACCTATAACCTAAGAAGACAGAATTGGAAGGACACAGGTACGCAAATCTGCATTGCATAGTATAACAATCGCCAAGATATGGAAGTAACCAAAAAGTCCAACGACAGATGGGTGGACAATGAAGAACTGCTACATGTACAGATGGAATATGAGCTAGTGAAAAAATGAAACAATGCCATTTGCAGCACCATAGATGAGTCTAGAAGTAATCACGCAACTTGGTGTAAGTGAGAAAGCGAAAGACACATATCCTATCATATCACATATAGGTGTTACCTAAAAAATGATACAAACAAAGGTATTTCCACAGAGAAACACTATCATAGATTCATTAAAAAAACTTATGGTTCACCAAATGGAAAGGTGTGAGGATTGGATACATTACCGTATAGAGGTTATCAGAGTGATACAAACACATGTGAAATATATAATCACCAAAGACCTACGCAATACCAAGAGAAGACTACTCAACATTGTGTCGTAACCTACATGGGAAAAGGATCCGAAGAAAAATAGATATATGTATATGTGTGAAAGAACCACATCTTGCACACCTAGAACAAACAAAACATTGTAATCAAGTTTGCTGTGATAAAAAATAAATATTAAGTTAAAGATACCAACAAGAAGTAATGAGACATAAACTTAAAGGGCTTTTTCCTCGCACATTCCATTCTAATTTACAACCTAGAACACCACTTCCAGTAAGGCTCTGTTGCCCTAGTAACCAGATTTGGTAAAGGAGAAATGCTGCCGCCTTGTGGCCGATTCCCGCAACAGCAGCTTTTAACCCACAGCTAATGGTCACTTACCATTCACAAGGACTCAGGGCTGTAAAGGACACCTGCCCTCAAAATTGTGCTGAGGTAGGGAATGGATAAAAGAAATTCAAAACAGGCAAAATGTTCACGAAGCTAGTATGAAGAGGTAAGTTGTACTCACTCTCTTTTTAAAGAAAGGAAAATGGATAAAACTCAACCTCAGGAAGTATTAGACTCATGCAATCTAATCTACAAAAAGTTTTCAACTCACACCCATCGACTGACCATTGGCAAAAAGTCTACAAACAATCAATGCTGAAGAGGTTTTAGAGAACTGTGTACCCTTCTAGCTGCTGGTGAGATGTAAAAGGGTTAAACGCTAATAATGAGAACAGAAAGGAGCTGCGTTGAAAAGGAAAAATTGAGGTACCATTCAATCCAGCAGGCGCACCAATGGGCCTCTCACCTGAGAAGACCAGAATGAAGAAGACCCGGGCTGCAACAGCTGCACTGCAGCCTTATTCACAATAGACAAGACAGTGAAGCAACCAAAATGTCCATCAACAGATGAAAGGAAAAAGAAGAAGCGGTCCATGTACACAATGAATACTAGCCATGGAAAACAATGAAACACTGCTCTTTGAGACACCATAGATGATCTTGGAGATAATCACAGAACATGAGGTAAGTCGGAAAGCAAAAGTCCTATATCCTATGATATCACTTATACGCGTTCTCTAATAACTGACACAAATGAACATATTTCCACTGAGAAAGTCAATCACAGACTTATTAAAAAAAACTATGCTTATCTACAAGGAAAGGTGGGGGGAATGGATACATGAAGATTAGCGTTACCATATGTATACAAATACATATTATATACATATATCAAAAAGACCGACCATATAGCAAGGAAGGTTTACGGAACACTGTGTAATAATTTACACGGGAAGAGGATCTCTACATAAATAGGTATATAGAATATGTAGATGAACCAGAGTATGTACACCTTGGACAAGCAACATTCTAACCATTACCCCAATTGAAAAAAATTAAACCAACCAACTAGGAGTAATGAGACATAAACTTATGGGGGGTTCTCCTGGCACATTCCATTCAAATTTACAACCTAGGCAAACGACTTCCAGAACGGCTCTGCTGCCCTAGTACCCAGATTTGGGAATGGAGAAATGCTGCATCCTTGTGGCCGTTTCCCACAACAGCAGCTTTAAACCCACTGCAAAAGGTCACTAAATATTCACCAATTGCAGGTCTGTAAATGACACCTGCCCTCCAAAAAATACTGAGGTCGAAAATCGACCAAAATATTCTAGAGTGCAACCTTCCAAAAAGAAAATTTGAAGAGGTATATTGTACTCACACTTTTTTTTTCTTTTTTCTTTTAACAGAAAAGGAAAAGGCGTGGAAAAAGGATGAATTGTAGGAATTTTTACAGACATGTAAACCCAAATTACAAAAACCTATCAGCTCACACCAGTCAGAATGGCCATCAACAAAAATGCTGCAAACAAGAAATGCTGACGTGATTGTGGAGAAATGCGTACCCTCGATTCTAAGGGGGACGTGGTAAGAGCCACTAATGAAAGCACAATTGAGGTGCCTTGAAAAGGTAAACGTTGAGCTACCATACCAGTCAATCAATCATACCCACTGCTGGGTCTATCACCTGAGAAAATGAAAATCAAAAATCGCAGGCTGGCAATCCTGCACTCCAGCAATATTTACCATAGGCAACACTTGGAAGCAACGAAAATGTCCATCAACAGAGGAATGCACCAAGAAGAAGTGGTCCATGTACACAATGGAATATTAGCCATGGAAAACATTGAAGCACTGCTCTTTGAGGCACCATAGATGAGCCTGGAGATAATCACAAAACATGAAGGAGGTCGGAAAGCAAAAGACCTATATCTTATATTATCACTTATGGCATTATCTAATAACTGACACAGATGAACATATTTCCAAAGAGAAAGACACTCACAGGCGTAGAAAACAAACTATGCTCATCTAAAAGGAAAGGAGGGGGGAAATTGAGAAATGAAGATTAGTGTTACTATACATATTCAAATACATATTATATACATGTATCAAAAAGATCGAACATATAGCAAGGGAGGTCGACGGAACACTGTAATATTTTATATGGGAAGAGGATCTGTACATTAATAGACATACATAATGTCCAAATGAACTAGATTGTGTACACCTAGGACAAACACTATTCTAAACTTTACCCAGATTTAAAAAATTTTAAAAACCAAGAAGAAGTAATGAGACATAAACTTATGGGGATTTCTCCAGGCAAATTCCATTCTAATTTACAACCTGGACAATGACTTCCAGAAAGGCTCTGCTGCCCTAGAACCCAGATTGGGGAATGGAGAAATGCTACCTCCTTGTGGACGTATCCCACAACAGCAGCTTTGAACTCACTGCAAAAGGTCACTAAATTTTCACCAACTTGCAGTTCTGTAAATTGCGCCTGCCCTCCAGAAAATTTCTGGGGTCAAAAATCGACCAAAAAATTCAGAAGAGGGCAACCTTCGAAGAAGACAATTTCAAGAGCTGTGTTGTACTCACGGTTTTTTCTTTTAAGAGAAAAGAAAAAGGCATAGGAATATGATGAATTTTAAAAATTTTCATGACATGCATACCCATATTACAAAACCCTATCAGCTCACAGCAGTCAGAATGGCCATTAGGAAAAATGCTGCAAAAAATAAACGGTGAAGGGAGTGTGGAGAAATGCGTACCCTCGGTTGTAAGGGGGGGCATGTAAAGAGCCACTAATGAAAACACAATGTAGGTGCTTTGAAAAGGGAAACATTGAACTACCAGTCCATCAATCACAACCACTGCTTGGCCTATCACCTGAGAAAATGAGAATCAAAAAGTCACAGGCTGGGAAACCTGTATGCCAGCAATATTTACCATAGCCAGCACTTGGAAGAAATGAAAATGTCCATCAACCGAGGAATGCACCAAGAAGAAGTGGTCCACGTACACAATGGAATATTACTCTAATAATAAATATAAATTAAATTTAAAAACAAACAAAAGCAAGGAGACATCAACATTTGTGGGTTTATCCGGGCACATTGCACTCTAATTTATAACCGAAAAACACCACTGGCCGGTAGGACTGTTTCCCTAGTGCCAGCAAGGGGAACGTAGAAAGGCTGTCGCTCTCTGGCCGTTACCTGCAAAAGCAGGTTTAAAGCCTGAGCTAATGGTCACTTCATATGAACAAGTACTGCAGGGCTGTAAATGAAACCTGCCCTCAAAATGTCTTGAGGGAGATAATGGCCAAAATATTTCAAATGGTGACACATACTTTAAGAAAACACTTTGAAGAAATAAGCTCTCATCACAGCTGGAAAAATAAAAAGGACATGTCTTACAGCTCAATTTCAACGCATTATGAGACACATGCAAATTCAACCACAAAGAGGTATCAGCTCACACCACTCAGAATAACCATCAGCAAAAACTACAAAGAATAAATGCTGAAGGTGCTGGGAAGAAATGCATACCCTCCGCTTTAAGTGGGACGTAACCTGGAAAGAGCCACTAAAGAGAACGGAATAGAGGTGCCTTTAAAAGGTAAACATTGAGCTACCATATGATCCAGCAGACCTATTCCTGGACCTATAACCTAAGAAGACAGAATTGGAAGGACACAGGTACGCAAATCTGCATTGCATAGTATAACAATCGCCAAGATATGGAAGTAACCAAAAAGTCCAACGACAGATGGGTGGACAATGAAGAACTGCTACATGTACAGATGGAATATGAGCTAGTGAAAAAATGAAACAATGCCATTTGCAGCACCATAGATGAGTCTAGAAGTAATCACGCAACTTGCTGTAAGTGAGAAAGCGAAAGACACATATCCTATCATATCACATATAGGTGTTACCTAAAAAATGATACAAACAAAGGTATTTCCACAGAGAAACACTATCATAGATTCATTAAAAAAACTTATGGTTCACCAAATGGAAAGGTGTGAGGATTGGATACATTACCGTATAGAGGTTAACAGAGTGATACAAACATATGTGAAATATATAATCACCAAAGACCTACGCAATACCAAGAGAAGACTACTCAACATTGTGTCGTAACCTACATGGGAAAAGGATCCGAAGAAAAATAGATATATGTCTATGTGTGAAAGAACCACATCTTGCACACCTAGAACAAACAAAACATTGTAATCAAGTTTGCTGTGATAAGAAATAAAAATTAAGTTAAAGATACCAACAAGAAGTAATGAGACATAAACTTAAAGGGCTTTTTCCTCGCACATTCCATTCTAATTTACAACCTAGAACACCACTTCCAGTAAGGCTCTGTTGCCCTAGTAACCAGATTTGGTAAAGGAGAAATGCTGCCGCCTTGTGGCCGATTCCCGCAACAGCAGCTTTTAACCCACAGCTAATGGTCACTTACCATTCACAAGGACTCAGGGCTGTAAAGGACACCTGCCCTCAAAATTGTGCTGAGGTAGGGAATGGATAAAAGAAATTCAAAACAGGCAAAATGTTCACGAAGCTCGTATGAAGAGGTAAGTTGTACTCACTCTCTTTTTAAAGAAAGGAAAATGGATAAAAGCTCAACCTCAGGAAGTATTAGACTCATGCAATCTAATCTACAAAAAGTTTTCAACTCACACCCGTCGACTGACCATTGGCAAAAAGTCTACAAACAATCAATGCTGAAGAGGTTTTAGAGAACTGTGTACCCTTCTAGCTGCTGGTGAGATGTAAAAGGGTTAAACGCTAATAATGAGAACAGAAAGGAGCTGCGTTGAAAAGGAAAAATTGAGGTACCATTCAATCCAGCAGGCGCACCAATGGGCCTCTCACCTGAGAAGACCAGAATGAAGAAGACCCGGGCTGCAAAAGCTGCACTGCAGCCTTATTCACAATAGACAAGACAGTGAAGCAACCAAAATGTCCATCAACAGATGAAAGGAAAAAGAAGAAGCGGTCCATGTACACAATGAATACTAGCCATGGAAAACAATGAAACACTGCTCTTTGAGACACCATAGATGATCTTGGAGATAATCACAGAACATGAGGTAAGTCAGAAAGCAAAAGTCCTATATCCTATGATATCACTTATACGCGTTCTCTAATAACTGACACAAATGAATATATTTCCACTGAGAAAGTCAATCACAGACTTATTAAAAAAAACTATGCTTATCTACAAGGAAAGGTGGGGGGAATGGATACATGAAGATCAGCGTTACCATATGTATACAAATATATATTATATACATATATCAAAAAGACCGACCATATAGCAAGGAAGGTTTACGGAACACTGTGTAATAATTTACACGGGAAGAGGATCTCTACATAAATAGGTATATAGAATATGTAGATGAACCAGAGTATGTACACCTTGGACAAGCAACATTCTAACCATTACCCCAATTGAAAAAATTAAAACAACCAACTAGGAGTAATGAGACATAAACTTATGGGGGGTTCTCCTGGCACATTCCATTCAAATTTACAACCTAGGCAAACGACTTCCAGAACGGCTCTGCTGCCCTAGTACCCAGATTTGGGAATGGAGAAATGCTGCATCCTTGTGGCCGTTTCCCACAACAGCAGCTTTAAACCCACTGCAAAAGGTCACTAAATATTCACCAATTGCAGGTCTGTAAATGACACCTGCCCTCCAAAAAATACTGAGATCGAAAATCGACCAAAATATTCTAGAGTGCAACCTTCCAAAAAGAAAATTTGAAGAGGTATATTGTACTCACACTTTTTTTTCTTTTTTCTTTTAACAGAAAAGGAAAAGGCGTGGAAAAATGATGAATTGTAGGAATTTTTACAGACATGTAAACCCAAATTACAAAAACCTATCAGCTCACACCAGTCAGAATGGCCATCAACAAAAATGCTGCAAACAAGAAATGCTGACGTGATTGTGGAGAAATGCGTACCCTCGATTCTAAGGGGGACGTGGTAAGAGCCACTAATGAAAGCACAATTGAGGTGCCTTGAAAAGGTAAACGTTGAGCTACCATACCAGTCAATCAATCATACCCACTGCTGGGTCTATCACCTGAGAAAATGAAAATCAAAAATCGCAGGCTGGCAATCCTGCACTCCAGCAATATTTACCATAGGCAACACTTGGAAGCAACGAAAATGTCCATCAACAGAGGAATGCACCAAGAAGAAGTGGTCCATGTACACAATGGAATATTAGCCATGGAAAACATTGAAGCACTGCTCTTTGAGGCACCATAGATGAGCCTGGAGATAATCACAAAACATGAAGGAGGTCGGAAAGCAAAAGACCTATATCTTATATTATCACTTATGGCATTATCTAATAACTGACACAGATGAACATATTTCCAAAGAGAAAGACACTCACAGGCGTGGAAAACAAACTATGCTCATCTAAAAGAAAAGGAGGGGGGAAATTGAGAAATGAAGATTAGTGTTACTATACATATTCAAATACATATTATATACATGTATCAAAAAGATCGAACATATAGCAAGGGAGGTCGACGGAACACTGTAATATTTTATATGGGAAGAGGATCTGTACATTAATAGACATACATAATGTCCAAATGAACTAGATTGTGTACACCTAGGACAAACACTATTCTAAACTTTACCCAGATTTAAAAAATTTTAAAAACCAAGAAGAAGTAATGAGACATAAACTTATGGGGATTTCTCCAGGCAAATTCCATTCTAATTTACAACCTGGACAATGACTTCCAGAAAGGCTCTGCTGCCCTAGAACCCAGATTGGGGAATGGAGAAATGCTACCTCCTTGTGGACGTATCCCACAACAGCAGCTTTGAACTCACTGCAAAAGGTCACTAAATTTTCACCAACTTGCAGTTCTGTAAATTGCGCCTGCCCTCCAGAAAATTTCTGGGGTCAAAAATCGACCAAAAAATTCAGAAGAGGGCAACCTTCGAAGAAGACAATTTCAAGAGCTGTGTTGTACTCACGGTTTTTTCTTTTAAGAGAAAAGAAAAAGGCATAGGAATATGATGAATTTTAAAAATTTTCATGACATGCATACCCATATTACAAAACCCTATCAGCTCACAGCAGTCAGAATGGCCATTAGGAAAAATGCTGCAAAAAATAAACGGTGAAGGGAGTGTGGAGAAATGCGTACCCTCGGTTGTAAGGGGGGGCATGTAAAGAGCCACTAATGAAAACACAATGTAGGTGCTTTGAAAAGGGAAACATTGAACTACCAGTCCATCAATCACAACCACTGCTTGGCCTATCACCTGAGAAAATGAGAATCAAAAAGTCACAGGCTGGGAAACCTGTATGCCAGCAATATTTACCATAGCCAGCACTTGGAAGAAATGAAAATGTCCATCAACCGAGGAATGCACCAAGAAGAAGTGGTCCACGTACACAATGGAATATTACTCTAATAATAAATATAAATTAAATTTAAAAACAAACAAAAGCAAGGAGACATCAACATTTGTGGGTTTATCCGGGCACATTGCACTCTAATTTATAACCGAAAAACACCACTGGCCGGTAGGACTGTTTCCCTAGTGCCAGCAAGGGGAACGTAGAAAGGCTGTCGCTCTCTGGCCGTTACCTGCAAAAGCAGGTTTAAAGCCTGAGCTAATGGTCACTTCATATGAACAAGTACTGCAGGGCTGTAAATGAAACCTGCCCTCAAAATGTCTTGAGGGAGATAATGGCCAAAATATTTCAAATGGTGACACATACTTTAAGAAAACACTTTGAAGAAATAAGCTCTCATCACAGCTGGAAAAATAAAAAGGACATGTCTTACAGCTCAATTTCAACGCATTATGAGACACATGCAAATTCAACCACAAAGAGGTATCAGCTCACACCACTCAGAATAACCATCAGCAAAAACTACAAAGAATAAATGCTGAAGGTGCTGGGAAGAAATGCATACCCTCCGCTTTAAGTGGGACGTAACCTGGAAAGAGCCACTAAAGAGAACGGAATAGAGGTGCCTTTAAAAGGTAAACATTGAGCTACCATATGATCCAGCAGACCTATTCCTGGACCTATAACCTAAGAAGACAGAATTGGAAGGACACAGGTACGCAAATCTGCATTGCATAGTATAACAATCGCCAAGATATGGAAGTAACCAAAAAGTCCAACGACAGATGGGTGGACAATGAAGAACTGCTACATGTACAGATGGAATATGAGCTAGTGAAAAAATGAAACAATGCCATTTGCAGCACCATAGATGAGTCTAGAAGTAATCACGCAACTTGCTGTAAGTGAGAAAGCGAAAGACACATATCCTATCATATCACATATAGGTGTTACCTAAAAAATGATACAAACAAAGGTATTTCCACAGAGAAACACTATCATAGATTCATTAAAAAAACTTATGGTTCACCAAATGGAAAGGTGTGAGGATTGGATACATTACCGTATAGAGGTTAACAGAGTGATACAAACATATGTGAAATATATAATCACCAAAGACCTACGCAATACCAAGAGAAGACTACTCAACATTGTGTCGTAACCTACATGGGAAAAGGATCCGAAGAAAAATAGATATATGTCTATGTGTGAAAGAACCACATCTTGCACACCTAGAACAAACAAAACATTGTAATCAAGTTTGCTGTGATAAGAAATAAAAATTAAGTTAAAGATACCAACAAGAAGTAATGAGACATAAACTTAAAGGGCTTTTTCCTCGCACATTCCATTCTAATTTACAACCTAGAACACCACTTCCAGTAAGGCTCTGTTGCCCTAGTAACCAGATTTGGTAAAGGAGAAATGCTGCCGCCTTGTGGCCGATTCCCGCAACAGCAGCTTTTAACCCACAGCTAATGGTCACTTACCATTCACAAGGACTCAGGGCTGTAAAGGACACCTGCCCTCAAAATTGTGCTGAGGTAGGGAATGGATAAAAGAAATTCAAAACAGGCAAAATGTTCACGAAGCTCGTATGAAGAGGTAAGTTGTACTCACTCTCTTTTTAAAGAAAGGAAAATGGATAAAAGCTCAACCTCAGGAAGTATTAGACTCATGCAATCTAATCTACAAAAAGTTTTCAACTCACACCCGTCGACTGACCATTGGCAAAAAGTCTACAAACAATCAATGCTGAAGAGGTTTTAGAGAACTGTGTACCCTTCTAGCTGCTGGTGAGATGTAAAAGGGTTAAACGCTAATAATGAGAACAGAAAGGAGCTGCGTTGAAAAGGAAAAATTGAGGTACCATTCAATCCAGCAGGCGCACCAATGGGCCTCTCACCTGAGAAGACCAGAATGAAGAAGACCCGGGCTGCAAAAGCTGCACTGCAGCCTTATTCACAATAGACAAGACAGTGAAGCAACCAAAATGTCCATCAACAGATGAAAGGAAAAAGAAGAAGCGGTCCATGTACACAATGAATACTAGCCATGGAAAACAATGAAACACTGCTCTTTGAGACACCATAGATGATCTTGGAGATAATCACAGAACATGAGGTAAGTCAGAAAGCAAAAGTCCTATATCCTATGATATCACTTATACGCGTTCTCTAATAACTGACACAAATGAATATATTTCCACTGAGAAAGTCAATCACAGACTTATTAAAAAAAACTATGCTTATCTACAAGGAAAGGTGGGGGGAATGGATACATGAAGATCAGCGTTACCATATGTATACAAATATATATTATATACATATATCAAAAAGACCGACCATATAGCAAGGAAGGTTTACGGAACACTGTGTAATAATTTACACGGGAAGAGGATCTCTACATAAATAGGTATATAGAATATGTAGATGAACCAGAGTATGTACACCTTGGACAAGCAACATTCTAACCATTACCCCAATTGAAAAAATTAAAACAACCAACTAGGAGTAATGAGACATAAACTTATGGGGGGTTCTCCTGGCACATTCCATTCAAATTTACAACCTAGGCAAACGACTTCCAGAACGGCTCTGCTGCCCTAGTACCCAGATTTGGGAATGGAGAAATGCTGCATCCTTGTGGCCGTTTCCCACAACAGCAGCTTTAAACCCACTGCAAAAGGTCACTAAATATTCACCAATTGCAGGTCTGTAAATGACACCTGCCCTCCAAAAAATACTGAGGTCGAAAATCGACCAAAATATTCTAGAGTGCAACCTTCCAAAAAGAAAATTTGAAGAGGTATATTGTACTCACACTTTTTTTTCTTTTTTCTTTTAACAGAAAAGGAAAAGGCGTGGAAAAATGATGAATTGTAGGAATTTTTACAGACATGTAAACCCAAATTACAAAAACCTATCAGCTCACACCAGTCAGAATGGCCATCAACAAAAATGCTGCAAACAAGAAATGCTGACGTGATTGTGGAGAAATGCGTACCCTCGATTCTAAGGGGGACGTGGTAAGAGCCACTAATGAAAGCACAATTGAGGTGCCTTGAAAAGGTAAACGTTGAGCTACCATACCAGTCAATCAATCATACCCACTGCTGGGTCTATCACCTGAGAAAATGAAAATCAAAAATCGCAGGCTGGCAATCCTGCACTCCAGCAATATTTACCATAGGCAACACTTGGAAGCAACGAAAATGTCCATCAACAGAGGAATGCACCAAGAAGAAGTGGTCCATGTACACAATGGAATATTAGCCATGGAAAACATTGAAGCACTGCTCTTTGAGGCACCATAGATGAGCCTGGAGATAATCACAAAACATGAAGGAGGTCGGAAAGCAAAAGACCTATATCTTATATTATCACTTATGGCATTATCTAATAACTGACACAGATGAACATATTTCCAAAGAGAAAGACACTCACAGGCGTGGAAAACAAACTATGCTCATCTAAAAGAAAAGGAGGGGGGAAATTGAGAAATGAAGATTAGTGTTACTATACATATTCAAATACATATTATATACATGTATCAAAAAGATCGAACATATAGCAAGGGAGGTCGACGGAACACTGTAATATTTTATATGGGAAGAGGATCTGTACATTAATAGACATACATAATGTCCAAATGAACTAGATTGTGTACACCTAGGACAAACACTATTCTAAACTTTACCCAGATTTAAAAAATTTTAAAAACCAAGAAGAAGTAATGAGACATAAACTTATGGGGATTTCTCCAGGCAAATTCCATTCTAATTTACAACCTGGACAATGACTTCCAGAAAGGCTCTGCTGCCCTAGAACCCAGATTGGGGAATGGAGAAATGCTACCTCCTTGTGGACGTATCCCACAACAGCAGCTTTGAACTCACTGCAAAAGGTCACTAAATTTTCACCAACTTGCAGTTCTGTAAATTGCGCCTGCCCTCCAGAAAATTTCTGGGGTCAAAAATCGACCAAAAAATTCAGAAGAGGGCAACCTTTGAAGAAGACAATTTCAAGAGCTGTGTTGTACTCACGGTTTTTTCTTTTAAGAGAAAAGAAAAAGGCATAGGAATATGATGAATTTTAAAAATTTTCATGACATGCATACCCATATTACAAAACCCTATCAGCTCACAGCAGTCAGAATGGCCATTAGGAAAAATGCTGCAAAAAATAAACGGTGAAGGGAGTGTGGAGAAATGCGTACCCTCGGTTGTAAGGGGGGGCATGTAAAGAGCCACTAATGAAAACACAATGTAGGTGCTTTGAAAAGGGAAACATTGAACTACCAGTCCATCAATCACAACCACTGCTTGGCCTATCACCTGAGAAAATGAGAATCAAAAAGTCACAGGCTGGGAAACCTGTATGCCAGCAATATTTACCATAGCCAGCACTTGGAAGAAATGAAAATGTCCATCAACCGAGGAATGCACCAAGAAGAAGTGGTCCACGTACACAATGGAATATTACTCTAATAATAAATATAAATTAAATTTAAAAACAAACAAAAGCAAGGAGACATCAACATTTGTGGGTTTATCCGGGCACATTGCACTCTAATTTATAACCGAAAAACACCACTGGCCGGTAGGACTGTTTCCCTAGTGCCAGCAAGGGGAACGTAGAAAGGCTGTCGCTCTCTGGCCGTTACCTGCAAAAGCAGGTTTAAAGCCTGAGCTAATGGTCACTTCATATGAACAAGTACTGCAGGGCTGTAAATGAAACCTGCCCTCAAAATGTCTTGAGGGAGATAATGGCCAAAATATTTCAAATGGTGACACATACTTTAAGAAAACACTTTGAAGAAATAAGCTCTCATCACAGCTGGAAAAATAAAAAGGACATGTCTTACAGCTCAATTTCAACGCATTATGAGACACATGCAAATTCAACCACAAAGAGGTATCAGCTCACACCACTCAGAATAACCATCAGCAAAAACTACAAAGAATAAATGCTGAAGGTGCTGGGAAGAAATGCATACCCTCCGCTTTAAGTGGGACGTAACCTGGAAAGAGCCACTAAAGAGAACGGAATAGAGGTGCCTTTAAAAGGTAAACATTGAGCTACCATATGATCCAGCAGACCTATTCCTGGACCTATAACCTAAGAAGACAGAATTGGAAGGACACAGGTACGCAAATCTGCATTGCATAGTATAACAATCGCCAAGATATGGAAGTAACCAAAAAGTCCAACGACAGATGGGTGGACAATGAAGAACTGCTACATGTACAGATGGAATATGAGCTAGTGAAAAAATGAAACAATGCCATTTGCAGCACCATAGATGAGTCTAGAAGTAATCACGCAACTTGCTGTAAGTGAGAAAGCGAAAGACACATATCCTATCATATCACATATAGGTGTTACCTAAAAAATGATACAAACAAAGGTATTTCCACAGAGAAACACTATCATAGATTCTTTAAAAAAAACTTATGGTTCACCAAATGGAAAGGTGTGAGGATTGGATACATTACCGTATAGAGGTTAACAGAGTGATACAAACATATGTGAAATATATAATCACCAAAGACCTACGCAATACCAAGAGAAGACTACTCAACATTGTGTCGTAACCTACATGGGAAAAGGATCTGAAGAAAAATAGATATATGTCTATGTGTGAAAGAACCACATCTTGCACACCTAGAACAAACAAAACATTGTAATCAAGTTTGCTGTGATAAGAAATAAAAATTAAGTTAAAGATACCAACAAGAAGTAATGAGACATAAACTTAAAGGGCTTTTTCCTCGCACATTCCATTCTAATTTACAACCTAGAACACCACTTCCAGTAAGGCTCTGTTGCCCTAGTAACCAGATTTGGTAAAGGAGAAATGCTGCCGCCTTGTGGCCGATTCCCGCAACAGCAGCTTTTAACCCACAGCTAATGGTCACTTACCATTCACAAGGACTCAGGGCTGTAAAGGACACCTGCCCTCAAAATTGTGCTGAGGTAGGGAATGGATAAAAGAAATTCAAAACAGGCAAAATGTTCACGAAGCTCGTATGAAGAGGTAAGTTGTACTCACTCTCTTTTTAAAGAAAGGAAAATGGATAAAAGCTCAACCTCAGGAAGTATTAGACTCATGCAATCTAATCTACAAAAAGTTTTCAACTCACACCCGTCGACTGACCATTGGCAAAAAGTCTACAAACAATCAATGCTGAAGAGGTTTTAGAGAACTGTGTACCCTTCTAGCTGCTGGTGAGATGTAAAAGGGTTAAACGCTAATAATGAGAACAGAAAGGAGCTGCGTTGAAAAGGAAAAATTGAGGTACCATTCAATCCAGCAGGCGCACCAATGGGCCTCTCACCTGAGAAGACCAGAATGAAGAAGACCCGGGCTGCAAAAGCTGCACTGCAGCCTTATTCACAATAGACAAGACAGTGAAGCAACCAAAATGTCCATCAACAGATGAAAGGAAAAAGAAGAAGCAGTCCATGTACACAATGAATACTAGCCATGGAAAACAATGAAACACTGCTCTTTGAGACACCATAGATGATCTTGGAGATAATCACAGAACATGAGGTAAGTCAGAAAGCAAAAGTCCTATATCCTATGATATCACTTATACGCGTTCTCTAATAACTGACACAAATGAATATATTTCCACTGAGAAAGTCAATCACAGACTTATTAAAAAAAACTATGCTTATCTACAAGGAAAGGTGGGGGGAATGGATACATGAAGATTAGCGTTACCATATGTATACAAATACATATTATATACATATATCAAAAAGACCGACCATATAGCAAGGAAGGTTTACGGAACACTGTGTAATAATTTACACGGGAAGAGGATCTCTACATAAATAGGTATATAGAATATGTAGATGAACCAGAGTATGTACACCTTGGACAAGCAACATTCTAACCATTACCCCAATTGAAAAAATTAAAACAACCAACTAGGAGTAATGAGACATAAACTTATGGGGGGTTCTCCTGGCACATTCCATTCAAATTTACAACCTAGGCAAACGACTTCCAGAACGGCTCTGCTGCCCTAGTATCCAGATTTGGGAATGGAGAAATGCTGCATCCTTGTGGCCGTTTCCCACAACAGCAGCTTTAAACCCACTGCAAAAGGTCACTAAATATTCACCAATTGCAGGTCTGTAAATGACACCTGCCCTCCAAAAAATACTGAGGTCGAAAATCGACCAAAATATTCTAGAGTGCAACCTTCCAAAAAGAAAATTTGAAGAGGTATATTGTACTCACACTTTTTTTTCTTTTTTCTTTTAACAGAAAAGGAAAAGGCGTGGAAAAAGGATGAATTGTAGGAATTTTTACAGACATGTAAACCCAAATTACAAAAACCTATCAGCTCACACCAGTCAGAATGGCCATCAACAAAAATGCTGCAAACAAGAAATGCTGACGTGATTGTGGAGAAATGCGTACCCTCGATTCTAAGGGGGACGTGGTAAGAGCCACCAATGAAAGCACAATTGAGGTGCCTTGAAAAGGTAAACGTTGAGCTACCATACCAGTCAATCAATCATACCCACTGCTGGGTCTATCACCTGAGAAAATGAAAATCAAAAATCGCAGGCTGGCAATCCTGCACTCCAGCAATATTTACCATAGGCAACACTTGGAAGCAACGAAAATGTCCATCAACAGAGGAATGCACCAAGAAGAAGTGGTCCATGTACACAATGGAATATTAGCCATGGAAAACATTGAAGCACTGCTCTTTGAGGCACCATAGATGAGCCTGGAGATAATCACAAAACATGAAGGAGGTCGGAAAGCAAAAGACCTATATCTTATATTATCACTTATGGCATTATCTAATAACTGACACAGATGAACATATTTCCAAAGAGAAAGACACTCACAGGCGTAGAAAACAAACTATGCTCATCTAAAAGGAAAGGAGGGGGGAAATTGAGAAATGAAGATTAGTGTTACTATACATATTCAAATACATATTATATACATGTATCAAAAAGATCGAACATATAGCAAGGGAGGTCGACGGAACACTGTAATATTTTATATGGGAAGAGGATCTGTACATTAATAGACATACATAATGTCCAAATGAACTAGATTGTGTACACCTAGGACAAACACTATTCTAAACTTTACCCAGATTTAAAAAATTTTAAAAACCAAGAAGAAGTAATGAGACATAAACTTATGGGGATTTCTCCAGGCAAATTCCATTCTAATTTACAACCTGGACAATGACTTCCAGAAAGGCTCTGCTGCCCTAGAACCCAGATTGGGGAATGGAGAAATGCTACCTCCTTGTGGACGTATCCCACAACAGCAGCTTTGAACTCACTGCAAAAGGTCACTAAATTTTCACCAACTTGCAGTTCTGTAAATTGCGCCTGCCCTCCAGAAAATTTCTGGGGTCAAAAATCGACCAAAAAATTCAGAAGAGGGCAACCTTCGAAGAAGACAATTTCAAGAGCTGTGTTGTACTCACGGTTTTTTCTTTTAAGAGAAAAGAAAAAGGCATAGGAATATGATGAATTTTAAAAATTTTCATGACATGCATACCCATATTACAAAACCCTATCAGCTCACAGCAGTCAGAATGGCCATTAGGAAAAATGCTGCAAAAAATAAACGGTGAAGGGAGTGTGGAGAAATGCGTACCCTCGGTTGTAAGGGGGGGCATGTAAAGAGCCACTAATGAAAACACAATGTAGGTGCTTTGAAAAGGGAAACATTGAACTACCAGTCCATCAATCACAACCACTGCTTGGCCTATCACCTGAGAAAATGAGAATCAAAAAGTCACAGGCTGGGAAACCTGTATGCCAGCAATATTTACCATAGCCAGCACTTGGAAGAAATGAAAATGTCCATCAACCGAGGAATGCACCAAGAAGAAGTGGTCCACGTACACAATGGAATATTACTCTAATAATAAATATAAATTAAATTTAAAAACAAACAAAAGCAAGGAGACATCAACATTTGTGGGTTTATCCGGGCACATTGCACTCTAATTTATAACCGAAAAACACCACTGGCCGGTAGGACTGTTTCCCTAGTGCCAGCAAGGGGAACGTAGAAAGGCTGTCGCTCTCTGGCCGTTACCTGCAAAAGCAGGTTTAAAGCCTGAGCTAATGGTCACTTCATATGAACAAGTACTGCAGGGCTGTAAATGAAACCTGCCCTCAAAATGTCTTGAGGGAGATAATGGCCAAAATATTTCAAATGGTGACACATACTTTAAGAAAACACTTTGAAGAAATAAGCTCTCATCACAGCTGGAAAAATAAAAAGGACATGTCTTACAGCTCAATTTCAACGCATTATGAGACACATGCAAATTCAACCACAAAGAGGTATCAGCTCACACCACTCAGAATAACCATCAGCAAAAACTACAAAGAATAAATGCTGAAGGTGCTGGGAAGAAATGCATACCCTCCGCTTTAAGTGGGACGTAACCTGGAAAGAGCCACTAAAGAGAACGGAATAGAGGTGCCTTTAAAAGGTAAACATTGAGCTACCATATGATCCAGCAGACCTATTCCTGGACCTATAACCTAAGAAGACAGAATTGGAAGGACACAGGTACGCAAATCTGCATTGCATAGTATAACAATCGCCAAGATATGGAAGTAACCAAAAAGTCCAACGACAGATGGGTGGACAATGAAGAACTGCTACATGTACAGATGGAATATGAGCTAGTGAAAAAATGAAACAATGCCATTTGCAGCACCATAGATGAGTCTAGAAGTAATCACGCAACTTGCTGTAAGTGAGAAAGCGAAAGACACATATCCTATCATATCACATATAGGTGTTACCTAAAAAATGATACAAACAAAGGTATTTCCACAGAGAAACACTATCATAGATTCATTAAAAAAACTTATGGTTCACCAAATGGAAAGGTGTGAGGATTGGATACATTACCGTATAGAGGTTAACAGAGTGATACAAACATATGTGAAATATATAATCACCAAAGACCTACGCAATACCAAGAGAAGACTACTCAACATTGTGTCGTAACCTACATGGGAAAAGGATCCGAAGAAAAATAGATATATGTCTATGTGTGAAAGAACCACATCTTGCACACCTAGAACAAACAAAACATTGTAATCAAGTTTGCTGTGATAAGAAATAAAAATTAAGTTAAAGATACCAACAAGAAGTAATGAGACATAAACTTAAAGGGCTTTTTCCTCGCACATTCCATTCTAATTTACAACCTAGAACACCACTTCCAGTAAGGCTCTGTTGCCCTAGTAACCAGATTTGGTAAAGGAGAAATGCTGCCGCCTTGTGGCCGATTCCCGCAACAGCAGCTTTTAACCCACAGCTAATGGTCACTTACCATTCACAAGGACTCAGGGCTGTAAAGGACACCTGCCCTCAAAATTGTGCTGAGGTAGGGAATGGATAAAAGAAATTCAAAACAGGCAAAATGTTCACGAAGCTCGTATGAAGAGGTAAGTTGTACTCACTCTCTTTTTAAAGAAAGGAAAATGGATAAAAGCTCAACCTCAGGAAGTATTAGACTCATGCAATCTAATCTACAAAAAGTTTTCAACTCACACCCGTCGACTGACCATTGGCAAAAAGTCTACAAACAATCAATGCTGAAGAGGTTTTAGAGAACTGTGTACCCTTCTAGCTGCTGGTGAGATGTAAAAGGGTTAAACGCTAATAATGAGAACAGAAAGGAGCTGCGTTGAAAAGGAAAAATTGAGGTACCATTCAATCCAGCAGGCGCACCAATGGGCCTCTCACCTGAGAAGACCAGAATGAAGAAGACCCGGGCTGCAAAAGCTGCACTGCAGCCTTATTCACAATAGACAAGACAGTGAAGCAACCAAAATGTCCATCAACAGATGAAAGGAAAAAGAAGAAGCGGTCCATGTACACAATGAATACTAGCCATGGAAAACAATGAAACACTGCTCTTTGAGACACCATAGATGATCTTGGAGATAATCACAGAACATGAGGTAAGTCAGAAAGCAAAAGTCCTATATCCTATGATATCACTTATACGCGTTCTCTAATAACTGACACAAATGAATATATTTCCACTGAGAAAGTCAATCACAGACTTATTAAAAAAAACTATGCTTATCTACAAGGAAAGGTGGGGGGAATGGATACATGAAGATCAGCGTTACCATATGTATACAAATATATATTATATACATATATCAAAAAGACCGACCATATAGCAAGGAAGGTTTACGGAACACTGTGTAATAATTTACACGGGAAGAGGATCTCTACATAAATAGGTATATAGAATATGTAGATGAACCAGAGTATGTACACCTTGGACAAGCAACATTCTAACCATTACCCCAATTGAAAAAATTAAAACAACCAACTAGGAGTAATGAGACATAAACTTATGGGGGGTTCTCCTGGCACATTCCATTCAAATTTACAACCTAGGCAAACGACTTCCAGAACGGCTCTGCTGCCCTAGTACCCAGATTTGGGAATGGAGAAATGCTGCATCCTTGTGGCCGTTTCCCACAACAGCAGCTTTAAACCCACTGCAAAAGGTCACTAAATATTCACCAATTGCAGGTCTGTAAATGACACCTGCCCTCCAAAAAATACTGAGGTCGAAAATCGACCAAAATATTCTAGAGTGCAACCTTCCAAAAAGAAAATTTGAAGAGGTATATTGTACTCACACTTTTTTTTCTTTTTTCTTTTAACAGAAAAGGAAAAGGCGTGGAAAAATGATGAATTGTAGGAATTTTTACAGACATGTAAACCCAAATTACAAAAACCTATCAGCTCACACCAGTCAGAATGGCCATCAACAAAAATGCTGCAAACAAGAAATGCTGACGTGATTGTGGAGAAATGCGTACCCTCGATTCTAAGGGGGACGTGGTAAGAGCCACTAATGAAAGCACAATTGAGGTGCCTTGAAAAGGTAAACGTTGAGCTACCATACCAGTCAATCAATCATACCCACTGCTGGGTCTATCACCTGAGAAAATGAAAATCAAAAATCGCAGGCTGGCAATCCTGCACTCCAGCAATATTTACCATAGGCAACACTTGGAAGCAACGAAAATGTCCATCAACAGAGGAATGCACCAAGAAGAAGTGGTCCATGTACACAATGGAATATTAGCCATGGAAAACATTGAAGCACTGCTCTTTGAGGCACCATAGATGAGCCTGGAGATAATCACAAAACATGAAGGAGGTCGGAAAGCAAAAGACCTATATCTTATATTATCACTTATGGCATTATCTAATAACTGACACAGATGAACATATTTCCAAAGAGAAAGACACTCACAGGCGTGGAAAACAAACTATGCTCATCTAAAAGGAAAGGAGGGGGGAAATTGAGAAATGAAGATTAGTGTTACTATACATATTCAAATACATATTATATACATGTATCAAAAAGATCGAACATATAGCAAGGGAGGTCGACGGAACACTGTAATATTTTATATGGGAAGAGGATCTGTACATTAATAGACATACATAATGTCCAAATGAACTAGATTGTGTACACCTAGGACAAACACTATTCTAAACTTTACCCAGATTTAAAAAATTTTAAAAACCAAGAAGAAGTAATGAGACATAAACTTATGGGGATTTCTCCAGGCAAATTCCATTCTAATTTACAACCTGGACAATGACTTCCAGAAAGGCTCTGCTGCCCTAGAACCCAGATTGGGGAATGGAGAAATGCTACCTCCTTGTGGACGTATCCCACAACAGCAGCTTTGAACTCACTGCAAAAGGTCACTAAATTTTCACCAACTTGCAGTTCTGTAAATTGCGCCTGCCCTCCAGAAAATTTCTGGGGTCAAAAATCGACCAAAAAATTCAGAAGAGGGCAACCTTCGAAGAAGACAATTTCAAGAGCTGTGTTGTACTCACGGTTTTTTCTTTTAAGAGAAAAGAAAAAGGCATAGGAATATGATGAATTTTAAAAATTTTCATGACATGCATACCCATATTACAAAACCCTATCAGCTCACAGCAGTCAGAATGGCCATTAGGAAAAATGCTGCAAAAAATAAACGGTGAAGGGAGTGTGGAGAAATGCGTACCCTCGGTTGTAAGGGGGGGCATGTAAAGAGCCACTAATGAAAACACAGTGTAGGTGCTTTGAAAAGGGAAACATTGAACTACCAGTCCATCAATCACAACCACTGCTTGGCCTATCACCTGAGAAAATGAGAATCAAAAAGTCACAGGCTGGGAAACCTGTATGCCAGCAATATTTACCATAGCCAGCACTTGGAAGAAATGAAAATGTCCATCAACCGAGGAATGCACCAAGAAGAAGTGGTCCACGTACACAATGGAATATTACTCTAATAATAAATATAAATTAAATTTAAAAACAAACAAAAGCAAGGAGACATCAACATTTGTGGGTTTATCCGGGCACATTGCACTCTAATTTATAACCGAAAAACACCACTGGCCGGTAGGACTGTTTCCCTAGTGCCAGCAAGGGGAACGTAGAAAGGCTGTCGCTCTCTGGCCGTTACCTGCAAAAGCAGGTTTAAAGCCTGAGCTAATGGTCACTTCATATGAACAAGTACTGCAGGGCTGTAAATGAAACCTGCCCTCAAAATGTCTTGAGGGAGATAATGGCCAAAATATTTCAAATGGTGACACATACTTTAAGAAAACACTTTGAAGAAATAAGCTCTCATCACAGCTGGAAAAATAAAAAGGACATGTCTTACAGCTCAATTTCAACGCATTATGAGACACATGCAAATTCAACCACAAAGAGGTATCAGCTCACACCACTCAGAATAACCATCAGCAAAAACTACAAAGAATAAATGCTGAAGGTGCTGGGAAGAAATGCATACCCTCCGCTTTAAGTGGGACGTAACCTGGAAAGAGCCACTAAAGAGAACGGAATAGAGGTGCCTTTAAAAGGTAAACATTGAGCTACCATATGATCCAGCAGACCTATTCCTGGACCTATAACCTAAGAAGACAGAATTGGAAGGACACAGGTACGCAAATCTGCATTGCATAGTATAACAATCGCCAAGATATGGAAGTAACCAAAAAGTCCAACGACAGATGGGTGGACAATGAAGAACTGCTACATGTACAGATGGAATATGAGCTAGTGAAAAAATGAAACAATGCCATTTGCAGCACCATAGATGAGTCTAGAAGTAATCACGCAACTTGCTGTAAGTGAGAAAGCGAAAGACACATATCCTATCATATCACATATAGGTGTTACCTAAAAAATGATACAAACAAAGGTATTTCCACAGAGAAACACTATCATAGATTCATTAAAAAAACTTATGGTTCACCAAATGGAAAGGTGTGAGGATTGGATACATTACCGTATAGAGGTTAACAGAGTGATACAAACATATGTGAAATATATAATCACCAAAGACCTACGCAATACCAAGAGAAGACTACTCAACATTGTGTCGTAACCTACATGGGAAAAGGATCCGAAGAAAAATAGATATATGTCTATGTGTGAAAGAACCACATCTTGCACACCTAGAACAAACAAAACATTGTAATCAAGTTTGCTGTGATAAGAAATAAAAATTAAGTTAAAGATACCAACAAGAAGTAATGAGACATAAACTTAAAGGGCTTTTTCCTCGCACATTCCATTCTAATTTACAACCTAGAACACCACTTCCAGTAAGGCTCTGTTGCCCTAGTAACCAGATTTGGTAAAGGAGAAATGCTGCCGCCTTGTGGCCGATTCCCGCAACAGCAGCTTTTAACCCACAGCTAATGGTCACTTACCATTCACAAGGACTCAGGGCTGTAAAGGACACCTGCCCTCAAAATTGTGCTGAGGTAGGGAATGGATAAAAGAAATTCAAAACAGGCAAAATGTTCACGAAGCTCGTATGAAGAGGTAAGTTGTACTCACTCTCTTTTTAAAGAAAGGAAAATGGATAAAAGCTCAACCTCAGGAAGTATTAGACTCATGCAATCTAATCTACAAAAAGTTTTCAACTCACACCCGTCGACTGACCATTGGCAAAAAGTCTACAAACAATCAATGCTGAAGAGGTTTTAGAGAACTGTGTACCCTTCTAGCTGCTGGTGAGATGTAAAAGGGTTAAACGCTAATAATGAGAACAGAAAGGAGCTGCGTTGAAAAGGAAAAATTGAGGTACCATTCAATCCAGCAGGCGCACCAATGGGCCTCTCACCTGAGAAGACCAGAATGAAGAAGACCCGGGCTGCAAAAGCTGCACTGCAGCCTTATTCACAATAGACAAGACAGTGAAGCAACCAAAATGTCCATCAACAGATGAAAGGAAAAAGAAGAAGCGGTCCATGTACACAATGAATACTAGCCATGGAAAACAATGAAACACTGCTCTTTGAGACACCATAGATGATCTTGGAGATAATCACAGAACATGAGGTAAGTCAGAAAACAAAAGTCCTATATCCTATGATATCACTTATACGCGTTCTCTAATAACTGACACAAATGAATATATTTCCACTGAGAAAGTCAATCACAGACTTATTAAAAAAAACTATGCTTATCTACAAGGAAAGGTGGGGGGAATGGATACATGAAGATCAGCGTTACCATATGTATACAAATATATATTATATACATATATCAAAAAGACCGACCATATAGCAAGGAAGGTTTACGGAACACTGTGTAATAATTTACACGGGAAGAGGATCTCTACATAAATAGGTATATAGAATATGTAGATGAACCAGAGTATGTACACCTTGGACAAGCAACATTCTAACCATTACCCCAATTGAAAAAATTAAACCAACCAACTAGGAGTAATGAGACATAAACTTATGGGGGGTTCTCCTGGCACATTCCATTCAAATTTACAACCTAGGCAAACGACTTCCAGAACGGCTCTGCTGCCCTAGTACCCAGATTTGGGAATGGAGAAATGCTGCATCCTTGTGGCCGTTTCCCACAACAGCAGCTTTAAACCCACTGCAAAAGGTCACTAAATATTCACCAATTGCAGGTCTGTAAATGACACCTGCCCTCCAAAAAATACTGAGGTCGAAAATCGACCAAAATATTCTAGAGTGCAACCTTCCAAAAAGAAAATTTGAAGAGGTATATTGTACTCACACTTTTTTTTCTTTTTTCTTTTAACAGAAAAGGAAAAGGCGTGGAAAAATGATGAATTGTAGGAATTTTTACAGACATGTAAACCCAAATTACAAAAACCTATCAGCTCACACCAGTCAGAATGGCCATCAACAAAAATGCTGCAAACAAGAAATGCTGACGTGATTGTGGAGAAATGCGTACCCTCGATTCTAAGGGGGACGTGGTAAGAGCCACTAATGAAAGCACAATTGAGGTGCCTTGAAAAGGTAAACGTTGAGCTACCATACCAGTCAATCAATCATACCCACTGCTGGGTCTATCACCTGAGAAAATGAAAATCAAAAATCGCAGGCTGGCAATCCTGCACTCCAGCAATATTTACCATAGGCAACACTTGGAAGCAACGAAAATGTCCATCAACAGAGGAATGCACCAAGAAGAAGTGGTCCATGTACACAATGGAATATTAGCCATGGAAAACATTGAAGCACTGCTCTTTGAGGCACCATAGATGAGCCTGGAGATAATCACAAAACATGAAGGAGGTCGGAAAGCAAAAGACCTATATCTTATATTATCACTTATGGCATTATCTAATAACTGACACAGATGAACATATTTCCAAAGAGAAAGACACTCACAGGCGTGGAAAACAAACTATGCTCATCTAAAAGGAAAGGAGGGGGGAAATTGAGAAATGAAGATTAGTGTTACTATACATATTCAAATACATATTATATACATGTATCAAAAAGATCGAACATATAGCAAGGGAGGTCGACGGAACACTGTAATATTTTATATGGGAAGAGGATCTGTACATTAATAGACATACATAATGTCCAAATGAACTAGATTGTGTACACCTAGGACAAACACTATTCTAAACTTTACCCAGATTTAAAAAATTTTAAAAACCAAGAAGAAGTAATGAGACATAAACTTATGGGGATTTCTCCAGGCAAATTCCATTCTAATTTACAACCTGGACAATGACTTCCAGAAAGGCTCTGCTGCCCTAGAACCCAGATTGGGGAATGGAGAAATGCTACCTCCTTGTGGACGTATCCCACAACAGCAGCTTTGAACTCACTGCAAAAGGTCACTAAATTTTCACCAACTTGCAGTTCTGTAAATTGCGCCTGCCCTCCAGAAAATTTCTGGGGTCAAAAATCGACCAAAAAATTCAGAAGAGGGCAACCTTCGAAGAAGACAATTTCAAGAGCTGTGTTGTACTCACGGTTTTTTCTTTTAAGAGAAAAGAAAAAGGCATAGGAATATGATGAATTTTAAAAATTTTCATGACATGCATACCCATATTACAAAACCCTATCAGCTCACAGCAGTCAGAATGGCCATTAGGAAAAATGCTGCAAAAAATAAACGGTGAAGGGAGTGTGGAGAAATGCGTACCCTCGGTTGTAAGGGGGGGCATGTAAAGAGCCACTAATGAAAACACAGTGTAGGTGCTTTGAAAAGGGAAACATTGAACTACCAGTCCATCAATCACAACCACTGCTTGGCCTATCACCTGAGAAAATGAGAATCAAAAAGTCACAGGCTGGGAAACCTGTATGCCAGCAATATTTACCATAGCCAGCACTTGGAAGAAATGAAAATGTCCATCAACCGAGGAATGCACCAAGAAGAAGTGGTCCACGTACACAATGGAATATTACTCTAATAATAAATATAAATTAAATTTAAAAACAAACAAAAGCAAGGAGACATCAACATTTGTGGGTTTATCCGGGCACATTGCACTCTAATTTATAACCGAAAAACACCACTGGCCGGTAGGACTGTTTCCCTAGTGCCAGCAAGGGGAACGTAGAAAGGCTGTCGCTCTCTGGCCGTTACCTGCAAAAGCAGGTTTAAAGCCTGAGCTAATGGTCACTTCATATGAACAAGTACTGCAGGGCTGTAAATGAAACCTGCCCTCAAAATGTCTTGAGGGAGATAATGGCCAAAATATTTCAAATGGTGACACATACTTTAAGAAAACACTTTGAAGAAATAAGCTCTCATCACAGCTGGAAAAATAAAAAGGACATGTCTTACAGCTCAATTTCAACGCATTATGAGACACATGCAAATTCAACCACAAAGAGGTATCAGCTCACACCACTCAGAATAACCATCAGCAAAAACTACAAAGAATAAATGCTGAAGGTGCTGGGAAGAAATGCATACCCTCCGCTTTAAGTGGGACGTAACCTGGAAAGAGCCACTAAAGAGAACGGAATAGAGGTGCCTTTAAAAGGTAAACATTGAGCTACCATATGATCCAGCAGACCTATTCCTGGACCTATAACCTAAGAAGACAGAATTGGAAGGACACAGGTACGCAAATCTGCATTGCATAGTATAACAATCGCCAAGATATGGAAGTAACCAAAAAGTCCAACGACAGATGGGTGGACAATGAAGAACTGCTACATGTACAGATGGAATATGAGCTAGTGAAAAAATGAAACAATGCCATTTGCAGCACCATAGATGAGTCTAGAAGTAATCACGCAACTTGCTGTAAGTGAGAAAGCGAAAGACACATATCCTATCATATCACATATAGGTGTTACCTAAAAAATGATACAAACAAAGGTATTTCCACAGAGAAACACTATCATAGATTCATTAAAAAAACTTATGGTTCACCAAATGGAAAGGTGTGAGGATTGGATACATTACCGTATAGAGGTTAACAGAGTGATACAAACATATGTGAAATATATAATCACCAAAGACCTACGCAATACCAAGAGAAGACTACTCAACATTGTGTCGTAACCTACATGGGAAAAGGATCCGAAGAAAAATAGATATATGTCTATGTGTGAAAGAACCACATCTTGCACACCTAGAACAAACAAAACATTGTAATCAAGTTTGCTGTGATAAGAAATAAAAATTAAGTTAAAGATACCAACAAGAAGTAATGAGACATAAACTTAAAGGGCTTTTTCCTCGCACATTCCATTCTAATTTACAACCTAGAACACCACTTCCAGTAAGGCTCTGTTGCCCTAGTAACCAGATTTGGTAAAGGAGAAATGCTGCCGCCTTGTGGCCGATTCCCGCAACAGCAGCTTTTAACCCACAGCTAATGGTCACTTACCATTCACAAGGACTCAGGGCTGTAAAGGACACCTGCCCTCAAAATTGTGCTGAGGTAGGGAATGGATAAAAGAAATTCAAAACAGGCAAAATGTTCACGAAGCTCGTATGAAGAGGTAAGTTGTACTCACTCTCTTTTTAAAGAAAGGAAAATGGATAAAAGCTCAACCTCAGGAAGTATTAGACTCATGCAATCTAATCTACAAAAAGTTTTCAACTCACACCCGTCGACTGACCATTGGCAAAAAGTCTACAAACAATCAATGCTGAAGAGGTTTTAGAGAACTGTGTACCCTTCTAGCTGCTGGTGAGATGTAAAAGGGTTAAACGCTAATAATGAGAACAGAAAGGAGCTGCGTTGAAAAGGAAAAATTGAGGTACCATTCAATCCAGCAGGCGCACCAATGGGCCTCTCACCTGAGAAGACCAGAATGAAGAAGACCCGGGCTGCAAAAGCTGCACTGCAGCCTTATTCACAATAGACAAGACAGTGAAGCAACCAAAATGTCCATCAACAGATGAAAGGAAAAAGAAGAAGCGGTCCATGTACACAATGAATACTAGCCATGGAAAACAATGAAACACTGCTCTTTGAGACACCATAGATGATCTTGGAGATAATCACAGAACATGAGGTAAGTCAGAAAGCAAAAGTCCTATATCCTATGATATCACTTATACGCGTTCTCTAATAACTGACACAAATGAATATATTTCCACTGAGAAAGTCAATCACAGACTTATTAAAAAAAACTATGCTTATCTACAAGGAAAGGTGGGGGGAATGGATACATGAAGATCAGCGTTACCATATGTATACAAATATATATTATATACATATATCAAAAAGACCGACCATATAGCAAGGAAGGTTTACGGAACACTGTGTAATAATTTACACGGGAAGAGGATCTCTACATAAATAGGTATATAGAATATGTAGATGAACCAGAGTATGTACACCTTGGACAAGCAACATTCTAACCATTACCCCAATTGAAAAAATTAAAACAACCAACTAGGAGTAATGAGACATAAACTTATGGGGGGTTCTCCTGGCACATTCCATTCAAATTTACAACCTAGGCAAACGACTTCCAGAACGGCTCTGCTGCCCTAGTACCCAGATTTGGGAATGGAGAAATGCTGCATCCTTGTGGCCGTTTCCCACAACAGCAGCTTTAAACCCACTGCAAAAGGTCACTAAATATTCACCAATTGCAGGTCTGTAAATGACACCTGCCCTCCAAAAAATACTGAGGTCGAAAATCGACCAAAATATTCTAGAGTGCAACCTTCCAAAAAGAAAATTTGAAGAGGTATATTGTACTCACACTTTTTTTTCTTTTTTCTTTTAACAGAAAAGGAAAAGGCGTGGAAAAATGATGAATTGTAGGAATTTTTACAGACATGTAAACCCAAATTACAAAAACCTATCAGCTCACACCAGTCAGAATGGCCATCAACAAAAATGCTGCAAACAAGAAATGCTGACGTGATTGTGGAGAAATGCGTACCCTCGATTCTAAGGGGGACGTGGTAAGAGCCACTAATGAAAGCACAATTGAGGTGCCTTGAAAAGGTAAACGTTGAGCTACCATACCAGTCAATCAATCATACCCACTGCTGGGTCTATCACCTGAGAAAATGAAAATCAAAAATCGCAGGCTGGCAATCCTGCACTCCAGCAATATTTACCATAGGCAACACTTGGAAGCAACGAAAATGTCCATCAACAGAGGAATGCACCAAGAAGAAGTGGTCCATGTACACAATGGAATATTAGCCATGGAAAACATTGAAGCACTGCTCTTTGAGGCACCATAGATGAGCCTGGAGATAATCACAAAACATGAAGGAGGTCGGAAAGCAAAAGACCTATATCTTATATTATCACTTATGGCATTATCTAATAACTGACACAGATGAACATATTTCCAAAGAGAAAGACACTCACAGGCGTGGAAAACAAACTATGCTCATCTAAAAGAAAAGGAGGGGGGAAATTGAGAAATGAAGATTAGTGTTACTATACATATTCAAATACATATTATATACATGTATCAAAAAGATCGAACATATAGCAAGGGAGGTCGACGGAACACTGTAATATTTTATATGGGAAGAGGATCTGTACATTAATAGACATACATAATGTCCAAATGAACTAGATTGTGTACACCTAGGACAAACACTATTCTAAACTTTACCCAGATTTAAAAAATTTTAAAAACCAAGAAGAAGTAATGAGACATAAACTTATGGGGATTTCTCCAGGCAAATTCCATTCTAATTTACAACCTGGACAATGACTTCCAGAAAGGCTCTGCTGCCCTAGAACCCAGATTGGGGAATGGAGAAATGCTACCTCCTTGTGGACGTATCCCACAACAGCAGCTTTGAACTCACTGCAAAAGGTCACTAAATTTTCACCAACTTGCAGTTCTGTAAATTGCGCCTGCCCTCCAGAAAATTTCTGGGGTCAAAAATCGACCAAAAAATTCAGAAGAGGGCAACCTTCGAAGAAGACAATTTCAAGAGCTGTGTTGTACTCACGGTTTTTTCTTTTAAGAGAAAAGAAAAAGGCATAGGAATATGATGAATTTTAAAAATTTTCATGACATGCATACCCATATTACAAAACCCTATCAGCTCACAGCAGTCAGAATGGCCATTAGGAAAAATGCTGCAAAAAATAAACGGTGAAGGGAGTGTGGAGAAATGCGTACCCTCGGTTGTAAGGGGGGGCATGTAAAGAGCCACTAATGAAAACACAGTGTAGGTGCTTTGAAAAGGGAAACATTGAACTACCAGTCCATCAATCACAACCACTGCTTGGCCTATCACCTGAGAAAATGAGAATCAAAAAGTCACAGGCTGGGAAACCTGTATGCCAGCAATATTTACCATAGCCAGCACTTGGAAGAAATGAAAATGTCCATCAACCGAGGAATGCACCAAGAAGAAGTGGTCCACGTACACAATGGAATATTACTCTAATAATAAATATAAATTAAATTTAAAAACAAACAAAAGCAAGGAGACATCAACATTTGTGGGTTTATCCGGGCACATTGCACTCTAATTTATAACCGAAAAACACCACTGGCCGGTAGGACTGTTTCCCTAGTGCCAGCAAGGGGAACGTAGAAAGGCTGTCGCTCTCTGGCCGTTACCTGCAAAAGCAGGTTTAAAGCCTGAGCTAATGGTCACTTCATATGAACAAGTACTGCAGGGCTGTAAATGAAACCTGCCCTCAAAATGTCTTGAGGGAGATAATGGCCAAAATATTTCAAATGGTGACACATACTTTAAGAAAACACTTTGAAGAAATAAGCTCTCATCACAGCTGGAAAAATAAAAAGGACATGTCTTACAGCTCAATTTCAACGCATTATGAGACACATGCAAATTCAACCACAAAGAGGTATCAGCTCACACCACTCAGAATAACCATCAGCAAAAACTACAAAGAATAAATGCTGAAGGTGCTGGGAAGAAATGCATACCCTCCGCTTTAAGTGGGACGTAACCTGGAAAGAGCCACTAAAGAGAACGGAATAGAGGTGCCTTTAAAAGGTAAACATTGAGCTACCATATGATCCAGCAGACCTATTCCTGGACCTATAACCTAAGAAGACAGAATTGGAAGGACACAGGTACGCAAATCTGCATTGCATAGTATAACAATCGCCAAGATATCGAAGTAACCAAAAAGTCCAACGACAGATGGGTGGACAATGAAGAACTGCTACATGTACAGATGGAATATGAGCTAGTGAAAAAATGAAACAATGCCATTTGCAGCACCATAGATGAGTCTAGAAGTAATCACGCAACTTGCTGTAAGTGAGAAAGCGAAAGACACATATCCTATCATATCACATATAGGTGTTACCTAAAAAATGATACAAACAAAGGTATTTCCACAGAGAAACACTATCATAGATTCATTAAAAAAACTTATGGTTCACCAAATGGAAAGGTGTGAGGATTGGATACATTACCGTATAGAGGTTAACAGAGTGATACAAACATATGTGAAATATATAATCACCAAAGACCTACGCAATACCAAGAGAAGACTACTCAACATTGTGTCGTAACCTACATGGGAAAAGGATCCGAAGAAAAATAGATATATGTCTATGTGTGAAAGAACCACATCTTGCACACCTAGAACAAACAAAACATTGTAATCAAGTTTGCTGTGATAAGAAATAAAAATTAAGTTAAAGATACCAACAAGAAGTAATGAGACATAAACTTAAAGGGCTTTTTCCTCGCACATTCCATTCTAATTTACAACCTAGAACACCACTTCCAGTAAGGCTCTGTTGCCCTAGTAACCAGATTTGGTAAAGGAGAAATGCTGCCGCCTTGTGGCCGATTCCCGCAACAGCAGCTTTTAACCCACAGCTAATGGTCACTTACCATTCACAAGGACTCAGGGCTGTAAAGGACACCTGCCCTCAAAATTGTGCTGAGGTAGGGAATGGATAAAAGAAATTCAAAACAGGCAAAATGTTCACGAAGCTAGTATGAAGAGGTAAGTTGTACTCACTCTCTTTTTAAAGAAAGGAAAATGGATAAAAGCTCAACCTCAGGAAGTATTAGACTCATGCAATCTAATCTACAAAAAGTTTTCAACTCACACCCGTCGACTGACCATTGGCAAAAAGTCTACAAACAATCAATGCTGAAGAGGTTTTAGAGAACTGTGTACCCTTCTAGCTGCTGGTGAGATGTAAAAGGGTTAAACGCTAATAATGAGAACAGAAAGGAGCTGCGTTGAAAAGGAAAAATTGAGGTACCATTCAATCCAGCAGGCGCACCAATGGGCCTCTCACCTGAGAAGACCAGAATGAAGAAGACCCGGGCTGCAAAAGCTGCACTGCAGCCTTATTCACAATAGACAAGACAGTGAAGCAACCAAAATGTCCATCAACAGATGAAAGGAAAAAGAAGAAGCGGTCCATGTACACAATGAATACTAGCCATGGAAAACAATGAAACACTGCTCTTTGAGACACCATAGATGATCTTGGAGATAATCACAGAACATGAGGTAAGTCAGAAAGCAAAAGTCCTATATCCTATGATATCACTTATACGCGTTCTCTAATAACTGACACAAATGAATATATTTCCACTGAGAAAGTCAATCACAGACTTATTAAAAAAAACTATGCTTATCTACAAGGAAAGGTGGGGGGAATGGATACATGAAGATTAGCGTTACCATATGTATACAAATACATATTATATACATATATCAAAAAGACCGACCATATAGCAAGGAAGGTTTACGGAACACTGTGTAATAATTTACACGGGAAGAGGATCTCTACATAAATAGGTATATAGAATATGTAGATGAACCAGAGTATGTACACCTTGGACAAGCAACATTCTAACCATTACCCCAATTGAAAAAAATTAAACCAACCAACTAGGAGTAATGAGACATAAACTTATGGGGGGTTCTCCTGGCACATTCCATTCAAATTTACAACCTAGGCAAACGACTTCCAGAACGGCTCTGCTGCCCTAGTACCCAGATTTGGGAATGGAGAAATGCTGCATCCTTGTGGCCGTTTCCCACAACAGCAGCTTTAAACCCACTGCAAAAGGTCACTAAATATTCACCAATTGCAGGTCTGTAAATGACACCTGCCCTCCAAAAAATACTGAGGTCGAAAATCGACCAAAATATTCTAGAGTGCAACCTTCCAAAAAGAAAATTTGAAGAGGTATATTGTACTCACACTTTTTTTTCTTTTTTCTTTTAACAGAAAAGGAAAAGGCGTGGAAAAAGGATGAATTGTAGGAATTTTTACAGACATGTAAACCCAAATTACAAAAACCTATCAGCTCACACCAGTCAGAATGGCCATCAACAAAAATGCTGCAAACAAGAAATGCTGACGTGATTGTGGAGAAATGCGTACCCTCGATTCTAAGGGGGACGTGGTAAGAGCCACTAATGAAAGCACAATTGAGGTGCCTTGAAAAGGTAAACGTTGAGCTACCATACCAGTCAATCAATCATACCCACTGCTGGGTCTATCACCTGAGAAAATGAAAATCAAAAATCGCAGGCTGGCAATCCTGCACTCCAGCAATATTTACCATAGGCAACACTTGGAAGCAACGAAAATGTCCATCAACAGAGGAATGCACCAAGAAGAAGTGGTCCATGTACACAATGGAATATTAGCCATGGAAAACATTGAAGCACTGCTCTTTGAGGCACCATAGATGAGCCTGGAGATAATCACAAAACATGAAGGAGGTCGGAAAGCAAAAGACCTATATCTTATATTATCACTTATGGCATTATCTAATAACTGACACAGATGAACATATTTCCAAAGAGAAAGACACTCACAGGCGTAGAAAACAAACTATGCTCATCTAAAAGGAAAGGAGGGGGGAAATTGAGAAATGAAGATTAGTGTTACTATACATATTCAAATACATATTATATACATGTATCAAAAAGATCGAACATCGGGCTTCCCTGGTGGCGCAGTGGTTGAGAACCTGCCTGCCAATGCAGGGGACGCGGGTTCGAGCCCTGGTCTGGGAGGATCCCACGTGCTGCAGAGCAGCTGGGCCCGTGAGCCACAGTTGCTGAGCCTGCGCGTCTGGAGCCTGTGCTCCGCAACAGGAGAGGCCGTGATGGTGAGAGGCCCGCGCACCGCGATGAAGAGTGGTTCCCGCTTGCCACAGCTAGAGAAAGCCCTTGTGGAGAAACGAAGACCCAACACAGCCATAAAATAAAAAAAATAAATAAATAAGCCCTCCTTCCTCCTTGATAGTCTATAAAAAAAAAAAAAAAAAAAAAAAAAAAAAGATCGAACATATAGCAAGGGAGGTCGACGGAACACTGTAATATTTTATATGGGAAGAGGATCTGTACATTAATAGACATACATAATGTCCAAATGAACTAGATTGTGTACACCTAGGACAAACAATATTCTAAACTTTACCCAGATTTAAAAAATTTTAAAAACCAAGAAGAAGTAATGAGACATAAACTTATGGGGATTTCTCCAGGCAAATTCCATTCTAATTTACAACCTGGACAATGACTTCCAGAAAGGCTCTGCTGCCCTAGAACCCAGATTGGGGAATGGAGAAATGCTACCTCCTTGTGGACGTATCCCACAACAGCAGCTTTGAACTCACTGCAAAAGGTCACTAAATTTTCACCAACTTGCAGTTCTGTAAATTGCTCCTGCCCTCCAGAAAATTTCTGGGGTCAAAAATCGACCAAAAAATTCAGAAGAGGGCAACCTTCGAAGAAGACAATTTCAAGAGCTGTGTTGTACTCACGGTTTTTTCTTTTAAGAGAAAAGAAAAAGGCATAGGAATATGATGAATTTTAAAAATTTTCATGACATGCATACCCATATTACAAAACCCTATCAGCTCACAGCAGTCAGAATGGCCATTAGGAAAAATGCTGCAAAAAATAAACGGTGAAGGGAGTGTGGAGAAATGCGTACCCTCGGTTGTAAGGGGGGGCATGTAAAGAGCCACTAATGAAAACACAATGTAGGTGCTTTGAAAAGGGAAACATTGAACTACCAGTCCATCAATCACAACCACTGCTTGGCCTATCACCTGAGAAAATGAGAATCAAAAAGTCACAGGCTGGGAAACCTGTATGCCAGCAATATTTACCATAGCCAGCACTTGGAAGAAATGAAAATGTCCATCAACCGAGGAATGCACCAAGAAGAAGTGGTCCACGTACACAATGGAATATTACTCTAATAATAAATATAAATTAAATTTAAAAACAAACAAAAGCAAGGAGACATCAACATTTGTGGGTTTATCCGGGCACATTGCACTCTAATTTATAACCGAAAAACACCACTGGCCGGTAGGACTGTTTCCCTAGTGCCAGCAAGGGGAACGTAGAAAGGCTGTCGCTCTCTGGCCGTTACCTGCAAAAGCAGGTTTAAAGCCTGAGCTAATGGTCACTTCATATGAACAAGTACTGCAGGGCTGTAAATGAAACCTGCCCTCAAAATGTCTTGAGGGAGATAATGGCCAAAATATTTCAAATGGTGACACATACTTTAAGAAAACACTTTGAAGAAATAAGCTCTCATCACAGCTGGAAAAAGAAAAAGGACATGTCTTACAGCTCAATTTCAACGCATTATGAGACACATGCAAATTCAACCACAAAGAGGTATCAGCTCACACCACTCAGAATAACCATCAGCAAAAACTACAAAGAATAAATGCTGAAGGTGCTGGGAAGAAATGCATACCCTCCGCTTTAAGTGGGACGTAACCTGGAAAGAGCCACTAAAGAGAACGGAATAGAGGTGCCTTTAAAAGGTAAACATTGAGCTACCATATGATCCAGCAGACCTATTCCTGGACCTATAACCTAAGAAGACAGAATTGGAAGGACACAGGTACGCAAATCTGCATTGCATAGTATAACAATCGCCAAGATATGGAAGTAACCAAAAAGTCCAACGACAGATGGGTGGACAATGAAGAACTGCTACATGTACAGATGGAATATGAGCTAGTGAAAAAATGAAACAATGCCATTTGCAGCACCATAGATGAGTCTAGAAGTAATCACGCAACTTGCTGTAAGTGAGAAAGCGAAAGACACATATCCTATCATATCACATATAGGTGTTACCTAAAAAATGATACAAACAAAGGTATTTCCACAGAGAAACACTATCATAGATTCATTAAAAAAACTTATGGTTCACCAAATGGAAAGGTGTGAGGATTGGATACATTACCGTATAGAGGTTAACAGAGTGATACAAACATATGTGAAATATATAACCACCAAAGACCTACGCAATACCAAGAGAAGACTACTCAACATTGTGTCGTAACCTACATGGGAAAAGGATCCGAAGAAAAATAGATATATGTCTATGTGTGAAAGAACCACATCTTGCACACCTAGAACAAACAAAACATTGTAATCAAGTTTGCTGTGATAAGAAATAAAAATTAAGTTAAAGATACCAACAAGAAGTAATGAGACATAAACTTAAAGGGCTTTTTCCTCGCACATTCCATTCTAATTTACAACCTAGAACACCACTTCCAGTAAGGCTCTGTTGCCCTAGTAACCAGATTTGGTAAAGGAGAAATGCTGCCGCCTTGTGGCCGATTCCCGCAACAGCAGCTTTTAACCCACAGCTAATGGTCACTTACCATTCACAAGGACTCAGGGCTGTAAAGGACACCTGCCCTCAAAATTGTGCTGAGGTAGGGAATGGATAAAAGAAATTCAAAACAGGCAAAATGTTCACGAAGCTCGTATGAAGAGGTAAGTTGTACTCACTCTCTTTTTAAAGAAAGGAAAATGGATAAAAGCTCAACCTCAGGAAGTATTAGACTCATGCAATCTAATCTACAAAAAGTTTTCAACTCACACCCGTCGACTGACCATTGGCAAAAAGTCTACAAACAATCAATGCTGAAGAGGTTTTAGAGAACTGTGTACCCTTCTAGCTGCTGGTGAGATGTAAAAGGGTTAAACGCTAATAATGAGAACAGAAAGGAGCTGCATTGAAAAGGAAAAATTGAGGTACCATTCAATCCAGCAGGCGCACCAATGGGCCTCTCACCTGAGAAGACCAGAATGAAGAAGACCCGGGCTGCAAAAGCTGCACTGCAGCCTTATTCACAATAGACAAGACAGTGAAGCAACCAAAATGTCCATCAACAGATGAAAGGAAAAAGAAGAAGCGGTCCATGTACACAATGAATACTAGCCATGGAAAACAATGAAACACTGCTCTTTGAGACACCATAGATGATCTTGGAGATAATCACAGAACATGAGGTAAGTCAGAAAGCAAAAGTCCTATATCCTATGATATCACTTATACGCGTTCTCTAATAACTGACACAAATGAATATATTTCCACTGAGAAAGTCAATCACAGACTTATTAAAAAAAACTATGCTTATCTACAAGGAAAGGTGGGGGGAATGGATACATGAAGATTAGCGTTACCATATGTATACAAATACATATTATATACATATATCAAAAAGACCGACCATATAGCAAGGAAGGTTTACGGAACATTGTGTAATAATTTACACGGGAAGAGGATCTCTACATAAATAGGTATATAGAATATGTAGATGAACCAGAGTATGTACACCTTGGACAAGCAACATTCTAACCATTACCCCAATTGAAAAAATTAAAACAACCAACTAGGAGTAATGAGACATAAACTTATGGGGGGTTCTCCTGGCACATTCCATTCAAATTTACAACCTAGGCAAACGACTTCCAGAACGGCTCTGCTGCCCTAGTACCCAGATTTGGGAATGGAGAAATGCTGCATCCTTGTGGCCGTTTCCCACAACAGCAGCTTTAAACCCACTGCAAAAGGTCACTAAATATTCACCAATTGCAGGTCTGTAAATGACACCTGCCCTCCAAAAAATACTGAGGTCGAAAATCGACCAAAATATTCTAGAGTGCAACCTTCCAAAAAGAAAATTTGAAGAGGTATATTGTACTCACACTTTTTTTCTTTTTTCTTTTAACAGAAAAGGAAAAGGCGTGGAAAAATGATGAATTGTAGGAATTTTTACAGACATGTAAACCCAAATTACAAAAACCTATCAGCTCACACCAGTCAGAATGGCCATCAACAAAAATGCTGCAAACAAGAAATGCTGACGTGATTGTGGAGAAATGCGTACCCTCGATTCTAAGGGGGACGTGGTAAGAGCCACTAATGAAAGCACAATTGAGGTGCCTTGAAAAGGTAAACGTTGAGCTACCATACCAGTCAATCAATCATACCCACTGCTGGGTCTATCACCTGAGAAAATGAAAATCAAAAATCGCAGGCTGGCAATCCTGCACTCCAGCAATATTTACCATAGGCAACACTTGGAAGCAACGAAAATGTCCATCAACAGAGGAATGCACCAAGAAGAAGTGGTCCATGTACACAATGGAATATTAGCCATGGAAAACATTGAAGCACTGCTCTTTGAGGCACCATAGATGAGCCTGGAGATAATCACAAAACATGAAGGAGGTCGGAAAGCAAAAGACCTATATCTTATATTATCACTTATGGCATTATCTAATAACTGACACAGATGAACATATTTCCAAAGAGAAAGACACTCACAGGCGTGGAAAACAAACTATGCTCATCTAAAAGGAAAGGAGGGGGGAAATTGAGAAATGAAGATTAGTGTTACTATACATATTCAAATACATATTATATACATGTATCAAAAAGATCGAACATATAGCAAGGGAGGTCGACGGAACACTGTAATATTTTATATGGGAAGAGGATCTGTACATTAATAGACATACATAATGTCCAAATGAACTAGATTGTGTACACCTAGGACAAACAATATTCTAAACTTTACCCAGATTTAAAAAATTTTAAAAACCAAGAAGAAGTAATGAGACATAAACTTATGGGGATTTCTCCAGGCAAATTCCATTCTAATTTACAACCTGGACAATGACTTCCAGAAAGGCTCTGCTGCCCTAGAACCCAGATTGGGGAATGGAGAAATGCTACCTCCTTGTGGACGTATCCCACAACAGCAGCTTTGAACTCACTGCAAAAGGTCACTAAATTTTCACCAACTTGCAGTTCTGTAAATTGCGCCTGCCCTCCAGAAAATTTCTGGGGTCAAAAATCGACCAAAAAATTCAGAAGAGGGCAACCTTCGAAGAAGACAATTTCAAGAGCTGTGTTGTACTCACGGTTTTTTCTTTTAAGAGAAAAGAAAAAGGCATAGGAATATGATGAATTTTAAAAATTTTCATGACATGCATACCCATATTACAAAACCCTATCAGCTCACAGCAGTCAGAATGGCCATTAGGAAAAATGCTGCAAAAAATAAACGGTGAAGGGAGTGTGGAGAAATGCGTACCCTCGGTTGTAAGGGGGGGCATGTAAAGAGCCACTAATGAAAACACAGTGTAGGTGCTTTGAAAAGGGAAACATTGAACTACCAGTCCATCAATCACAACCACTGCTTGGCCTATCACCTGAGAAAATGAGAATCAAAAAGTCACAGGCTGGGAAACCTGTATGCCAGCAATATTTACCATAGCCAGCACTTGGAAGAAATGAAAATGTCCATCAACCGAGGAATGCACCAAGAAGAAGTGGTCCACGTACACAATGGAATATTACTCTAATAATAAATATAAATTAAATTTAAAAACAAACAAAAGCAAGGAGACATCAACATTTGTGGGTTTATCCGGGCACATTGCACTCTAATTTATAACCGAAAAACACCACTGGCCGGTAGGACTGTTTCCCTAGTGCCAGCAAGGGGAACGTAGAAAGGCTGTCGCTCTCTGGCCGTTACCTGCAAAAGCAGGTTTAAAGCCTGAGCTAATGGTCACTTCATATGAACAAGTACTGCAGGGCTGTAAATGAAACCTGCCCTCAAAATGTCTTGAGGGAGATAATGGCCAAAATATTTCAAATGGTGACACATACTTTAAGAAAACACTTTGAAGAAATAAGCTCTCATCACAGCTGGAAAAATAAAAAGGACATGTCTTACAGCTCAATTTCAACGCATTATGAGACACATGCAAATTCAACCACAAAGAGGTATCAGCTCACACCACTCAGAATAACCATCAGCAAAAACTACAAAGAATAAATGCTGAAGGTGCTGGGAAGAAATGCATACCCTCCGCTTTAAGTGGGACGTAACCTGGAAAGAGCCACTAAAGAGAACGGAATAGAGGTGCCTTTAAAAGGTAAACATTGAGCTACCATATGATCCAGCAGACCTATTCCTGGACCTATAACCTAAGAAGACAGAATTGGAAGGACACAGGTACGCAAATCTGCATTGCATAGTATAACAATCGCCAAGATATCGAAGTAACCAAAAAGTCCAACGACAGATGGGTGGACAATGAAGAACTGCTACATGTACAGATGGAATATGAGCTAGTGAAAAAATGAAACAATGCCATTTGCAGCACCATAGATGAGTCTAGAAGTAATCACGCAACTTGCTGTAAGTGAGAAAGCGAAAGACACATATCCTATCATATCACATATAGGTGTTACCTAAAAAATGATACAAACAAAGGTATTTCCACAGAGAAACACTATCATAGATTCATTAAAAAAACTTATGGTTCACCAAATGGAAAGGTGTGAGGATTGGATACATTACCGTATAGAGGTTAACAGAGTGATACAAACATATGTGAAATATATAATCACCAAAGACCTACGCAATACCAAGAGAAGACTACTCAACATTGTGTCGTAACCTACATGGGAAAAGGATCCGAAGAAAAATAGATATATGTCTATGTGTGAAAGAACCACATCTTGCACACCTAGAACAAACAAAACATTGTAATCAAGTTTGCTGTGATAAGAAATAAAAATTAAGTTAAAGATACCAACAAGAAGTAATGAGACATAAACTTAAAGGGCTTTTTCCTCGCACATTCCATTCTAATTTACAACCTAGAACACCACTTCCAGTAAGGCTCTGTTGCCCTAGTAACCAGATTTGGTAAAGGAGAAATGCTGCCGCCTTGTGGCCGATTCCCGCAACAGCAGCTTTTAACCCACAGCTAATGGTCACTTACCATTCACAAGGACTCAGGGCTGTAAAGGACACCTGCCCTCAAAATTGTGCTGAGGTAGGGAATGGATAAAAGAAATTCAAAACAGGCAAAATGTTCACGAAGCTAGTATGAAGAGGTAAGTTGTACTCACTCTCTTTTTAAAGAAAGGAAAATGGATAAAAGCTCAACCTCAGGAAGTATTAGACTCATGCAATCTAATCTACAAAAAGTTTTCAACTCACACCCGTCGACTGACCATTGGCAAAAAGTCTACAAACAATCAATGCTGAAGAGGTTTTAGAGAACTGTGTACCCTTCTAGCTGCTGGTGAGATGTAAAAGGGTTAAACGCTAATAATGAGAACAGAAAGGAGCTGCGTTGAAAAGGAAAAATTGAGGTACCATTCAATCCAGCAGGCGCACCAATGGGCCTCTCACCTGAGAAGACCAGAATGAAGAAGACCCGGGCTGCAAAAGCTGCACTGCAGCCTTATTCACAATAGACAAGACAGTGAAGCAACCAAAATGTCCATCAACAGATGAAAGGAAAAAGAAGAAGCGGTCCATGTACACAATGAATACTAGCCATGGAAAACAATGAAACACTGCTCTTTGAGACACCATAGATGATCTTGGAGATAATCACAGAACATGAGGTAAGTCAGAAAGCAAAAGTCCTATATCCTATGATATCACTTATACGCGTTCTCTAATAACTGACACAAATGAATATATTTCCACTGAGAAAGTCAATCACAGACTTATTAAAAAAAACTATGCTTATCTACAAGGAAAGGTGGGGGGAATGGATACATGAAGATTAGCGTTACCATATGTATACAAATACATATTATATACATATATCAAAAAGACCGACCATATAGCAAGGAAGGTTTACGGAACACTGTGTAATAATTTACACGGGAAGAGGATCTCTACATAAATAGGTATATAGAATATGTAGATGAACCAGAGTATGTACACCTTGGACAAGCAACATTCTAACCATTACCCCAATTGAAAAAAATTAAACCAACCAACTAGGAGTAATGAGACATAAACTTATGGGGGGTTCTCCTGGCACATTCCATTCAAATTTACAACCTAGGCAAACGACTTCCAGAACGGCTCTGCTGCCCTAGTACCCAGATTTGGGAATGGAGAAATGCTGCATCCTTGTGGCCGTTTCCCACAACAGCAGCTTTAAACCCACTGCAAAAGGTCACTAAATATTCACCAATTGCAGGTCTGTAAATGACACCTGCCCTCCAAAAAATACTGAGGTCGAAAATCGACCAAAATATTCTAGAGTGCAACCTTCCAAAAAGAAAATTTGAAGAGGTATATTGTACTCACACTTTTTTTTCTTTTTTCTTTTAACAGAAAAGGAAAAGGCGTGGAAAAATGATGAATTGTAGGAATTTTTACAGACATGTAAACCCAAATTACAAAAACCTATCAGCTCACACCAGTCAGAATGGCCATCAACAAAAATGCTGCAAACAAGAAATGCTGACGTGATTGTGGAGAAATGCGTACCCTCGATTCTAAGGGGGACGTGGTAAGAGCCACTAATGAAAGCACAATTGAGGTGCCTTGAAAAGGTAAACGTTGAGCTACCATACCAGTCAATCAATCATACCCACTGCTGGGTCTATCACCTGAGAAAATGAAAATCAAAAATCGCAGGCTGGCAATCCTGCACTCCAGCAATATTTACCATAGGCAACACTTGGAAGCAACGAAAATGTCCATCAACAGAGGAATGCACCAAGAAGAAGTGGTCCATGTACACAATGGAATATTAGCCATGGAAAACATTGAAGCACTGCTCTTTGAGGCACCATAGATGAGCCTGGAGATAATCACAAAACATGAAGGAGGTCGGAAAGCAAAAGACCTATATCTTATATTATCACTTATGGCATTATCTAATAACTGACACAGATGAACATATTTCCAAAGAGAAAGACACTCACAGGCGTAGAAAACAAACTATGCTCATCTAAAAGGAAAGGAGGGGGGAAATTGAGAAATGAAGATTAGTGTTACTATACATATTCAAATACATATTATATACATGTATCAAAAAGATCGAACATATAGCAAGGGAGGTCGACGGAACACTGTAATATTTTATATGGGAAGAGGATCTGTACATTAATAGACATACATAATGTCCAAATGAACTAGATTGTGTACACCTAGGACAAACACTATTCTAAACTTTACCCAGATTTAAAAAATTTTAAAAACCAAGAAGAAGTAATGAGACATAAACTTATGGGGATTTCTCCAGGCAAATTCCATTCTAATTTACAACCTGGACAATGACTTCCAGAAAGGCTCTGCTGCCCTAGAACCCAGATTGGGGAATGGAGAAATGCTACCTCCTTGTGGACGTATCCCACAACAGCAGCTTTGAACTCACTGCAAAAGGTCACTAAATTTTCACCAACTTGCAGTTCTGTAAATTGCTCCTGCCCTCCAGAAAATTTCTGGGGTCAAAAATCGACCAAAAAATTCAGAAGAGGGCAACCTTCGAAGAAGACAATTTCAAGAGCTGTGTTGTACTCACGGTTTTTTCTTTTAAGAGAAAAGAAAAAGGCATAGGAATATGATGAATTTTAAAAATTTTCATGACATGCATACCCATATTACAAAACCCTATCAGCTCACAGCAGTCAGAATGGCCATTAGGAAAAATGCTGCAAAAAATAAACGGTGAAGGGAGTGTGGAGAAATGCGTACCCTCGGTTGTAAGGGGGGGCATGTAAAGAGCCACTAATGAAAACACAATGTAGGTGCTTTGAAAAGGGAAACATTGAACTACCAGTCCATCAATCACAACCACTGCTTGGCCTATCACCTGAGAAAATGAGAATCAAAAAGTCACAGGCTGGGAAACCTGTATGCCAGCAATATTTACCATAGCCAGCACTTGGAAGAAATGAAAATGTCCATCAACCGAGGAATGCACCAAGAAGAAGTGGTCCACGTACACAATGGAATATTACTCTAATAATAAATATAAATTAAATTTAAAAACAAACAAAAGCAAGGAGACATCAACATTTGTGGGTTTATCCGGGCACATTGCACTCTAATTTATAACCGAAAAACACCACTGGCCGGTAGGACTGTTTCCCTAGTGCCAGCAAGGGGAACGTAGAAAGGCTGTCGCTCTCTGGCCGTTACCTGCAAAAGCAGGTTTAAAGCCTGAGCTAATGGTCACTTCATATGAACAAGTACTGCAGGGCTGTAAATGAAACCTGCCCTCAAAATGTCTTGAGGGAGATAATGGCCAAAATATTTCAAATGGTGACACATACTTTAAGAAAACACTTTGAAGAAATAAGCTCTCATCACAGCTGGAAAAATAAAAAGGACATGTCTTACAGCTCAATTTCAACGCATTATGAGACACATGCAAATTCAACCACAAAGAGGTATCAGCTCACACCACTCAGAATAACCATCAGCAAAAACTACAAAGAATAAATGCTGAAGGTGCTGGGAAGAAATGCATACCCTCCGCTTTAAGTGGGACGTAACCTGGAAAGAGCCACTAAAGAGAACGGAATAGAGGTGCCTTTAAAAGGTAAACATTGAGCTACCATATGATCCAGCAGACCTATTCCTGGACCTATAACCTAGGAAGACAGAATTGGAAGGACACAGGTACGCAAATCTGCATTGCATAGTATAACAATCGCCAAGATATGGAAGTAACCAAAAAGTCCAACGACAGATGGGTGGACAATGAAGAACTGCTACATGTACAGATGGAATATGAGCTAGTGAAAAAATGAAACAATGCCATTTGCAGCACCATAGATGAGTCTAGAAGTAATCACGCAACTTGCTGTAAGTGAGAAAGCGAAAGACACATATCCTATCATATCACATATAGGTGTTACCTAAAAAATGATACAAACAAAGGTATTTCCACAGAGAAACACTATCATAGATTCATTAAAAAAACTTATGGTTCACCAAATGGAAAGGTGTGAGGATTGGATACATTACCGTATAGAGGTTAACAGAGTGATACAAACATATGTGAAATATATAACCACCAAAGACCTACGCAATACCAAGAGAAGACTACTCAACATTGTGTCGTAACCTACATGGGAAAAGGATCCGAAGAAAAATAGATATATGTCTATGTGTGAAAGAACCACATCTTGCACACCTAGAACAAACAAAACATTGTAATCAAGTTTGCTGTGATAAGAAATAAAAATTAAGTTAAAGATACCAACAAGAAGTAATGAGACATAAACTTAAAGGGCTTTTTCCTCGCACATTCCATTCTAATTTACAACCTAGAACACCACTTCCAGTAAGGCTCTGTTGCCCTAGTAACCAGATTTGGTAAAGGAGAAATGCTGCCGCCTTGTGGCCGATTCCCGCAACAGCAGCTTTTAACCCACAGCTAATGGTCACTTACCATTCACAAGGACTCAGGGCTGTAAAGGACACCTGCCCTCAAAATTGTGCTGAGGTAGGGAATGGATAAAAGAAATTCAAAACAGGCAAAATGTTCACGAAGCTCGTATGAAGAGGTAAGTTGTACTCACTCTCTTTTTAAAGAAAGGAAAATGGATAAAAGCTCAACCTCAGGAAGTATTAGACTCATGCAATCTAATCTACAAAAAGTTTTCAACTCACACCCGTCGACTGACCATTGGCAAAAAGTCTACAAACAATCAATGCTGAAGAGGTTTTAGAGAACTGTGTACCCTTCTAGCTGCTGGTGAGATGTAAAAGGGTTAAACGCTAATAATGAGAACAGAAAGGAGCTGCGTTGAAAAGGAAAAATTGAGGTACCATTCAATCCAGCAGGCGCACCAATGGGCCTCTCACCTGAGAAGACCAGAATGAAGAAGACCCGGGCTGCAAAAGCTGCACTGCAGCCTTATTCACAATAGACAAGACAGTGAAGCAACCAAAATGTCCATCAACAGATGAAAGGAAAAAGAAGAAGCGGTCCATGTACACAATGAATACTAGCCATGGAAAACAATGAAACACTGCTCTTTGAGACACCATAGATGATCTTGGAGATAATCACAGAACATGAGGTAAGTCAGAAAGCAAAAGTCCTATATCCTATGATATCACTTATACGCGTTCTCTAATAACTGACACAAATGAATATATTTCCACTGAGAAAGTCAATCACAGACTTATTAAAAAAAACTATGCTTATCTACAAGGAAAGGTGGGGGGAATGGATACATGAAGATTAGCGTTACCATATGTATACAAATACATATTATATACATATATCAAAAAGACCGACCATATAGCAAGGAAGGTTTACGGAACATTGTGTAATAATTTACACGGGAAGAGGATCTCTACATAAATAGGTATATAGAATATGTAGATGAACCAGAGTATGTACACCTTGGACAAGCAACATTCTAACCATTACCCCAATTGAAAAAATTAAAACAACCAACTAGGAGTAATGAGACATAAACTTATGGGGGGTTCTCCTGGCACATTCCATTCAAATTTACAACCTAGGCAAACGACTTCCAGAACGGCTCTGCTGCCCTAGTACCCAGATTTGGGAATGGAGAAATGCTGCATCCTTGTGGCCGTTTCCCACAACAGCAGCTTTAAACCCACTGCAAAAGGTCACTAAATATTCACCAATTGCAGGTCTGTAAATGACACCTGCCCTCCAAAAAATACTGAGGTCGAAAATCGACCAAAATATTCTAGAGTGCAACCTTCCAAAAAGAAAATTTGAAGAGGTATATTGTACTCACAATTTTTTTCTTTTTTCTTTTAACAGAAAAGGAAAAGGCGTGGAAAAATGATGAATTGTAGGAATTTTTACAGACATGTAAACCCAAATTACAAAAACCTATCAGCTCACACCAGTCAGAATGGCCATCAACAAAAATGCTGCAAACAAGAAATGCTGACGTGATTGTGGAGAAATGCGTACCCTCGATTCTAAGGGGGACGTGGTAAGAGCCACTAATGAAAGCACAACTGAGGTGCCTTGAAAAGGTAAACGTTGAGCTACCATACCAGTCAATCAATCATACCCACTGCTGGGTCTATCACCTGAGAAAATGAAAATCAAAAATCGCAGGCTGGCAATCCTGCACTCCAGCAATATTTACCATAGGCAACACTTGGAAGCAACGAAAATGTCCATCAACAGAGGAATGCACCAAGAAGAAGTGGTCCATGTACACAATGGAATATTAGCCATGGAAAACATTGAAGCACTGCTCTTTGAGGCACCATAGATGAGCCTGGAGATAATCACAAAACATGAAGGAGGTCGGAAAGCAAAAGACCTATATCTTATATTATCACTTATGGCATTATCTAATAACTGACACAGATGAACATATTTCCAAAGAGAAAGACACTCACAGGCGTAGAAAACAAACTATGCTCATCTAAAAGGAAAGGAGGGGGGAAATTGAGAAATGAAGATTAGTGTTACTATACATATTCAAATACATATTATATACATGTATCAAAAAGATCGAACATATAGCAAGGGAGGTCGACGGAACACTGTAATATTTTATATGGGAAGAGGATCTGTACATTAATAGACATACATAATGTCCAAATGAACTAGATTGTGTACACCTAGGACAAACACTATTCTAAACTTTACCCAGATTTAAAAAATTTTAAAAACCAAGAAGAAGTAATGAGACATAAACTTATGGGGATTTCTCCAGGCAAATTCCATTCTAATTTACAACCTGGACAATGACTTCCAGAAAGGCTCTGCTGCCCTAGAACCCAGATTGGGGAATGGAGAAATGCTACCTCCTTGTGGACGTATCCCACAACAGCAGCTTTGAACTCACTGCAAAAGGTCACTAAATTTTCACCAACTTGCAGTTCTGTAAATTGCGCCTGCCCTCCAGAAAATTTCTGGGGTCAAAAATCGACCAAAAAATTCAGAAGAGGGCAACCTTCGAAGAAGACAATTTCAAGAGCTGTGTTGTACTCACGGTTTTTTCTTTTAAGAGAAAAGAAAAAGGCATAGGAATATGATGAATTTTAAAAATTTTCATGACATGCATACCCATATTACAAAACCCTATCAGCTCACAGCAGTCAGAATGGCCATTAGGAAAAATGCTGCAAAAAATAAACGGTGAAGGGAGTGTGGAGAAATGCGTACCCTCGGTTGTAAGGGGGGGCATGTAAAGAGCCACTAATGAAAACACAGTGTAGGTGCTTTGAAAAGGGAAACATTGAACTACCAGTCCATCAATCACAACCACTGCTTGGCCTATCACCTGAGAAAATGAGAATCAAAAAGTCACAGGCTGGGAAACCTGTATGCCAGCAATATTTACCATAGCCAGCACTTGGAAGAAATGAAAATGTCCATCAACCGAGGAATGCACCAAGAAGAAGTGGTCCACGTACACAATGGAATATTACTCTAATAATAAATATAAATTAAATTTAAAAACAAACAAAAGCAAGGAGACATCAACATTTGTGGGTTTATCCGGGCACATTGCACTCTAATTTATAACCGAAAAACACCACTGGCCGGTAGGACTGTTTCCCTAGTGCCAGCAAGGGGAACGTAGAAAGGCTGTCGCTCTCTGGCCGTTACCTGCAAAAGCAGGTTTAAAGCCTGAGCTAATGGTCACTTCATATGAACAAGTACTGCAGGGCTGTAAATGAAACCTGCCCTCAAAATGTCTTGAGGGAGATAATGGCCAAAATATTTCAAATGGTGACACATACTTTAAGAAAACACTTTGAAGAAATAAGCTCTCATCACAGCTGGAAAAATAAAAAGGACATGTCTTACAGCTCAATTTCAACGCATTATGAGACACATGCAAATTCAACCACAAAGAGGTATCAGCTCACACCACTCAGAATAACCATCAGCAAAAACTACAAAGAATAAATGCTGAAGGTGCTGGGAAGAAATGCATACCCTCCGCTTTAAGTGGGACGTAACCTGGAAAGAGCCACTAAAGAGAACGGAATAGAGGTGCCTTTAAAAGGTAAACATTGAGCTACCATATGATCCAGCAGACCTATTCCTGGACCTATAACCTAAGAAGACAGAATTGGAAGGACACAGGTACGCAAATCTGCATTGCATAGTATAACAATCGCCAAGATATGGAAGTAACCAAAAAGTCCAACGACAGATGGGTGGACAATGAAGAACTGCTACATGTACAGATGGAATATGAGCTAGTGAAAAAATGAAACAATGCCATTTGCAGCACCATAGATGAGTCTAGAAGTAATCACGCAACTTGCTGTAAGTGAGAAAGCGAAAGACACATATCCTATCATATCACATATAGGTGTTACCTAAAAAATGATACAAACAAAGGTATTTCCACAGAGAAACACTATCATAGATTCATTAAAAAAACTTATGGTTCACCAAATGGAAAGGTGTGAGGATTGGATACATTACCGTATAGAGGTTAACAGAGTGATACAAACATATGTGAAATATATAATCACCAAAGACCTACGCAATACCAAGAGAAGACTACTCAACATTGTATCGTAACCTACATGGGAAAAGGATCCGAAGAAAAATAGATATATGTCTATGTGTGAAAGAACCACATCTTGCACACCTAGAACAAACAAAACATTGTAATCAAGTTTGCTGTGATAAGAAATAAAAATTAAGTTAAAGATACCAACAAGAAGTAATGAGACATAAACTTAAAGGGCTTTTTCCTCGCACATTCCATTCTAATTTACAACCTAGAACACCACTTCCAGTAAGGCTCTGTTGCCCTAGTAACCAGATTTGGTAAAGGAGAAATGCTGCCGCCTTGTGGCCGATTCCCGCAACAGCAGCTTTTAACCCACAGCTAATGGTCACTTACCATTCACAAGGACTCAGGGCTGTAAAGGACACCTGCCCTCAAAATTGTGCTGAGGTAGGGAATGGATAAAAGAAATTCAAAACAGGCAAAATGTTCACGAAGCTCGTATGAAGAGGTAAGTTGTACTCACTCTCTTTTTAAAGAAAGGAAAATGGATAAAAGCTCAACCTCAGGAAGTATTAGACTCATGCAATCTAATCTACAAAAAGTTTTCAACTCACACCCGTCGACTGACCATTGGCAAAAAGTCTACAAACAATCAATGCTGAAGAGGTTTTAGAGAACTGTGTACCCTTCTAGCTGCTGGTGAGATGTAAAAGGGTTAAACGCTAATAATGAGAACAGAAAGGAGCTGCGTTGAAAAGGAAAAATTGAGGTACCATTCAATCCAGCAGGCGCACCAATGGGCCTCTCACCTGAGAAGACCAGAATGAAGAAGACCCGGGCTGCAAAAGCTGCACTGCAGCCTTATTCACAATAGACAAGACAGTGAAGCAACCAAAATGTCCATCAACAGATGAAAGGAAAAAGAAGAAGCGGTCCATGTACACAATGAATACTAGCCATGGAAAACAATGAAACACTGCTCTTTGAGACACCATAGATGATCTTGGAGATAATCACAGAACATGAGGTAAGTCGGAAAGCAAAAGTCCTATATCCTATGATATCACTTATACGCGTTCTCTAATAACTGACACAAATGAATATATTTCCACTGAGAAAGTCAATCACAGACTTATTAAAAAAAACTATGCTTATCTACAAGGAAAGGTGGGGGGAATGGATACATGAAGATTAGCGTTACCATATGTATACAAATACATATTATATACATATATCAAAAAGACCGACCATATAGCAAGGAAGGTTTACGGAACACTGTGTAATAATTTACACGGGAAGAGGATCTCTACATAAATAGGTATATAGAATATGTAGATGAACCAGAGTATGTACACCTTGGACAAGCAACATTCTAACCATTACCCCAATTGAAAAAATTAAAACAACCAACTAGGAGTAATGAGACATAAACTTATGGGGGGTTCTCCTGGCACATTCCATTCAAATTTACAACCTAGGCAAACGACTTCCAGAACGGCTCTGCTGCCCTAGTACCCAGATTTGGGAATGGAGAAATGCTGCATCCTTGTGGCCGTTTCCCACAACAGCAGCTTTAAACCCACTGCAAAAGGTCACTAAATATTCACCAATTGCAGGTCTGTAAATGACACCTGCCCTCCAAAAAATACTGAGGTCGAAAATCGACCAAAATATTCTAGAGTGCAACCTTCCAAAAAGAAAATTTGAAGAGGTATATTGTACTCACACTTTTTTTTCTTTTTTCTTTTAACAGAAAAGGAAAAGGCGTGGAAAAATGATGAATTGTAGGAATTTTTACAGACATGTAAACCCAAATTACAAAAACCTATCAGCTCACACCAGTCAGAATGGCCATCAACAAAAATGCTGCAAACAAGAAATGCTGACGTGATTGTGGAGAAATGCGTACCCTCGATTCTAAGGGGGACGTGGTAAGAGCCACTAATGAAAGCACAATTGAGGTGCCTTGAAAAGGTAAACGTTGAGCTACCATACCAGTCAATCAATCATACCCACTGCTGGGTCTATCACCTGAGAAAATGAAAATCAAAAATCGCAGGCTGGCAATCCTGCACTCCAGCAATATTTACCATAGGCAACACTTGGAAGCAATGAAAATGTCCATCAACAGAGGAATGCACCAAGAAGAAGTGGTCCATGTACACAATGGAATATTAGCCATGGAAAACATTGAAGCACTGCTCTTTGAGGCACCATAGATGAGCCTGGAGATAATCACAAAACATGAAGGAGGTCGGAAAGCAAAAGACCTATATCTTATATTATCACTTATGGCATTATCTAATAACTGACACAGATGAACATATTTCCAAAGAGAAAGACACTCACAGGCGTAGAAAACAAACTATGCTCATCTAAAAGGAAAGGAGGGGGGAAATTGAGAAATGAAGATTAGTGTTACTATACATATTCAAATACATATTATATACATGTATCAAAAAGATCGAACATATAGCAAGGGAGGTCGACGGAACACTGTAATATTTTATATGGGAAGAGGATCTGTACATTAATAGACATACATAATGTCCAAATGAACTAGATTGTGTACACCTAGGACAAACACTATTCTAAACTTTACCCAGATTTAAAAAATTTTAAAAACCAAGAAGAAGTAATGAGACATAAACTTATGGGGATTTCTCCAGGCAAATTCCATTCTAATTTACAACCTGGACAATGACTTCCAGAAAGGCTCTGCTGCCCTAGAACCCAGATTGGGGAATGGAGAAATGCTACCTCCTTGTGGACGTATCCCACAACAGCAGCTTTGAACTCACTGCAAAAGGTCACTAAATTTTCACCAACTTGCAGTTCTGTAAATTGCGCCTGCCCTCCAGAAAATTTCTGGGGTCAAAAATCGACCAAAAAATTCAGAAGAGGGCAACCTTCGAAGAAGACAATTTCAAGAGCTGTGTTGTACTCACGGTTTTTTCTTTTAAGAGAAAAGAAAAAGGCATAGGAATATGATGAATTTTAAAAATTTTCATGACATGCATACCCATATTACAAAACCCTATCAGCTCACAGCAGTCAGAATGGCCATTAGGAAAAATGCTGCAAAAAATAAACGGTGAAGGGAGTGTGGAGAAATGCGTACCCTCGGTTGTAAGGGGGGGCATGTAAAGAGCCACTAATGAAAACACAATGTAGGTGCTTTGAAAAGGGAAACATTGAACTACCAGTCCATCAATCACAACCACTGCTTGGCCTATCACCTGAGAAAATGAGAATCAAAAAGTCACAGGCTGGGAAACCTGTATGCCAGCAATATTTACCATAGCCAGCACTTGGAAGAAATGAAAATGTCCATCAACCGAGGAATGCACCAAGAAGAAGTGGTCCACGTACACAATGGAATATTACTCTAATAATAAATATAAATTAAATTTAAAAACAAACAAAAGCAAGGAGACATCAACATTTGTGGGTTTATCCGGGCACATTGCACTCTAATTTATAACCGAAAAACACCACTGGCCGGTAGGACTGTTTCCCTAGTGCCAGCAAGGGGAACGTAGAAAGGCTGTCGCTCTCTGGCCGTTACCTGCAAAAGCAGGTTTAAAGCCTGAGCTAATGGTCACTTCATATGAACAAGTACTGCAGGGCTGTAAATGAAACCTGCCCTCAAAATGTCTTGAGGGAGATAATGGCCAAAATATTTCAAATGGTGACACATACTTTAAGAAAACACTTTGAAGAAATAAGCTCTCATCACAGCTGGAAAAATAAAAAGGACATGTCTTACAGCTCAATTTCAACGCATTATGAGACACATGCAAATTCAACCACAAAGAGGTATCAGCTCACACCACTCAGAATAACCATCAGCAAAAACTACAAAGAATAAATGCTGAAGGTGCTGGGAAGAAATGCATACCCTCCGCTTTAAGTGGGACGTAACCTGGAAAGAGCCACTAAAGAGAACGGAATAGAGGTGCCTTTAAAAGGTAAACATTGAGCTACCATATGATCCAGCAGACCTATTCCTGGACCTATAACCTAAGAAGACAGAATTGGAAGGACACAGGTACGCAAATCTGCATTGCATAGTATAACAATCGCCAAGATATGGAAGTAACCAAAAAGTCCAACGACAGATGGGTGGACAATGAAGAACTGCTACATGTACAGATGGAATATGAGCTAGTGAAAAAATGAAACAATGCCATTTGCAGCACCATAGATGAGTCTAGAAGTAATCACGCAACTTGCTGTAAGTGAGAAAGCGGAAGACACATATCCTATCATATCACATATAGGTGTTACCTAAAAAATGATACAAACAAAGGTATTTCCACAGAGAAACACTATCATAGATTCATTAAAAAAACTTATGGTTCACCAAATGGAAAGGTGTGAGGATTGGATACATTACCGTATAGAGGTTAACAGAGTGATACAAACATATGTGAAATATATAATCACCAAAGACCTACGCAATACCAAGAGAAGACTACTCAACATTGTGTCGTAACCTACATGGGAAAAGGATCCGAAGAAAAATAGATATATGTCTATGTGTGAAAGAACCACATCTTGCACACCTAGAACAAACAAAACATTGTAATCAAGTTTGCTGTGATAAGAAATAAAAATTAAGTTAAAGATACCAACAAGAAGTAATGAGACATAAACTTAAAGGGCTTTTTCCTCGCACATTCCATTCTAATTTACAACCTAGAACACCACTTCCAGTAAGGCTCTGTTGCCCTAGTAACCAGATTTGGTAAAGGAGAAATGCTGCCGCCTTGTGGCCGATTCCCGCAACAGCAGCTTTTAACCCACAGCTAATGGTCACTTACCATTCACAAGGACTCAGGGCTGTAAAGGACACCTGCCCTCAAAATTGTGCTGAGGTAGGGAATGGATAAAAGAAATTCAAAACAGGCAAAATGTTCACGAAGCTCGTATGAAGAGGTAAGTTGTACTCACTCTCTTTTTAAAGAAAGGAAAATGGATAAAAGCTCAACCTCAGGAAGTATTAGACTCATGCAATCTAATCTACAAAAAGTTTTCAACTCACACCCGTCGACTGACCATTGGCAAAAAGTCTACAAACAATCAATGCTGAAGAGGTTTTAGAGAACTGTGTACCCTCTAGCTGCTGGTGAGATGTAAAAGGGTTAAACGCTAATAATGAGAACAGAAAGGAGCTGCGTTGAAAAGGAAAAATTGAGGTACCATTCAATCCAGCAGGCGCACCAATGGGCCTCTCACCTGAGAAGACCAGAATGAAGAAGACCCGGGCTGCAAAAGCTGCACTGCAGCCTTATTCACAATAGACAAGACAGTGAAGCAACCAAAATGTCCATCAACAGATGAAAGGAAAAAGAAGAAGCGGTCCATGTACACAATGAATACTAGCCATGGAAAACAATGAAACACTGCTCTTTGAGACACCATAGATGATCTTGGAGATAATCACAGAACATGAGGTAAGTCGGAAAGCAAAAGTCCTATATCCTATGATATCACTTATACGCGTTCTCTAATAACTGACACAAATGAACATATTTCCACTGAGAAAGTCAATCACAGACTTATTAAAAAAAACTATGCTTATCTACAAGGAAAGGTGGGGGGAATGGATACATGAAGATTAGCGTTACCATATGTATACAAATACATATTATATACATATATCAAAAAGACCGACCATATAGCAAGGAAGGTTTACGGAACACTGTGTAATAATTTACACGGGAAGAGGATCTCTACATAAATAGGTATATAGAATATGTAGATGAACCAGAGTATGTACACCTTGGACAAGCAACATTCTAACCATTACCCCAATTGAAAAAATTAAAACAACCAACTAGGAGTAATGAGACATAAACTTATGGGGGGTTCTCCTGGCACATTCCATTCAAATTTACAACCTAGGCAAACGACTTCCAGAACGGCTCTGCTGCCCTAGTACCCAGATTTGGGAATGGAGAAATGCTGCATCCTTGTGGCCGTTTCCCACAACAGCAGCTTTAAACCCACTGCAAAAGGTCACTAAATATTCACCAATTGCAGGTCTGTAAATGACACCTGCCCTCCAAAAAATACTGAGGTCGAAAATCGACCAAAATATTCTAGAGTGCAACCTTCCAAAAAGAAAATTTGAAGAGGTATATTGTACTCACACTTTTTTTTCTTTTTTCTTTTAACAGAAAAGGAAAAGGCGTGGAAAAATGATGAATTGTAGGAATTTTTACAGACATGTAAACCCAAATTACAAAAACCTATCAGCTCACACCAGTCAGAATGGCCATCAACAAAAATGCTGCAAACAAGAAATGCTGACGTGATTGTGGAGAAATGCGTACCCTCGATTCTAAGGGGGACGTGGTAAGAGCCACTAATGAAAGCACAATTGAGGTGCCTTGAAAAGGTAAACGTTGAGCTACCATACCAGTCAATCAATCATACCCACTGCTGGGTCTATCACCTGAGAAAATGAAAATCAAAAATCGCAGGCTGGCAATCCTGCACTCCAGCAATATTTACCATAGGCAACACTTGGAAGCAACGAAAATGTCCATCAACAGAGGAATGCACCAAGAAGAAGTGGTCCATGTACACAATGGAATATTAGCCATGGAAAACATTGAAGCACTGCTCTTTGAGGCACCATAGATGAGCCTGGAGATAATCACAAAACATGAAGGAGGTCGGAAAGCAAAAGACCTATATCTTATATTATCACTTATGGCATTATCTAATAACTGACACAGATGAACATATTTCCAAAGAGAAAGACACTCACAGGCGTAGAAAACAAACTATGCTCATCTAAAAGGAAAGGAGGGGGGAAATTGAGAAATGAAGATTAGTGTTACTATACATATTCAAATACATATTATATACATGTATCAAAAAGATCGAACATATAGCAAGGGAGGTCGACGGAACACTGTAATATTTTATATGGGAAGAGGATCTGTACATTAATAGACATACATAATGTCCAAATGAACTAGATTGTGTACACCTAGGACAAACACTATTCTAAACTTTACCCAGATTTAAAAAATTTTAAAAACCAAGAAGAAGTAATGAGACATAAACTTATGGGGATTTCTCCAGGCAAATTCCATTCTAATTTACAACCTGGACAATGACTTCCAGAAAGGCTCTGCTGCCCTAGAACCCAGATTGGGGAATGGAGAAATGCTACCTCCTTGTGGACGTATCCCACAACAGCAGCTTTGAACTCACTGCAAAAGGTCACTAAATTTTCACCAACTTGCAGTTCTGTAAATTGCGCCTGCCCTCCAGAAAATTTCTGGGGTCAAAAATCGACCAAAAAATTCAGAAGAGGGCAACCTTCGAAGAAGACAATTTCAAGAGCTGTGTTGTACTCACGGTTTTTTCTTTTAAGAGAAAAGAAAAAGGCATAGGAATATGATGAATTTTAAAAATTTTCATGACATGCATACCCATATTACAAAACCCTATCAGCTCACAGCAGTCAGAATGGCCATTAGGAAAAATGCTGCAAAAAATAAATGGTGAAGGGAGTGTGGAGAAATGCGTACCCTCGGTTGTAAGGGGGGGCATGTAAAGAGCCACTAATGAAAACACAATGTAGGTGCTTTGAAAAGGGAAACATTGAACTACCAGTCCATCAAGCACAACCACTGCTTGGCCTATCACCTGAGAAAATGAGAATCAAAAAGTCACAGGCTGGGAAACCTGTATGCCAGCAATATTTACCATAGCCAGCACTTGGAAGAAATGAAAATGTCCATCAACCGAGGAATGCACCAAGAAGAAGTGGTCCACGTACACAATGGAATATTACTCTAATAATAAATATAAATTAAATTTAAAAACAAACAAAAGCAAGGAGACATCAACATTTGTGGGTTTATCCGGGCACATTGCACTCTAATTTATAACCGAAAAACACCACTGGCCGGTAGGACTGTTTCCCTAGTGCCAGCAAGGGGAACGTAGAAAGGCTGTCGCTCTCTGGCCGTTACCTGCAAAAGCAGGTTTAAAGCCTGAGCTAATGGTCACTTCATATGAACAAGTACTGCAGGGCTGTAAATGAAACCTGCCCTCAAAATGTCTTGAGGGAGATAATGGCCAAAATATTTCAAATGGTGACACATACTTTAAGAAAACACTTTGAAGAAATAAGCTCTCATCACAGCTGGAAAAATAAAAAGGACATGTCTTACAGCTCAATTTCAACGCATTATGAGACACATGCAAATTCAACCACAAAGAGGTATCAGCTCACACCACTCAGAATAACCATCAGCAAAAACTACAAAGAATAAATGCTGAAGGTGCTGGGAAGAAATGCATACCCTCCGCTTTAAGTGGGACGTAACCTGGAAAGAGCCACTAAAGAGAACGGAATAGAGGTGCCTTTAAAAGGTAAACATTGAGCTACCATATGATCCAGCAGACCTATTCCTGGACCTATAACCTAAGAAGACAGAATTGGAAGGACACAGGTACGCAAATCTGCATTGCATAGTATAACAATCGCCAAGATATGGAAGTAACCAAAAAGTCCAACGACAGATGGGTGGACAATGAAGAACTGCTACATGTACAGATGGAATATGAGCTAGTGAAAAAATGAAACAATGCCATTTGCAGCACCATAGATGAGTCTAGAAGTAATCACGCAACTTGCTGTAAGTGAGAAAGCGGAAGACACATATCCTATCATATCACATATAGGTGTTACCTAAAAAATGATACAAACAAAGGTATTTCCACAGAGAAACACTATCATAGATTCATTAAAAAAACTTATGGTTCACCAAATGGAAAGGTGTGAGGATTGGATACATTACCGTATAGAGGTTAACAGAGTGATACAAACATATGTGAAATATATAATCACCAAAGACCTACGCAATACCAAGAGAAGACTACTCAACATTGTGTCGTAACCTACATGGGAAAAGGATCCGAAGAAAAATAGATATATGTCTATGTGTGAAAGAACCACATCTTGCACACCTAGAACAAACAAAACATTGTAATCAAGTTTGCTGTGATAAGAAATAAAAATTAAGTTAAAGATACCAACAAGAAGTAATGAGACATAAACTTAAAGGGCTTTTTCCTCGCACATTCCATTCTAATTTACAACCTAGAACACCACTTCCAGTAAGGCTCTGTTGCCCTAGTAACCAGATTTGGTAAAGGAGAAATGCTGCCGCCTTGTGGCCGATTCCCGCAACAGCAGCTTTTAACCCACAGCTAATGGTCACTTACCATTCACAAGGACTCAGGGCTGTAAAGGACACCTGCCCTCAAAATTGTGCTGAGGTAGGGAATGGATAAAAGAAATTCAAAACAGGCAAAATGTTCACGAAGCTAGTATGAAGAGGTAAGTTGTACTCACTCTCTTTTTAAAGAAAGGAAAATGGATAAAAGCTCAACCTCAGGAAGTATTAGACTCATGCAATCTAATCTACAAAAAGTTTTCAACTCACACCCGTCGACTGACCATTGGCAAAAAGTCTACAAACAATCAATGCTGAAGAGGTTTTAGAGAACTGTGTACCCTCTAGCTGCTGGTGAGATGTAAAAGGGTTAAACGCTAATAATGAGAACAGAAAGGAGCTGCGTTGAAAAGGAAAAATTGAGGTACCATTCAATCCAGCAGGCGCACCAATGGGCCTCTCACCTGAGAAGACCAGAATGAAGAAGACCCGGGCTGCAAAAGCTGCACTGCAGCCTTATTCACAATAGACAAGACAGTGAAGCAACCAAAATGTCCATCAACAGATGAAAGGAAAAAGAAGAAGCGGTCCATGTACACAATGAATACTAGCCATGGAAAACAATGAAACACTGCTCTTTGAGACACCATAGATGATCTTGGAGATAATCACAGAACATGAGGTAAGTCGGAAAGCAAAAGTCCTATATCCTATGATATCACTTATACGCGTTCTCTAATAACTGACACAAATGAACATATTTCCACTGAGAAAGTCAATCACAGACTTATTAAAAAAAACTATGCTTATCTACAAGGAAAGGTGGGGGGAATGGATACATGAAGATTAGCGTTACCATATGTATACAAATACATATTATATACATATATCAAAAAGACCGACCATATAGCAAGGAAGGTTTACGGAACACTGTGTAATAATTTACACGGGAAGAGGATCTCTACATAAATAGGTATATAGAATATGTAGATGAACCAGAGTATGTACACCTTGGACAAGCAACATTCTAACCATTACCCCAATTGAAAAAATTAAAACAACCAACTAGGAGTAATGAGACATAAACTTATGGGGGGTTCTCCTGGCACATTCCATTCAAATTTACAACCTAGGCAAATGACTTCCAGAACGGCTCTGCTGCCCTAGTACCCAGATTTGGGAATGGAGAAATGCTGCATCCTTGTGGCCGTTTCCCACAACAGCAGCTTTAAACCCACTGCAAAAGGTCACTAAATATTCACCAATTGCAGGTCTGTAAATGACACCTGCCCTCCAAAAAATACTGAGGTCGAAAATCGACCAAAATATTCTAGAGTGCAACCTTCCAAAAAGAAAATTTGAAGAGGTATATTGTACTCACACTTTTTTTTTCTTTTTTCTTTTAACAGAAAAGGAAAAGGCGTGGAAAAAGGATGAATTGTAGGAATTTTTACAGACATGTAAACCCAAATTACAAAAACCTATCAGCTCACACCAGTCAGAATGGCCATCAACAAAAATGCTGCAAACAAGAAATGCTGACGTGATTGTGGAGAAATGCGTACCCTCGATTCTAAGGGGGACGTGGTAAGAGCCACTAATGAAAGCACAATTGAGGTGCCTTGAAAAGGTAAACGTTGAGCTACCATACCAGTCAATCAATCATACCCACTGCTGGGTCTATCACCTGAGAAAATGAAAATCAAAAATCGCAGGCTGGCAATCCTGCACTCCAGCAATATTTACCATAGGCAACACTTGGAAGCAACGAAAATGTCCATCAACAGAGGAATGCACCAAGAAGAAGTGGTCCATGTACACAATGGAATATTAGCCATGGAAAACATTGAAGCACTGCTCTTTGAGGCACCATAGATGAGCCTGGAGATAATCACAAAACATGAAGGAGGTCGGAAAGCAAAAGACCTATATCTTATATTATCACTTATGGCATTATCTAATAACTGACACAGATGAACATATTTCCAAAGAGAAAGACACTCACAGGCGTAGAAAACAAACTATGCTCATCTAAAAGGAAAGGAGGGGGGAAATTGAGAAATGAAGATTAGTGTTACTATACATATTCAAATACATATTATATACATGTATCAAAAAGATCGAACATATAGCAAGGGAGGTCGACGGAACACTGTAATATTTTATATGGGAAGAGGATCTGTACATTAATAGACATACATAATGTCCAAATGAACTAGATTGTGTACACCTAGGACAAACACTATTCTAAACTTTACCCAGATTTAAAAAATTTTAAAAACCAAGAAGAAGTAATGAGACATAAACTTATGGGGATTTCTCCAGGCAAATTCCATTCTAATTTACAACCTGGACAATGACTTCCAGAAAGGCTCTGCTGCCCTAGAACCCAGATTGGGGAATGGAGAAATGCTACCTCCTTGTGGACGTATCCCACAACAGCAGCTTTGAACTCACTGCAAAAGGTCACTAAATTTTCACCAACTTGCAGTTCTGTAAATTGCGCCTGCCCTCCAGAAAATTTCTGGGGTCAAAAATCGACCAAAAAATTCAGAAGAGGGCAACCTTCGAAGAAGACAATTTCAAGAGCTGTGTTGTACTCACGGTTTTTTCTTTTAAGAGAAAAGAAAAAGGCATAGGAATATGATGAATTTTAAAAATTTTCATGACATGCATACCCATATTACAAAACCCTATCAGCTCACAGCAGTCAGAATGGCCATTAGGAAAAATGCTGCAAAAAATAAACGGTGAAGGGAGTGTGGAGAAATGCGTACCCTCGGTTGTAAGGGGGGGCATGTAAAGAGCCACTAATGAAAACACAATGTAGGTGCTTTGAAAAGGGAAACATTGAACTACCAGTCCATCAATCACAACCACTGCTTGGCCTATCACCTGAGAAAATGAGAATCAAAAAGTCACAGGCTGGGAAACCTGTATGCCAGCAATATTTACCATAGCCAGCACTTGGAAGAAATGAAAATGTCCATCAACCGAGGAATGCACCAAGAAGAAGTGGTCCACGTACACAATGGAATATTACTCTAATAATAAATATAAATTAAATTTAAAAACAAACAAAAGCAAGGAGACATCAACATTTGTGGGTTTATCCGGGCACATTGCACTCTAATTTATAACCGAAAAACACCACTGGCCGGTAGGACTGTTTCCCTAGTGCCAGCAAGGGGAACGTAGAAAGGCTGTCGCTCTCTGGCCGTTACCTGCAAAAGCAGGTTTAAAGCCTGAGCTAATGGTCACTTCATATGAACAAGTACTGCAGGGCTGTAAATGAAACCTGCCCTCAAAATGTCTTGAGGGAGATAATGGCCAAAATATTTCAAATGGTGACACATACTTTAAGAAAACACTTTGAAGAAATAAGCTCTCATCACAGCTGGAAAAATAAAAAGGACATGTCTTACAGCTCAATTTCAACGCATTATGAGACACATGCAAATTCAACCACAAAGAGGTATCAGCTCACACCACTCAGAATAACCATCAGCAAAAACTACAAAGAATAAATGCTGAAGGTGCTGGGAAGAAATGCATACCCTCCGCTTTAAGTGGGACGTAACCTGGAAAGAGCCACTAAAGAGAACGGAATAGAGGTGCCTTTAAAAGGTAAACATTGAGCTACCATATGATCCAGCAGACCTATTCCTGGACCTATAACCTAAGAAGACAGAATTGGAAGGACACAGGTACGCAAATCTGCATTGCATAGTATAACAATCGCCAAGATATGGAAGTAACCAAAAAGTCCAACGACAGATGGGTGGACAATGAAGAACTGCTACATGTACAGATGGAATATGAGCTAGTGAAAAAATGAAACAATGCCATTTGCAGCACCATAGATGAGTCTAGAAGTAATCACGCAACTTGCTGTAAGTGAGAAAGCGGAAGACACATATCCTATCATATCACATATAGGTGTTACCTAAAAAATGATACAAACAAAGGTATTTCCACAGAGAAACACTATCATAGATTCATTAAAAAAACTTATGGTTCACCAAATGGAAAGGTGTGAGGATTGGATACATTACCGTATAGAGGTTAACAGAGTGATACAAACATATGTGAAATATATAATCACCAAAGACCTACGCAATACCAAGAGAAGACTACTCAACATTGTGTCGTAACCTACATGGGAAAAGGATCCGAAGAAAAATAGATATATGTCTATGTGTGAAAGAACCACATCTTGCACACCTAGAACAAACAAAACATTGTAATCAAGTTTGCTGTGATAAGAAATAAAAATTAAGTTAAAGATACCAACAAGAAGTAATGAGACATAAACTTAAAGGGCTTTTTCCTCGCACATTCCATTCTAATTTACAACCTAGAACACCACTTCCAGTAAGGCTCTGTTGCCCTAGTAACCAGATTTGGTAAAGGAGAAATGCTGCCGCCTTGTGGCCGATTCCCGCAACAGCAGCTTTTAACCCACAGCTAATGGTCACTTACCATTCACAAGGACTCAGGGCTGTAAAGGACACCTGCCCTCAAAATTGTGCTGAGGTAGGGAATGGATAAAAGAAATTCAAAACAGGCAAAATGTTCACGAAGCTAGTATGAAGAGGTAAGTTGTACTCACTCTCTTTTTAAAGAAAGGAAAATGGATAAAAGCTCAACCTCAGGAAGTATTAGACTCATGCAATCTAATCTACAAAAAGTTTTCAACTCACACCCGTCGACTGACCATTGGCAAAAAGTCTACAAACAATCAATGCTGAAGAGGTTTTAGAGAACTGTGTACCCTCTAGCTGCTGGTGAGATGTAAAAGGGTTAAACGCTAATAATGAGAACAGAAAGGAGCTGCGTTGAAAAGGAAAAATTGAGGTACCATTCAATCCAGCAGGCGCACCAATGGGCCTCTCACCTGAGAAGACCAGAATGAAGAAGACCCGGGCTGCAAAAGCTGCACTGCAGCCTTATTCACAATAGACAAGACAGTGAAGCAACCAAAATGTCCATCAACAGATGAAAGGAAAAAGAAGAAGCGGCCCATGTACACAATGAATACTAGCCATGGAAAACAATGAAACACTGCTCTTTGAGACACCATAGATGATCTTGGAGATAATCACAGGACATGAGGTAAGTCGGAAAGCAAAAGTCCTATATCCTATGATATCACTTATACGCGTTCTCTAATAACTGACACAAATGAACATATTTCCACTGAGAAAGTCAATCACAGACTTATTAAAAAAAACTATGCTTATCTACAAGGAAAGGTGGGGGGAATGGATACATGAAGATTAGCGTTACCATATGTATACAAATACATATTATATACATATATCAAAAAGACCGACCATATAGCAAGGAAGGTTTACGGAACACTGTGTAATAATTTACACGGGAAGAGGATCTCTACATAAATAGGTATATAGAATATGTAGATGAACCAGAGTATGTACACCTTGGACAAGCAACATTCTAACCATTACCCCAATTGAAAAAATTAAAACAACCAACTAGGAGTAATGAGACATAAACTTATGGGGGGTTCTCCTGGCACATTCCATTCAAATTTACAACCTAGGCAAATGACTTCCAGAACGGCTCTGCTGCCCTAGTACCCAGATTTGGGAATGGAGAAATGCTGCATCCTTGTGGCCGTTTCCCACAACAGCAGCTTTAAACCCACTGCAAAAGGTCACTAAATATTCACCAATTGCAGGTCTGTAAATGACACCTGCCCTCCAAAAAATACTGAGGTCGAAAATCGACCAAAATATTCTAGAGTGCAACCTTCCAAAAAGAAAATTTGAAGAGGTATATTGTACTCACACTTTTTTTTTCTTTTTTCTTTTAACAGAAAAGGAAAAGGCGTGGAAAAAGGATGAATTGTAGGAATTTTTACAGACATGTAAACCCAAATTACAAAAACCTATCAGCTCACACCAGTCAGAATGGCCATCAACAAAAATGCTGCAAACAAGAAATGCTGACGTGATTGTGGAGAAATGCGTACCCTCGATTCTAAGGGGGACGTGGTAAGAGCCACTAATGAAAGCACAATTGAGGTGCCTTGAAAAGGTAAATGTTGAGCTACCATACCAGTCAATCAATCATACCCACTGCTGGGTCTATCACCTGAGAAAATGAAAATCAAAAATCGCAGGCTGGCAATCCTGCACTCCAGCAATATTTACCATAGGCAACACTTGGAAGCAACGAAAATGTCCATCAACAGAGGAATGCACCAAGAAGAAGTGGTCCATGTACACAATGGAATATTAGCCATGGAAAACATTGAAGCACTGCTCTTTGAGGCACCATAGATGAGCCTGGAGATAATCACAAAACATGAAGGAGGTCGGAAAGCAAAAGACCTATATCTTATATTATCACTTATGGCATTATCTAATAACTGACACAGATGAACATATTTCCAAAGAGAAAGACACTCACAGGCGTAGAAAACAAACTATGCTCATCTAAAAGGAAAGGAGGGGGGAAATTGAGAAATGAAGATTAGTGTTACTATACATATTCAAATACATATTATATACATGTATCAAAAAGATCGAACATATAGCAAGGGAGGTCGACGGAACACTGTAATATTTTATATGGGAAGAGGATCTGTACATTAATAGACATACATAATGTCCAAATGAACTAGATTGTGTACACCTAGGACAAACACTATTCTAAACTTTACCCAGATTTAAAAAATTTTAAAAACCAAGAAGAAGTAATGAGACATAAACTTATGGGGATTTCTCCAGGCAAATTCCATTCTAATTTACAACCTGGACAATGACTTCCAGAAAGGCTCTGCTGCCCTAGAACCCAGATTGGGGAATGGAGAAATGCTACCTCCTTGTGGACGTATCCCACAACAGCAGCTTTGAACTCACTGCAAAAGGTCACTAAATTTTCACCAACTTGCAGTTCTGTAAATTGCGCCTGCCCTCCAGAAAATTTCTGGGGTCAAAAATCGACCAAAAAATTCAGAAGAGGGCAACCTTCGAAGAAGACAATTTCAAGAGCTGTGTTGTACTCACGGTTTTTTCTTTTAAGAGAAAAGAAAAAGGCATAGGAATATGATGAATTTTAAAAATTTTCATGACATGCATACCCATATTACAAAACCCTATCAGCTCACAGCAGTCAGAATGGCCATTAGGAAAAATGCTGCAAAAAATAAACGGTGAAGGGAGTGTGGAGAAATGCGTACCCTCGGTTGTAAGGGGGGGCATGTAAAGAGCCACTAATGAAAACACAATGTAGGTGCTTTGAAAAGGGAAACATTGAACTACCAGTCCATCAATCACAACCACTGCTTGGCCTATCACCTGAGAAAATGAGAATCAAAAAGTCACAGGCTGGGAAACCTGTATGCCAGCAATATTTACCATAGCCAGCACTTGGAAGAAATGAAAATGTCCATCAACCGAGGAATGCACCAAGAAGAAGTGGTCCACGTACACAATGGAATATTACTCTAATAATAAATATAAATTAAATTTAAAAACAAACAAAAGCAAGGAGACATCAACATTTGTGGGTTTATCCGGGCACATTGCACTCTAATTTATAACCGAAAAACACCACTGGCCGGTAGGACTGTTTCCCTAGTGCCAGCAAGGGGAACGTAGAAAGGCTGTCGCTCTCTGGCCGTTACCTGCAAAAGCAGGTTTAAAGCCTGAGCTAATGGTCACTTCATATGAACAAGTACTGCAGGGCTGTAAATGAAACCTGCCCTCAAAATGTCTTGAGGGAGATAATGGCCAAAATATTTCAAATGGTGACACATACTTTAAGAAAACACTTTGAAGAAATAAGCTCTCATCACAGCTGGAAAAATAAAAAGGACATGTCTTACAGCTCAATTTCAACGCATTATGAGACACATGCAAATTCAACCACAAAGAGGTATCAGCTCACACCACTCAGAATAACCATCAGCAAAAACTACAAAGAATAAATGCTGAAGGTGCTGGGAAGAAATGCATACCCTCCGCTTTAAGTGGGACGTAACCTGGAAAGAGCCACTAAAGAGAACGGAATAGAGGTGCCTTTAAAAGGTAAACATTGAGCTACCATATGATCCAGCAGACCTATTCCTGGACCTATAACCTAAGAAGACAGAATTGGAAGGACACAGGTACGCAAATCTGCATTGCATAGTATAACAATCGCCAAGATATGGAAGTAACCAAAAAGTCCAACGACAGATGGGTGGACAATGAAGAACTGCTACATGTACAGATGGAATATGAGCTAGTGAAAAAATGAAACAATGCCATTTGCAGCACCATAGATGAGTCTAGAAGTAATCACGCAACTTGCTGTAAGTGAGAAAGCGGAAGACACATATCCTATCATATCACATATAGGTGTTACCTAAAAAATGATACAAACAAAGGTATTTCCACAGAGAAACACTATCATAGATTCATTAAAAAAACTTATGGTTCACCAAATGGAAAGGTGTGAGGATTGGATACATTACCGTATAGAGGTTAACAGAGTGATACAAACATATGTGAAATATATAATCACCAAAGACCTACGCAATACCAAGAGAAGACTACTCAACATTGTGTCGTAACCTACATGGGAAAAGGATCCGAAGAAAAATAGATATATGTCTATGTGTGAAAGAACCACATCTTGCACACCTAGAACAAACAAAACATTGTAATCAAGTTTGCTGTGATAAGAAATAAAAATTAAGTTAAAGATACCAACAAGAAGTAATGAGACATAAACTTAAAGGGCTTTTTCCTCGCACATTCCATTCTAATTTACAACCTAGAACACCACTTCCAGTAAGGCTCTGTTGCCCTAGTAACCAGATTTGGTAAAGGAGAAATGCTGCCGCCTTGTGGCCGATTCCCGCAACAGCAGCTTTTAACCCACAGCTAATGGTCACTTACCATTCACAAGGACTCAGGGCTGTAAAGGACACCTGCCCTCAAAATTGTGCTGAGGTAGGGAATGGATAAAAGAAATTCAAAACAGGCAAAATGTTCACGAAGCTAGTATGAAGAGGTAAGTTGTACTCACTCTCTTTTTAAAGAAAGGAAAATGGATAAAAGCTCAACCTCAGGAAGTATTAGACTCATGCAATCTAATCTACAAAAAGTTTTCAACTCACACCCGTCGACTGACCATTGGCAAAAAGTCTACAAACAATCAATGCTGAAGAGGTTTTAGAGAACTGTGTACCCTCTAGCTGCTGGTGAGATGTAAAAGGGTTAAACGCTAATAATGAGAACAGAAAGGAGCTGCGTTGAAAAGGAAAAATTGAGGTACCATTCAATCCAGCAGGCGCACCAATGGGCCTCTCACCTGAGAAGACCAGAATGAAGAAGACCCGGGCTGCAAAAGCTGCACTGCAGCCTTATTCACAATAGACAAGACAGTGAAGCAACCAAAATGTCCATCAACAGATGAAAGGAAAAAGAAGAAGCGGTCCATGTACACAATGAATACTAGCCATGGAAAACAATGAAACACTGCTCTTTGAGACACCATAGATGATCTTGGAGATAATCACAGAACATGAGGTAAGTCGGAAAGCAAAAGTCCTATATCCTATGATATCACTTATACGCGTTCTCTAATAACTGACACAAATGAACATATTTCCACTGAGAAAGTCAATCACAGACTTATTAAAAAAAACTATGCTTATCTACAAGGAAAGGTGGGGGGAATGGATACATGAAGATTAGCGTTACCATATGTATACAAATACATATTATATACATATATCAAAAAGACCGACCATATAGCAAGGAAGGTTTACGGAACACTGTGTAATAATTTACACGGGAAGAGGATCTCTACATAAATAGGTATATAGAATATGTAGATGAACCAGAGTATGTACACCTTGGACAAGCAACATTCTAACCATTACCCCAATTGAAAAAATTAAAACAACCAACTAGGAGTAATGAGACATAAACTTATGGGGGGTTCTCCTGGCACATTCCATTCAAATTTACAACCTAGGCAAATGACTTCCAGAACGGCTCTGCTGCCCTAGTACCCAGATTTGGGAATGGAGAAATGCTGCATCCTTGTGGCCGTTTCCCACAACAGCAGCTTTAAACCCACTGCAAAAGGTCACTAAATATTCACCAATTGCAGGTCTGTAAATGACACCTGCCCTCCAAAAAATACTGAGGTCGAAAATCGACCAAAATATTCTAGAGTGCAACCTTCCAAAAAGAAAATTTGAAGAGGTATATTGTACTCACACTTTTTTTTTCTTTTTTCTTTTAACAGAAAAGGAAAAGGCGTGGAAAAATGATGAATTGTAGGAATTTTTACAGACATGTAAACCCAAATTACAAAAACCTATCAGCTCACACCAGTCAGAATGGCCATCAACAAAAATGCTGCAAACAAGAAATGCTGACGTGATTGTGGAGAAATGCGTACCCTCGATTCTAAGGGGGACGTGGTAAGAGCCACTAATGAAAGCACAATTGAGGTGCCTTGAAAAGGTAAACGTTGAGCTACCATACCAGTCAATCAATCATACCCACTGCTGGGTCTATCACCTGAGAAAATGAAAATCAAAAATCGCAGGCTGGCAATCCTGCACTCCAGCAATATTTACCATAGGCAACACTTGGAAGCAACGAAAATGTCCATCAACAGAGGAATGCACCAAGAAGAAGTGGTCCATGTACACAATGGAATATTAGCCATGGAAAACATTGAAGCACTGCTCTTTGAGGCACCATAGATGAGCCTGGAGATAATCACAAAACATGAAGTAGGTCGGAAAGCAAAAGACCTATATCTTATATTATCACTTATGGCATTATCTAATAACTGACACAGATGAACATATTTCCAAAGAGAAAGACACTCACAGGCGTAGAAAACAAACTATGCTCATCTAAAAGGAAAGGAGGGGGGAAATTGAGAAATGAAGATTAGTGTTACTATACATATTCAAATACATATTATATACATGTATCAAAAAGATCGAACATATAGCAAGGGAGGTCGACGGAACACTGTAATATTTTATATGGGAAGAGGATCTGTACATTAATAGACATACATAATGTCCAAATGAACTAGATTGTGTACACCTAGGACAAACACTATTCTAAACTTTACCCAGATTTAAAAAATTTTAAAAACCAAGAAGAAGTAATGAGACATAAACTTATGGGGATTTCTCCAGGCAAATTCCATTCTAATTTACAACCTGGACAATGACTTCCAGAAAGGCTCTGCTGCCCTAGAACCCAGATTGGGGAATGGAGAAATGCTACCTCCTTGTGGACGTATCCCACAACAGCAGCTTTGAACTCACTGCAAAAGGTCACTAAATTTTCACCAACTTGCAGTTCTGTAAATTGCGCCTGCCCTCCAGAAAATTTCTGGGGTCAAAAATCGACCAAAAAATTCAGAAGAGGGCAACCTTCGAAGAAGACAATTTCAAGAGCTGTGTTGTACTCACGGTTTTTTCTTTTAAGAGAAAAGAAAAAGGCATAGGAATATGATGAATTTTAAAATTTTTCATGACATGCATACCCATATTACAAAACCCTATCAGCTCACAGCAGTCAGAATGGCCATTAGGAAAAATGCTGCAAAAAATAAACGGTGAGGGAGTGTGGAGAAATGCGTACCCTCGGTTGTAAGGGGGGGCATGTAAAGAGCCACTAATGAAAACACAATGTAGGTGCTTTGAAAAGGGAAACATTGAACTACCAGTCCATCAATCACAACCACTGCTTGGCCTATCACCTGAGAAAATGAGAATCAAAAAGTCACAGGCTGGGAAACCTGTATGCCAGCAATATTTACCATAGCCAGCACTTGGAAGAAATGAAAATGTCCATCAACCGAGGAATGCACCAAGAAGAAGTGGTCCACGTACACAATGGAATATTACTCTAATAATAAATATAAATTAAATTTAAAAACAAACAAAAGCAAGGAGACATCAACATTTGTGGGTTTATCCGGGCACATTGCACTCTAATTTATAACCGAAAAACACCACTGGCCGGTAGGACTGTTTCCCTAGTGCCAGCAAGGGGAACGTAGAAAGGCTGTCGCTCTCTGGCCGTTACCTGCAAAAGCAGGTTTAAAGCCTGAGCTAATGGTCACTTCATATGAACAAGTACTGCAGGGCTGTAAATGAAACCTGCCCTCAAAATGTCTTGAGGGAGATAATGGCCAAAATATTTCAAATGGTGACACATACTTTAAGAAAACACTTTGAAGAAATAAGCTCTCATCACAGCTGGAAAAATAAAAAGGACATGTCTTACAGCTCAATTTCAACGCATTATGAGACACATGCAAATTCAACCACAAAGAGGTATCAGCTCACACCACTCAGAATAACCATCAGCAAAAACTACAAAGAATAAATGCTGAAGGTGCTGGGAAGAAATGCATACCCTCCGCTTTAAGTGGGACGTAACCTGGAAAGAGCCACTAAAGAGAACGGAATAGAGGTGCCTTTAAAAGGTAAACATTGAGCTACCATATGATCCAGCAGACCTATTCCTGGACCTATAACCTAAGAAGACAGAATTGGAAGGACACAGGTACGCAAATCTGCATTGCATAGTATAACAATCGCCAAGATATGGAAGTAACCAAAAAGTCCAACGACAGATGGGTGGACAATGAAGAACTGCTACATGTACAGATGGAATATGAGCTAGTGAAAAAATGAAACAATGCCATTTGCAGCACCATAGATGAGTCTAGAAGTAATCACGCAACTTGCTGTAAGTGAGAAAGCGGAAGACACATATCCTATCATATCACATATAGGTGTTACCTAAAAAATGATACAAACAAAGGTATTTCCACAGAGAAACACTATCATAGATTCATTAAAAAAACTTATGGTTCACCAAATGGAAAGGTGTGAGGATTGGATACATTACCGTATAGAGGTTAACAGAGTGATACAAACATATGTGAAATATATAATCACCAAAGACCTACGCAATACCAAGAGAAGACTACTCAACATTGTGTCGTAACCTACATGGGAAAAGGATCCGAAGAAAAATAGATATATGTCTATGTGTGAAAGAACCACATCTTGCACACCTAGAACAAACAAAACATTGTAATCAAGTTTGCTGTGATAAGAAATAAAAATTAAGTTAAAGATACCAACAAGAAGTAATGAGACATAAACTTAAAGGGCTTTTTCCTCGCACATTCCATTCTAATTTACAACCTAGAACACCACTTCCAGTAAGGCTCTGTTGCCCTAGTAACCAGATTTGGTAAAGGAGAAATGCTGCCGCCTTGTGGCCGATTCCCGCAACAGCAGCTTTTAACCCACAGCTAATGGTCACTTACCATTCACAAGGACTCAGGGCTGTAAAGGACACCTGCCCTCAAAATTGTGCTGAGGTAGGGAATGGATAAAAGAAATTCAAAACAGGCAAAATGTTCACGAAGCTAGTATGAAGAGGTAAGTTGTACTCACTCTCTTTTTAAAGAAAGGAAAATGGATAAAAGCTCAACCTCAGGAAGTATTAGACTCATGCAATCTAATCTACAAAAAGTTTTCAACTCACACCCGTCGACTGACCATTGGCAAAAAGTCTACAAACAATCAATGCTGAAGAGGTTTTAGAGAACTGTGTACCCTCTAGCTGCTGGTGAGATGTAAAAGGGTTAAACGCTAATAATGAGAACAGAAAGGAGCTGCGTTGAAAAGGAAAAATTGAGGTACCATTCAATCCAGCAGGCGCACCAATGGGCCTCTCACCTGAGAAGACCAGAATGAAGAAGACCCGGGCTGCAAAAGCTGCACTGCAGCCTTATTCACAATAGACAAGACAGTGAAGCAACCAAAATGTCCATCAACAGATGAAAGGAAAAAGAAGAAGCGGTCCATGTACACAATGAATACTAGCCATGGAAAACAATGAAACACTGCTCTTTGAGACACCATAGATGATCTTGGAGATAATCACAGGACATGAGGTAAGTCGGAAAGCAAAAGTCCTATATCCTATGACATCACTTATACGCGTTCTCTAATAACTGACACAAATGAACATATTTCCACTGAGAAAGTCAATCACAGACTTATTAAAAAAAACTATGCTTATCTACAAGGAAAGGTGGGGGGAATGGATACATGAAGATTAGCGTTACCATATGTATACAAATACATATTATATACATATATCAAAAAGACCGACCATATAGCAAGGAAGGTTTACGGAACACTGTGTAATAATTTACACGGGAAGAGGATCTCTACATAAATAGGTATATAGAATATGTAGATGAACCAGAGTATGTACACCTTGGACAAGCAACATTCTAACCATTACCCCAATTGAAAAAATTAAAACAACCAACTAGGAGTAATGCGACATAAACTTATGGGGGGTTCTCCTGGCACATTCCATTCAAATTTACAACCTAGGCAAATGACTTCCAGAACGGCTCTGCTGCCCTAGTACCCAGATTTGGGAATGGAGAAATGCTGCATCCTTGTGGCCGTTTCCCACAACAGCAGCTTTAAACCCACTGCAAAAGGTCACTAAATATTCACCAATTGCAGGTCTGTAAATGACACCTGCCCTCCAAAAAATACTGAGGTCGAAAATCGACCAAAATATTCTAGAGTGCAACCTTCCAAAAAGAAAATTTGAAGAGGTATATTGTACTCACACTTTTTTTTTCTTTTTTCTTTTAACAGAAAAGGAAAAGGCGTGGAAAAATGATGAATTGTAGGAATTTTTACAGACATGTAAACCCAAATTACAAAAACCTATCAGCTCACACCAGTCAGAATGGCCATCAACAAAAATGCTGCAAACAAGAAATGCTGACGTGATTGTGGAGAAATGCGTACCCTCGATTCTAAGGGGGACGTGGTAAGAGCCACTAATGAAAGCACAATTGAGGTGCCTTGAAAAGGTAAACGTTGAGCTACCATACCAGTCAATCAATCATACCCACTGCTGGGTCTATCACCTGAGAAAATGAAAATCAAAAATCGCAGGCTGGCAATCCTGCACTCCAGCAATATTTACCATAGGCAACACTTGGAAGCAACGAAAATGTCCATCAACAGAGGAATGCACCAAGAAGAAGTGGTCCATGTACACAATGGAATATTAGCCATGGAAAACATTGAAGCACTGCTCTTTGAGGCACCATAGATGAGCCTGGAGATAATCACAAAACATGAAGTAGGTCGGAAAGCAAAAGACCTATATCTTATATTATCACTTATGGCATTATCTAATAACTGACACAGATGAACATATTTCCAAAGAGAAAGACACTCACAGGCGTAGAAAACAAACTATGCTCATCTAAAAGGAAAGGAGGGGGGAAATTGAGAAATGAAGATTAGTGTTACTATACATATTCAAATACATATTATATACATGTATCAAAAAGATCGAACATATAGCAAGGGAGGTCGACGGAACACTGTAATATTTTATATGGGAAGAGGATCTGTACATTAATAGACATACATAATGTCCAAATGAACTAGATTGTGTACACCTAGGACAAACACTATTCTAAACTTTACCCAGATTTAAAAAATTTTAAAAACCAAGAAGAAGTAATGAGACATAAACTTATGGGGATTTCTCCAGGCAAATTCCATTCTAATTTACAACCTGGACAATGACTTCCAGAAAGGCTCTGCTGCCCTAGAACCCAGATTGGGGAATGGAGAAATGCTACCTCCTTGTGGACGTATCCCACAACAGCAGCTTTGAACTCACTGCAAAAGGTCACTAAATTTTCACCAACTTGCAGTTCTGTAAATTGCGCCTGCCCTCCAGAAAATTTCTGGGGTCAAAAATCGACCAAAAAATTCAGAAGAGGGCAACCTTCGAAGAAGACAATTTCAAGAGCTGTGTTGTACTCACGGTTTTTTCTTTTAAGAGAAAAGAAAAAGGCATAGGAATATGATGAATTTTAAAATTTTTCATGACATGCATACCCATATTACAAAACCCTATCAGCTCACAGCAGTCAGAATGGCCATTAGGAAAAATGCTGCAAAAAATAAACGGTGAGGGAGTGTGGAGAAATGCGTACCCTCGGTTGTAAGGGGGGGCATGTAAAGAGCCACTAATGAAAACACAATGTAGGTGCTTTGAAAAGGGAAACATTGAACTACCAGTCCATCAATCACAACCACTGCTTGGCCTATCACCTGAGAAAATGAGAATCAAAAAGTCACAGGCTGGGAAACCTGTATGCCAGCAATATTTACCATAGCCAGCACTTGGAAGAAATGAAAATGTCCATCAACCGAGGAATGCACCAAGAAGAAGTGGTCCACGTACACAATGGAATATTACTCTAATAATAAATATAAATTAAATTTAAAAACAAACAAAAGCAAGGAGACATCAACATTTGTGGGTTTATCCGGGCACATTGCACTCTAATTTATAACCGAAAAACACCACTGGCCAGTAGGACTGTTTCCCTAGTGCCAGCAAGGGGAACGTAGAAAGGCTGTCGCTCTCTGGCCGTTACCTGCAAAAGCAGGTTTAAAACCTTATCTAATGTTCACTTCATATGAACAAGTACTGCAGGGCTGTAAATGAAACCTGCCCTCAAAATGTCTTGAGGGAGATAATGGCCAAAATATTTCAAATGGTGACACATACTTTAAGAAAACACTTTGAAGAAATAAGCTCTCATCACAGCTGGAAAAATAAAAAGGACATGTCTTACAGCTCAATTTCAACGCATTATGAGACACATGCAAATTCAACCACAAAGAGGTATCAGCTCACACCACTCAGAATAACCATCAGCAAAAACTACAAAGAATAAATGCTGAAGGTGCTGGGAAGAAATGCATACCCTCCGCTTTAAGTGGGACGTAACCTGGAAAGAGCCACTAAAGAGAACGGAATAGAGGTGCCTTTAAAAGGTAAACATTGAGCTACCATATGATCCAGCAGACCTATTCCTGGACCTATAACCTAAGAAGACAGAATTGGAAGGACACAGGTACGCAAATCTGCATTGCATAGTATAACAATCGCCAAGATATGGAAGTAACCAAAAAGTCCAACGACAGATGGGTGGACAATGAAGAACTGCTACATGTACAGATGGAATATGAGCTAGTGAAAAAATGAAACAATGCCATTTGCAGCACCATAGATGAGTCTAGAAGTAATCACGCAACTTGCTGTAAGTGAGAAAGCGAAAGACACATATCCTATCATATCACATATAGGTGTTACCTAAAAAATGATACAAACAAAGGTATTTCCACAGAGAAACACTATCATAGATTCATTAAAAAAACTTATGGTTCACCAAATGGAAAGGTGTGAGGATTGGATACATTACCGTATAGAGGTTAACAGAGTGATACAAACATATGTGAAATATATAATCACCAAAGACCTACGCAATACCAAGAGAAGACTACTCAACATTGTGTCGTAACCTACATGGGAAAAGGATCCGAAGAAAAATAGATATATGTCTATGTGTGAAAGAACCACATCTTGCACACCTAGAACAAACAAAACATTGTAATCAAGTTTGCTGTGATAAGAAATAAAAATTAAGTTAAAGATACCAACAAGAAGTAATGAGACATAAACTTAAAGGGCTTTTTCCTCGCACATTCCATTCTAATTTACAACCTAGAACACCACTTCCAGTAAGGCTCTGTTGCCCTAGTAACCAGATTTGGTAAAGGAGAAATGCTGCCGCCTTGTGGCCGATTCCCGCAACAGCAGCTTTTAACCCACAGCTAATGGTCACTTACCATTCACAAGGACTCAGGGCTGTAAAGGACACCTGCCCTCAAAATTGTGCTGAGGTAGGGAATGGATAAAAGAAATTCAAAACAGGCAAAATGTTCACGAAGCTCGTATGAAGAGGTAAGTTGTACTCACTCTCTTTTTAAAGAAAGGAAAATGGATAAAAGCTCAACCTCAGGAAGTATTAGACTCATGCAATCTAATCTACAAAAAGTTTTCAACTCACACCCGTTGACTGACCATTGGCAAAAAGTCTACAAACAATCAATGCTGAAGAGGTTTTAGAGAACTGTGTACCCTCTAGCTGCTGGTGAGATGTAAAAGGGTTAAACGCTAATAATGAGAACAGAAAGGAGCTGCGTTGAAAAGGAAAAATTGAGGTACCATTCAATCCAGCAGGCGCACCAATGGGCCTCTCACCTGAGAAGACCAGAATGAAGAAGACCCGGGCTGCAAAAGCTGCACTGCAGCCTTATTCACAATAGACAAGACAGTGAAGCAACCAAAATGTCCATCAACAGATGAAAGGAAAAAGAAGAAGCGGTCCATGTACACAATGAATACTAGCCATGGAAAACAATGAAACACTGCTCTTTGAGACACCATAGATGATCTTGGAGATAATCACAGAACATGAGGTAAGTCGGAAAGCAAAAGTCCTATATCCTATGATATCACTTATACGCGTTCTCTAATAACTGACACAAATGAACATATTTCCACTGAGAAAGTCAATCACAGACTTATTAAAAAAAACTATGCTTATCTACAAGGAAAGGTGGGGGGAATGGATACATGAAGATTAGCGTTACCATATGTATACAAATACATATTATATACATATATCAAAAAGACCGACCATATAGCAAGGAAGGTTTACGGAACACTGTGTAATAATTTACACGGGAAGAGGATCTCTACATAAATAGGTATATAGAATATGTAGATGAACCAGAGTATGTACACCTTGGACAAGCAACATTCTAACCATTACCCCAATTGAAAAAATTAAAACAACCAACTAGGAGTAATGAGACATAAACTTATGGGGGGTTCTCCTGGCACATTCCATTCAAATTTACAACCTAGGCAAACGACTTCCAGAACGGCTCTGCTGCCCTAGTACCCAGATTTGGGAATGGAGAAATGCTGCATCCTTGTGGCCGTTTCCCACAACAGCAGCTTTAAACCCACTGCAAAAGGTCACTAAATATTCACCAATTGCAGGTCTGTAAATGACACCTGCCCTCCAAAAAATACTGAGGTCGAAAATCGACCAAAATATTCTAGAGTGCAACCTTCCAAAAAGAAAATTTGAAGAGGTATATTGTACTCACACTTTTTTTTCTTTTTTCTTTTAACAGAAAAGGAAAAGGCGTGGAAAAATGATGAATTGTAGGAATTTTTACAGACATGTAAACCCAAATTACAAAAACCTATCAGCTCACACCAGTCAGAATGGCCATCAACAAAAATGCTGCAAACAAGAAATGCTGACGTGATTGTGGAGAAATGCGTACCCTCGATTCTAAGGGGGACGTGGTAAGAGCCACTAATGAAAGCACAATTGAGGTGCCTTGAAAAGGTAAACGTTGAGCTACCATACCAGTCAATCAATCATACCCACTGCTGGGTCTATCACCTGAGAAAATGAAAATCAAAAATCGCAGGCTGGCAATCCTGCACTCCAGCAATATTTACCATAGGCAACACTTGGAAGCAACGAAAATGTCCATCAACAGAGGAATGCACCAAGAAGAAGTGGTCCATGTACACAATGGAATATTAGCCATGGAAAACATTGAAGCACTGCTCTTTGAGGCACCATAGATGAGCCTGGAGATAATCACAAAACATGAAGTAGGTCGGAAAGCAAAAGACCTATATCTTATATTATCACTTATGGCATTATCTAATAACTGACACAGATGAACATATTTCCAAAGAGAAAGACACTCACAGGCGTAGAAAACAAACTATGCTCATCTAAAAGGAAAGGAGGGGGGAAATTGAGAAATGAAGATTAGTGTTACTATACATATTCAAATACATATTATATACATGTATCAAAAAGATCGAACATATAGCAAGGGAGGTCGACGGAACACTGTAATATTTTATATGGGAAGAGGATCTGTACATTAATAGACATACATAATGTCCAAATGAACTAGATTGTGTACACCTAGGACAAACACTATTCTAAACTTTACCCAGATTAAAAAAAATTTAAAAACCAAGAAGACGTAATGAGACATAAACTTATGGGGATTTCTCCTGGCAAATTCCATTCTAATTTACAACCTAGGACAATGACTTCCAGAAAGGCTCTGCTGCCCTAGTACCCAGCTTGGGGAATGGAGATATGCTACCTCCTTGTGGACGTTTCCCAGAACAGCAGCTTTGAACCCACTGCAAAAGGTCACTAAATTTTCACCAACTTGCAGTTCTGTAAATGGCACCTGCCCTCCAGAAAATTTCTGGGGTCAAAAATCGCCCAAAAAACTCAGAAGAGGGCAACCTTCGAAGAAGACAATTTCAAGAGCTATATTGTACTCACGGTTTCTACTTTTAAGAGAAATGAAAAAGGTGTAGGAATATGACGAATTTTAAAAATTTTCATGACATGCATACCCATATTACAAAACCTATCAGGTCACAGCACACAGAATGGCCATTAGGAAAAATGCTGCAAAAAATAAACGGTGAATGGTGTGCGGAGAAATGCTTACCCTCGGTTGTAAGGGGGGGCATGTAAAGAGCCACTAATGAAAACACAATGTAGGTTCTTTGAAAAGGGAAACATTGAACTACCAGTCCATCAATCACAACCACTGCTTGGCCTATCACGTGAGAAAATGAGAATCAAAAGTCACAGACTGAAAAACCTGTACGCCAGCAATATTTACCATAGCCAGCACTTGGAAGCAATGAAAATGTCCATCAACCGAGGAATGCACCAAGAAGAAGTGGTCCACATACACAATGGAATATTACTCTAATAATAAATATAAATTAAATTTAAAAACAAACAAAAGCAAGGAGACATCATCATTTGTGGGTCTATCCAGGCACATTGTACTCTAATTTATAACCGAAGAACACCACGGGCTGGTAGGTCTGTTTCCCTTGTACGAGAATGGGGAACGTAGAAAGGATGCCGCACTCTGGCCGTTACCTGCAAAAGCAGGTTTAAAACCTTATCTAATGTTCACTTCATATGAACAAGTACTGCAGGGCTGTAAATGAAACCTGCCCTCAAAATGTCTTGAGGGAGATAATGGCCAATATATTTCCAATGGTGACACATACTTTAAGAATACACTTTGAATAAATAAGCTCTAATCACAGCTGGAAAAATAAAAAGGACATGTCTTACAGCTCAATTTCAACGCATTATGAGACACATGCAAATTCAACCACAAAGAGGTATCAGCTCACACCACTCAGAATAACCATCAGCAAAAACTACAAAGAATAAATCCTGAAGGTGCTGGGAAGAAATACATACCCTCCACTTTAAGTGGGACGTAACCTGGAAAGAGCCACTAAGGAGAACGGAATAGAAGTGCCTTTTAAAGGTAAACATTGAGCTACCATATGATCCAGCAGACCTATTCCTGGACCTAAAAACTAAGAAGACAGAATTGGAAGGACACAGGCACGCAAATCTGCATTGCATAGTATTACAATAGCCAAGTTATGGAAGTAACCAAAAAGTCCACCGACAGATGGGTGGACAAAGAAGAACTGCTACCTGTTCAGATGGAATATGAGCTAGTGAAAAAATGAAACAATGCCATTTGCAGCACCATAGATGAGTCTAGTAGTAATCACGCAACTTGGAGTAAGTGAGAAAGCGAAAGACACATATCCTATCATATCACATATAGGTGTTACCTAAAAAATGATACAAACAAAGGTATTTCCACAGAGAAACACCATCATAGATTCATTAAAAAAACTTATGGTTCACCAAATGGAAAGGTGTGAGGATTGGATACATTACCGTATTGAGGTTAACAGAGTGATACAAACATATGTGAAATATATAATCACCAAAGACCTACGCAATACCAAGAGAAGACTACTCAACATTGTGTCGTAACCTACATGGGAAAAGGATCCGAAGAAAAATAGATATATGTATATGTGTGAAAGAACCACATCTTGCACACCTAGAACAAACAAAACATTGTAATCAAGTTTGCTGTGATAAAAAATAAAAATTAAGTTCAAATTACCAACAAGAAGTAATGAGACATAAACTTAAAGGGGTTTTTCCTCGCACATTCCATTCTAATTTACCACCTAGAACACCACTTCCAGTAAGGCTCTGTTGCCCTAGTAACCAGATTTGGTCTAGGAGAAATGCTGGGGCCTTGTGGCCGATTCCCGCAAGAGCAGTTTTTAACCCACAGCTAATGGTCACTTACCATTCACAAGGACTCAGGGCTGTAAAGGACACCTGCCCTCAAAATTGTGCGTAGGTAGGGAATGGATAAAAAAAAAATTGAAAACAGGCAAAATTTTCAAGAAGATAGTATGAAGAGGTAAGTTTTACTCACTCTCTTTTTAAAGAAAGGAAAATGGATAAAAGCTCCACCTCAGGAAGTATTAGACTCATGCTATCTAACCTACAAAAAGTTTTCAACTCACACCAGTCGACTGACCATTGGCAAAAAGTCTACAAACAATCAATGCTGAAGAGGTTTTAGAGAACTGTGTACCCTCTAGCTGCTGGTGAGATGTAAAAGGGTTAAACGCTAATAATGAGAACAGAAAGAAGCTGCGTTGAAAAGGAAAAATTGAGGTACCATTCAATCCAGCAGGCGAACCAATGGGCTTTTCACCTGAGAAGACCAGAATGAAGAAGACCCGGGCTGCAAAAGCTGCACTGCAGGCTTATTCACAATAGACAAGACAGTGAAGCAACCAAAATGTTCATCAACAGATAAAAGGATAAAGAAGAAGTGGTCCATGTGCACAATGAATACTAGCCATGGAAATCAATGAAACACTGCTCTTTGAGGCACCATAGATGATCTTGGAGATAATCACAGAACATGAGGTAAGTCGGAAAGCAAAAGTCCTATATTCTATGATATCACTTAGAGGCGTTATCTAATAACTGACACAAATGAACATATTTCCACAGAGAAAGTCAATCACAGACTTATTAAAAAAAAACTATGCTTATCTAAAAGGAAAGGTGGGGGGAATGGATAAATGAAGATTTGCGTTACCATATGTATACAAATACATATTATATACATATATCAAAAGGAACGACCATATAGCAAGGAAAGTTTATGGAACACTCTGTAATAATTTACACGGGAAGAGGATCTCTACATAAATAGGTATATAGAATATGTAGATGAACCAGAGTGTGTACTCATTGGACAAGCAACATTCTAACCATTACCCCAATTGAAAAAATTAAAACAACCAACTAGGAGTAATGAGACATAAACTTATGGGGAGTTTTCCTGGCACATTCCATTCAAATTTACAACCTAGGCAAACGACTTCCAGAACGGCTCTGCTGCCCTACTACCCAGATTTGGGAATGGAGAAATGCTGCATCCTTGTGGCCATTTCCCACAACAGCAGCTTTAAACCCACTGCAAAAGGTCACTAAATATTCACCAATTGCAGGTCTGTAAATGACACTGGCCCTCCAAAATATACTGAGGTCTAAAATCGACCAAAAAACTCTAGAGTACAACCTTCCAATAAGAAAATTTGAAGAGGTATATTATACTCACACTTTTTTTCTTTTAAGAGAAAAGAAAAAGGCGTGGATAAATGATGAATTGTAGGAATTTTTACAGACATGTAAACCCAAATTACAAAAACCTATCAGCTCAGAGCAGTCAGAATGACCATCAACAAAAATGCTGCAAACAATAAATGCTGACGTGATTGTGGAGAAATGCGTGCCCTCGATGCTAAGGGGGACGTGGTAAGAGCCACTAATGACAGCACAATTGAGGTGCCTTGAAAAGGTAAACGTTGAGCTACCATACCAGTCAATCAATCATACCCACTGCTGGGTCTATCACCTGAGAAAATGAAAATCAAAAATCACAGGCTGGCAATCCTGCACTCCAGCAATATTTACCATAGGCAACACTTGGAAGCAACGAAAATGTCCATCAACAGAGGAATGCACCATGAAAAAGTGGTCCATGTACACAATGGAATATTAGCCATGGAAAACATTGAAGCACTGCTCTTTGAGGCACCATAGATGAGCCTGGAGATAATCACAAAACATGAAGTAGGTCGGAAAGCAAAAGACCTATAGCCTATATTATCACTTATGGCATTATCTAATAATTGACACAGATGAACATATTTCCAAAGAGAAAGACACTCACAGGCTTAGAAAACAAAGTATGCTCATCTAAAAGGAAAGGAGGGGGGAAATTGAGAAATGAAGATTAGTGTTACTATCCATATACAAATACATATTATATATATGTATCAAAAAGACCGAACATATAGCAAGGGAGGTCGATGGAACACTGTAATATTTTACATGGTAAGAGGATCTGTACATTAATAGACATACATAACGTACAAATGAACCAGATTGTGTACACCTAGGAGAAACAATAGTCTAAACTTTACCCAGATTAAAAAAATTTTAAAAACCAAGAAGAAGTAATGAGACATAAACTTATGGGGATTTCTCCTGGCAAATTCCATTCTAATTTACAACCTAGGACAATGACTTCCAGAAAGGCTCTGCTGCCCTAGTACCCAGCTTGGGTAATGGGGAAATGCTACCTCCTTGTGGACGTATCCCACAACAGCAGCTTTGAACCCAATGGAAAGGGTCACTAAATTTTCACCAACTTGCAGTTCTGTAAATGACACCTGCCCTCCAGAAAATTTCTGGGGTCAAAAACCGACCAAAAAATTCAAAAGAGGGCAACCTTCGAAGAAGACAATTTCAAGAGCTATATTGTACTCACGGTTTTTTCTTTTAAGAGAAACGAAAAAGGCGTAGGGATATGATGAATTTTAAATATTTTACTGACATGCATACCCATATTACAAAAACCTATCAGCTCACAGCAGTCAGAATGGCCATTAGGAAAAATGCTGCGAAAAATAAATGGTGAAGTGAGTGTGGAGAAATGCGTACCCTCGGTTTTAAGGGGGGGCATGTAAAGACCCACTAATGAAAACACAATGTAGGTTCTTTGAAAAGGGAAACATTGAGCTACCAGTCAATCAATCACAACCACTGCTTGGCCTATCACCTGAGAAAATGAGAATCAAAAAGTCACAGGCTGGGAAACCTGTATGCCAGCAATATTTACCATAGCCAGCACTTGGAAGCAATGAAAATATCCATCAACCGAGGAATGCACCAAGAAGAAGTGATCCATGTACACAATGGAATATAAGCCATGGAAAATAATGAAGCACTGCTCTTTGAGGCACCATAGATGAGCCTGGAGATAATCACAAAACATGAGGTATGTCGGAAAGCAAAAGACCTATACCCTATGATATCACTTATGGTGTTATCTAATAACTGACAGAAATGGACATATTTCCAAAGAGAAAGACACTCACGTGCTTAGAAATCAAACTCTGCTCATGTATAAGGAAAGGTGGGGGCAATGGATAAATGAAGATTAGTGTTACTATACATATATATACATATTATATACATATATCAAAAAGCCAGACCATATATTAAGGGGGGTCTACGGAACACTCTGTAATATTTTACATGGGAAGAGGATCTGTACATGAATCGACGTATATAATGTATAAATGAACCCCACTGTGTACACTTAGGACAAACAATATTCTAATCCTAACACCGATTTAAAAAATTTAAAAAACGAAGAAGAAGTAATGAGACATAAACATATGGGGCTATCTCCTGGCACATTCCATTCTAATTTACAACCTAGGAACACGACTTCCAGAAAGGCTCGTGCCCTAGTACCCAGATTTGGGAATGGAGAAATGGTACCTCATTGTGGCCGTTTCCCACAACAGAAGCTTTAAACCCATTTCTTAAGGTCACTAAGTATTCAGATAACCGTAGTCCTGTAAATGACACCTACCCTCCAAAACAATCCTGGGGTTGAAAATTGACCAAAAAATTCAAATGAGGGCAACGTTCCAAGAAGACACTTTCAAGAGGTATATTGTACTCACACTTTTTTCTTTTTTTTTAAACAGGAAATAAAAGGTGTGGAAAACTGATCAATTTTAGAAATTTTAATGACATGAACACCCATAGTACAAAAACCTATCAGCTCACAGCAGTCAGAATGGCCATTAGGAAAAATGCTGCAAAAAATAAATGCTGAAGTGAGTGTGGAGAAATGCGTACCCTCGCTTGTAAGGGGGGGCATGTAAAGAGCCACTAATGAAAACACAATGTAGGTGCTTTGAAAAGGGAAACATTGAGCTACCAGTCAATCAATCACAACCACTGCTGGGCCTATCACCTGAGAAAATGAAAATCATAAAGTCACAGGCTGGCAATCCCGCACTCCAGCACTATTTACCATAGCCAATACTTGGAAGCAACAAAAATGTCCATCAACCGAGGAATGCAAGACGAAGTGGTCCATGTACACAATGGAATATTACTCCAATAATAAATATAAATTAAATCTAAAAAACAAAACTAAAGTAAGGAAACATCAGCATTTGTGTGTTTTTCCGGGCACATTGCACTCTAATTTATAACCGAGGGCCACCAGTGGCCGGAAAGTGTGTTTCCCTAGTTACCAGAGTGGGGAACATAGAAAGGCTGCCGCCTTCTGGCTGTTACCTGCAAAAGCAGCTTTAAAGCCTGTGCTAATGGTCACTTCATGTGAACAAGTAATGCAGGGCTGTAAGTGAAACCTGCCCTCAAAATGTCTTGAGGGAGGTAATGGCCAAAAAAGGTCAAAATGTGACACATACTTTAAGTAAACACTTTGAAGAACTAAGCTGTAATCACAGTTTGATAAATAAAAAGGACATGCTTTAAAGCTCAGTTTCAACAGATTATGGAACACATGCAAGTTCAACCACAAAGAGGTCTCAGCTCGTACCTGTCAGAATAACCATCAGCAATAAAACTACAAACAATAAATACTGAAGGTGTTTTGGAGAAATGCATACCCTCAACTTTAAGTTGGACGTAACCTGGAAAGAGCCACTAATGAGAACTGAATGGTGGTGCCCTTAAAACGTACACCCTGAGCTACCGTATGATACAGCAAGCCCACTCCTTGGCCTATAACATAGGAAGATAGATCTGGAAAGACACAGGCAAGCAAATGTGCATTGCAGCAGTATTACAATAGCCAAGACATGGATGCAACCAATAAGTCCATCAAGAGTTGCGTGGCCAAAGAAGAACTGGTTCATGTACAGATGGAATATTAGCCAGGGAAAAAAATGAAACAATGCCATTTGCAGCACCATGTATGATTCTTGAGGTAATCAGGCAAATTGTACTAAGTCAGAAAACAAAAGACACATATCCTATAATATCACTTATAGGTCTTAGCTAAAAATTGATACCAATGAAGATATTTCCACAGAGAAATGCAATCACAGATTCATTAAGGAAACTTATGTTTCACCAAATGGAAAGGTGTGAGGATTGGATATATTAGGATATTGGGGTTAACATAGATATAGAAACACATGTGAAATATGTAATCACCAAAGACCTACATAATACCAAGAGAAGATTACTCAACATTGTGTCATAACCTACATGGGAAAATGATCCAAAGAAGAATAGATATATGTATATGTTTAAAAGAACCACATCTTGCACACCTAGAAGAAACAAAACATTTTAATCAAATTTGGTCTGATAAAAAATAAAAATTAAATTAAAAAAAGAACAAGAAGTAATGAGACATAAACTTAGGGGCTTTTTGCTGGCACATTGCATTCTACTTTACAACCAGAACATGACTTCCATTAAGGCTCTGTCATCACTAATAAAGCAGCTTTATAAGCAATGTTGAAGATAGCTTAACAGAAGTCTCACTAATTATTGATAGTAGCAAGAAAACAAAGTAAAGTAAAAATCTCACTGCAAAAAGTATACATAGAGTGAGGATAGTAGATCAAACACTTATTACACTTCTGTAAAGAATAAAAGACAACAATAGTATGTTTTTTTTTAAAAGAAAGGGCCCAAATAAATCTGAAATGAAAGAGATGATGTTACAACAGACACCACAGAAATACAAAGTATCCTAAGATACACACAGGGTAACTCAGGGCCCAGACTGGACAGAGTCCACTCTCCAGTCCCCTTTACATGACTTACAGGAGCCTCAGGAACTGAGGAGGGGGTCCCTGAGGAGAGGCTCAAGATAGAATATGGTAGGCATTAACATGGCTCCATTCATCTTAAACATGCCTGAACTACATTCACACGAGATGATTTTGTCCTGTATGTACATCGGCACCTCTAGTTGGAACTGCAGATCTTTGGCTTCATCACCTCTACTGAGAGCATTAGCTTCACCTGCTGTGGACCGTCTCCTATAGGATTTCTAGAACCACAAAACATCGAAGCTTCACAGGACCCAGAGTCTGTGCGACTCCACGCAGAGTCTCAGAGTCTCAACTCCACTCAGATACTCCACTCTTGGAGGACACACACAAAGTAGTGTGCACATCAGGGCCCAGGGGAAGGAGCAGTGACCCCGTAGGAGAATGACCAGAACTACCTGATAGTTTTAGAGGGTCTCGTGCAGAGGCAGGTGGTGGCTGTGGCTGTGGCTCACCGTGAGGACAACGACACTGGCAGCAGAAGTTCTGGGAAATACTCCTTGGTGTGAGCCCTCCCAGAGCCCGCTATTAGCCCCACCAAGAGCAAGGTAAGCTCCAGTGCTGGGTTGCCTCAGGCCAAACAACCAACAGGGAGGGAACCCAGCCCCATGGATCAGCAGACAAGCAGATTAAACTTTTTATTAAAGTTTTATTTCATCTGCAGACAAGCGGATTAAAGCTCTGCTCACCAAAGCAACACCCAGCTCTACCCACCACCAGTCCCTCCCATCAGGAAGCTTGCACAAGCCTCTAAGATAGACTCATCCACTGGAGAGCAGACAGCAGAAGGAAGAAGAACTACAATTCTGAAGCCTGTGGAAGGAAAACCACATTCACAGAAAGACAGACAAAATGAAAAGGCAGAGGACTTTATACCAGATCAAGGAACAAGATAAAACCCCAGGAAAAAAAAACGAAATGAGGTGGAGATAGGGAACCTTCCAGAAAAAGAATCAGAATAAAGATAGTGAAGATGATCCAAGACCTTGGCAAAAGAATGGAGGCAAAAACAAAAAGAATAAAATATCTAGGAATAAACCTACCTAAGGAGACAAAAGACCTGTATGCAGAAAATTATAGGACACTGATGGAAGAAATTAAAGATGATAAAATTGATGGAGAGAGATACCATGTTCTTGGATTGGAAGAATCAACATTGTGAAAATGACTCTACTACCCAAAGCAATCTACAGATTCAATGCAATCCCTATCAAATTACCACTGGCATTTTTCACAGAACTAGAACAAAAAATTTCACAATTTGTATGGAGACACAAAAGACCCCGAATAGCCAAAGCAATCTTGAGAACGAAAAATGGAGCTGGAGGAATCAGGCTCCCTGACTTCAGACTATATTACAAAGCTACAGTAATCAAGACAGTTTGGTACTGACACAAAAACAGAAATATAGATCAATGGAACAGGATAGAAAGCCCAGAGATAAACCCACACACATATGGTCACCTTATCTTTGATAAAGGAGGCAAGCATATACAGTGGAGAAAAGACAGCCTCTTCAATAAGTGGTGCTGGGAAAATTGGACAGGTACATGTAAAAGTATGAAATTAGAACGCTCCCTGACACCATACACAAAAATAAACTCAAAATGGATTAAAGACCTAAGTGTAAGGCCAGACACTATCAAACTCTTAGAGGAAAACATAGGCAGAACACTCTATGACATACATCACAGCAAGATCCTTTTTGACCCAGCTCCTAGAGAAATGGAAATAAAAACACAGATAAACAAATGGGACCTAATGAAACTAAAAGCTGTTGCACAGCAAAGGAAACCATAAACAAGACCAAAAGACAACCCTCATAATGGGAGAAAATATTTGCAAATGAAGCAAATGACAAAGGATTAATCTCCAAGATTTAGAAGCAGTTCATGCAGCTCAATAACAAAAAAAACAAACAACCCAATCCAAAAATGGGTAGAAGACCTAAATAGACATTTCTCCAAAGAAGATATACAGATGGCCAACAGACACATGAAAGAATGTTCAACATCATTAATCATTAGAGAAATGCAAACCAAAAGTACAATGAGGTATCATCTCACACCGGTGAGAATGGCCATCATCAAAAAATCTAGAAACAATAAATGCTGGAGATGGTGTGGAGAAAAGGGAACACTCTTGCACTGTTGGTGCAAATTGATACAGCCACTATGGAGAACAGTATGGAGGTTCCTTAAAAAACTAAAAATAGAACTACCATACGACCCAGCAATCCCACTACTGGGCATATACCCTGAGAAAACCATAATTCAAAAAGAATCATGTACCAAAATGTTCATTGCAGCTCTATTTACAATAGCCAGGACATGGAAGCAACCTAAGTGTCCATCGTCGGATGAATGGATAAAGAAGACGTGGCACATATATACAATGGACTATTACTCAGCCATAAAAAGAAATGAAATGGAGGTATTTGTAATGAAGTGGATGGAGTTAGAGTCTGTCATACAGAGTGAAGTAAGTCAGAAAGAGAAGAACAAATACAGTATGCTAACACATGTATATGGAATCTAAGGAAAAAAATGTCATGAAGAACCTAGTGGCAAGATGGGAATAAAGACACAGACCTACTAAAGAATGGACTTGAGGATATGGGGACGGGGAGGGGTGAGATGTGACAGGGTGACAGAGTGTCATGGACATATATACACTACCAAATGTAAAATAGATGGCTAGTGGGAAGCAGCCGCATAGCACAGTGAGATCAGCTCGGTGCTTTGTGACCGCCTGGGGGGGTGGGATGGGGAGGGTGGGAGGGAGGGAGATGCGGGAGGGAGGAGATATGGGAACGTGTGTATATGTGTAGCTGATTCACTTTGTTATAAAGCAGAAACTAACACACCATTGGGAAGCAATTATACTTCAATAAAGATGTTTTAAAAAAAAACGTAAAAAAAATTAAAAAAAAAAGAATGGAGGCAAAGATCGAGAAGATGCAAGAAATGCTTAACAAAGACCTAGAAGAATTAAGGAACAAACACCTAGAAGAATTAAAGAACAAACAAACAGAGGTGAATAATATAATAACTGAAATGAAAAATACACTAGAAAGAATCAGTAGCAGAATAACTGTGGCAGAAGAATGGATAAGTGACCTGGAAGACAGAAAGGTGGAAATCACTGCCATGGAACAGAATAAAGAAAAAGAATGAAAATAAATGAAGACACCCCAAGAGTCCTCTGGGACAACATTAAATGCAACAACATTCACATTATAGGGGTCCCAGAAGGCGAAGAGAGAGAGAAAGGATGCAAGAATATATTTGAAGAGATTATAGTCAAAAACTTCCCTAGCATGGGAAAAGAAATAGCCACCCAAGTCCAGGAAGCGCAGAGAGTCCCAGGCAGGATAAATCAAAGGAGAGAAATGCGAAGACACATAGTAACCAAATTGACAAAAATTAAAGACAAAGAAAAATTATTGAAAGCAACAAGGGAAAAATGACAAATAACATAAAAGGGAACTCCCATAACAGCTGATTTCTCAGCAGAAAATCTACAAGCCAGAAGGGAGTGGCATGATAAATTTAAAGTGATGAAAGGGAAGAACCAACAACCAAGAGTACTCCACCCAGCAAGGATCTCTTTCAGATTTCACAGAGAAATCACAAGTCCTACAGACAAGCAAAAGCTAAGAGAATTCAGCACCATGAAACCAGCTCTACACCAAATGCTAAAGGAAATTCTCTAAGTGGGAAACACAAGAGAAGAAAAGGACCCAACAAGACAAACCCGTAACAATTAAGAAAATAGTAATATGCATATCAATAATTACCTTAAACATGAATGGACTAAATGTTCCAACCAAAAGACACAGCCTCTCTGAATGGATACAAAAACAAGACCTATATATATGCGGTCTACAAGAGACCCATTTCAGACCTAGGGACACATACAGACTGAAAGTGAGGCGATGGAAAAATATATTCTATGCAAATGCAAATCAAAAGAAAGCTGGAGTAGCAATACTCATATCAGATAAAATAGACTTTAAAATAAAGAATGTTACAAGAGACAAGGAAAGACACTACATAACGGTCAAGGGATCAACCCAAGAAGAAGATATAACAATTATAAATATATATGTACCCAACATAGGAGCACCTCAATATATAAGGCAACTGCTAACAGCTATAAAAGAGGAAATCGACAGTAACACAATAATAGCGGGGGACTTTAACAGCTCACTTACACCAGTGGAGATCATCCAGACAGAAAATTAATAAGGAAACACAAGCTTTAAATGACACAATAGACCAGATAGAGTTAACTGATATTTATAGGATATTCCATCCAAAAACAGCAGATTACACGTTCTTCTCAACTGCACACAGAATATTCTCCAGGATAGATCACATCTCGGGTCACAAAAAAGCCTCAGTAAATTAAAGAAAGCTGAAATCATATCAAGCAGCTGTTCCGACCACAATGCTATGAGATTAGAAATCAATTACAGGGAAAAATCCGTAAAAAACAAAAAAAACATGGAGGCTAAACAATACGTTACTAAATAACCAAGAGATCACTGAAGAAATAAAAGAGGAAATCAAAAACTACCTAGAGACAAATGACAACAAAAACACGATGATCCAAAACCAATGGGATGCAGCAAAAGCAGTTCTAAGAGGGAAGTTTATAGCAATACAAGCCTACCTCAAGAAACAAGAAAAATCTCAAATAAACAATCTAACCTTACACCTAGAGGAACTAGAGAAAGAAGAACAAAACCCAAAGTTAGTAGAAGGGAAGGAATCATAAAGATCAGAGCAGAAATAAATGGAATAGAAACAAAGAAAATGAAAGCAAAGATCAATAAAACTAAAAGCTGGTTCTTTGAGAAGATAAACAAAAATGATAAGCCTTTAGCCAGACCCAAGAAAAAGAGGGAGAGGATTCAAATCAACAAAATTAGAAGTGAAAAAGGAGAAGTTACAACAGACACCACAGGAATACAAAGCATCCTAAGAGACTAGTACAAGCAACTCTATGCCAATAAAATGGACAAGCTGGAAGAAATGGACAAATTCTTAGAAAGGGATAACTTTCCAAGACTGAATCAGGAAGAAATAGAGAATATGAACAAACCTATCACAAGCAATGAAATTGAAACTGTGATTAAAAATCTTCCAACAAACAAAAGTCCAGAACCAGATGGCATCACAGGTGAATTCTATCAAATATTTAGAGAAGAGCTAGCACCCAACCTTCTCAAATTCTTCAAAACAATTGCAGGGGAAGGAACACTCCCAAACTCATTCTATGAGACCACCATCACCCTGATACCAAAACCAGACAAAGATACTACAAGGAAAGAAAATTATAGACCAATATCACTGATGAATATAGATGTAAAAATCCTCAACAAAATACTAGCAACCAGAATCGAACAACACGTTAAAAGGATCATACACCATGATCAAGTGGGGTTTATCCCAGGGATGCAAGGATTCTTCAATATACACAAATCAATGTGATACACCATATTAACAAATTGTAGAATAAAACCATATGATCATCTCAATAGATGCAGGAAAAGATTTTGAGAAAATTCAACATTCATTTATGTTAAAAACTCTGCAGAGTGTGGGCATAGAGGGAAACTACTTCAACCTTATAAAGGCCATATATGACAAACCCACAGCAAACATCATTCTCAATGGTGAAAAACTGAAAGCGTTTCCTCTAAGATCAGGAACAAGACGAGGATATCCACTCTCACCACTACTATTCAACATAGTTTTGGAAGTCCTAGCCATGGCAATCAGAGAAGAAAAAGAAATAAAAGGAATACAAAAAGGAAAAGAAGTAAAATTGTCACTGTTTGCAGAAGACATCATATCATAGATAGAGAATCCTAAAGATGCCACCAGAAAACCACTGGAGCTAATCAATGAATTTGGTAAAGTTGCAGGATACAAAATTAATGCACAGAAATTGCTTGCATTCCTATACACTAACAATGAAAGAACAGAAAGAGAAATTAAGGAAACAATACCATTACCACTGCAACAAAAAGAATAAACTACCTAGGAATAAACCTACCTAAGGAAGTAAAAGACCTGTACTCAGAAAACTATAAGACACTGATGAAAGAAATAAAAGATGATATAAACAGATGGAGACATATACCATGTTCTTGGATTAGAAGAATCAATATTGTGAAAATGACTATACTACCCAAAGCAATCTACAGATTCAATGCAATCCCTATCAAAATACCTTTGGCATTTTCTACAGAACTAGAAAAAAAAATCTTAAAATTTGTAGGGAGACACAAAAGACCCTGGATAGCCAAAGCAGCCTTGAGGGGGAAAAAAAAGCACTGGAGGAATCAGACTTCCAGACTTCAGACTATATTACAAAGCTACAGTAATCAAGATGATATGGTACTGACACAAAAACAGAAATATAGATCGATAGAACAGGATAGAAAGCACAGAGATAAACCCACGTACCTATGGTTAACTAATCTATGACAAAGGAGGCAAGGGTATACAATGGAGAAAAGACAGTGTCTTCAGTAAGTGGTGCTGGGAAAACTGGACAGCTACATGTAAAAGAATGAAATTAGAATGCTCCCTAACACCATACACAAAAATAAACTCAAAATGGATTAGAGACCTAAATGTAAGACCAGCCACTATAAAACTCTTAGAGGAAAACATAAGCAGAACAGTCTATGACATAAATCACAGCAAGATCCTTTTTGACCCACCTCCTAGGGAAATGGAAATAAAAACAAAAATAAAAAAAAATGGGACCTAATGAAACTTAAAATCTTTTGCACAGCAAAGGAAAACATAAGCAAGATGAAAAGACAACCATCAGAATGGGAGAAAATATTTTCAAATGAAGCAAATGGCAAAGGATTAATCTCCAAAAAGCAGCTCATGTAGCTCAATATCACAAAACCAAACAACCCAATCCAAAAATGGGCAGAAGACCTAAATAGACATTTCTCCAAAGAAGATATACAGGTTGCCAACAAACACATGAAAGGATGCTGAACATCACTAATCATTAGAGAAATGCAAATCAAAACTACAGTGAGATATCACCTCACACCAGTCAGAATGGCCATCATCAAAAAATCTACAAACAATAAATGCTGGAGAGGCATTTATTGGAAAAAAAGGAACCCTCTTGCACTGTTGGTGGGAATGTAAATTGATATAGCTACTAGGGAGAACGGTATGGGGGTTCCTTAAAAACTAAAAATAGAACAACCGTACAACCCAGCAATCCCACTACTGGACATTTACCCTGAGAAAACCATAATTCAAAAAGAGTCATGTACCACAATGTTCATTGTAGCTCTATTTACAATAGCCAGGACATGGAAGCAACCTAAGTGTCCATCAACAGATAACTGGATAAAGAAGATGTGGCACATATATACAATGAAACATTATGCAGCCATAAAACGAAACGAAATTGAGTTATTTGTAGTGAGGTGGATGGATCTAGAGTCCGTCCTACAGAGTGAAGTAAGTCAGAAAGAGAAAAACAAATACCGTATGCTAACACATATATATGGAATCTAAAAGAAAAAAGTTTGTGAAGAACCTAGGGGCAGGAAAGGATTAAGGACACAGATGTAGAGAAAGGACTTGAGGACACGGGGAGGGGGAAGGGTAAGCTGGGACAAAGTGAGAGAGTGGTATGGACATATATACACTACCAAATGTAAAATTGATAGCTACTGGGAAGCAGCCACATAGCACAGGGAGATCAGCTCGGTGCTTTGTGACCACCTAAAGGGGTGGGATAAGGGAGTGAGAGGGAAGTGCAAGAGGGAGGGGATATGGTGTTATATGTATACGTATAGCTGATTCACTTTTTCATACAGCAGAAACTAACACACAATTGTAAAGCAATTATACTCCAATAAAGATGTAAAAGAAAAAAAAAAAAAGAAAGCCCAGAGACAAACCTACACACCTGTGGTCCACTAATCTATGACAAAGGAGGCAAGGATATACAATGGAGAAAAGACAGTCTCTTCAATAAGTGGTGCTGGGAAAAATGGACAGCTACATGTAAAAGAATGAAATTAGAACATTCCCTAACACCATACACAAAAAATAAACTCAAAATGGACTAGAGACCGAAATGTTAGACCGGACACTATAAAACTCTTAGAGGAAAACATAGGAAGAATACTCTTTGACATAAATCACAGCAAGATCTTTTTTGATCCACCTCCTAGAGTAATGGAATAAAAAACAAAAATAAACAAATGGGAGCAAATGAAACCTAAAAGCTTTTGGAAAGCAAAGGAAACTACAAAGACGACGAAAAGACAACCCTCAGAATGGGAGAAAATATTTGCAAACGAATCAATGGACAAAGGATTAATCTCCAATATATATCAACAGCTCATGCAGCTCAACAGTAAAAAAACAAACAACCCAATCCAAAAATGGGCAGATGACGTAAATAGACATTTGTCCCAAGAAGACATACAGATGGCCAAGAAGCACATGAAAAGCTGCTCAACATCACTAATTATTAGAGAAATATAAACCAAAACTACAATGAGGTATCACCTCACACCAGTTAGAATGGGCATCATCAGAAAATCTACAAACAACAAATGCTGGAGAGGGTGTGGAGAAAAGGGAACCCTCTTACACTATTTGTGGGAATGTAAATTGATACAGTCACTATGGAGAACAGTATGGAGGTGCCTTAAAAAACTAAAAATAGAATTATCATATGACCCAGCAATCCCACTACTGGGCATATACCCAGAGAAAACCATAATTCAAAAAGACACATTCACCACAATGTTCATTGCAGCACTATTTACAATAGCCAGGTCATGGAAGCAACCTAAATGCCCATAGATAGACAAATGGAAAAGATGTGGTACATATATACAATGGAATATTACTCAGCCATAAAAAGGAATGAAATTGGGTCATTTGTAGAGACGTGGATAGATCTAGAGACTGTCATACAGAGTGAAGTAAGTCAGAAAAAGAAAAACAAATATCGTATATTAACGCATACATGTGGAACCTAGAAAAATGGTACAGATGAACCGGTTTGCAAGGCAGAAATAGAGACACAGATGTAGAGAACAAATGTATGGTCACCAAGGGGGGAAAGTGGCAGGGTGGTGGTGGTGGGATGAATTGCGAGCCTGGGATTGACATATATACACTTATATGTATAAAATAGATAACCAATAAGAACCTGCTGTATAAAAAAATGAATAAAATAAAATTTAAAAATTAAAAAATAATATTTAAAAACAGAAAACAGAAAAACAAGTTCTGTCCTTCCCATAGACGTATTTATATGAATGAATTATTTCCATGCTTATATCTATAAATACAAAAAGAGGAATAAAACCTACCTTGAACCAAAAAAGAAAACAAAAAAAACAGAACCCACTGGTCATACAGAGGAAAACCCTATCAGGGCACTTGCTCCAGTGGTAAACAATTCTGAAGTTGGTCAGAGGTGGGGAATCGTCTCCCATGCAGCCAGCAGCTCCCCCGCAAGGAGCGTCCTCATTGCAAAGCTGGGGGACCGTGAGGAGGCGTCTCTGAGTAAACGTGAGCTGAGCCCCAGGCCAGCTGCTGCTGAACTTTTCCCACCCTTCCCAGGTAAAACACCTGAATGTGTGCAAAGACTTTAAAGCCTAGAGGAAGGGGCTTGGAGTCACACCAGCGACAGCACGCAGGCCGACTTGGTGCCTGCAGGCCAGCCAGGACAGTCCTGGCCCCGGGAGCTCTTCTGGAAGCTTTCCATTTCCCTGCCTGAGGTACCCCTCCTGTCCCAGTGCCCACTGCTTTTTTCCTTCCTCACCTCTGCCCGGGGAGAAATTCCAGCAGCAGGTATGGGTGACACATCCTCTTCTTTAGCAGGTGGCAGCCCGGCAACTCCTGCAGAAAGTCCAGCAGAGCCCCACTCACACGGGGCCACTCATAGAGCCCTGGGCCCTACTCCCTCCCAGCAGCACAACCCCGAGACTGCTGACGCGGCAGAGAATATGGCGTCAGGCACAGCTGCAGAGGCTTTTGCTGCCTGGAGGGGTGTTTATATTGACCTCAACCCAGGCACACCTGGGAAGGGCTGGCCGGCCGGGTCAGGCTGCCCAGGTCAGCCAATCCTCGCCCCTCAGGGGCTCAGAGTTGCAGATAATGGGCCTTGCTGCACAGGCCAGATCCAAGGAACAGGTGTAGGGTCCCGAGAGTCAGGATAGACAAGGGGTGGCAGCCCTGGCTTGTTTTCTAATCATTTTATCTGGTCCATGAGTGGAAGACAACTTCAAGAACACCCTCTTCTAATGAGAGGAACCCAGGAGTCAGGGAGAGGAGGGGTGGTGGGTGGAGACAGAGGCCTGGTGCCCCGGCTGCAGTGGAAGCCCCTGGAAGACCAGGTGAAAGGAGGCCACACAGAGTGAAGCCTAGGGTCACAGACATGTCGGAGCTGCTGTTTGTTAGTTCAAGCCCTGCTCTGAGGTGCTCTGTGTCAGCTCTGAGCGACAGGTGTGCTGGCGGTGCTCTGCGATGAGGGCTATGTGCAAGGTTCCTGTGTGCCCATCTCTGCCGGGTTACCTGTCCAAGGGAGCTCCATATCCAGGGAGGGGCCTGCCCACGAGAGCCCCGTGAGCTGCTGGGTACCTGCCCAGGTGAGCTCCATATCCTGGGAGGGGCCTGCCCACGAGAGCCCCGTGAGCTGCTGGGTACCTGCCCAGGTGAGCTCCATATCCTGGGAGGGGCCTGACCACGAGAGCCCCGTGGGCTGCTGGGTAGCTGCCCAGGTGAGCTCCATATCCTGGGAGGGGCCTGACAATGAGAGCCCCGTGGGCTGCTGGGTACCTGCACAGGTGAGCTCCATATCCTGGGAGGGGCTTAACCACGAGAGCCCCGTGGGCTGCTGGCTACCTGCACAGGTGAGCTCCATATCCTGGGAGGGGCCTGACCATGAGAGCCCTGTGGGCTGCTGGGGACCTGGTAAAGGACGCCAGGACAGTCAGTGAAGCCACAGAGGATATACATCCAGTAGTTCCTAATTCCTACACCCTGCTGGTCATTCTACCATCCACCAGGACATGGTATTCTGTATTAGACTTCAATGATGCCTTCTTCTGTATTCCATTAGTCTCAGAGTCACAAGAAATTTTGGCTGTGAGTGGCAGGACTCAACATACAACAAAAACAATACTGCTTGGCCGTCCTGCCCCAGGGGTTCAAAAATTCCCACACCATCTTCGGGGAAACGTTAGCTAAAACCCTAAAAGATCTACCTCTGGAGAAGTGAACCCTCCTTCAATATGCAGACGACATTCTGGGCTTCCCTGATGGCGCAGTGGTTGAGAATCTGCCTGCCAATGCAGGGGACACAGGTTCGAGCCCTGGTCTGAGAAGATCCCATATTCTGCGGAGCAACTAGGCCCGTGAGCCACAATTACTGAGCCTGCGCTTCTGGAGCCTGTGCTCCACAATAAGAGAGGCTGCGATAGTGAGAGGCCCGCACACCACGATGAAGAGTGGCCCCCACTTGCCGCAACTAGAGAAAGCCCTTGCACAGAAACGAAGACCCAACACAGCCATAAATAATAAATAAATAAATTAAAAAAAAATATGCAGACGACATTCTGATCGCCAGCCCTACTAAGGAGGCCTCTGGACTACCTAGCCAATAAAAGATAGAAGGTGTCCAAGAAAAAGGCTCAAATATCACAGACTAAGGTGACCTGCCTCGGCTTCATTCTCACAGAAGATCGGAGAAGCCCATCCCAGGAAAGGGAAGAAGCCATTTGCAGCCTCACCCTTCCTAAAACTAGAAGACAGCTTAGGGGTTCCTGGGGAGACCGGGGTTTGCTGCATCTGGATCCCTAACTACAGTCATACCTGGGCCTCTATATGAAACACTGAAAGGAAAAGATGATGATCCTTTTGAATAGAATCCAGAAGCGGCCTTTCAAGAATGGAAAGAGCAGTCAATTCAGACCCTTGCCCTGGACCTCCCTAATTTAGCTAAACCCTTTGACCTTTACATTCCTGGTCGAAGGCGAATCGCCCTTGGAGTTTTAGTGCAAAAACTGGGACCACTTGAAATGGAACAACGCAAGAATGCCCTCCAGGCATTGGCCAGCCACCTCATCCGACCAGGATACTGGGGGTATCTAAAAACCTGGAAATGAGCAGCCCGCAAGGCCAGCTCCCTCCTAAGGGTAAAGGACGCCACTTGGTGATCCTAACCACCCACCATGCCCTGAAGTTGCAGGGGTTGCTCCGTGGGCACAATGACCTCGAGTGAGGAGGCCCTCCAACTCCAACCTCCAGAGAGACAACCTGGGGCACCAGGCCCCCATGACGACTCGTGTGACCATCACTTGACCTGGAGCTTCTCTCAGAAAACCACAAGAGTGTGCCCCAAAAGAACAGACTATTGCTTGCAGGACTTACTGCACCCAGAGTGGAGCTAATAAACCTGGCAGGGGACCCGTAAATAACGCTGCCACCATAGAAAAGCCTACAGACATCACGGTGACGGCGGCCAATGAGACCAGATGTATTCCTGGTTACTTCAAAAGGGCGGTGACTGAGTGGCCGTCATGGTCCTGGATCACCACCGGCCCTGGACTGTCTGGGAGTTGAGCAGGCAGGGCTCTGACACCTGGTGCTGTTTGTACGTTAATTCAGTGGCCTAACTGAAGAAAGCGCAGACTACTGGTCAGAGCATCTAGGCTGGCAGAAACCGTCAGCCTAAGGGGGCCGAACCAATGTGGAGCAGGGTAAAACCGGCCCCCCCAGCGTCCCTGCGCATCTCTTTCCTGGACCCTTAAAGGTCTTTAGAATCTATAAAACTTCCAACGCTGGTGCTCAGGCAGACGAGCAGTGAGGGAGGAGGCCTGGGGACAATCAACCTCACCTGGAGGCTGCTGGGGAGAAGTCCTGCCCCTCCCCCCGGGTATGAGGACACCCAACTCAGCACGAAGCATTTACAGAAGAGGTGTCTGCACCCTCAGCGCACCAAGAATGTGGAATGGGACAAGAGGCAGAGGAGGGGTTTGTCACTGGCAAAGCCCATTAAAAATTCCTGGGAGATAAAAATAGAATCTGGGCAATAAAATAAAGTCTAACCTTTTTTTCCTTTGTGCTTTTTCTAATTTCACTTGTTCCTAGGTTTCCACAGGCAGAGGTCCCACACCTGGCACTTCAGACCCGATTTCCTAGTGCAAAATGGCTGGGCCGACACCTCAGCTCTCAGGGCCCCGTGCAGACTCCGCCACATAGAGCCTGAGCTCCAGCCAACCCGGCCCTCGAGAGCTCTGCCCCATCCCTCCCGCTGACGCTGACAGGATCCCTACACAGCAGCCCGGCCCACAGCCCGCGGGGGAGCGCACGCTCTCACCTCTCCATTCTCTGATCAAAATATAAAGTTTTCCTTTGCTTCTGAACCAAACTCAGTCTCAATCTGTTGGCTCCAATGACACTGGGCAGGGGGACCCTTGATGGGGCCCACTCTGCAGGATCAGTAACAGAATTTGAGAATATTGTAACTTCAATGAACAGATGTGTGAGCCAAATATTGTAACTTCAATGAACAGATGTGTGAGCCAAATATTGTAACTTCAATGAACAGATGTGTGAGCCAAACTGTAATTAACATAGAGCAGTGTATAAGGCTCGTGTAAAATAAGGTATTTCAAACACTTCCATTTGATATTTCCATCACTTTATTATAAGCAAGTTCAGTGGAGGGGTTTGTCGTATTTGTCAGGTCAACATTAGAGAAATGCAGTGATTTCTTTCTAAGGATGTGGACCTACTAATCTTGGCTGAAGTTTCAATCTTGTTTTGAATGATTTTCCATTGAAAATGATACCTCTCTTTCAGCTCCTAGATTTCTGAGAAGTATAAAAACTTGTATTTTTTTATTACCAAAGGGGAAAGGTGGGAGGAGGGATAAATTAACAGTTTCGGATTAACATATACACACTGCTATGTATAAAATAGATCATCAACAAGGAACTGCTGTATAGCAAAGGAACTATACTCAATATTTTGTAATAACCCTTAAGGGGAAATAATCTGAAAAACAATAGATATCTATATCGACATCATCTATCACCTACAGATAAAATGGAACATAAAGGAGGCCGATGGTGAGCGTTTCTGACCATGAAGACTTCAATCCTCTAAAGTTCGGACTCTGCCTACAGCCCAGTCCCTTAATGAACACACATGTACCAGTAGCTTAAAAATTCCCCAGATTGGGGTTCGGGGAGACACTGATTTGAAAAAATCCCTGGTGTTCTCCTTACATATATGGGACCTTTCCTACAGCTAAAATATGCCTGTGACACCCAGAAGATGGTACACGGTTGGATCAGGAAGATTTTCGAAAAGGCACCTCATCTCCTAATCCCCTGGTTGTCGGGTTCACCCCTCCACCCTCTTTCCTAACATTCTCCACACTTGAGGATGTCAGCACCTTCAACATCCTGTTGCACAGAGTTTGGAATTTGTCCAGAGGATGAAGGGGAAGGAGGAGAAACAATGAGAGACAAGCCCTAGATGTTCGGACAGGCAGAGGTCACTATAATTTCCCATCAAAAAGAAGAATTAACCACAGGCTCAGCCTGCCCCACGGAACCAGTATAGGGCCTAAAGCAATCCGGCAGTATTGCAGCCAGCTCCCAAAAAAGCGAGTTGAAAAATTGAGCTCAGGGGCACTGCAATTCAAAAACATGCAGAGTTATAAATGATCACTCTCGTCCAAAAATATATTGAGGGAAGGCAATGAAGACGATTTAAAAGCAAGGCAGAATTGCAGGAAACAAATTTCAGGAGGTAGATTCGAATCGCCTTTAAAGCACATGAAAAGCGGTAAAACTTCGACAATGATGCCCTTGGCCAAAGAGGGCGTGTACCCATTTTCCTGAATATATTCAGGAAAAAACGCATACGCCTTTTGTGGCCAACCAAGCAAGCCGGAAATGCAAATGAGCACTACAAAGAAGTCTCATTTCCCAGGGGTCAAAAGGGCCATTCTAAAAGAGTGTAAAACCCAGAAATGCAGGACAGGCCAGGGAGAAAAGGGAGACTTGTTAGGCTGATGGGCGGGATGTAATTTGCGAACGGCCACTCTGGAGAAGTGTATGGTGTTTCCTAAAATATCTAAAAAACAGAGCTAAAGAGCATAGGGCACTACCACTCATGGGCGTATAAAATGGGAAAAATAAAAATCAACAAGACACAGACACCACAAATTTTAGGGCTGCTCTGTTTACAAGAACCTCCACTTCAGTACACCTTTAATATGCCAGGATACAGAAAAATGGATAAAGAAGTTGTGGTACTTATGTACAATGGAATATCACTGACCCATGAAATCAATGTCATACGGCTAGTAGCACCATGATGAGGGGATTTAGGTACAACGATTCTAAGTGAAATAAGTCACACAGAAAAAGACACTTATCATAAGATATCACTTATAGAGGGAATGTAAAAACCGCTACACTTGAAGTGAATTACAAAACAGAACACAGTCACACGTTTAGAAAACACACTATGGCTGCTTAACGGGAAAGGTGAGGTGGGGTGATGCATAAAACAAGGGTTTCAAATTAGCTCAGATACCATTCCATAAACCCAATATGTAATAGAAAAGACGTACTCCTTGCTCAGTGAACTGGACTCAACACCCCCTATTCACCGCACAAGAAAATATCTGACTAGTAAGAATCTTAAAACCTATGTATTCATATCTCTCTGTAAGTGAGTTAAGTGGCTGTAAAGCAGCATAAACACAGCAGTGAAAAGCAGCTAAACCCGATTCTAAAAATAAATTACAAAATAAACACCAACAAATACAATGAAAGAGAGAGAAATTAGTAAAAAGTTCGTTCAGGGGCAGTGAAATAACCAGGGTTGACCATATCTAGACCAACGGCTGGGTTACACATAAGGCTGGACACTCATGGGGCTGAGAGGATTGGTGAGGTTGGGTGAGCAAACGCAGACCCTTTAAAGTAATACTGCGTGGTACCCATCCCATGGGTCCCAAATCTCCAGGTTCAAGGGCATCTTCCTACATCAAAAACATGCATGAGAAACCCAGAAGATGGTACACCGTGTGATCGGGAAAGGTTTCTAAAACGCACCTAATTTCTCATTTCCCTGTGCTCGGGTTCGCCATTCCAGCCACTTTACTAGCAATCTCCCTCCGTGGAGAATCAGCACCTTTAACCTCCTATTCCGTACAGGTTGCAATTTGTCCTGAGGATGAACGGGAAGAGGGGGAACCAATGAGAGACTAGCTCTAGGTGTTGGGACAGGCACAGGTCACTCTATTTTCCTATCAGGAAGAAAAAATTAACCACAGGCTCAGCCTGCCCCCCGGAACCAAAATAGGGCCTTAAGCAATCCTGCGCTTTTGGGGCCAGCTCCCAAAAAAGCGAGTTGAAAAATGGAGCTCAGGGGCATTTCAATTCACAAACCTGCAGAATTATAAATGATCACTCTCGTCCAAAAATGTGTAGAGGGAAGACAACGAAGAAAATTTGAAAGCAAGGAAGAATTGCAGGAAACAGGCTTCAGGAGGTAGATTCGAATCGCCTTTAAAGCACATGAAAAGTGGCAAAATGTCGACAATGAGGCCCTTGGCCAAAAAGGGCGTATGCGTTTTTTACTGAATATATTCAGGAAAAAACGCATACGCCCTTTTTGGCCAACCAAGCAACCTGGAAAGGCAAATCAGCGCTACAAAGAAGTCTCGCTTCCCATCGGTCAAAAGGGCCATGCTGAATAAAGTGTCAAAACCAGAAATGCAGGGCAGGCCATGGAGAAATAGGAGACTTTCGACACTGACGATCGGGATGTAAATTACCAACAGCCACTCTGGAGAAGTGTACGGTGTGTCCTGAAACATCTAAAAAACACAGCTTAGAGGGCATAAGGCACTTCCACTCATGGGCGTATAAATTGGGAAAACCAAAAATCAGCAAGACACAGGCACCCCGAAGTTTAGGGCTGCTCTGTTGACAAGAACCTCCACTTCATTACACCTTAAATATCCCAGGAAAGAGAAAAATGGATAAAGAAGTTGTGGTCGTTATGTACAATGGAATACCACTCAGCCATGAAATCAACGTCATAAGGCTAGTAGCAGCACGATGACTGGATTTAGGTACGATGATTCTAAGTGAAATAAGTCACACAGAAAAAGACACATATCATAAGATATCACTTATAAAGGGAATTTAAAAACCGCTACACTTGAACTGAATTACAAAACAGAACAGTGTCGCACGTTTAGAAAACACACTATGGCTGCTTAACGGGAAAGGTGAGGTGGGGTGAGGCATAAAACAAGGGTTTCAAATTAGCTCAGATAGCGTTCCATAAACCCAATATGTAATAGACAAGACCTACTCCTTGCTCAGTGAACTGGACTCAACACCCCCTATTCACCGCCCAACAATATATCTGACTAGTAAGAATCTTCAAACCTATGTATTGATATCTCTCTGTAAGAGAGTCAACTGGGTGGAAACGGGCATAAACACAGCAGGGAAAAGCAGCTAAACCCCATTATAAAAATCAATTACTTTTAAAAACCCGTGAAACAAAGACAGTGAAAGAGAGAGAAATTCTTACAAAATTCGTTCAGGGGCTGTGATGCAAACTGGATTGACAATATCTAGACCCCCTGCTGATTGAGACATAAGGGTGGACACTCTTGGGGCTGAGAGGTTTTTTGAGGTTGGGTGAGCAAACGAGGACCATTTAAAGTAATACTGCGTGGTACCCATCCCATTAGTCCCAAATCTCCAGGTTCAGGGGCATCTTCCTACATCAAAAACATGCATGAGAAACCCAGAAGATGGTACACCGTGTGATCGGGAAAGGTTTCTAAAACGCACCTCATTTCTCATTTCCCTGTGCTCGGGTTCGCCATTCCAGCCACTTTACTAGCAATCTCCCTCCGTGGAGAATCAGCACCTTTAACCTCCTATTCCGTACAGGTTGCAATTTGTCCTGAGGATGAACGGGAAGAGGGGGAACCAATGAGAGACTAGGTCTAGGTGTGGGGACAGGCACAGGTCACTCTATTTTCCCATCAGGAAGAAGAATTAACCAAAGGCTCAGCCTGACGCCCGGAACCAGAATAGGGCCTGAAGCAATCCTTCGCTTTTGCGGCCAGCTCCCAAGAAAGCGAGTTGAAAATTGGAGCTCAGGGGCACTGCAATTCACAAACCTGCAGAGTTAGAAATGATAACTCTCGTCCACAAATATATTGAGGGAAGGCAACGAAGAGGATGTGAAAGCAAGGCAGAATTGCAGGAAACAAATTTCAGGAGGTAGATTCGAATCGCCTTTAAAGTACAGGAAAAGCGGCAAAACCTCGACAATGATGCCCTTGTCCAAAAAGGGCGTATGCGTTTTTTCCTGAGTATATTCAGGAAAAAACGCATACGCCGTTTTTGGCCAACCAAGCAACCTGGAAAGGCAAATCAGCGCTACAAAGAAGTCTCGCTTCCCATCGGTCAAAAGGGCCATGCTGAATAAAGTGTCAAAACCAGAAATGCAGGACAGGCCATGGAGAAACGGGAGCCTTGCTACGCTGATGGGCGGGATGTAAATTGCCAACAGCCACTCTGGAGAAGTGTACGGTGTGTCCTGAAACATCTAAAAAACTCAGCTTAGAGAGCATAGGGCACTTCCACTCATGGGCGTAGAAATTGGGAAAACTAAAAATCAGCAAGACACAGGCACCCCAAAGTTTAGGGCTGCTCTGTTGACAAGAGCCTCCACTTCGTTACACCTTAAATATCCCAGGAAATAGAAAAATGGATAAAGAAGTTGTGGTCCATATATATAATGGCATATCACTCAGCAATGAAATCAACATCATAAGGCTAGTAGCAGCATAATGATAAGATTTAGGTACGACGATTCTAAGTGAAATAAGTCACACAGAAAAAGGCACTTATCATAAGATATCACTTATAGAGGGAATGTAAAAACCGCTACACTTGAATTGAATTACAAAACAGAACAGCGTCACACGTTTAGAAAACACACTATGGCTGCTTAACGGGAAAGGTGAGGTGGGGTGATGCATAAAACAAGGGTTTCAAATTAGCTCAGATACTGTTCCATAAACCCAATATGTAACAGACAAGACCTACTCCTTGCTCAGTGAACTGGATTCAACACCCCCTGTTCACCACCCAAGAATATATCTGACTAGTAAGACTCTTAAAACCAATGTATTGATATCTCTCTGTAAGTGAGTCAAGTGGGTGTAAAGCGGCATAAACACAGCAGTGAAAAGCAGCTAAACCCCATTATAAAAATCCATTACTTTTAAAAACCCGTGAAACAAAGACAGTGAAAGAGAGAGAAATTCATACAGAATTCGTTCAGGGGCTGTGATGCCACCTTTATTGACCATCTCTAGACCCACAGCTGATTGAGACGTAATGGTGGACACTCTTGGGGCTGAGAGGTTTGGTGAGGTTGGGTGAGCAAACGCAGACCCTTTAAAGTAATACTGCGTGGTACCCATCCCATGGATCCAAAATCTCCAGGTTCAAGGGCATCTTCCTACATCGAAAACATGCATGAGAAACCCAGAAGATGGTACACCGTGTGATCGGGAAAGGTTTCTAAAACGCACCTCATTTCTCATCTCCTTGTGCTCGTGCTCGCCATTACAGCCGCTTTACTAGCAATCTCCCTCCTTGGAGAATGAGCACCTTTAACCTACTGTTCCGTACAGGTTGCAAATTTGTCCTGAGGATGAACGGGAAGAGGGGGAACCAATGAGAGACTAGGTCTAGGTGTGGGGACAGGCACAGGTCACTCTATTTTCCCATCAGGAAGAAGAATTAACCACAGGCTCAGCCTGCCGCCCGGAACCAGAATAGGGCCTGAAGCAATCCTGTGCTTTTGCGGCCAGCTCCCAAGAAAGCGAGTTGGAAAATGGAGCTCAGGGGCACTGCAATTCACAAACCTGCAGAGTTAGAAATGATAACTCTCGTCCACAAATATATTGAGGGAAGGCAACGAAGAGGATTTGAAAGCAAGGCAGAATTGCAGGAAACAGATTTCAGGAGGTAGATTCGAATCGCCTTTAAAGCACAGGAAAAGCGGCAAAACCTCGACCATGATGCCCTTGGCCAAAAGGGCGTACGCGTTTTTTCCTGAATATATTCAGGAAAAAACGCATACGCCCTTTTTGGCCAACCAAGCAACCTGGAAAGGCAAATCAGCGCTACAAAAAAGTCTCGCTTCCCATCGGTCAAAAGGGCCATGCTGAATAAAGTGTCAAAACCAGAAATGCAGGACAGGCCATGGACAAACGGGAGCCTTGCTACGCTGATGGGCGGGATGTAAATTGCCAACAGCCACTCTGGAGAAGTGTACGGTGTGTCCTGAAACATCTAAAAAACTCAGCTTAGAGAGCATAGGGCACGTCCACTCATGGGCGTATAAATTGGGAAAACTAAAAATCAGCAAGACACAGGCACCCCAAAGTTTAGGGCTGCTCTGTTGACAAGAACCTCCACTTCATTACACCTTAAATATCCCAGGAAAGAGAAAAATGGATAAAGAAGTTGTGGTCCTTATGTACAGTGGAATATCACTCAGCCATGAAATCAACGTCATAAGGCTAGTAGCAGCATGATGAGTGGATTTAGGTACGACGATTCTAAGTGAAATAAGTCACACAGAAAGACAGTTATCGTAAGATATCACTTACAGAGGGAATGTAAAAACCGCTACACTTGAACTGAATTACAAAACAGAACAGCGTCACACGTTTAGAAAACACACTAAGGCTGCTTAACGGGAACGGTGAGGTGGGGTGACACATAAAACAAGGGTTTCAAATTAGCTCAGATAGCGTTCCATACACCCAATATGTAACAGACAAGACCTACTCCTTGCTCAGTGAACTGAACGCACAAAACCCCTATTCACCGCCCAAGAATATATCTGACTAGGAAGAATCTTCAAAGCTATGTATTGATATCTCTCTGTAAGTGAGTCAAGTGGGTGTAAAGCACCATAAAAACAGCAGTGAAAAGCAGCTAAACCCCATTATAAAAATCAATTACTTTTAAAAACCCGTGAAACAAAGACAGTGAAAGAGAGAGAAATTCTTACAAAATTCGTTCAGGGGCTGTGATGCCACCTGGATTGACCATATCTAGACCCACAGCTGATTGAGACATAAAGGTGGACACTCTTGGGGCTGAGAGGTTTTTTGAGATTGGGTGAGCAAACGCAGACCTTTTAAAGTAATACTGCGTGGTACCCATCCCATAGGTCCCAAATCTCCAGCTTCAAGGGCATCTTCCTACATCGAAAACATGCATGAGAAACCCAGAAGATGGTACACCGTGTGATCGGGAAAGGTTTCTAAAACGCACCTCATTTCTCATCTCCTTGTGCTCGGGTCCGCCATTCCAGATGCTTTACTAGCAATCTCCCTCCTTGGAGAATGAGCACCTTTAACCTCCTGTTCCGTACAGGTTGCAATTTGTCCTGAGGATGAACGGGAAGAGGGGGAACCAATGAGAGACTAGGTCTAGGTGTGGGGACAGGCACAGGTCACTCTATTTTCCCATCAGGAAGAAGAATTAACCACAGGCTCAGCCTGCTGCCCGGAACCACAATAGGGCCTGAAGCAATCCTGCGCTTTTGCGGCCAGCTCCCAAAAAAGCGAGTTGAAAAATCGAGCTCAGGGGCACTGCAATTCACAAACCTGCAGAGTTAGAAATGATAACTCTCGTCCACAAATATATTGAGGGAAGGCAACGAAGAGGATGTGAAAGCAAGGCAGAATTGCAGGAAACAGATTTCAGGAGGTAGATTCGAATCGCCTTTAAAGCACAGGAAAAGCGGCAAAACCTCGAAAATGATGCCCTTGTCCAAAAAGGGCGTATGCGTTTTTTCCTGAGTATATTCAGGAAAAAACGCATACGCCCTTTTTGGCCAACCAAGCAACCTGGAAAGGCAAATCAGCGCTACAAAGAAGTCTCGCTTCCCATCGGTCAAAAGGGCCATGCTGAATAAAGTGTCAAAACCAGAAATGCAGGACAGGCCATGGAGAAACGGGAGCCTTGCTACGCTGATGGGCGGGATGTAAATTGCCAACAGCCACTCTGGAGAAGTGTACAGTGTGTCCTGAAACATCTAAAAAACTCAACTTAGAGAGCATAGGGCACTTCCACTCATGGGCGTATAAATTGGGAAAACTAAAAATCAGCAAGACACAGGCACCCCAAAGTTTAGGGCTGCTCTGTTGACAAGAACCTCCACTTCGTTACAACTTAAATATCCCAGGAAAGAGAAAAATGGATAAAGAAGTTGTGGTCCATATGTATAAAGGCATATCACTCAGCAATGAAATCAACATCATAAGGCTAGTAGCAGTATGATGAGAAGATTTAGGTACGACGATTCTAAGTGAAATAAGTCACACAGAAAAAGGCACTTATCATAAGATATCACTTATAGAGGGAATGTAAAAACCGCTACACTTGAACTGAATTACAAAACAGAACAGCGTCACACGTTTAGAAAACACACTATGGCTGCTTAACGGGAAAGGTGAGGTGGGGTGATGCAGAAAACAAGGGTTTCAAATTAGCTCAGATACTGTTCCATAAACCCAATATGTAACAGACAAGACCTACTCCTTGCTCAGTGAACTGGATTCAACACCCCCTGTTCACCGCCCAAGAATATATCTGACTAGTAAGAATCTTAAAACCAATGTATTGATATCCCTCTGTAAGTGAGTCAAGTGGGTGTAAAGCGGCATAAACACAGCAGTGAAAAGCAGCTAAACCCCATTATAAAAATCAATTACTTTTAAAAACCCGTGAAACAAAGACAGTGAAAGAGAGAGAAATTCATAGAGAATTCGTTCAGGGGCTGGGATGCCACCTTTATTGACCATCTCTAGACCCACAGCTGATTGAGACATAAGGGTAGACACTCTTGGGGCTGAGAGGTTTGGTGAGGTTGGGTGAGCAAACGCAGACCCTTTAAAGTAATACTGCGTGGTACCCATCCCATGGGTCCAAAATCTCCAGGTTCAAGGGCATCTTCCTACATCGAAAACATGCATGAGACACCCAGAAGACGGTACACCGTGTGATCGGGAAAGGTTTCTAAAACGCACCTCATTTCTCATCTCCTTGTGCTCGGGCTCGCCATTACAGCCGCTTTACTAGCAATCTCCCTCCTTGGAGAATGAGCACCTTTAACCTCCTGTTCCGTACAGGTTGCAAATTTGTCCTAAGGATGAACGGGAAGAGGGGGAACCAATGAGAGACTAGGTCTAGGTGTGGGGACAGGCACAGGTCACTCTATTTTCCCATCAGGAAGAAGAATTAACCACAGGCTCAGCCTGCCGCCCGGAACCACAATAGGGCCTGAAGCAATCCTGCGCTTTTGCGGCCAGCTCCCAAGAAAGCGAGTTGAAAAATGGAGCTCAGGGGCACTGCAATTCACAAACCTGCAGAGTTAGAAATGATAACTCTCGTCCACAAATATATTGAGGGAAGGCAACGAAGAGGATGTGAAAGCAAGGCAGAATTGCAGGAAACAAATTTCAGGAGGTAGATTCGAATCGCCTTTAAAGCACAGGAAAAGCGGCAAAACCTCGACCATGATGCCCTTGGCCAAAAAGGGCGTATGCGTTTTTTCCTGAATATATTCAGGAAAAAACGCATACGCCGTTTTTGGCCAACCAAGCAACCTGGAAAGGCAAATCAGCACTACAAAGAAGTCTCGCTTCCCATCGGTCAAAAGGGCCATGATGAATAAAGTGTCAAAACCAGGAATGCAGGACAGGCCATGGAGAAACGGGAGCCTTGCTACGCTGATGGGCGGGATGTAAATTGCCAACAGCCACTCTGGAGAAGTGTACGGTGTTTCCTGAAACATCTAAAAAACTCAGCTTAGAGAGCATAGGGCACTTCCACTCATGGGCGTATAAATTGGGAAAATTAAAAATCAGCAAGACACAGGCACCCCAAAGTTTAGGGCTGCTCTGTTGACAAGAACCTCCACTTCATTACACCTTAAATATCCCAGGAAAGAGGAAAATGGATAAAGAAGTTGTGGTCCTTATGTACAGTGGAATATCACTCAGGCATGAAATCAACATCATAAGGCTCGTAGCAGCATGATGAGTGGATTTAGGTATGACGATTCTAAGTGAAATAAGTCACACAAAAAGACACTTATCGTAAGATATCACTTATAGAGGTAATGTAAAAACCGCTACACTAGAACTGAATTACAAAACAGAACAGAGTCCCACGTTTAGAAAACACACTATGGCTGCTTAACGGGAACGGTGACGTGGGGTGATGCATAAAACAGGGGTTTCAAATTAGCTCAAATAGCGTTCCATACACCCAATATGTAACAGACAAGACCTACTCCTTGCTCAGTGAACTGAACGCAAAAACCCCCTATTCACCGCCCAAGAATATATCTGACTAGGAAGAATCTTCAAAGCTATGTATTGATATCTCTCTGTAAGTGAGTCAAGTGGGTGTAAAGCACCATAAAAACAGCAGTGAAAAGCAGCTAAACCCCATTATAAATATCAATTACTTTTAAAAACCCGTGAAACAAAGACAGTGAAAGAGAGAGAAATTCTTACAAAATTCGTTCAGGGGCTGTGATGCCACCTGGATTGACCATATCTAGACCCACAGCTGATTGAGACATAAGGGTGGACACTCTTGGGGCTGAGAGGTTTGGTGAGGTTGGGTGAGCAAACGCAGACTCTTTAAAGTAATACTGCGTGGTAACCATCCCGTAGGTCCCAAATCTCCAGCTTCAAGGGCATCTTCCTACATCGAAAACATGCATGAGAAACCCAGAAGAGGGTACACCATGTGATCGGGAAAGGTTTCTAAAACGCACCTCATTTCTCATCTCCTTGTGCTCGCGTTCGCCATTCCAGCCGCGTTACTAGCAATCTCCCTCCGTGGAGAATCAGCAACTTTAACCTCCTGTTCCGTACAGGTTGCAATTTGTCCTGAGGATGAACAGGAAGAGGGGGAACCAATGAGAGACTAGCTCTAGGTGTTGGGACAGGCACAGGTCACTCTATTTTCCCATCAGGAAGAAGAATTAACCAAAGGCTCAGCCTGACGCCCGGAACCAGAATAGGGCCTGAAGCAATCCTGCGCTTTTGCGGCCAGCTCCCAAGAAAGCGAGTTGAAAAATGGAGCTCAGGGGCACTGCAATTCACAAACCTGCAGAGTTAGAAATGATAACTCTCGTCCACAAATATATTGAGGGAAGGCAACGAAGAGGATGTGAAAGCAAGGCAGAATTGCAGGAAACAGATTTCAGGAGGTAGATTCGAATCGCCTTTAAAGCACAGGAAAAGCGGCAAAACCTCGACAATGATGCCCTTGTCCAAAAAGGGCGTATGCGTTTTTTCCTGAGTATATTCAGGAAAAAACGCATACGCCCTTTTTGGCCAACCAAGCAACCTGGAAAGGCAAATCAGCGCTACAAAGAAGTCTCGCTTCCCATCGGTCAAAAGGGCCATGTTGAATAAAGTGTCAAAACCAAAAATGCAGGACAGGCCATGGAGAAACGGGAGCCTTGCTACGCTGATGGGCGGGATGTAAATTGCCAACAGCCACTCAGGAGAAGTGTACAGTGTGTCCTGAAACATCTAAAAAACTCAGCTTAGAGAGCATAGGGCACTTCCACTCATGGGCGTATAAATTGGGAAAACTAAAAATCAGCAAGACACAGGCACCCCAAAGTTTAGGGCTGCTCTGTTGACAAGAACCTCCACTTCGTTACAACTTAAATATCCCAGGAAAGAGAAAAATGGATAAAGAAGTTGTGGTCCATATGTATAAAGGCATATCACTCAGCAATGAAATCAACATCATAAGGCTAGTAGCAGTATGATGAGAAGATTTAGGTACGACGATTCTAAGTGAAATAAGTCACACAGAAAAAGGCACTTATCATAAGATATCACTTATAGAGGGAATGTAAAAACCGCTACACTTGAACTGAATTACAAAACAGAACAGCGTCACACGTTTAGAAAACACACTATGGCTGCTTAACGGGAAAGGTGAGGTGGGGTGATGCAGAAAACAAGGGTTTCAAATTAGCTCAGATACTGTTCCATAAACCCAATATGTAACAGACAAGACCTACTCCTTGCTCAGTGAACTGGATTCAACACCCCCTGTTCACCGCCCAAGAATATATCTGACCAGTAAGAATCTTAAAACCAATGTATTGATATCCCTCTGTAAGTGGGTGTAAAGCGGCATAAACACAGCAGTGAAAAGCAGCTAAACCCCATTATAAAAATCAATTACTTTTAAAAACCCGTGAAACAAAGACAGTGAAAGAGAGAGAAATTCATAGAGAATTCGTTCAGGGGCTGGGATGCCACCTTTATTGACCATCTCTAGACCCACAGCTGATTGAGACATAAGGGTGGACACTCTTGGGGCTGAGAGGTTTGGTGAGGTTGGGTGAGCAAACGCAGACCCTTTAAAGTAATACTGCGTGGTACCCATCCCATGGGTCCAAAATCTCCAGGTTCAAGGGCATCTTCCTACATCGAAAACATGCATGAGACACCCAGAAGACGGTACACCGTGTGATCGGGAAAGGTTTCTAAAACGCACCTCATTTCTCATCTCCTTGTGCTCGGGCTCGCCATTACAGCCGCTTTACTAGCAATCTCCCTCCTTGGAGAATGAGCACCTTTAACCTCCTGTTCCGTACAGGTTGCAAATTTGTCCTAAGGATGAACGGGAAGAGGGGGAACCAATGAGAGACTAGGTCTAGGTGTGGGGACAGGCACAGGTCACTCTATTTTCCCATCAGGAAGAAGAATTAACCACAGGCTCAGCCTGCCGCCCGGAACCACAATAGGGCCTGAAGCAATCCTGCGCTTTTGCGGCCAGCTCCCAAGAAAGCGAGTTGAAAAATGGAGCTCAGGGGCACTGCAATTCACAAACCTGCAGAGTTAGAAATGATAACTCTCGTCCACAAATATATTGAGGGAAGGCAACGAAGAGGATGTGAAAGCAAGGCAGAATTGCAGGAAACAAATTTCAGGAGGTAGATTCGAATCGCCTTTAAAGCACAGGAAAAGCGGCAAAACCTCGACCATGATGCCCTTGGCCAAAAAGGGCGTATGCGTTTTTTCCTGAATATATTCAGGAAAAAACGCATACGCCGTTTTTGGCCAACCAAGCAACCTGGAAAGGCAAATCAGCGCTACAAAGAAGTCTCGCTTCCCATCGGTCAAAAGGGCCATGATGAATAAAGTGTCAAAACCAGGAATGCAGGACAGGCCATGGAGAAACGGGAGCCTTGCTACGCTGATGGGCGGGATGTAAATTGCCAACAGCCACTCTGGAGAAGTGTACGGTCTGTCCTGAAACATCTAAAAAACTCAGCTTAGAGAGCATAGGGCACTTCCACTCATGGGCGTATAAATTGGGAAAATTAAAAATCAGCAAGACACAGGCACCCCAAAGTTTAGGGCTGCTCTGTTGACAAGAACCTCCACTTCATTACACCTTAAATATCCCAGGAAAGAGGAAAATGGATAAAGAAGTTGTGGTCCTTATGTACAGTGGAATATCACTCAGGCATGAAATCAACATCATAAGGCTCGTAGCAGCATGATGAGTGGATTTAGGTATGACGATTCTAAGTGAAATAAGTCACACAAAAAGACACTTATCGTAAGATATCACTTATAGAGGTAATGTAAAAACCGCTACACTAGAACTGAATTACAAAACAGAACAGAGTCCCACGTTTAGAAAACACACTATGGCTGCTTAACGGGAACGGTGACGTGGGGTGATGCATAAAACAGGGGTTTCAAATTAGCTCAAATAGCGTTCCATACACCCAATATGTAACAGACAAGACCTACTCCTTGCTCAGTGAACTGAACGCAAAAACCCCCTATTCACCGCCCAAGAATATATCTGACTAGGAAGAATCTTCAAAGCTATGTATTGATATCTCTCTGTAAGTGAGTCAAGTGGGTGTAAAGCACCATAAAAACAGCAGTGAAAAGCAGCTAAACCCCATTATAAATATCAATTACTTTTAAAAACCCGTGAAACAAAGACAGTGAAAGAGAGAGAAATTCTTACAAAATTCGTTCAGGGGCTGTGATGCCACCTGGATTGACCATATCTAGACCCACAGCTGATTGAGACATAAGGGTGGACACTCTTGGGGCTGAGAGGTTTGGTGAGGTTGGGTGAGCAAACGCAGACTCTTTAAAGTAATACTGCGTGGTAACCATCCCGTAGGTCCCAAATCTCCAGCTTCAAGGGCATCTTCCTACATCGAAAACATGCATGAGAAACCCAGAAGAGGGTACACCATGTGATCGGGAAAGGTTTCTAAAACGCACCTCATTTCTCATCTCCTTGTGCTCGCGTTCGCCATTCCAGCCGCGTTACTAGCAATCTCCCTCCGTGGAGAATCAGCAACTTTAACCTCCTGTTCCGTACAGGTTGCAATTTGTCCTGAGGATGAACAGGAAGAGGGGGAACCAATGAGAGACTAGCTCTAGGTGTTGGGACAGGCACAGGTCACTCTATTTTCCCATCAGGAAGAAGAATTAACCAAAGGCTCAGCCTGACGCCCGGAACCAGAATAGGGCCTGAAGCAATCCTGCGCTTTTGCGGCCAGCTCCCAAGAAAGCGACTTGAAAAATGGAGCTCAGGGGCACTGCAATTCACAAACCTGCAGAGTTAGAAATGATAACTCTCGTCCACAAATATATTGAGGGAAGGCAACGAAGAGGATGTGAAAGCAAGGCAGAATTGCAGGAAACAGATTTCAGGAGGTAGATTCGAATCGCCTTTAAAGCACAGGAAAAGCGGCAAAACCTCGACAATGATGCCCTTGTCCAAAAAGGGCGTATGCGTTTTTTCCTGAGTATATTCAGGAAAAAACGCATACGCCCTTTTTGGCCAACCAAGCAACCTGGAAAGGCAAATCAGCGCTACAAAGAAGTCTCGCTTCCCATCGGTCAAAAGGGCCATGTTGAATAAAGTGTCAAAACCAAAAATGCAGGACAGGCCATGGAGAAACGGGAGCCTTGCTACGCTGATGGGCGGGATGTAAATTGCCAACAGCCACTCTGGAGAAGTGTACAGTGTGTCCTGAAACATCTAAAAAACTCAGCTTAGAGAGCATAGGGCACTTCCACTCATGGGCGTATAAATTGGGAAAACTAAAAATCAGCAAGACACAGGCACCCCAAAGTTTAGGGCTGCTCTGTTGACAAGAACCTCCACTTCGTTACAACTTAAATATCCCAGGAAAGAGAAAAATGGATAAAGAAGTTGTGGTCCATATGTATAAAGGCATATCACTCAGCAATGAAATCAACATCATAAGGCTAGTAGCAGTATGATGAGAAGATTTAGGTACGACGATTCTAAGTGAAATAAGTCACACAGAAAAAGGCACTTATCATAAGATATCACTTATAGAGGGAATGTAAAAACCGCTACACTTGAACTGAATTACAAAACAGAACAGCGTCACACGTTTAGAAAACACACTATGGCTGCTTAACGGGAAAGGTGAGGTGGGGTGATGCAGAAAACAAGGGTTTCAAATTAGCTCAGATACTGTTCCATAAACCCAATATGTAACAGACAAGACCTACTCCTTGCTCAGTGAACTGGATTCAACACCCCCTGTTCACCGCCCAAGAATATATCTGACTAGTAAGAATCTTAAAACCAATGTATTGATATCCCTCTGTAAGTGGGTGTAAAGCGGCATAAACACAGCAGTGAAAAGCAGCTAAACCCCATTATAAAAATCAATTACTTTTAAAAACCCGTGAAACAAAGACAGTGAAAGAGAGAGAAATTCATAGAGAATTCGTTCAGGGGCTGGGATGCCACCTTTATTGACCATCTCTAGACCCACAGCTGATTGAGACATAAGGGTGGACACTCTTGGGGCTGAGAGGTTTGGTGAGGTTGGGTGAGCAAACGCACACCCTTTAAAGTAATACTGCATGGTACCCATCCCATGGGTCCAAAATCTCCAGGTTCAAGGGCATCTTCCTACATCGAAAACATGCATGAGACACCCAGAAGACGGTACACCGTGTGATCGGGAAAGGTTTCTAAAACGGACCTCATTTCTCATCTCCTTGTGCTCGGGCTCACCATTACAGCCGCTTTACTAGCAATCTCCCTCCTTGGAGAATGAGCACCTTTAACCTCCTGTTCCGTACAGGTTGCAAATTTGTCCTAAGGATGAACGGGAAGAGGGGGAACCAATGAGAGACTAGGTCTAGGTGTGGGGACAGGCACAGGTCACTCTATTTTCCCATCAGGAAGAAGAATTAACCACAGGCTCAGCCTGCCGCCCGGAAGCAGAACAGGGCCTGAAGCAATCCTGCGCTTTTGCGGCCAGCTCCCAAAAAAGCGATTTGAAAAATCGAGCTCAGGGGCACTGCAATTCACAAACCTGCAGAGTTAGAAATGATAACTCTCGTCCACAAATATATTGAGGGAAGGCAACGAGGAGGATCTGAAAGCAAGGCAGAATTGCAGGAAACAGATTTCAGGAGGTAGATTCGAATCGCCTTTAAAGCACAGGAAAAGCGGCAAAACCTCGACAACGATGCCCTTGGCCAAAAAGGGCGTATGCGTTTTTTCCTGAATATATTCAGGAAAAAACGCATACGCCCTTTTTGGCCAACCAAGCAACCTGGAAAGGCAAATCAGCGCTACAAAGAAGTCTCGCTTCCCATCGGTCAAAAGGGCCATGCTGAATAAAGTGTCAAAACCAGAAATGCAGGACAGGCCATGGAGAAACGGGAGCCTTACTACGCTGATGGGTGGGATGTAAATGGCCAACAGCCACTCTGGAGAAGTGTACGGTGTTTCCTGAAACATCTAAAAAACTCAGCATAGAGAGCATAAGGCACTTCCACTCATGGGCGTATAAATTGGGAAAACTAAAAATCAGCAAGACACAGGCACCCCAAAGTTTAGGGCTGCTCTGTTGACAAGAACCTCCACTTCGTTACACCTTAAATATCCCAGGAAAGAGAAAAATGGATAAGGAAGTTGTGGTCCTTATGTACAATGGCATATCACTCAGCCATGAAATTAACGTCATAAGGCTAGTAGCAGCATGATGAGAGGATTTAGGTACGACGATTCTAAGTGAAATAAGTCACACAGAAAAAGACACTTATCATAAGATATCACTTAGAGAGGGAATGTAAAAACCGCTACACTTGAACTGAATTACAAAACAGAACAGCGTCACACGTTTAGAAGACACACTATGGCTGCTTAACGGGAAAGGTGAGGTGGGTGATGCATAAAACAAGGGTTTCAAATTAGCTCAGATACCGTTCCATAAACCCAATATGTAATAGACAAGACCTACTCCTTGCTCAGTGAACTGGACTCAACACCCCCTGTTCACCGCCCAAGAATATATCTGACTAGTAAGAATCTTAAAACCAATGTATTGATATCCCTCTGTAAGTGAGTCAAGTGGGTGTAAAGCACCATAAAAACAGCAGTGAAAAGCAGCTAAACCCCATTATAAATATCAATTACTTTTAAAAACCCGTGAAACAAAGACAGTGAAAGAGAGAGAAATTCTTACAAAATTCGTTCAGGGGCTGTGATGCCACCTGGATTGACCATATCTAGACCCACAGCTGATTGAGACATAAGGGTGGACACTCTTGGGGCTGAGAGGTTTGGTGAGGTTGGGTGAGCAAACGCAGACTCTTTAAAGTAATACTGCGTGGTAACCATCCCGTAGGTCCCAAATCTCCAGCTTCAAGGGCATCTTCCTACATCGAAAACATGCATGAGAAACCCAGAAGAGGGTACACCATGTGATCGGGAAAGGTTTCTAAAACGCACCTCATTTCTCATCTCCTTGTGCTCGCGTTCGCCATTCCAGCCGCGTTACTAGCAATCTCCCTCCGTGGAGAATCAGCAACTTTAACCTCCTGTTCCGTACAGGTTGCAATTTGTCCTGAGGATGAACAGGAAGAGGGGGAACCAATGAGAGACTAGCTCTAGGTGTTGGGACAGGCACAGGTCACTCTATTTTCCCATCAGGAAGAAGAATTAACCAAAGGCTCAGCCTGACGCCCGGAACCAGAATAGGGCCTGAAGCAATCCTGCGCTTTTGCGGCCAGCTCCCAAGAAAGCGACTTGAAAAATGGAGCTCAGGGGCACTGCAATTCACAAACCTGCAGAGTTAGAAATGATAACTCTCGTCCACAAATATATTGAGGGAAGGCAACGAAGAGGATGTGAAAGCAAGGCAGAATTGCAGGAAACAGATTTCAGGAGGTAGATTCGAATCGCCTTTAAAGCACAGGAAAAGCGGCAAAACCTCGACAATGATGCCCTTGTCCAAAAAGGGCGTATGCGTTTTTTCCTGAGTATATTCAGGAAAAAACGCATACGCCCTTTTTGGCCAACCAAGCAACCTGGAAAGGCAAATCAGCGCTACAAAGAAGTCTCGCTTCCCATCGGTCAAAAGGGCCATGTTGAATAAAGTGTCAAAACCAAAAATGCAGGACAGGCCATGGAGAAACGGGAGCCTTGCTACGCTGATGGGCGGGATGTAAATTGCCAACAGCCACTCTGGAGAAGTGTACAGTGTGTCCTGAAACATCTAAAAAACTCAGCTTAGAGAGCATAGGGCACTTCCACTCATGGGCGTATAAATTGGGAAAACTAAAAATCAGCAAGACACAGGCACCCCAAAGTTTAGGGCTGCTCTGTTGACAAGAACCTCCACTTCGTTACAACTTAAATATCCCAGGAAAGAGAAAAATGGATAAAGAAGTTGTGGTCCATATGTATAAAGGCATATCACTCAGCAATGAAATCAACATCATAAGGCTAGTAGCAGTATGATGAGAAGATTTAGGTACGACGATTCTAAGTGAAATAAGTCACACAGAAAAAGGCACTTATCATAAGATATCACTTATAGAGGGAATGTAAAAACCGCTACACTTGAACTGAATTACAAAACAGAACAGCGTCACACGTTTAGAAAACACACTATGGCTGCTTAACGGGAAAGGTGAGGTGGGGTGATGCAGAAAACAAGGGTTTCAAATTAGCTCAGATACTGTTCCATAAACCCAATATGTAACAGACAAGACCTACTCCTTGCTCAGTGAACTGGATTCAACACCCCCTGTTCACCGCCCAAGAATATATCTGACTAGTAAGAATCTTAAAACCAATGTATTGATATCCCTCTGTAAGTGGGTGTAAAGCGGCATAAACACAGCAGTGAAAAGCAGCTAAACCCCATTATAAAAATCAATTACTTTTAAAAACCCGTGAAACAAAGACAGTGAAAGAGAGAGAAATTCATAGAGAATTCGTTCAGGGGCTGGGATGCCACCTTTATTGACCATCTCTAGACCCACAGCTGATTGAGACATAAGGGTGGACACTCTTGGGGCTGAGAGGTTTGGTGAGGTTGGGTGAGCAAACGCACACCCTTTAAAGTAATACTGCATGGTACCCATCCCATGGGTCCAAAATCTCCAGGTTCAAGGGCATCTTCCTACATCGAAAACATGCATGAGACACCCAGAAGACGGTACACCGTGTGATCGGGAAAGGTTTCTAAAACGGACCTCATTTCTCATCTCCTTGTGCTCGGGCTCACCATTACAGCCGCTTTACTAGCAATCTCCCTCCTTGGAGAATGAGCACCTTTAACCTCCTGTTCCGTACAGGTTGCAAATTTGTCCTAAGGATGAACGGGAAGAGGGGGAACCAATGAGAGACTAGGTCTACGTGTGGGGACAGGCACAGGTCACTCTATTTTCCCATCAGGAAGAAGAATTAACCACAGGCTCAGCCTGCCGCCCGGAAGCAGAACAGGGCCTGAAGCAATCCTGCGCTTTTGCGGCCAGCTCCCAAAAAAGCGATTTGAAAAATCGAGCTCAGGGGCACTGCAATTCACAAACCTGCAGAGTTAGAAATGATAACTCTCGTCCACAAATATATTGAGGGAAGGCAACGAGGAGGATCTGAAAGCAAGGCAGAATTGCAGGAAACAGATTTCAGGAGGTAGATTCGAATCGCCTTTAAAGCACAGGAAAAGCGGCAAAACCTCGACAACGATGCCCTTGGCCAAAAAGGGCGTATGCGTTTTTTCCTGAATATATTCAGGAAAAAACGCATACGCCCTTTTTGGCCAACCAAGCAACCTGGAAAGGCAAATCAGCGCTACAAAGAAGTCTCGCTTCCCATCGGTCAAAAGGGCCATGCTGAATAAAGTGTCAAAACCAGAAATGCAGGACAGGCCATGGAGAAACGGGAGCCTTACTACGCTGATGGGTGGGATGTAAATGGCCAACAGCCACTCTGGAGAAGTGTACGGTGTTTCCTGAAACATCTAAAAAACTCAGCATAGAGAGCATAAGGCACTTCCACTCATGGGCGTATAAATTGGGAAAACTAAAAATCAGCAAGACACAGGCACCCCAAAGTTTAGGGCTGCTCTGTTGACAAGAACCTCCACTTCGTTACACCTTAAATATCCCAGGAAAGAGAAAAATGGATAAGGAAGTTGTGGTCCTTATGTACAATGGCATATCACTCAGCCATGAAATTAACGTCATAAGGCTAGTAGCAGCATGATGAGAGGATTTAGGTACGACGATTCTAAGTGAAATAAGTCACACAGAAAAAGACACTTATCATAAGATATCACTTAGAGAGGGAATGTAAAAACCGCTACACTTGAACTGAATTACAAAACAGAACAGCGTCACACGTTTAGAAGACACACTATGGCTGCTTAACGGGAAAGGTGAGGTGGGTGATGCATAAAACAAGGGTTTCAAATTAGCTCAGATACCGTTCCGTAAACCCAATATGTAATAGACAAGACCTACTCCTTGCTCAGTGAACTGGACTCAACACCCCCTGTTCACCGCCCAAGAATATATCTGACTAGTAAGAATCTTAAAACCAATGTATTGATATCCCTCTGTAAGTGAGTCAAGTGGGTGTAAAGCGGCATAAACACAGCAGTGAAAAGCAGCTAAACCCCATTATAAAAATCAATTACTTTTAAAAACCCGTGAAACAAAGACAGTGAAAGAGAGAGAAATTCTTACAAAATTCGTTCAGGGGCTGTGATGCCACCTGGATTGACCATCTCTAGACCCACAGCTGATTGAGACATAAGGGTGGACACTCTTGGGGCTGAGGGGTTTGGTGAGGTTGGGTGAGCAAACGCAGACCCTTTAAAGTAATACTGCGTGGTATCCATCCCATGGGTCCAAAATCTCCAGGTTCAAGGGCATCTTCCTACATCGAAAACATGCATGAGAAACCCAGTAGATGGTACACCGTGTGATCGGGAAAGGTTTCTAAAACGCACCTCATTTCTCATCTCCTTGTGCTCGGGTTGGCCATTACAGCCGCTTTACTAGCAATCTCCCTCCTTCGAGAATCAGCACCTTTAACCTCCTGTTCCGTACAGGTTGCAATTTGTCCTGAGGATGAACGGGAAGAGGGGGAACCAGTGAGAGACTAGCTCTAGGTGTTGGGACAGGCACAGGTCACTCTATTTTCCCATCAGGAAGAAGAATTAACCACAGGCTCAGCCTGCCGCCCGGAAGCAGAACAGGGCCTGAAGCAATCCTGCGCTTTTGCGGCCAGCTCCCAAAAAAGCGAGTTGAAAAATCGAGCTCAGGGGCACTGCAATTCACAAACCTGCAGAGTTAGAAATGATAACTCTCGTCCACAAATATATTGAGGGAAGGCAACGAGGAGGATTTGAAAGCAAGGCAGAATTGCAGGAAACAGATTTCAGGAGGTAGAGTCGAATCGCCTTTAAAGCACAGGAAAAGCGGCAAAACCTCGACAACGATGCCCTTGGCCAAAAAGGGCGTATGCGTTTTTTCCTGAATATATTCAGGAAAAAACGCATACGCCCTTTTTGGCCAACCAAGCAACCTGGAAAGGCAAATCAGCGCTACAAAGAAGTCTCGCTTCCCAGCGGTCAAAAGGGCTATGCTGAATAAAGTGTCAAAACCAGAAATGCAGGACAGGCCATGGAGAAACGGGAGCCTTGCTACACTGATGGGCGGGATGTAAATTGCCAACAGCCACTCTGGAGAAGTGTACAGTGTGTCCTGAAACATCTAAAAAACTCAGCTTTGAGAGCATAGGGCACTTCCACTCATGGGCGTATAAATTGGGAAAACTAAAAATCAGCAAGACACAGGCACCCCGAAGTTTAGGGCTGCTCTGTTGACAAGAACCTCCACTTCGTTACACCTTAAATATCCCAGGAAAGAGAAAAATGGATAAGGAAGTTGTGGTCCTTATGTACAATGGCATATCACTCAGCCATGAAATTAATGTCATAAGGCTAGTAGCAGCATGATGAGAGGATTTAGGTACGACGATTCTAAGTGAAATAAGTCACACAGAAAAAGACACTTATCATAAGATATCACTTAGAGAGGGAATGTAAAAACCGCTACACTTGAACTGAATTACAAAACAGAACAGCGTCACACGTTTAGAAGACACACTATGGCTGCTTAACGGGAAAGGTGAGGTGGGTGATGCATAAAACAAGGGTTTCAAATTAGCTCAGATACCGTTCCATAAACCCAATATGTAATAGACAAGACCTACTCCTTGCTCAGTGAACTGGACTCAACACCCCCTGTTCACCGCCCAAGAATATATCTGACTAGTAAGAATCTTAAAACCAATGTATTGATATCCCTCTGTAAGTGAGTCAAGTGGGTGTAAAGCGGCATAAACACAGCAGTGAAAAGCAGCTAAACCCCATTATAAAAATCAATTACTTTTAAAAACCCGTGAAACAAAGACAGTGAAAGAGAGAGAAATTCTTACAAAATTCGTTCAGGGGCTGTGATGCCACCTGGATTGACCATCTCTAGACCCACAGCTGATTGAGACATAAGGGTGGACACTCTTGGGGCTGAGGGGTTTGGTGAGGTTGGGTGAGCAAACGCAGACCCTTTAAAGTAATACTGCGTGGTATCCATCCCATGGGTCCAAAATCTCCAGGTTCAAGGGCATCTTCCTACATCGAAAACATGCATGAGAAACCCAGAAGATGGTACACCGTGTGATCGGGAAAGGTTTCTAAAACGCACCTCATTTCTCATCTCCTTGTGCTCGGGTTGGCCATTACAGCCGCTTTACTAGCAATCTCCCTCCTTCGAGAATCAGCACCTTTAACCTCCTGTTCCGTACAGGTTGCAATTTGTCCTGAGGATGAACGGGAAGAGGGGGAACCAGTGAGAGACTAGCTCTAGGTGTTGGGACAGGCACAGGTCACTCTATTTTCCCATCAGGAAGAAGAATTAACCACAGGCTCAGCCTGCCGCCCGGAAGCAGAACAGGGCCTGAAGCAATCCTGCGCTTTTGCGGCCAGCTCCCAAAAAAGCGAGTTGAAAAATCGAGCTCAGGGGCACTGCAATTCACAAACCAGCAGAGTTAGAAATGATAACTCTCGTCCACAAATATATTGAGGGAAGGCAACGAGGAGGATTTGAAAGCAAGGCAGAATTGCAGGAAACAGATTTCAGGAGGTAGAGTCGAATCGCCTTTAAAGCACAGGAAAAGCGGCAAAACCTCGACAACGATGCCCTTGGCCAAAAAGGGCGTATGCGTTTTTTCCTGAATATATTCAGGAAAAAACGCATACGCCCTTTTTGGCCAACCAAGCAACCTGGAAAGGCAAATCAGCGCTACAAAGAAGTCTCGCTTCCCATCGGTCAAAAGGGCCATGCTGAATAAAGTGTCAAAACCAGAAATGCAGGACAGGCCATGGAGAAACGGGAGCCTTACTACGCTGATGGGCGGGATGTAAATGGCCAACAGCCACTCTGGAGAAGTGTACGGTGTTTCCTGAAACATCTAAAAAACTCAGCATAGAGAGCATAAGGCACTTCCACTCATGGGCGTATAAATTGGGAAAACTAAAAATCAGCAAGACACAGGCACCCCAAAGTTTAGGGCTGCTCTGTTGACAAGAACCTCCACTTCGTTACACCTTAAATATCCCAGGAAAGAGAAAAATGGATAAGGAAGTTGTGGTCCTTATGTACAATGGCATATCACTCAGCCATGAAATTAACGTCATAAGGCTAGTAGCAGCATGATGAGAGGATTTAGGTACGACGATTCTAAGTGAAATAAGTCACACAGAAAAAGACACTTATCATAAGATATCACTTAGAGAGGGAATGTAAAAACCGCTACACTTGAACTGAATTACAAAACAGAACAGCGTCACACGTTTAGAAGACACACTATGGCTGCTTAACGGGAAAGGTGAGGTGGGTGATGCATAAAACAAGGGTTTCAAATTAGCTCAGATACCGTTCCATAAACCCAATATGTAATAGACAAGACCTACTCCTTGCTCAGTGAACTGGACTCAACACCCCCTGTTCACCGCCCAAGAATATATCTGACTAGGAAGAATCTTAAAACCAATGTATTGATATCCCTCTGTAAGTGAGTCAAGTGGGTGTAAAGCGGCATAAACACAGCAGTGAAAAGCAGCTAAACCCCATTATAAAAATCAATTACTTTTAAAAACCCGTGAAACAAAGACAGTGAAAGAGAGAGAAATTCTTACAAAATTCGTTCAGGGGCTGTGATGCCACCTGGATTGACCATCTCTAGACCCACAGCTGATTGAGACATAAGGGTGGACACTCTTGGGGCTGAGGGGTTTGGTGAGGTTGGGTGAGCAAACGCAGACCCTTTAAAGTAATACTGCGTGGTATCCATCCCATGGGTCCAAAATCTCCAGGTTCAAGGGCATCTTCCTACATCGAAAACATGCATGAGAAACCCAGAAGATGGTACACCGTGTGATCGGGAAAGGTTTCTAAAACGCACCTCTTTTCTCATCTCCTTGTGCTCGGGTTGGCCATTACAGCCGCTTTACTAGCAATCTCCCTCCTTCGAGAATCAGCACCTTTAACCTCCTGTTCCGTACAGGTTGCAATTTGTCCTGAGGATGAACGGGAAGAGGGGGAACCAGTGAGAGACTAGCTCTAGGTGTTGGGACAGACACAGGTCACTCTATTTTCCCATCAGGAAGAAGAATTAACCACAGGCTCAGCCTGCCGCCCGGAAGCAGAACAGGGCCTGAAGCAATCCTGCACTTTTGCGGCCAGCTCCCAAAAAAGCGAGTTGAAAAATCGAGCTCAGGGGCACTGCAATTCACAAACCGGCAGAGTTAGAAATGATAACTCTCGTCCACAAATATATTGAGGGAAGGCAACGAGGAGGATTTGAAAGCAAGGCAGAATTGCAGGAAACAGATTTCAGGAGGTAGAGTCGAATCGCCTTTAAAGCACAGGAAAAGCGGCAAAACCTCGACAACGATGCCCTTGGCCAAAAAGGGCGTATGCGTTTTTTCCTGAGTATATTCAGGAAAAAACGCATACGCCCTTTTTGGCCAACCAAGCAACCTGGAAAGGCAAATCAGCGCTACAAAGAAGTCTCGCTTCCCATCGGTCAAAAGGGCCATGCTGAATAAAGTGTCAAAACCAGAAATGCAGGACAGGCCATGGAGAAACGGGAGCCTTACTACGCTGATGGGCGGGATGTAAATTGCCAACAGCCACTCTGGAGAAGTGTACGGTGTTTCCTGAAACATCTAAAAAACTCAGCATAGAGAGCATAAGGCACTTCCACTCATGGGCGTAGAAATTGGGAAAACTAAAAATCAGCAAGACACAGGCACCCCAAAGTTTAGGGCTGCTCTGTTGACAAGAACCTCCACTTCGTTACACCTTAAATATCCCAGGAAAGAGAAAAATGGATAAGGAAGTTGTGGTCCTTATGTACAATGGCATATCACTCAGCCATGAAATTAACGTCCTAAGGCTAGTAGCAGCATGATGAGAGGATTTAGGTATGACGATTCTAAGTGAAATAAGTCACACAGAAAAAGACACTTATCATAAGATATCACTTAGAGAGGGAATGTAAAAACCGCTACACTTGAACTGAATTACAAAACAGAACAGCGTCACACGTTTAGAAGACACACTATGGCTGCTTAACGGGAAAGGTGAGGTGGGTGATGCATAAAACAAGGGTTTCAGAGATTAACCAAGATGGCGGAGTAGAAGGACGTGCTGTCACTCCCTCTTGCGAGAGCACCAGAATCACAACTGGCTGCTGGACAATCATTGACAGGAAGACCCTGGACTTCACCAAGGAGGATACCCCACGTCCAAGGACAGAGGAGAAGCCACAGTGAGACGGTAGGAGGGGCGCAATCAGAGTAAAATCAAACCCCATAACTGCTAGGTGGGTGACTCACAGACTGGCGAACACTTATACCACAGAAGTCCACCCACTGGAGTAAAGGTTCTGAGCCCCACGTCAGGCTTCCCAACCTGGGGGTCAGGCAACGGGAGGAGGAATTCCTAGAGAATCAGACTTTGAAGGCTAGTGGGAATTGGATTGCAGGACTTTGACGGGACTGGGGGAAACAGAGATCCCACTCTTGGAGGGCACACACAAAGTAATGTGTGCATCAGGACCCAGGGGAAGGAGCAGTGAGCCTGGGGGAGACTGAACCAGACCTACCTGCTGGTGTTGGGGGGTCTCCTGCAGAGGCGAGTGGTGGCTCTGTTTCACCGTGGGGATAAGGACACTGGCAGCAGAGGTTCTGGGAAGTTCTCCTTGGCGTGAGCCCTCCCAGAGTCTGCCATTAACCCCACCAAAGAGCACGGGTAGGCTCCAGTGTTGGGTTGCCTCAGGCAAAACAGCCAACAGGGAGGGAACCCAGCCCCACCCATCAACAGTCAAGTGGATTAAGGTTTTACTGAGCTCTGACCGCCACAGCAACAGGGAGGGAACCCAGCCCCACCCATCAACAGTCAAGTGGATTAAAGTTTTACTGAGCTCTGACCGCCACAGCAACAGTCAGCTCTACCCACCACCAGAGCCTCCCATCAAGCCTCTTAGATAGCCTCAACCACCAGAGGGCAGACAACAGAAGCAAGAAAAACTATAATCCTGCAGCCTGTGGACCAAAAACCACAGTTACAGAAAGATAGAGAAGATGAAAAGGCAGAGGGCTATGTACCAGATGAAGGAACAAGATAAAACCCCAGAAAAACAACTAAATGAAGTGGAGATAGGCAACCTTCCAGAAAAAGAATTCAGAATAATGATAGTGAAGATGATCCAGGACCTTGGAATAAGAATGGAGGCAAAGATTGAGAAGATGCAAGAAATGATTAACAAAGACCTAGAAGAATTAAAGAACAAACAAACAGAGATGACCAATACAATAACTGAAATGAAAACTACACTAGAAGGAATCAATAGCAGAATAACTGAGGCAGAAGAACGGATAAGTGACCTGGAAGACAGAATGATGGAATTCACTGCTGCGGAACAGACTAAAGAAAAAAGAATGAAAAGAAATGAAGACAGCCTAAGAGACCTCTGGGACAACATTAAACGCAACAACATTCGCATTATAGGGGTCCCAGAAGGAGAAGAGAGAGAGAAAGGAACAGAGAAAATATTTGAAGAGATTATAGTCGAAAACTTCCCTAACATGGGAAAGGAAATAGCCACCCAAGTCCAGGAAGCGCAGAGAGTCCCATACAGGATAAACCCAAGGAGAAACACGCCCAGACACATAGTAATCAAAGTGGCAAAAATTAAAGACAAAGAAAAATTATTGAAAGCAGCAAGGGAAAAACGACAAATAACATACAAGGGAACTCCCATAAGGTTAACAGCTGATTTCTCAGCAGAAACTCTGCAAGCCAGAAGGGAGTGGCATGATATACTTAAAGTGATGAAAGGGAAGAACCTACAACCAAGATTACTCTACCCGGCAAGGATCTCATTTAGATTTGATGGAGAAATCAAAAGCTTTACAGACAAGCAAAAGCTAAGAGAATTCAGCACCACCAAACCAGCTCTACAACAAATGCTAAAGGAACTTCTCTAAGTGGGAAACACAAGAGAAGAAAAGGACCTACAAAAACAAACCCAAAACAATTAAGAAAATGGTCATAGGAACATACATATCGATTATTACCTTAAACGTGAATGGATTAAATGCCCCAACCAAAAGACATAGACTGGCTGAATGGATACAAAAACAAGACCCATATATATGCTGTCTACAAGAGACCCACTTTAGACCTAGGGACACATACAGACTGAAAGTGAGGGGATGGAAAAAGATATTCCATGCAAATGGAAATCAAAAGAAAGCTGGAGTAGCTATACTCATATCAGATAAAATAGACTTTAAAATAAAGAATGTTACAAGAGACAAGGAAGGACACTACATAATGATCCAGGGATCAATCCAAGAAGAAGATATAACAATTATAAATATATATGCACCCAACATAGGAGCACCTCAATACATAAGGCAACTGCTAACAGCTATAAAAGAGGAAATCGACAGTAACACAATAATAGTGGGGGACTTTAACACTTCACTTACACCAATGGACAGATCATCCAAAATGAAAATAAATAAGGAAACAGAAGCTTTAAATGACACAATAGACCAGATAGATTTAATTGATATATATCGGACATTCCATCCAAAAACAGCAGATTACACGTTCTTCTCAAGTGCACACGGAACATTCTCCAAGATAGATCACATCTTGGGTCACAAATCAAGCCTCAGTAAATTTAAGAAAATTGAAATCATATCAAGCATCTTTTCTGACCACAACGCTATGAGATTAGAAATGAATTACAGGGAAAAAAACGTAAAAAGGACAAACACATGGAGGCTAAACAATACGTTACTAAATAACCAAGAGATCACTGAAGAAATCAAAGAGGAAATCAAAAAATACCTAGAGACAAATGACAATGAAAACACGACGACCCAAAACCTATGGGATGCAGCAAAAGCAGTTCTAAGAGGGAAGTTTATAGCTATACAAGCCTACCTAAAGAAACAAGAAAAAGCTCAAGTAAACAATCTAACCTTACACTTAAAGAAGCTAGAGAAAGAAGAACAAACAAAACCCAAAGTTAGCAGAAGGAAAGAAATCATAAAGATCAGAGCAGAAATAAATGAAATAGAAACAAAGAAAACAATAGCAAAGATCAATAAAACTAAAAGTTGGTTCTTTGAGAAGATAAACAAAATTGATAAGCCATTAGCCAGACTCATCAAGAAAAAGAGGGAGAGGACTCAAATCAATAAAATCAGAAATGAAAAAGGAGAAGTTACAACAGACACTGCAGAAATACAAAGCATCCTAAGAGACTACTACAAGCAACTTTACGCCAATAAAATGGACAACCTGGAAGAAATGGACAAATTCTTAGAAAGGTATAACCTTCCAAGACTGAACCAGGAAGAAATAGAAAATATGAACAGACCAATCACAAGTAATGAAATTGAAACTGTGATTAAAAATCTTCCAACAAACAAAAGTCCAGGACCAGACGGTTTCACAGGTGAATTCTATCAAACATTTAGAGAAGAGCTAACACCCATCCTTCTCAAACTCTTCCAAAAAATTGCAGAGGAAGGAACACTCCCAAACTCATTCTATGAGGCCACCATCACCCTGATACCAAAACCAGACAAAGACACTACAAAAAAAGAAAATTACAGACCAATATCACTGATGAATATAGATGCAAAAATCCTCAACAAAATACTAGCAAACAGAATCCAACAACACATTAAAAGGATCATACACCACGATCAAGTGGGATTTATCCCAGGGATGCAAGGATTCTTCAATATACGCAAATCAATCAATGTGATACACCATATTAACAAATTGAAGAATAAAAACCATATGATCATCTCAATAGATGCAGAAAAAGCTTTTGACAAAATTCAACACCCATTTCTGATAAAAACTCTCCAGAAAGTGGGCATAGAGGGAAGCTACCTCAACATAATAAAGGCCATATATGACAAACCCACAGCAAACATCATTCTCAATGGTGAAAAACTGAAAGCATTTCCTCTAAGATCAGGAACGAGACAAGGATGTCCACTCTCACCACTATTATTCAACATAGTTCTGGAAGTCCTAGCCACGGCAATCAGAGAAGAAAAAGAAATAAAAGGAATACAAATTGGAAAAGAAGAAGTAAAACTGTCACTGTTTGTGGATGACATGATACTATACATAGAGAATCCTAAAACTGCCACCAGAAAACTGCTAGAGCTAATTAATGAATATGGTAAAGTTGCAGGATACAAAATTAATGCACAGAAATCTCTTGCATTCCTATACACTAATGATGAAAAATCTGAAAGAGAAATTATGGAAACACTCCCATTTACCATTGCAACAAAAAGAATAAAATACCTAGGAATAAACCTACCTAGGGAGACAAAAGACCTGTATGCAGAAAACTATAAGACACTGATGAAAGAAATTAAAGATGATACCAACAGATGGAGAGATATACCATGTTCTTGGATTGGAAGAATCAACATTGTGAAAATGAGTATACTACCCAAAGCAATCTACAGATTCAATGCAATCCCTATCAAATTACCAATGGCATTTTTTACTGAGCTAGAACAAATCATCTTAAAATTTGTATGGAGACACAAAAGACCCCGAATAGGCAAAGCAGTCTTGAGGCAAAAAAATGGAGCTGGAGGAATCAGACTCCCTGACTTCAGACTATACTACAAAGCTACAGTAATCAAGACAATATGGTACTGGCACAAAAACAGAAACATAGATCAATGGAACAAGATAGAAAGCCCAGACATTAACCCACGCACCTATGGTCAACTAATCTATGACAAAGGAGGCAAAGATATACAATGGAGAAAAGACAGTCTCTTCAATAAGTGGTGCTGGGAAAACTGGACAGCTACATGTAAAAGAATGAAATTAGAATACTCCCTAACACCATACACAAAAATAAACTCAAAATGGATTAGAGACCTAAATATAAGACTGGACACTATAAAACTCTTAGAGGAAAACATAGGAAGAACACTCTTTGACATAAATCACAGCAAGATCTTTTTTGATCCACCTCCTAGAGTAATGGAAATAAAAACAAAAATAAACAAGTGGGACCTAATGAAACTTCAAAGCTTTTGCACAGCAAAGGAAACCATAAACAAGACGAAAAGACAACCCTCAGAATGGGAGAAAATATTTGCAAATGAATCAACGGACAAAGGATTAATCTCCAAAATATATAAACAGCTCATTCAGCTCAATATCAAAGAAACAAACACCCCAATCCAAAAATGGGCAGAAGACCTAAATAGACATTTCTCCAAAGAAGACATACAGATGGCCACGAAGCACATGAAAAGATGCTCAACATCACTAATTATTAGAGAAATGCAAATCAAAACTACAATGAGGTATCACCTCACTCCTGTTAGAATGGGCATCATCAGAAAATCTACAAACAACAAATGCTGGAGAGGGTGTGGTGAAAAGGGAACCCTCTTGCACTGTTGGTGGGAATGTAAATTGATACAGCCACTATGGAGAACAATATGGAGGTTCCTTAAAAAACTAAAAATAGAATTACCATATGACCCAGCAATCCCACTACTGGGCATATACCCAGAGAAAACCGTAATTCAAAAAGACACATGCACCCGAATGTTCATTGCAGCACTATTTACAATAGCCAGGTCATGGAAGCAACCTAAATGCCCATCAACAGACGAATGGATAAAGAAGAGGTGGTAAATATATACAATGGAATATTACTCAGCCATAAAAAGGAACGAAATTGAGTCATTTGTTGAGACGTGGATGGATCTAGAGACTGTCATACAGAGTGAAGTAAGTCAGAAAGAGAAAAACAAATATCGTATATTAATGCATGTATGCGGAACCTAGAAAAATGGTACAGATGAGCCAGTTTGCAGGGCAGAAGTTGAGACACAGATGTAGAGAATGGACATATGGACACCAAGGGGGGAAAACTGCGGTGGGGTGGGGATGGTGGTGTGCTGAATTGGGCGAATGGGATTGACATGTATACACTGATGTGTATAAAACTGATGCCTAATAAGAACCTGCAGTATAAAAAAACAAACAAAACAACTAATACTAAACTTTCATTGGGTTTTTTGTATGGAAATATGTTAATATAAATGTTTCAGACATTACATGAAATTTCTAAAAATCTTATATTTGTATTTGTATGGAAATATGTATGGAAATATGTTAATATAAATGTTTCAGACATTACATGAAATTACTAAAAATCTTATATTTGTACTTGTATGGAAATATGTATGGAAATATGTTAATATAAATGTTTCAGACATTACATGAAAGTTCTAAAAATCTTATATGTTCTGGTATAATGTTATAAGTAATAATCCTAGTTATTACTTTAAAATGTATATCTCAGAAATAACTAATTTTCTTGTCAACTGCATTATTATGAACTGTCATCAAATCTTTAACCGTGGTCATTTTTAAGTCTTTTGTCATTTACAGACAGTTCTGGGTGTACTCTGATGATTTTGCAAATATGTTCCTATAAAAGGGTTTCATCTTCAAGAAATACATGGAAAAGACTCTGACAAGTACAGGTTTCTGGTAACGGACTGTACTGCTGAACTGAATGAATAAGCATTTTCAGAACTCTAATGAAAAACTGATGAACTCATAAAAGTGCTAACAAAAGATCAAGACGAAAAAAAAAATTAATTACATGGGATTGAGTGAACTGATGAGGATGAGTATAATTTTTGTGACTTTCTCTCTGAATTTAAAAAAAAAAAAAAAAAAATTCCACACGGACTCAGAGGCAAAGAATATACAAATCAATTTTCACTGCAAAGTAAAGGAGCTGTTACAGTGGAGGATTACTGGACTGAATGTCAATACTATGACATAGTATGAGTGTGTTTCATGTTTGGTAATTGCAATCATTGTTGCTTTTGTTGTGGTCATCCATGTACAATGCTTGGTGTCAGTCGATTTATCTCTTGTAAAAATAAAATACAGTGTGTGTGTGAAAAAAAAAAAAAAAAAAAAAACAAGGGTTTCAAATTAGCTCAGATACCGTTCCATAAACCCAATATGTAATAGGCAAGACCTACTCCTTGCTCAGTGAACTGGACTCAACACCCCCTGTTCACCGCCCAAGAATATATCTGACTAGGAAGAATCTTAAAACCAATGTATTGATATCCCTCTGTAAGTGAGTCAAGTGGGTGTAAAGCGGCATAAACACAGCAGTGAAAAGCAGCTAAACCCCATTATAAAAATCAATTACTTTTAAAAACCCGTGAAACAAAGACAGTGAAAGAGAGAGAAATTCTTACAAAATTCGTTCAGGGGCTGTGATGCCACCTGGATTGACCATCTCTAGACCCACAGCTGATTGAGACATAAGGGTGGACACTCTTGGGGCTGAGGGGTTTGGTGAGGTTGGGTGAGCAAACGCAGACCCTTTAAAGTAATACTGCGTGGTATCCATCCCATGGGTCCAAAATCTCCAGGTTCAAGGGCATCTTCCTACATCGAAAACATGCATGAGAAACCCAGAAGATGGTACACCGTGTGATCGGGAAAGGTTTCTAAAACGCACCTCTTTTCTCATCTCCTTGTGCTCGGGTTGGCCATTACAGCCGCTTTACTAGCAATCTCCCTCCTTCGAGAATCAGCACCTTTAACCTCCTGTTCCGTACAGGTTGCAATTTGTCCTGAGGATGAACGGGAAGAGGGGGAACCAGTGAGAGACTAGCTCTAGGTGTTGGGACAGGCACAGGTCACTCTATTTTCCCATCAGGAAGAAGAATTAACCACAGGCTCAGCCTGCCGCCCGGAAGCAGAACAGGGCCTGAAGCAATCCTGTGCTTTTGCGGCCAGCTCCCAAAAAAGCGAGTTGAAAAATCGAGCTCAGGGGCACTGCAATTCACAAACCTGCAGAGTTAGAAATGATAACTCTCGTCCACAAATATATTGAGGGAAGGCAACGAGGAGGATTTGAAAGCAAGGCAGAATTGCAGGAAACAGATTTCAGGAGGTAGAGTCAAATCGCCTTTAAAGCACAGGAAAAGCGGCAAAACCTCGACAACGATGCCCTTGGCCAAAAAGGGCGTATGCGTTTTTTCCTGAATATATTCAGGAAAAAACGCATACGCCCTTTTTGGCCAAGCAAGCAACCTGGAAAGGCAAATCAGCGCTACAAAGAAGTCTCGCTTCCCATCGGTCAAAAGGGCCATGCTGAATAAAGTGTCAAAACCAGAAATGCAGGACAGGCCATGGAGAAACGGGAGCCTTACTACGCTGATGGGCGGGATGTAAATTGCCAACAGCCACTCTGGAGAAGTGTACGGTGTTTCCTGAAACATCTAAAAAACTCAGCATAGAGAGCATAAGGCACTTCCACTCATGGGCGTAGAAATTGGGAAAACTAAAAATCAGCAAGACACAGGCACCCCAAAGTTTAGGGCTGCTCTGTTGACAAGAACCTCCACTTCGTTACACCTTAAATATCCCAGGAAAGAGAAAAATGGATAAGGAAGTTGTGGTCCTTATGTACAATGGCATATCACTCAGCCATGAAATTAACGTCATAAGGCTAGTAGCAGCATGATGAGAGGATTTAGGTACGACGATTCTAAGTGAAATAAGTCACACAGAAAAAGACACTTATCATAAGATATCACTTAGAGAGGGAATGTAAAAACCGCTACACTTGAACTGAATTACAAAACAGAACAGCGTCACACGTTTAGAAGACACACTATGGCTGCTTAACGGGAAAGGTGAGGTGGGTGATGCATAAAACAAGGGTTTCAAATTAGCTCAGATACCGTTCCATAAACCCAATATGTAATAGACAAGACCTACTCCTTGCTCAGTGAACTGGACTCAACACCCCCTGTTCACCGCCCAAGAATATATCTGACTAGTAAGAATCTTAAAACCAATGTATTGATATCCCTCTGTAAGTGAGTCAAGTGGGTGTAAAGCGGCATAAACACAGCAGTGAAAAGCAGCTAAACCCCATTATAAAAATCAATTACTTTTAAAAACCCATGAAACAAAGACAGTGAAAGAGAGAGAAATTCTTACAAAATTCGTTCAGGGGCTGTGATGCCACCTGGATTGACCATCTCTAGACCCACAGCTGATTGAGACATAAGGGTGGACACTCTTGGGGCTGAGGGGTTTGGTGAGGTTGGGTGAGCAAACGCAGACCCTTTAAAGTAATACTGCGTGGTATCCATCCCATGGGTCCAAAATCTCCAGGTTCAAGGGCATCTTCCTACATCGAAAACATGCATGAGAAACCCAGTAGATGGTACACCGTGTGATCGGGAAAGGTTTCTAAAACGCACCTCTTTTCTCATCTCCTTGTGCTCGGGTTGGCCATTACAGCCGCTTTACTAGCAATCTCCCTCCTTCGAGAATCAGCACCTTTAACCTCCTGTTCCGTACAGGTTGCAATTTGTCCTGAGGATGAACGGGAAGAGGGGGAACCAGTGAGAGACTAGCTCTAGGTGTTGGGACAGGCACAGGTCACTCTATTTTCCCATCAGGAAGAAGAATTAACCACAGGCTCAGCCTGCCGCCCGGAAGCAGAACAGGGCCTGAAGCAATCCTGTGCTTTTGCGGCCAGCTCCCAAAAAAGCGAGTTGAAAAATCGAGCTCAGGGGCACTGCAATTCACAAACCTGCAGAGTTAGAAATGATAACTCTCGTCCACAAATATATTGAGGGAAGGCAACGAGGAGGATTTGAAAGCAAGGCAGAATTGCAGGAAACAGATTTCAGGAGGTAGAGTCGAATCGCCTTTAAAGCACAGGAAAAGCGGCAAAACCTCGACAACGATGCCCTTGGCCAAAAAGGGCGTATGCGTTTTTTCCTGAATATATTCAGGAAAAAACGCATACGCCCTTTTTGGCCAAGCAAGCAACCTGGAAAGGCAAATCAGCGCTACAAAGAAGTCTCGCTTCCCATCGGTCAAAAGGGCCATGCTGAATAAAGTGTCAAAACCAGAAATGCAGGACAGGCCATGGAGAAACGGGAGCCTTGCTACGATGATGGGCGGGATGTAAATTGCCAACAGCCACTCTGGAGAACTGTACGGTGTGTCCTGAAACATCTAAAAAACTCAGCTTAGAGAGCATAGGGCACTTCCACTCATGGGCGTAGAAATTGGGAAAACTAAAAATCAGCAAGACACAGGCACCCCAAAGTTTAGGGCTGCTCTGTTGACAAGAACCTCCATTTCGTTACACCTTAAATATCCCAGGAAAGAGAAAAATGGATAAGGAAGTTGTGGTCCTTATGTACAATGGCATATCACTCAGCCATGAAATTAACATCATAAGGCTAGTAGCAGCATGATGAGAGGATTTAGGTACGACGATTCTAAGTGAAATAAGTCACACAGAAAAAGACACTTATCATAAGATATCACTTAGAGAGGGAATGTAAAAACCGCTACACTTGAACTGAATTACAAAACAGAACAGCGTCACACGTTTAGAAGACACACTATGGCTGCTTAACGGGAAAGGTGAGGTGGGTGATGCATAAAACAAGGGTTTCAAATTAGCTCAGATACCGTTCCATAAACCCAATATGTAATAGACAAGACCTACTCCTTGCTCAGTGAACTGGACTCAACACCCCCTGTTCACCGCCCAAGAATATATCTGACTAGTAAGAATCTTAAAACCAATGTATTGATATCCCTCTGTAAGTGAGTCAAGTGGGTGTAAAGCGGCATAAACACAGCAGTGAAAAGCAGCTAAACCCCATTATAAAAATCAATTACTTTTAAAAACCCGTGAAACAAAGACAGTGAAAGAGAGAGAAATTCTTACAAAATTCGTTCAGGGGCTGTGATGCCACCTGGATTGACCATCTCTAGACCCACAGCTGATTGAGACATAAGGGTGGACACTCTTGGGGCTGAGGGGTTTGGTGAGGTTGGGTGAGCAAACGCAGACCCTTTAAAGTAATACTGCGTGGTATCCATCCCATGGGTCCAAAATCTCCAGGTTCAAGGGCATCTTCCTACATCGAAAACATGCATGAGAAACCCAGTAGATGGTACACCGTGTGATCGGGAAAGGTTTCTAAAACGCACCTCTTTTCTCATCTCCTTGTGCTCGGGTTGGCCATTACAGCCGCTTTACTAGCAATCTCCCTCCTTCGAGAATCAGCACCTTTAACCTCCTGTTCCGTACAGGTTGCAATTTGTCCTGAGGATGAACGGGAAGAGGGGGAACCAGTGAGAGACTAGCTCTAGGTGTTGGGACAGGCACAGGTCACTCTATTTTCCCATCAGGAAGAAGAATTAACCACAGGCTCAGCCTGCCGCCCGGAAGCAGAACAGGGCCTGAAGCAATCCTGCGCTTTTGCGGCCAGCTCCCAAAAAAGCGAGTTGAAAAATCGAGCTCAGGGGCACTGCAATTCACAAACCTGCAGAGTTAGAAATGATAACTCTCGTCCACAAATATATTGAGGGAAGGCAACGAGGAGGATTTGAAAGCAAGGCAGAATTGCAGGAAACAGATTTCAGGAGGTAGAGTCGAATCGACTTTAAAGCACAGGAAAAGCGGCAAAACCTCGACAACGATGCCCTTGGCCAAAAAGGGCGTATGCGTTTTTTCCTGAATATATTCAGGAAAAAACGCATACGCCCTTTTTGGCCAAGCAAGCAACCTGGAAAGGCAAATCAGCGCTACAAAGAAGTCTCGCTTCCCATCGGTCAAAAGGGCCATGCTGAATAAAGTGTCAAAACCAGAAATGCAGGACAGGCCATGGAGAAACGGGAGCCTTGCTATGATGATGGGCGGGATGTAAATTGCCAACAGCCACTCTGGAGAAGTGTACGGTGTGTCCTGAAACATCTAAAAAACTCAGCTTAGAGAGCATAGGGCACTTCCACTCATGGGCGTATAAATTGGGAAAACTAAAAATCAGCAAGACACAGGCACCCCAAAGTTTAGGGCTGCTCTGTTGACAAGAACCTCCACTTCGTTACACCTTAAATATCCCAGGAAAGAGAAAAATGGATAAGGAAGTTGTGGTCCTTATGTACAATGGCATATCACTCAGCCATGAAATTAACGTCATAAGGCTAGTAGCAGCATGATGAGAGGATTTAGGTACGACGATTCTAAGTGAAATAAGTCACACAGAAAAAGACACTTATCATAAGATATCACTTAGAGAGGGAATGTAAAAACCGCTACACTTGAACTGAATTACAAAACAGAACAGCGTCACACGTTTAGAAGACACACTATGGCTGCTTAACGGGAAAGGTGAGGTGGGTGATGCATAAAACAAGGGTTTCAAATTAGCTCAGATACCGTTCCATAAACCCAATATGTAATAGACAAGACCTACTCCTTGCTCAGTGAACTGGACTCAACACCCCCTGTTCACCGCCCAAGAATATATCTGACTAGGAAGAATCTTAAAACCAATGTATTGATATCCCTCTGTAAGTGAGTCAAGTGGGTGTAAAGCGGCATAAACACAGCAGTGAAAAGCAGCTAAACCCCATTATAAAAATCAATTACTTTTAAAAACCCGTGAAACAAAGACAGTGAAAGAGAGAGAAATTCTTACAAAATTCGTTCAGGGGCTGTGATGCCACCTGGATTGACCATCTCTAGACCCACAGCTGATTGAGACATAAGGGTGGACACTCTTGGGGCTGAGGGGTTTGGTGAGGTTGGGTGAGCAAACGCAGACCCTTTAAAGTAATACTGCGTGGTATCCATCCCATGGGTCCAAAATCTCCAGGTTCAAGGGCATCTTCCTACATCGAAAACATGCATGAGAAACCCAGTAGATGGTACACCGTGTGATCGGGAAAGGTTTCTAAAACGCACCTCATTTCTCATCTCCTTGTGCTCGGGTTGGCCATTACAGCCGCTTTACTAGCAATCTCCCTCCTTCGAGAATCAGCACCTTTAACCTCCTGTTCCGTACAGGTTGCAATTTGTCCTGAGGATGAACGGGAAGAGGGGGAACCAGTGAGAGACTAGCTCTAGGTGTTGGGACAGGCACAGGTCACTCTATTTTCCCATCAGGAAGAAGAATTAACCACAGGCTCAGCCTGCCGCCCGGAAGCAGAACAGGGCCTGAAGCAATCCTGTGCTTTTGCGGTCAGCTCCCAAAAAAGCGAGTTGAAAAATCGAGCTCAGGGGCACTGCAATTCACAAACCTGCAGAGTTAGAAATGATAACTCTCGTCCACAAATATATTGAGGGAAGGCAACGAGGAGGATTTGAAAGCAAGGCAGAATTGCAGGAAACAGATTTCAGGAGGTAGAGTCGAATCGCCTTTAAAGCACAGGAAAAGCGGCAAAACCTCGACAACGATGCCCTTGGCCAAAAAGGGCGTATGCGTTTTTTCCTGAATATATTCAGGAAAAAACGCATACGCCCTTTTTGGCCAAGCAAGCAACCTGGAAAGGCAAATCAGCGCTACAAAGAAGTCTCGCTTCCCATCGGTCAAAAGGGCCATGCTGAATAAAGTGTCAAAACCAGAAATGCAGGACAGGCCATGGAGAAACGGGAGCCTTACTACGCTGATGGGCGGGATGTAAATTGCCAACAGCCACTCTGGAGAAGTGTACGGTGTTTCCTGAAACATCTAAAAAACTCAGCATAGAGAGCATAAGGCACTTCCACTCATGGGCGTAGAAATTGGGAAAACTAAAAATCAGCAAGACACAGGCACCCCAAAGTTTAGGGCTGCTCTGTTGACAAGAACCTCCACTTCGTTACACCTTAAATATCCCAGGAAAGAGAAAAATGGATAAGGAAGTTGTGGTCCTTATGTACAATGGCATATCACTCAGCCATGAAATTAACGTCATAAGGCTAGTAGCAGCATGATGAGAGGATTTAGGTACGACGATTCTAAGTGAAATAAGTCACACAGAAAAAGACACTTATCATAAGATATCACTTAGAGAGGGAATGTAAAAACCGCTACACTTGAACTGAATTACAAAACAGAACAGCGTCACACGTTTAGAAGACACACTATGGCTGCTTAACGGGAAAGGTGAGGTGGGTGATGCATAAAACAAGGGTTTCAAATTAGCTCAGATACCGTTCCATAAACCCAATATGTAATAGACAAGACCTACTCCTTGCTCAGTGAACTGGACTCAACACCCCCTGTTCACCGCCCAAGAATATATCTGACTAGTAAGAATCTTAAAACCAATGTATTGATATCCCTCTGTAAGTGAGTCAAGTGGGTGTAAAGCGGCATAAACACAGCAGTGAAAAGCAGCTAAACCCCATTATAAAAATCAATTACTTTTAAAAACCCGTGAAACAAAGACAGTGAAAGAGAGAGAAATTCTTACAAAATTCGTTCAGGGGCTGTGATGCCACCTGGATTGACCATCTCTAGACCCACAGCTGATTGAGACATAAGGGTGGACACTCTTGGGGCTGAGGGGTTTGGTGAGGTTGGGTGAGCAAACGCAGACCCTTTAAAGTAATACTGCGTGGTATCCATCCCATGGGTCCAAAATCTCCAGGTTCAAGGGCATCTTCCTACATCGAAAACATGCATGAGAAACCCAGTAGATGGTACACCGTGTGATCGGGAAAGGTTTCTAAAACGCACCTCTTTTCTCATCTCCTTGGGCTCGGGTTGGCCATTACAGCCGCTTTACTAGCAATCTCCCTCCTTCGAGAATCAGCACCTTTAACCTCCTGTTCCGTACAGGTTGCAATTTGTCCTGAGGATGGACGGGAAGAGGGGGAACCAGTGAGAGACTAGCTCTAGGTGTTGGGACAGGCACAGGTCACTCTATTTTCCCATCAGGAAGAAGAATTAACCACAGGCTCAGCCTGCCGCCCGGAAGCAGAACAGGGCCTGAAGCAATCCTGCGCTTTTGCGGCCAGCTCCCAAAAAAGCGAGTTGAAAAATCGAGCTCAGGGGCACTGCAATTCACAAACCTGCAGAGTTAGAAATGATAACTCTCGTCCACAAATATATTGAGGGAAGGCAACGAGGAGGATCTGAAAGCAAGGCAGAATTGCAGGAAACAGATTTCAGGAGGTAGAGTCGAATCGCCTTTAAAGCACAGGAAAAGCGGCAAAACCTCGACAACGATGCCCTTGGCCAAAAAGGGCGTATGCGTTTTTTCCTGAATATATTCAGGAAAAAACGCATACGCCCTTTTTGGCCAAGCAAGCAACCTGGAAAGGCAAATCAGCGCTACAAAGAAGTCTCGCTTCCCATCGGTCAAAAGGGCCATGCTGAATAAAGTGTCAAAACCAGAAATGCAGGACAGGCCATGGAGAAACGGGAGCCTTGCTACGATGATGGGCGGGATGTAAATTGCCAACAGCCACTCTGGAGAACTGTACGGTGTGTCCTGAAACATCTAAAAAACTCAGCTTAGAGAGCATAGGGCACTTCCACTCATGGGCGTAGAAATTGGGAAAACTAAAAATCAGCAAGACACAGGCACCCCAAAGTTTAGGGCTGCTCTGTTGACAAGAACCTCCATTTCGTTACACCTTAAATATCCCAGGAAAGAGAAAAATGGATAAGGAAGTTGTGGTCCTTATGTACAATGGCATATCACTCAGCCATGAAATTAACGTCATAAGGCTAGTAGCAGCATGATGAGAGGATTTAGGTACGACGATTCTAAGTGAAATAAGTCACACAGAAAAAGACACTTATCATAAGATATCACTTAGAGAGGGAATGTAAAAACCGCTACACTTGAACTGAATTACAAAACAGAACAGCGTCACACGTTTAGAAGACACACTATGGCTGCTTAACGGGAAAGGTGAGGTGGGTGATGCATAAAACAAGGGTTTCAAATTAGCTCAGATACCGTTCCATAAACCCAATATGTAATAGACAAGACCTACTCCTTGCTCAGTGAACTGGACTCAACACCCCCTGTTCACCGCCCAAGAATATATCTGACTAGTAAGAATCTTAAAACCAATGTATTGATATCCCTCTGTAAGTGAGTCAAGTGGGTGTAAAGCGGCATAAACACAGCAGTGAAAAGCAGCTAAACCCCATTATAAAAATCAATTACTTTTAAAAACCCGTGAAACAAAGACAGTGAAAGAGAGAGAAATTCTTACAAAATTCGTTCAGGGGCTGTGATGCCACCTGGATTGACCATCTCTAGACCCACAGCTGATTGAGACATAAGGGTGGACACTCTTGGGGCTGAGGGGTTTGGTGAGGTTGGGTGAGCAAACGCAGACCCTTTAAAGTAATACTGCGTGGTATCCATCCCATGGGTCCAAAATCTCCAGGTTCAAGGGCATCTTCCTACATCGAAAACATGCATGAGAAACCCAGTAGATGGTACACCGTGTGATCGGGAAAGGTTTCTAAAACGCACCTCTTTTCTCATCTCCTTGGGCTCGGGTTGGCCATTACAGCCGCTTTACTAGCAATCTCCCTCCTTCGAGAATCAGCACCTTTAACCTCCTGTTCCGTACAGGTTGCAATTTGTCCTGAGGATGAACGGGAAGAGGGGGAACCAGTGAGAGACTAGCTCTAGGTGTTGGGACAGGCACAGGTCACTCTATTTTCCCATCAGGAAGAAGAATTAACCACAGGCTCAGCCTGCCGCCCGGAAGCAGAACAGGGCCTGAAGCAATCCTGCGCTTTTGCGGCCAGCTCCCAAAAAAGCGAGTTGAAAAATCGAGCTCAGGGGCACTGCAATTCACAAACCTGCAGAGTTAGAAATGATAACTCTCGTCCACAAATATATTGAGGGAAGGCAACGAGGAGGATTTGAAAGCAAGGCAGAATTGCAGGAAACAGATTTCAGGAGGTAGAGTCGAATCGCCTTTAAAGCACAGGAAAAGCGGCAAAACCTCGACAACGATGCCCTTGGCCAAAAAGGGCGTATGCGTTTTTTCCTGAATATATTCAGGAAAAAACGCATACGCCCTTTTTGGCCAAGCAAGCAACCTGGAAAGGCAAATCAGCGCTACAAAGAAGTCTCGCTTCCCATCGGTCAAAAGGGCCATGCTGAATAAAGTGTCAAAACCAGAAATGCAGGACAGGCCATGGAGAAACGGGAGCCTTACTACGCTGATGGGCGGGATGTAAATTGCCAACAGCCACTCTGGAGAAGTGTACGGTGTTTCCTGAAACATCTAAAAAACTCAGCATAGAGAGCATAAGGCACTTCCACTCATGGGCGTAGAAATTGGGAAAACTAAAAATCAGCAAGACACAGGCACCCCAAAGTTTAGGGCTGCTCTGTTGACAAGAACCTCCACTTCGTTACACCTTAAATATCCCAGGAAAGAGAAAAATGGATAAGGAAGTTGTGGTCCTTATGTACAATGGCATATCACTCAGCCATGAAATTAACGTCATAAGGCTAGTAGCAGCATGATGAGAGGATTTAGGTACGACGATTCTAAGTGAAATAAGTCACACAGAAAAAGACACTTATCATAAGATATCACTTAGAGAGGGAATGTAAAAACCGCTACACTTGAACTGAATTACAAAACAGAACAGCGTCACACGTTTAGAAGACACACTATGGCTGCTTAACGGGAAAGGTGAGGTGGGTGATGCATAAAACAAGGGTTTCAAATTAGCTCAGATACCGTTCCATAAACCCAATATGTAATAGACAAGACCTACTCCTTGCTCAGTGAACTGGACTCAACACCCCCTGTTCACCGCCCAAGAATATATCTGACTAGTAAGAATCTTAAAACCAATGTATTGATATCCCTCTGTAAGTGAGTCAAGTGGGTGTAAAGCGGCATAAACACAGCAGTGAAAAGCAGCTAAACCCCATTATAAAAATCAATTACTTTTAAAAACCCGTGAAACAAAGACAGTGAAAGAGAGAGAAATTCTTACAAAATTCGTTCAGGGGCTGTGATGCCACCTGGATTGACCATCTCTAGACCCACAGCTGATTGAGACATAAGGGTGGACACTCTTGGGGCTGAGGGGTTTGGTGAGGTTGGGTGAGCAAACGCAGACCCTTTAAAGTAATACTGCGTGGTATCCATCCCATGGGTCCAAAATCTCCAGGTTCAAGGGCATCTTCCTACATCGAAAACATGCATGAGAAACCCAGTAGATGGTACACCGTGTGATCGGGAAAGGTTTCTAAAACGCACCTCTTTTCTCATCTCCTTGGGCTCGGGTTGGCCATTACAGCCGCTTTACTAGCAATCTCCCTCCTTCGAGAATCAGCACCTTTAACCTCCTGTTCCGTACAGGTTGCAATTTGTCCTGAGGATGGACGGGAAGAGGGGGAACCAGTGAGAGACTAGCTCTAGGTGTTGGGACAGGCACAGGTCACTCTATTTTCCCATCAGGAAGAAGAATTAACCACAGGCTCAGCCTGCCGCCCGGAAGCAGAACAGGGCCTGAAGCAATCCTGCGCTTTTGCGGCCAGCTCCCAAAAAAGCGAGTTGAAAAATCGAGCTCAGGGGCACTGCAATTCACAAACCTGCAGAGTTAGAAATGATAACTCTCGTCCACAAATATATTGAGGGAAGGCAACGAGGAGGATCTGAAAGCAAGGCATAATTGCAGGAAACAGATTTCAGGAGGTAGAGTCGAATCGCCTTTAAAGCACAGGAAAAGCGGCAAAACCTCGACAACGATGCCCTTGGCCAAAAAGGGCGTATGCGTTTTTTCCTGAATATATTCAGGAAAAAACGCATACGCCCTTTTTGGCCAAGCAAGCAACCTGGAAAGGCAAATCAGCGCTACAAAGAAGTCTCGCTTCCCATCGGTCAAAAGGGCCATGCTGAATAAAGTGTCAAAACCAGAAATGCAGGACAGGCCATGGAGAAACGGGAGCCTTGCTACGATGATGGGCGGGATGTAAATTGCCAACAGCCACTCTGGAGAACTGTACGGTGTGTCCTGAAACATCTAAAAACCTCAGCTTAGAGAGCATAGGGCACTTCCACTCATGGGCGTAGAAATTGGGAAAACTAAAAATCAGCAAGACACAGGCACCCCAAAGTTTAGGGCTGCTCTGTTGACAAGAACCTCCATTTCGTTACACCTTAAATATCCCAGGAAAGAGAAAAATGGATAAGGAAGTTGTGGTCCTTATGTACAATGGCATATCACTCAGCCATGAAATTAACGTCATAAGGCTAGTAGCAGCATGATGAGAGGATTTAGGTACGACGATTCTAAGTGAAATAAGTCACACAGAAAAAGACACTTATCATAAGATATCACTTAGAGAGGGAATGTAAAAACCGCTACACTTGAACTGAATTACAAAACAGAACAGCGTCACACGTTTAGAAGACACACTATGGCTGCTTAACGGGAAAGGTGAGGTGGGTGATGCATAAAACAAGGGTTTCAAATTAGCTCAGATACCGTTCCATAAACCCAATATGTAATAGACAAGACCTACTCCTTGCTCAGTGAACTGGACTCAACACCCCTGTTCACCGCCCAAGAATATATCTGACTAGTAAGAATCTTAAAACCAATGTATTGATATCCCTCTGTAAGTGAGTCAAGTGGGTGTAAAGCGGCATAAACACAGCAGTGAAAAGCAGCTAAACCCCATTATAAAAATCAATTACTTTTAAAAACCCGTGAAACAAAGACAGTGAAAGAGAGAGAAATTCTTACAAAATTCGTTCAGGGGCTGTGATGCCACCTGGATTGACCATCTCTAGACCCACAGCTGATTGAGACATAAGGGTGGACACTCTTGGGGCTGAGGGGTTTGGTGAGGTTGGGTGAGCAAACGCAGACCCTTTAAAGTAATACTGCGTGGTATCCATCCCATGGGTCCAAAATCTCCAGGTTCAAGGGCATCTTCCTACATCGAAAACATGCATGAGAAACCCAGTAGATGGTACACCGTGTGATCGGGAAAGGTTTCTAAAACGCACCTCTTTTCTCATCTCCTTGTGCTCGGGTTGGCCATTACAGCCGCTTTACTAGCAATCTCCCTCCTTCGAGAATCAGCACCTTTAACCTCCTGTTCCGTACAGGTTGCAATTTGTCCTGAGGATGAACGGGAAGAGGGGGAACCAGTGAGAGACTAGCTCTAGGTGTTGGGACAGGCACAGGTCACTCTATTTTCCCATCAGGAAGAAGAATTAACCACAGGCTCAGCCTGCCGCCCGGAAGCAGAACAGGGCCTGAAGCAATCCTGCGCTTTTGCGGCCAGCTCCCAAAAAAGCGAGTTGAAAAATCGAGCTCAGGGGCACTGCAATTCACAAACCTGCAGAGTTAGAAATGATAACTCTCGTCCACAAATATATTGAGGGAAGGCAACGAGGAGGATTTGAAAGCAAGGCAGAATTGCAGGAAACAGATTTCAGGAGGTAGAGTCGAATCGCCTTTAAAGCACAGGAAAAGCGGCAAAACCTCGACAACGATGCCCTTGGCCAAAAAGGGCGTATGCGTTTTTTCCTGAATATATTCAGGAAAAAACGCATACGCCCTTTTTGGCCAAGCAAGCAACCTGGAAAGGCAAATCAGCGCTACAAAGAAGTCTCGCTTCCCATCGGTCAAAAGGGCCATGCTGAATAAAGTGTCAAAACCAGAAATGCAGGACAGGCCATGGAGAAACGGGAGCCTTACTACGCTGATGGGCGGGATGTAAATTGCCAACAGCCACTCTGGAGAAGTGTACGGTGTTTCCTGAAACATCTAAAAAACTCAGCATAGAGAGCATAAGGCACTTCCACTCATGGGCGTAGAAATTGGGAAAACTAAAAATCAGCAAGACACAGGCACCCCAAAGTTTAGGGCTGCTCTGTTGACAAGAACCTCCACTTCGTTACACCTTAAATATCCCAGGAAAGAGAAAAATGGATAAGGAAGTTGTGGTCCTTATGTACAATGGCATATCACTCAGCCATGAAATTAACGTCATAAGGCTAGTAGCAGCATGATGAGAGGATTTAGGTACGACGATTCTAAGTGAAATAAGTCACACAGAAAAAGACACTTATCATAAGATATCACTTAGAGAGGGAATGTAAAAACCGCTACACTTGAACTGAATTACAAAACAGAACAGCGTCACACGTTTAGAAGACACACTATGGCTGCTTAACGGGAAAGGTGAGGTGGGTGATGCATAAAACAAGGGTTTCAAATTAGCTCAGATACCGTTCCATAAACCCAATATGTAATAGACAAGACCTACTCCTTGCTCAGTGAACTGGACTCAACACCCCCTGTTCACCGCCCAAGAATATATCTGACTAGTAAGAATCTTAAAACCAATGTATTGATATCCCTCTGTAAGTGAGTCAAGTGGGTGTAAAGCGGCATAAACACAGCAGTGAAAAGCAGCTAAACCCCATTATAAAAATCAATTACTTTTAAAAACCCGTGAAACAAAGACAGTGAAAGAGAGAGAAATTCTTACAAAATTCGTTCAGGGGCTGTGATGCCACCTGGATTGACCATCTCTAGACCCACAGCTGATTGAGACATAAGGGTGGACACTCTTGGGGCTGAGGGGTTTGGTGAGGTTGGGTGAGCAAACGCAGACCCTTTAAAGTAATACTGCGTGGTATCCATCCCATGGGTCCAAAATCTCCAGGTTCAAGGGCATCTTCCTACATCGAAAACATGCATGAGAAACCCAGTAGATGGTACACCGTGTGATCGGGAAAGGTTTCTAAAACGCACCTCTTTTCTCATCTCCTTGGGCTCGGGTTGGCCATTACAGCCGCTTTACTAGCAATCTCCCTCCTTCGAGAATCAGCACCTTTAACCTCCTGTTCCGTACAGGTTGCAATTTGTCCTGAGGATGAACGGGAAGAGGGGGAACCAGTGAGAGACTAGCTCTAGGTGTTGGGACAGGCACAGGTCACTCTATTTTCCCATCAGGAAGAAGAATTAACCACAGGCTCAGCCTGCCGCCCGGAAGCAGAACAGGGCCTGAAGCAATCCTGCGCTTTTGCGGCCAGCTCCCAAAAAAGCGAGTTGAAAAATCGAGCTCAGGGGCACTGCAATTCACAAACCTGCAGAGTTAGAAATGATAACTCTCGTCCACAAATATATTGAGGGAAGGCAACGAGGAGGATCTGAAAGCAAGGCATAATTGCAGGAAACAGATTTCAGGAGGTAGAGTCGAATCGCCTTTAAAGCACAGGAAAAGCGGCAAAACCTCGACAACGATGCCCTTGGCCAAAAAGGGCGTATGCGTTTTTTCCTGAATATATTCAGGAAAAAACGCATACGCCCTTTTTGGCCAAGCAAGCAACCTGGAAAGGCAAATCAGCGCTACAAAGAAGTCTCGCTTCCCATCGGTCAAAAGGGCCATGCTGAATAAAGTGTCAAAACCAGAAATGCAGGACAGGCCATGGAGAAACGGGAGCCTTGCTACGATGATGGGCGGGATGTAAATTGCCAACAGCCACTCTGGAGAACTGTACGGTGTGTCCTGAAACATCTAAAAAACTCAGCTTAGAGAGCATAGGGCACTTCCACTCATGGGCGTAGAAATTGGGAAAACTAAAAATCAGCAAGACACAGGCACCCCAAAGTTTAGGGCTGCTCTGTTGACAAGAACCTCCATTTCGTTACACCTTAAATATCCCAGGAAAGAGAAAAATGGATAAGGAAGTTGTGGTCCTTATGTACAATGGCATATCACTCAGCCATGAAATTAACGTCATAAGGCTAGTAGCAGCATGATGAGAGGATTTAGGTACGACGATTCTAAGTGAAATAAGTCACACAGAAAAAGACACTTATCATAAGATATCACTTAGAGAGGGAATGTAAAAACCGCTACACTTGAACTGAATTACAAAACAGAACAGCGTCACACGTTTAGAAGACACACTATGGCTGCTTAACGGGAAAGGTGAGGTGGGTGATGCATAAAACAAGGGTTTCAAATTAGCTCAGATACCGTTCCATAAACCCAATATGTAATAGACAAGACCTACTCCTTGCTCAGTGAACTGGACTCAACACCCCCTGTTCACCGCCCAAGAATATATCTGACTAGTAAGAATCTTAAAACCAATGTATTGATATCCCTCTGTAAGTGAGTCAAGTGGGTGTAAAGCGGCATAAACACAGCAGTGAAAAGCAGCTAAACCCCATTATAAAAATCAATTACTTTTAAAAACCCGTGAAACAAAGACAGTGAAAGAGAGAGAAATTCTTACAAAATTCGTTCAGGGGCTGTGATGCCACCTGGATTGACCATCTCTAGACCCACAGCTGATTGAGACATAAGGGTGGACACTCTTGGGGCTGAGGGGTTTGGTGAGGTTGGGTGAGCAAACGCAGACCCTTTAAAGTAATACTGCGTGGTATCCATCCCATGGGTCCAAAATCTCCAGGTTCAAGGGCATCTTCCTACATCGAAAACATGCATGAGAAACCCAGTAGATGGTACACCGTGTGATCGGGAAAGGTTTCTAAAACGCACCTCTTTTCTCATCTCCTTGTGCTCGGGTTGGCCATTACAGCCGCTTTACTAGCAATCTCCCTCCTTCGAGAATCAGCACCTTTAACCTCCTGTTCCGTACAGGTTGCAATTTGTCCTGAGGATGAACGGGAAGAGGGGGAACCAGTGAGAGACTAGCTCTAGGTGTTGGGACAGGCACAGGTCACTCTATTTTCCCATCAGGAAGAAGAATTAACCACAGGCTCAGCCTGCCGCCCGGAAGCAGAACAGGGCCTGAAGCAATCCTGTGCTTTTGCGGCCAGCTCCCAAAAAAGCGAGTTGAAAAATCGAGCTCAGGGGCACTGCAATTCACAAACCTGCAGAGTTAGAAATGATAACTCTCGTCCACAAATATATTGAGGGAAGGCAACGAGGAGGATCTGAAAGCAAGGCAGAATTGCAGGAAACAGATTTCAGGAGGTAGAGTCGAATCGCCTTTAAAGCCCAGGAAAAGCGGCAAAACCTCGACAACGATGCCCTTGGCCAAAAAGGGCGTATGCGTTTTTTCCTGAATATATTCAGGAAAAAACGCATACGCCCTTTTTGGCCAAGCAAGCAACCTGGAAAGGCAAATCAGCGCTACAAAGAAGTCTCGCTTCCCATCGGTCAAAAGGGCCATGCTGAATAAAGTGTCAAAACCAGAAATGCAGGACAGGCCATGGAGAAACGGGAGCCTTGCTACGATGATGGGCGGGATGTAAATTGCCAACAGCCACTCTGGAGAAGTGTACGGTGTGTCCTGAAACATCTAAAAAACTCAGCTTAGAGAGCATAGGGCACTTCCACTCATGGGCGTAGAAATTGGGAAAACTAAAAATCAGCAAGACACAGGCACCCCAAAGTTTAGGGCTGCTCTGTTGACAAGAACCTCCACTTCGTTACACCTTAAATATCCCAGGAAAGAGAAAAATGGATAAGGAAGTTGTGGTCCTTATGTACAATGGCATATCACTCAGCCATGAAATTAACGTCATAAGGCTAGTAGCAGCATGATGAGAGGATTTAGGTACGACGATTCTAAGTGAAATAAGTCACACAGAAAAAGACACTTATCATAAGATATCACTTAGAGAGGGAATGTAAAAACCGCTACACTTGAACTGAATTACAAAACAGAACAGCGTCACACGTTTAGAAGACACACTATGGCTGCTTAACGGGAAAGGTGAGGTGGGTGATGCATAAAACAAGGGTTTCAAATTAGCTCAGATACCGTTCCATAAACCCAATATGTAATAGACAAGACCTACTCCTTGCTCAGTGAACTGGACTCAACACCCCCTGTTCACCGCCCAAGAATATATCTGACTAGTAAGAATCTTAAAACCAATGTATTGATATCCCTCTGTAAGTGAGTCAAGTGGGTGTAAAGCGGCATAAACACAGCAGTGAAAAGCAGCTAAACCCCATTATAAAAATCAATTACTTTTAAAAACCCGTGAAACAAAGACAGTGAAAGAGAGAGAAATTCTTACAAAATTCGTTCAGGGGCTGTGATGCCACCTGGATTGACCATCTCTAGACCCACAGCTGATTGAGACATAAGGGTGGACACTCTTGGGGCTGAGGGGTTTGGTGAGGTTGGGTGAGCAAACGCAGACCCTTTAAAGTAATACTGCGTGGTATCCATCCCATGGGTCCAAAATCTCCAGGTTCAAGGGCATCTTCCTACATCGAAAACATGCATGAGAAACCCAGTAGATGGTACACCGTGTGATCGGGAAAGGTTTCTAAAACGCACCTCTTTTCTCATCTCCTTGTGCTCGGGTTGGCCATTACAGCCGCTTTACTAGCAATCTCCCTCCTTCGAGAATCAGCACCTTTAACCTCCTGTTCCGTACAGGTTGCAATTTGTCCTGAGGATGAACGGGAAGAGGGGGAACCAGTGAGAGACTAGCTCTAGGTGTTGGGACAGGCACAGGTCACTCTATTTTCCCATCAGGAAGAAGAATTAACCACAGGCTCAGCCTGCCGCCCGGAAGCAGAACAGGGCCTGAAGCAATCCTGCGCTTTTGCGGCCAGCTCCCAAAAAAGCGAGTTGAAAAATCGAGCTCAGGGGCACTGCAATTCACAAACCTGCAGAGTTAGAAATGATAACTCTCGTCCACAAATATATTGAGGGAAGGCAACGAGGAGGATTTGAAAGCAAGGCAGAATTGCAGGAAACAGATTTCAGGAGGTAGAGTCGAATCGACTTTAAAGCACAGGAAAAGCGGCAAAACCTCGACAACGATGCCCTTGGCCAAAAAGGGCGTATGCGTTTTTTCCTGAATATATTCAGGAAAAAACGCATACGCCCTTTTTGGCCAAGCAAGCAACCTGGAAAGGCAAATCAGCGCTACAAAGAAGTCTCGCTTCCTATCGGTCAAAAGGGCCATGCTGAATAAAGTGTCAAAACCAGAAATGCAGGACAGGCCATGGAGAAACGGGAGCCTTGCTACGATGATGGGCGGGATGTAAATTGCCAACAGCCACTCTGGAGAAGTGTACGGTGTGTCCTGAAACATCTAAAAAACTCAGCTTAGAGAGCATAGGGCACTTCCACTCATGGGCGTAGAAATTGGGAAAACTAAAAATCAGCAAGACACAGGCACCCCAAAGTTTAGGGCTGCTCTGTTGACAAGAACCTCCACTTCGTTACACCTTAAATATCCCAGGAAAGAGAAAAATGGATAAGGAAGTTGTGGTCCTTATGTACAATGGCATATCACTCAGCCATGAAATTAACGTCATAAGGCTAGTAGCAGCATGATGAGAGGATTTAGGTACGACGATTCTAAGTGAAATAAGTCACACAGAAAAAGACACTTATCATAAGATATCACTTAGAGAGGGAATGTAAAAACCGCTACACTTGAACTGAATTACAAAACAGAACAGCGTCACACGTTTAGAAGACACACTATGGCTGCTTAACGGGAAAGGTGAGGTGGGTGATGCATAAAACAAGGGTTTCAAATTAGCTCAGATACCGTTCCATAAACCCAATATGTAATAGACAAGACCTACTCCTTGCTCAGTGAACTGGACTCAACACCCCCTGTTCACTGCCCAAGAATATATCTGACTAGTAAGAATCTTAAAACCAATGTATTGATATCCCTCTGTAAGTGAGTCAAGTGGGTGTAAAGCGGCATAAACACAGCAGTGAAAAGCAGCTAAACCCCATTATAAAAATCAATTACTTTTAAAAACCCGTGAAACAAAGACAGTGAAAGAGAGAGAAATTCTTACAAAATTCGTTCAGGGGCTGTGATGCCACCTGGATTGACCATCTCTAGACCCACAGCTGATTGAGACATAAGGGTGGACACTCTTGGGGCTGAGGGGTTTGGTGAGGTTGGGTGAGCAAACGCAGACCCTTTAAAGTAATACTGCGTGGTATCCATCCCATGGGTCCAAAATCTCCAGGTTCAAGGGCATCTTCCTACATCGAAAACATGCATGAGAAACCCAGTAGATGGTACACCGTGTGATCGGGAAAGGTTTCTAAAACGCACCTCTTTTCTCATCTCCTTGTGCTCGGGTTGGCCATTACAGCCGCTTTACTAGCAATCTCCCTCCTTCGAGAATCAGCACCTTTAACCTCCTGTTCCGTACAGGTTGCAATTTGTCCTGAGGATGAACGGGAAGAGGGGGAACCAGTGAGAGACTAGCTCTAGGTGTTGGGACAGGCACAGGTCACTCTATTTTCCCATCAGGAAGAAGAATTAACCACAGGCTCAGCCTGCCGCCCGGAAGCAGAACAGGGCCTGAAGCAATCCTGCGCTTTTGCGGCCAGCTCCCAAAAAAGCGAGTTGAAAAATCGAGCTCAGGGGCACTGCAATTCACAAACCTGCAGAGTTAGAAATGATAAATCTCGTCCACAAATATATTGAGGGAAGGCAACGAGGAGGATTTGAAAGCAAGGCAGAATTGCAGGAAACAGATTTCAGGAGGTAGAGTCGAATCGACTTTAAAGCACAGGAAAAGCGGCAAAACCTCGACAACGATGCCCTTGGCCAAAAAGGGCGTATGCGTTTTTTCCTGAATATATTCAGGAAAAAACGCATACGCCCTTTTTGGCCAAGCAAGCAACCTGGAAAGGCAAATCAGCGCTACAAAGAAGTCTCGCATCCCATCGGTCAAAAGGGCCATGCTGAATAAAGTGTCAAAACCAGAAATGCAGGACAGGCCATGGAGAAACGGGAGCCTTACTACGCTGATGGGCGGGATGTAAATTGCCAACAGCCACTCTGGAGAAGTGTACGGTGTTTCCTGAAACATCTAAAAAACTCAGCATAGAGAGCATAAGGCACTTCCACTCATGGGCGTATAAATTGGGAAAACTAAAAATCAGCAAGACACAGGCACCCCAAAGTTTAGGGCTGCTCTGTTGACAAGAACCTCCACTTCGTTACACCTTAAATATCCCAGGAAAGAGAAAAATGGATAAGGAAGTTGTGGTCCTTATGTACAATGGCATATCACTCAGCCATGAAATTAACGTCATAAGGCTAGTAGCAGCATGATGAGAGGATTTAGGTACGACGATTCTAAGTGAAATAAGTCACACAGAAAAAGACACTTATCATAAGATATCACTTAGAGAGGGAATGTAAAAACCGCTACACTTGAACTGAATTACAAAACAGAACAGCGTCACACGTTTAGAAGACACACTATGGCTGCTTAACGGGAAAGGTGAGGTGGGTGATGCATAAAACAAGGGTTTCAAATTAGCTCAGATACCGTTCCATAAACCCAATATGTAATAGACAAGACCTACTCCTTGCTCAGTGAACTGGACTCAACACCCCCTGTTCACCGCCCAAGAATATATCTGACTAGGAAGAATCTTAAAACCAATGTATTGATATCCCTCTGTAAGTGAGTCAAGTGGGTGTAAAGCGGCATAAACACAGCAGTGAAAAGCAGCTAAACCCCATTATAAAAATCAATTACTTTTAAAAACCCGTGAAACAAAGACAGTGAAAGAGAGAGAAATTCTTACAAAATTCGTTCAGGGGCTGTGATGCCACCTGGATTGACCATCTCTAGACCCACAGCTGATTGAGACATAAGGGTGGACACTCTTGGGGCTGAGAGGTTTGGTGAGGTTGGGTGAGCAAACGCAGACCCTTTAAAGTAATACTGCGTGGTATCCATCCCATGGGTCCAAAATCTCCAGGTTCAAGGGCATCTTCCTACATCGAAAACATGCATGAGAAACCCAGAAGATGGTACACCGTGTGATCGGGAAAGGTTTCTAAAACGCACCTCTTTTCTCATCTCCTTGTGCTCGGGTTGGCCATTACAGCCGCTTTACTAGCAATCTCCCTCCTTCGAGAATCAGCACCTTTAACCTCCTGTTCCGTACAGGTTGCAATTTGTCCTGAGGATGAACGGGAAGAGGGGGAACCAGTGAGAGACTAGCTCTAGGTGTTGGGACAGGCACAGGTCACTCTATTTTCCCATCAGGAAGAAGAATTAACCACAGGCTCAGCCTGCCGCCCGGAAGCAGAACAGGGCCTGAAGCAATCCTGCGCTTTTGCGGCCAGCTCCCAAAAAAGCGAGTTGAAAAATCGAGCTCAGGGGCACTGCAATTCACAGACCTGCAGAGTTATAAATGATAACTCTCGTCCACAAATATATTGAGGGAAGGCAACGAGGAGGATTTGAAAGCAAGGCAGAATTGCAGGAAACAGATTTCAGGAGGTAGAGTCGAATCGCCTTTAAAGCACAGGAAAAGCGGCAAAACCTCGACAACGATGCCCTTGGCCAAAAAGGGCGTATGCGTTTTTTCCTGAATATATTCAGGAAAAAACGCATACGCCCTTTTTGGCCAAGCAAGCAACCTGGAAAGGCAAATCAGCGCTACAAAGAAGTCTCGCATCCCATCGGTCAAAAGGGCCATGCTGAATAAAGTGTCAAAACCAGAAATGCAGGACAGGCCATGGAGAAACGGGAGCCTTGCTACGCTGATGGGCGGGATGTAAATTGCCAACAGCCACTCTGGAGAAGTGTACGGTGTTTCCTGAAACATCTAAAAAACTCAGCATAGAGAGCATAAGGCACTTCCACTCATGGGCGTATAAATTGGGAAAACTAAAAATCAGCAAGACACAGGCACCCCAAAGTTTAGGGCTGCTCTGTTGACAAGAACCTCCACTTCGTTACACCTTAAATATCCCAGGAAAGAGAAAAATGGATAAGGAAGTTGTGGTCCTTATGTACAATGGCATATCACTCAGCCATGAAATTAACGTCATAAGGCTAGTAGCAGCATGATGAGAGGATTTAGGTACGACGATTCTAAGTGAAATAAGTCACACAGAAAAAGACACTTATCATAAGATATCACTTAGAGAGGGAATGTAAAAACCGCTACACTTGAACTGAATTACAAAACAGAACAGCGTCACACGTTTAGAAGACACACTATGGCTGCTTAACGGGAAAGGTGAGGTGGGTGATGCATAAAACAAGGGTTTCAAATTAGCTCAGATACCGTTCCATAAACCCAATATGTAATAGACAAGACCTACTCCTTGCTCAGTGAACTGGACTCAACACCCCCTGTTCACCACCCAAGAATATATCTGACTAGTAAGAATCTTAAAACCAATGTATTGATATCCCTCTGTAAGTGAGTCAAGTGGGTGTAAAGCGGCATAAACACAGCAGTGAAAAGCAGCTAAACCCCATTATAAAAATCAATTACTTTTAAAAACCCGTGAAACAAAGACAGTGAAAGAGAGAGAAATTCTTACAAAATTCGTTCAGGGGCTGTGATGCCACCTGGATTGACCATCTCTAGACCCACAGCTGATTGAGACATAAGGGTGGACACTCTTGGGGCTGAGGGGTTTGGTGAGGTTGGGTGAGCAAACGCAGACCCTTTAAAGTAATACTGCGTGGTATCCATCCCATGGGTCCAAAATCTCCAGGTTCAAGGGCATCTTCCTACATCGAAAACATACATGAGAAACTAAGAAGATGGTACACCGTGTGATCGGGAAAGGTTTCTAAAACGCACCTCTTTTCTCATCTCCTTGTGCTCGGGTTGGCCATTACAGCCGCTTTACTAGCAATCTCCCTCCTTCGAGAATCAGCACCTTTAACCTCCTGTTCCGTACAGGTTGCAATTTGTCCTGAGGATGAACGGGAAGAGGGGGAACCAGTGAGAGACTAGCTCTAGGTGTTGGGACAGGCACAGGTCACTCTATTTTCCCATCAGGAAGAAGAATTAACCACAGGCTCAGCCTGCCGCACGGAAGCAGAACAGGGCCTGAAGCAATCCTGCGCTTTTGCGGCCAGCTCCCAAAAAAGCGAGTTGAAAAATCGAGCTCAGGGGCACTGCAATTCACAAACCTGCAGAGTTAGAAATGATAACTCTCGTCCACAAATATATTGAGGGAAGGCAACGAGGAGGATTTGAAAGCAAGGCAGAATTGCAGGAAACAGATTTCAGGAGGTAGAGTCGAATCGCCTTTAAAGCACAGGAAAAGCGGCAAAACCTCGACAACGATGCCCTTGGCCAAAAAGGGCGTATGCGTTTTTTCCTGAATTTATTCAGGAAAAAACGCATACGCCCTTTTTGGCCAAGCAAGCAACCTGGAAAGGCAAATCAGCGCTACAAAGAAGTCTCGCTTCCCATCGGTCAAAAGGGCCATGCTGAATAAAGTGTCAAAACCAGAAATGCAGGACAGGCCATGGAGAAACGGGAGCCTTGCTACGATGATGGGCGGGATGTAAATTGCCAACAGCCACTCTGGAGAAGTGTACGGTGTGTCCTGAAACATCTAAAAAACTCAGCTTAGAGAGCATAGGGCACTTCCACTCATGGGCGTATAAATTGGGAAAACTAAAAATCAGCAAGACACAGGCACCCCAAAGTTTAGGGCTGCTCTGTTGACAAGAACCTCCATTTCGTTACACCTTAAATATCCCAGGAAAGAGAAAAATGAATAAGGAAGTTGTGGTCCTTATGTACAATGGCATATCACTCAGCCATGAAATTAACGTCATAAGGCTAGTAGCAGCATGATGAGAGGATTTAGGTACGACGATTCTAAGTGAAATAAGTCACACAGAAAAAGACACTTATCATAAGATATCACTTAGAGAGGGAATGTAAAAACCGCTACACTTGAACTGAATTACAAAACAGAACAGCGTCACACGTTTAGAAGACACACTATGGCTGCTTAACGGGAAAGGTGAGGTGGGTGATGCATAAAACAAGGGTTTCAAATTAGCTCAGATACCGTTCCATAAACCCAATATGTAATAGACAAGACCTACTCCTTGCTCAGTGAACTGGACTCAACACCCCCTGTTCACCGCCCAAGAATATATCTGACTAGTAAGAATCTTAAAACCAATGTATTGATATCCCTCTGTAAGTGAGTCAAGTGGGTGTAAAGCGGCATAAACACAGCAGTGAAAAGCAGCTAAACCCCATTATAAAAATCAATTACTTTTAAAAACCCGTGAAACAAAGACAGTGAAAGAGAGAGAAATTCTTACAAAATTCGTTCAGGGGCTGTGATGCCACCTGGATTGACCATCTCTAGACCCACAGCTGATTGAGACATAAGGGTGGACACTCTTGGGGCTGAGGGGTTTGGTGAGGTTGGGTGAGCAAACGCAGACCCTTTAAAGTAATACTGCGTGGTATCCATCCCATGGGTCCAAAATCTCCAGGTTCAAGGGCATCTTCCTACATCGAAAACATGCATGAGAAACCCAGTAGATGGTACACCGTGTGATCGGGAAAGGTTTCTAAAACGCACCTCTTTTCTCATCTCCTTGTGCTCGGGTTGGCCATTACAGCCGCTTTACTAGCAATCTCCCTCCTTCGAGAATCAGCACCTTTAACCTCCTGTTCCGTACAGGTTGCAATTTGTCCTGAGGATGAACGGGAAGAGGGGGAACCAGTGAGAGACTAGCTCTAGGTGTTGGGACAGGCACAGGTCACTCTATTTTCCCATCAGGAAGAAGAATTAACCACAGGCTCAGCCTGCCGCCCGGAAGCAGAACAGGGCCTGAAGCAATCCTGCGCTTTTGCGGCCAGCTCCCAAAAAAGCGAGTTGAAAAATCGAGCTCAGGGGCACTGCAATTCACAAACCTGCAGAGTTAGAAATGATAACTCTCGTCCACAAATATATTGAGGGAAGGCAACGAGGAGGATTTGAAAGCAAGGCAGAATTGCAGGAAACAGATTTCAGGAGGTAGAGTCGAATCGACTTTAAAGCACAGGAAAAGCGGCAAAACCTCGACAACGATGCCCTTGGCCAAAAAGGGCGTATGCGTTTTTTCCTGAATATATTCAGGAAAAAACGCATACGCCCTTTTTGGCCAAGCAAGCAACCTGGAAAGGCAAATCAGCGCTACAAAGAAGTCTCGCTTCCCATCGGTCAAAAGGGCCATGCTGAATAAAGTGTCAAAACCAGAAATGCAGGACAGGCCATGGAGAAACGGGAGCCTTGCTACGATGATGGGCGGGATGTAAATTGCCAACAGCCACTCTGGAGAAGTGTACGGTGTGTCCTGAAACATCTAAAAAACTCAGCTTAGAGAGCATAGGGCACTTCCACTCATGGGCGTAGAAATTGGGAAAACTAAAAATCAGCAAGACACAGGCACCCCAAAGTTTAGGGCTGCTCTGTTGACAAGAACCTCCACTTCGTTACACCTTCAATATCCCAGGAAAGAGAAAAATGGATAAGGAAGTTGTGGTCCTTATGTACAATGGCATATCACTCAGCCATGAAATTAACGTCATAAGGCTAGTAGCAGCATGATGAGAGGATTTAGGTACGACGATTCTAAGTGAAATAAGTCACACAGAAAAAGACACTTATCATAAGATATCACTTAGAGAGGGAATGTAAAAACCGCTACACTTGAACTGAATTACAAAACAGAACAGCGTCACACGTTTAGAAGACACACTATGGCTGCTTAACGGGAAAGGTGAGGTGGGTGATGCATAAAACAAGGGTTTCAAATTAGCTCAGATACCGTTCCATAAACCCAATATGTAATAGACAAGACCTACTCCTTGCTCAGTGAACTGGACTCAACACCCCCTGTTCACCGCCCAAGAATATATCTGACTAGGAAGAATCTTAAAACCAATGTATTGATATCCCTCTGTAAGTGAGTCAAGTGGGTGTAAAGCGGCATAAACACAGCAGTGAAAAGCAGCTAAACCCCATTATAAAAATCAATTACTTTTAAAAACCCGTGAAACAAAGACAGTGAAAGAGAGAGAAATTCTTACAAAATTCGTTCAGGGGCTGTGATGCCACCTGGATTGACCATCTCTAGACCCACAGCTGATTGAGACATAAGGGTGGACACTCTTGGGGCTGAGGGGTTTGGTGAGGTTGGGTGAGCAAACGCAGACCCTTTAAAGTAATACTGCGTGGTATCCATCCCATGGGTCCAAAATCTCCAGGTTCAAGGGCATCTTCCTACATCGAAAACATGCATGAGAAACCCAGAAGATGGTACACCGTGTGATCGGGAAAGGTTTCTAAAACGCACCTCTTTTCTCATCTCCTTGTGCTCGGGTTGGCCATTACAGCCGCTTTACTAGCAATCTCCCTCCTTCGAGAATCAGCACCTTTAACCTCCTGTTCCGTACAGGTTGCAATTTGTCCTGAGGATGAACGGGAAGAGGGGGAACCAGTGAGAGACTAGCTCTAGGTGTTGGGACAGGCACAGGTCACTCTATTTTCCCATCAGGAAGAAGAATTAACCACAGGCTCAGCCTGCCGCCCGGAAGCAGAACAGGGCCTGAAGCAATCCTGCGCTTTTGCGGCCAGCTCCCAAAAAAGCGAGTTGAAAAATCGAGCTCAGGGGCACTGCAATTCACAGACCTGCAGAGTTATAAATGATAACTCTCGTCCACAAATATATTGAGGGAAGGCAACGAGGAGGATTTGAAAGCAAGGCAGAATTGCAGGAAACAGATTTCAGGAGGTAGAGTCGAATCGCCTTTAAAGCACAGGAAAAGCGGCAAAACCTCGACAACGATGCCCTTGGCCAAAAAGGGCGTATGCGTTTTTTCCTGAATATATTCAGGAAAAAACGCATACGCCCTTTTTGGCCAAGCAAGCAACCTGGAAAGGCAAATCAGCGCTACAAAGAAGTCTCGCTTCCCATCGGTCAAAAGGGCCATGCTGAATAAAGTGTCAAAACCAGAAATGCAGGACAGGCCATGGAGAAACGGGAGCTTTGCTACGCTGATGGGCGGGATGTAAATTGCCAACAGCCACTCTGGAGAACTGTACGGTGTGTCCTGAAACATCTAAAAAACTCAGCTTAGAGAGCATAGGGCACTTCCACTCATGGGCGTAGAAATTGGGAAAACTAAAAATCAGCAAGACACAGGCACCCCAAAGTTTAGGGCTGCTCTGTTGACAAGAACCTCCACTTCGTTACACCTTCAATATCCCAGGAAAGAGAAAAATGGATAAGGAAGTTGTGGTCCTTATGTACAATGGCATATCACTTAGCCATGAAATTAACGTCATAAGGCTAGTAGCAGCATGATGAGAGGATTTAGGTACGACGATTCTAAGTGAAATAAGTCACACAGAAAAAGACACTTATCATAAGATATCACTTAGAGAGGGAATGTAAAAACCGCTACACTTGAACTGAATTACAAAACAGAACAGCGTCACACGTTTAGAAGACACACTATGGCTGCTTAACGGGAAAGGTGAGGTGGGTGATGCATAAAACAAGGGTTTCAAATTAGCTCAGATACCGTTCCATAAACCCAATATGTAATAGACAAGACCTACTCCTTGCTCAGTGAACTGGACTCAACACCCCCTGTTCACCGCCCAAGAATATATCTGACTAGGAAGAATCTTAAAACCAATGTATTGATATCCCTCTGTAAGTGAGTCAAGTGGGTGTAAAGCGGCATAAACACAGCAGTGAAAAGCAGCTAAACCCCATTATAAAAATCAATTACTTTTAAAAACCCGTGAAACAAAGACAGTGAAAGAGAGAGAAATTCTTACAAAATTCGTTCAGGGGCTGTGATGCCACCTGGATTGACCATCTCTAGACCCACAGCTGATTGAGACATAAGGGTGGACACTCTTGGGGCTGAGGGGTTTGGTGAGGTTGGGTGAGCAAACGCAGACCCTTTAAAGTAATACTGCGTGGTATCCATCCCATGGGTCCAAAATCTCCAGGTTCAAGGGCATCTTCCTACATCGAAAACATGCATGAGAAACCCAGAAGATGGTACACCGTGTGATCGGGAAAGGTTTCTAAAACGCACCTCATTTCTCATCTCCTTGTGCTCGGGTTGGCCATTACAGCCGCTTTACTAGCAATCTCCCTCCTTCGAGAATCAGCACCTTTAACCTCCTGTTCCGTACAGGTTGCAATTTGTCCTGAGGATGAACGGGAAGAGGGGGAACCAGTGAGAGACTAGCTCTAGGTGTTGGGACAGGCACAGGTCACTCTATTTTCCCATCAGGAAGAAGAATTAACCACAGGCTCAGCCTGCCGCCCGGAAGCAGAACAGGGCCTGAAGCAATCCTGCGCTTTTGCGGCCAGCTCCCAAAAAAGCGAGTTGAAAAATCGAGCTCAGGGGCACTGCAATTCACAGACCTGCAGAGTTATAAATGATAACTCTCGTCCACAAATATATTGAGGGAAGGCAACGAGGAGGATTTGAAAGCAAGGCAGAATTGCAGGAAACAGATTTCAGGAGGTAGAGTCGAATCGCCTTTAAAGCACAGGAAAAGCGGCAAAACCTCGACAACGATGCCCTTGGCCAAAAAGGGCGTATGCGTTTTTTCCTGAATATATTCAGGAAAAAACGCATACGCCCTTTTTGGCCAAGCAAGCAACCTGGAAAGGCAAATCAGCGCTACAAAGAAGTCTCGCATCCCATCGGTCAAAAGGGCCATGCTGAATAAAGTGTCAAAACCAGAAATGCAGGACAGGCCATGGAGAAACGGGAGCCTTACTACGCTGATGGGCGGGATGTAAATTGCCAACAGCCACTCTGGAGAAGTGTACGGTGTTTCCTGAAACATCTAAAAAACTCAGCATAGAGAGCATAAGGCACTTCCACTCATGGGCGTATAAATTGGGAAAACTAAAAATCAGCAAGACACAGGCACCCCAAAGTTTAGGGCTGCTCTGTTGACAAGAACCTCCACTTCGTTACACCTTAAATATCCCAGGAAAGAGAAAAATGGATAAGGAAGTTGTGGTCCTTATGTACAATGGCATATCACTCAGCCATGAAATTAACGTCATAAGGCTAGTAGCAGCATGATGAGAGGATTTAGGTACGACGATTCTAAGTGAAATAAGTCACACAGAAAAAGACACTTATCATAAGATATCACTTAGAGAGGGAATGTAAAAACCGCTACACTTGAACTGAATTACAAAACAGAACAGCGTCACACGTTTAGAAGACACACTATGGCTGCTTAACGGGAAAGGTGAGGTGGGTGATGCATAAAACAAGGGTTTCAAATTAGCTCAGATACCGTTCCATAAACCCAATATGTAATAGACAAGACCTACTCCTTGCTCAGTGAACTGGACTCAACACCCCCTGTTCACCGCCCAAGAATATATCTGACTAGGAAGAATCTTAAAACCAATGTATTGATATCCCTCTGTAAGTGAGTCAAGTGGGTGTAAAGCGGCATAAACACAGCAGTGAAAAGCAGCTAAACCCCATTATAAAAATCAATTACTTTTAAAAACCCGTGAAACAAAGACAGTGAAAGAGAGAGAAATTCTTACAAAATTCGTTCAGGGGCTGTGATGCCACCTGGATTGACCATCTCTAGACCCACAGCTGATTGAGACATAAGGGTGGACACTCTTGGGGCTGAGGGGTTTGGTGAGGTTGGGTGAGCAAACGCAGACCCTTTAAAGTAATACTGCGTGGTATCCATCCCATGGGTCCAAAATCTCCAGGTTCAAGGGCATCTTCCTACATCGAAAACATGCATGAGAAACCCAGAAGATGGTACACCGTGTGATCGGGAAAGGTTTCTAAAACGCACCTCTTTTCTCATCTCCTTGTGCTCGGGTTGGCCATTACAGCCGCTTTACTAGCAATCTCCCTCCTTCGAGAATCAGCACCTTTAACCTCCTGTTCCGTACAGGTTGCAATTTGTCCTGAGGATGAACGGGAAGAGGGGGAACCAGTGAGAGACTAGCTCTAGGTGTTGGGACAGGCACAGGTCACTCTATTTTCCCATCAGGAAGAAGAATTAACCACAGGCTCAGCCTGCCGCCCGGAAGCAGAACAGGGCCTGAAGCAATCCTGCGCTTTTGCGGCCAGCTCCCAAAAAAGCGAGTTGAAAAATCGAGCTCAGGGGCACTGCAATTCACAGACCTGCAGAGTTATAAATGATAACTCTCGTCCACAAATATATTGAGGGAAGGCAACGAGGAGGATTTGAAAGCAAGGCAGAATTGCAGGAAACAGATTTCAGGAGGTAGAGTCGAATCGCCTTTAAAGCACAGGAAAAGCGGCAAAACCTCGACAACGATGCCCTTGGCCAAAAAGGGCGTATGCGTTTTTTCCTGAATATATTCAGGAAAAAACGCATACGCCCTTTTTGGCCAAGCAAGCAACCTGGAAAGGCAAATCAGCGCTACAAAGAAGTCTCGCTTCCCATCGGTCAAAAGGGCCATGCTGAATAAAGTGTCAAAACCAGAAATGCAGGACAGGCCATGGAGAAACGGGAGCTTTGCTACGCTGATGGGCGGGATGTAAATTGCCAACAGCCACTCTGGAGAACTGTACGGTGTGTCCTGAAACATCTAAAAAACTCAGCTTAGAGAGCATAGGGCACTTCCACTCATGGGCGTAGAAATTGGGAAAACTAAAAATCAGCAAGACACAGGCACCCCAAAGTTTAGGGCTGCTCTGTTGACAAGAACCTCCACTTCGTTACACCTTCAATATCCCAGGAAAGAGAAAAATGGATAAGGAAGTTGTGGTCCTTATGTACAATGGCATATCACTTAGCCATGAAATTAACGTCATAAGGCTAGTAGCAGCATGATGAGAGGATTTAGGTACGACGATTCTAAGTGAAATAAGTCACACAGAAAAAGACACTTATCATAAGATATCACTTAGAGAGGGAATGTAAAAACCGCTACACTTGAACTGAATTACAAAACAGAACAGCGTCACACGTTTAGAAGACACACTATGGCTGCTTAACGGGAAAGGTGAGGTGGGTGATGCATAAAACAAGGGTTTCAAATTAGCTCAGATACCGTTCCATAAACCCAATATGTAATAGACAAGACCTACTCCTTGCTCAGTGAACTGGACTCAACACCCCCTGTTCACCGCCCAAGAATATATCTGACTAGGAAGAATCTTAAAACCAATGTATTGATATCCCTCTGTAAGTGAGTCAAGTGGGTGTAAAGCGGCATAAACACAGCAGTGAAAAGCAGCTAAACCCCATTATAAAAATCAATTACTTTTAAAAACCCGTGAAACAAAGACAGTGAAAGAGAGAGAAATTCTTACAAAATTCGTTCAGGGGCTGTGATGCCACCTGGATTGACCATCTCTAGACCCACAGCTGATTGAGACATAAGGGTGGACACTCTTGGGGCTGAGGGGTTTGGTGAGGTTGGGTGAGCAAACGCAGACCCTTTAAAGTAATACTGCGTGGTATCCATCCCATGGGTCCAAAATCTCCAGGTTCAAGGGCATCTTCCTACATCGAAAACATGCATGAGAAACCCAGAAGATGGTACACCGTGTGATCGGGAAAGGTTTCTAAAACGCACCTCATTTCTCATCTCCTTGTGCTCGGGTTGGCCATTACAGCCGCTTTACTAGCAATCTCCCTCCTTCGAGAATCAGCACCTTTAACCTCCTGTTCCGTACAGGTTGCAATTTGTCCTGAGGATGAACGGGAAGAGGGGGAACCAGTGAGAGACTAGCTCTAGGTGTTGGGACAGGCACAGGTCACTCTATTTTCCCATCAGGAAGAAGAATTAACCACAGGCTCAGCCTGCCGCCCGGAAGCAGAACAGGGCCTGAAGCAATCCTGCGCTTTTGCGGCCAGCTCCCAAAAAAGCGAGTTGAAAAATCGAGCTCAGGGGCACTGCAATTCACAGACCTGCAGAGTTATAAATGATAACTCTCGTCCACAAATATATTGAGGGAAGGCAACGAGGAGGATTTGAAAGCAAGGCAGAATTGCAGGAAACAGATTTCAGGAGGTAGAGTCGAATCGCCTTTAAAGCACAGGAAAAGCGGCAAAACCTCGACAACGATGCCCTTGGCCAAAAAGGGCGTATGCGTTTTTTCCTGAATATATTCAGGAAAAAACGCATACGCCCTTTTTGGCCAAGCAAGCAACCTGGAAAGGCAAATCAGCGCTACAAAGAAGTCTCGCATCCCATCGGTCAAAAGGGCCATGCTGAATAAAGTGTCAAAACCAGAAATGCAGGACAGGCCATGGAGAAACGGGAGCCTTACTACGCTGATGGGCGGGATGTAAATTGCCAACAGCCACTCTGGAGAAGTGTACGGTGTTTCCTGAAACATCTAAAAAACTCAGCATAGAGAGCATAAGGCACTTCCACTCATGGGCGTATAAATTGGGAAAACTAAAAATCAGCAAGACACAGGCACCCCAAAGTTTAGGGCTGCTCTGTTGACAAGAACCTCCACTTCGTTACACCTTCAATATCCCAGGAAAGAGAAAAATGGATAAGGAAGTTGTGGTCCTTATGTACAATGGCATATCACTCAGCCATGAAATTAACGTCATAAGGCTAGTAGCAGCATGATGAGAGGATTTAGGTACGACGATTCTAAGTGAAATAAGTCACACAGAAAAAGACACTTATCATAAGATATCACTTAGAGAGGGAATGTAAAAACCGCTACACTTGAACTGAATTACAAAACAGAACAGCGTCACACGTTTAGAAGACACACTATGGCTGCTTAACGGGAAAGGTGAGGTGGGTGATGCATAAAACAAGGGTTTCAAATTAGCTCAGATACCGTTCCATAAACCCAATATGTAATAGACAAGACCTACTCCTTGCTCAGTGAACTGGACTCAACACCCCCTGTTCACCGCCCAAGAATATATCTGACTAGGAAGAATCTTAAAACCAATGTATTGATATCCCTCTGTAAGTGAGTCAAGTGGGTGTAAAGCGGCATAAACACAGCAGTGAAAAGCAGCTAAACCCCATTATAAAAATCAATTACTTTTAAAAACCCGTGAAACAAAGACAGTGAAAGAGAGAGAAATTCTTACAAAATTCGTTCAGGGGCTGTGATGCCACCTGGATTGACCATCTCTAGACCCACAGCTGATTGAGACATAAGGGTGGACACTCTTGGGGCTGTGGGGTTTGGTGAGGTTGGGTGAGCAAACGCAGACCCTTTAAAGTAATACTGCGTGGTATCCATCCCATGGGTCCAAAATCTCCAGGTTCAAGGGCATCTTCCTACATCGAAAACATGCATGAGAAACCCAGAAGATGGTACACCGTGTGATCGGGAAAGGTTTCTAAAACGCACCTCTTTTCTCATCTCCTTGTGCTCGGGTTGGCCATTACAGCCGCTTTACTAGCAATCTCCCTCCTTCGAGAATCAGCACCTTTAACCTCCTGTTCCGTACAGGTTGCAATTTGTCCTGAGGATGAACGGGAAGAGGGGGAACCAGTGAGAGACTAGCTCTAGGTGTTGGGACAGGCACAGGTCACTCTATTTTCCCATCAGGAAGAAGAATTAACCACAGGCTCAGCCTGCCGCCCGGAAGCAGAACAGGGCCTGAAGCAATCCTGCGCTTTTGCGGCCAGCTCCCAAAAAAGCGAGTTGAAAAATCGAGCTCAGGGGCACTGCAATTCACAGACCTGCAGAGTTATAAATGATAACTCTCGTCCACAAATATATTGAGGGAAGGCAACGAGGAGGATTTGAAAGCAAGGCAGAATTGCAGGAAACAGATTTCAGGAGGTAGAGTCGAATCGCCTTTAAAGCACAGGAAAAGCGGCAAAACCTCGACAACGATGCCCTTGGCCAAAAAGGGCGTATGCGTTTTTTCCTGAATATATTCAGGAAAAAACGCATACGCCCTTTTTGGCCAAGCAAGCAACCTGGAAAGGCAAATCAGCGCTACAAAGAAGTCTCGCTTCCCATCGGTCAAAAGGGCCATGCTGAATAAAGTGTCAAAACCAGAAATGCAGGACAGGCCATGGAGAAACGGGAGCTTTGCTACGCTGATGGGCGGGATGTAAATTGCCAACAGCCACTCTGGAGAACTGTACGGTGTGTCCTGAAACATCTAAAAAACTCAGCTTAGAGAGCATAGGGCACTTCCACTCATGGGCGTAGAAATTGGGAAAACTAAAAATCAGCAAGACACAGGCACCCCAAAGTTTAGGGCTGCTCTGTTGACAAGAACCTCCACTTCGTTACACCTTCAATATCCCAGGAAAGAGAAAAATGGATAAGGAAGTTGTGGTCCTTATGTACAATGGCATATCACTTAGCCATGAAATTAACGTCATAAGGCTAGTAGCAGCATGATGAGAGGATTTAGGTACGACGATTCTAAGTGAAATAAGTCACACAGAAAAAGACACTTATCATAAGATATCACTTAGAGAGGGAATGTAAAAACCGCTACACTTGAACTGAATTACAAAACAGAACAGCGTCACACGTTTAGAAGACACACTATGGCTGCTTAACGGGAAAGGTGAGGTGGGTGATGCATAAAACAAGGGTTTCAAATTAGCTCAGATACCGTTCCATAAACCCAATATGTAATAGACAAGACCTACTCCTTGCTCAGTGAACTGGACTCAACACCCCCTGTTCACCGCCCAAGAATATATCTGACTAGGAAGAATCTTAAAACCAATGTATTGATATCCCTCTGTAAGTGAGTCAAGTGGGTGTAAAGCGGCATAAACACAGCAGTGAAAAGCAGCTAAACCCCATTATAAAAATCAATTACTTTTAAAAACCCGTGAAACAAAGACAGTGAAAGAGAGAGAAATTCTTACAAAATTCGTTCAGGGGCTGTGATGCCACCTGGATTGACCATCTCTAGACCCACAGCTGATTGAGACATAAGGGTGGACACTCTTGGGGCTGAGGGGTTTGGTGAGGTTGGGTGAGCAAACGCAGACCCTTTAAAGTAATACTGCGTGGTATCCATCCCATGGGTCCAAAATCTCCAGGTTCAAGGGCATCTTCCTACATCGAAAACATGCATGAGAAACCCAGAAGATGGTACACCGTGTGATCGGGAAAGGTTTCTAAAACGCACCTCATTTCTCATCACCTTGTGCTCGGGTTGGCCATTACAGCCGCTTTACTAGCAATCTCCCTCCTTCGAGAATCAGCACCTTTAACCTCCTGTTCCGTACAGGTTGCAATTTGTCCTGAGGATGAACGGGAAGAGGGGGAACCAGTGAGAGACTAGCTCTAGGTGTTGGGACAGGCACAGGTCACTCTATTTTCCCATCAGGAAGAAGAATTAACCACAGGCTCAGCCTGCCGCCCGGAAGCAGAACAGGGCCTGAAGCAATCCTGTGCTTTTGCGGCCAGCTCCCAAAAAAGCGAGTTGAAAAATCGAGCTCAGGGGCACTGCAATTCACAAACCTGCAGAGTTAGAAATGATAACTCTCGTCCACAAATATATTGAGGGAAGGCAACGAGGAGGATTTGAAAGCAAGGCAGAATTGCAGGAAACAGATTTCAGGAGGTAGAGTCGAATCGCCTTTAAAGCACAGGAAAAGCGGCAAAACCTCGACAACGATGCCCTTGGCCAAAAAGGGCGTATGCGTTTTTTCCTGAATATATTCAGGAAAAAACGCATACGCCCTTTTTGGCCAAGCAAGCAACCTGGAAAGGCAAATCAGCGCTACAAAGAAGTCTCGCTTCCCATCGGTCAAAAGGGCCATGCTGAATAATGTGTCAAAACCAGAAATGCAGGACAGGCCATGGAGAAACGGGAGCCTTGCTACGATGATGGGCGGGATGTAAATTGCCAACAGCCACTCTGGAGAAGTGTACGGTGTGTCCTGAAACATCTAAAAAACTCAGCTTAGAGAGCATAGGGCACTTCCACTCATGGGCGTAGAAATTGGGAAAACTAAAAATCAGCAAGACACAGGCACCCCAAAGTTTAGGGCTGCTCTGTTGACAAGAACCTCCACTTCGTTACACCTTAAATATCCCAGGAAAGAGAAAAATGGATAAGGAAGTTGTGGTCCTTATGTACAATGGCATATCACTCAGCCATGAAATTAACGTCATAAGGCTAGTAGCAGCATGATGAGAGGATTTAGGTACGACGATTCTAAGTGAAATAAGTCACACAGAAAAAGACACTTATCATAAGATATCACTTAGAGAGGGAATGTAAAAACCGCTACACTTGAACTGAATTACAAAACAGAACAGCGTCACACGTTTAGAAGACACACTATGGCTGCTTAACGGGAAAGGTGAGGTGGGTGATGCATAAAACAAGGGTTTCAAATTAGCTCAGATACCGTTCCATAAACCCAATATGTAATAGACAAGACCTACTCCTTGCTCAGTGAACTGGACTCAACACCCCCTGTTCACCGCCCAAGAATATATCTGAGTAGTAAGAATCTTAAAACCAATGTATTGATATCCCTCTGTAAGTGAGTCAAGTGGGTGTAAAGCGGCATAAACACAGCAGTGAAAAGCAGCTAAACCCCATTATAAAAATCAATTACTTTTAAAAACCCGTGAAACAAAGACAGTGAAAGAGAGAGAAATTCTTACAAAATTCGTTCAGGGGCTGTGATGCCACCTGGATTGACCATCTCTAGACCCACAGCTGATTGAGACATAAGGGTGGACACTCTTGGGGCTGAGGGGTTTGGTGAGGTTGGGTGAGCAAACGCAGACCCTTTAAAGTAATACTGCGTGGTATCCATCCCATGGGTCCAAAATCTCCAGGTTCAAGGGCATCTTCCTACATCGAAAACATGCATGAGAAACCAAGAAGATGGTACACCGTGTGATCGGGAAAGGTTTCTAAAACGCACCTCTTTTCTCATCTCCTTGTGCTCGGGTTGGCCATTACAGCCGCTTTACTAGCAATCTCCCTCCTTCGAGAATCAGCACCTTTAACCTCCTGTTCCGTACAGGTTGCAATTTGTCCTGAGGATGAACGGGAAGAGGGGGAACCAGTGAGAGACTAGCTCTAGGTGTTGGGACAGGCACAGGTCACTCTATTTTCCCATCAGGAAGAAGAATTAACCACAGGCTCAGCCTGCCGCCCGGAAGCAGAACAGGGCCTGAAGCAATCCTGCGCTTTTGCGGCCAGCTCCCAAAAAAGCGAGTTGAAAAATCGAGCTCAGGGGCACTGCAATTCACAAACCTGCAGAGTTAGAAATGATAAATCTCGTCCACAAATATATTGAGGGAAGGCAACGAGGAGGATTTGAAAGCAAGGCAGAATTGCAGGAAACAGATTTCAGGAGGTAGAGTCGAATCGCCTTTAAAGCACAGGAAAAGCGGCAAAACCTCGACAACGATGCCCTTGGCCAAAAAGGGCGTATGCGTTTTTTCCTGAATATATTCAGGAAAAAACGCATACGCCCTTTTTGGCCAAGCAAGCAACCTGGAAAGGCAAATCAGCGCTACAAAGAAGTCTCGCTTCCCATCGGTCAAAAGGGCCATGCTGAATAAAGTGTCAAAACCAGAAATGCAGGACAGGCCATGGAGAAACGGGAGCCTTACTACGCTGATGGGCGGGATGTAAATTGCCAACAGCCACTCTGGAGAAGTGTACGGTGTTTCCTGAAACATCTAAAAAACTCAGCATAGAGAGCATAAGGCACTTCCACTCATGGGCGTATAAATTGGGAAAACTAAAAATCAGCAAGACACAGGCACCCCAAAGTTTAGGGCTGCTCTGTTGACAAGAACCTCCACTTCGTTACACCTTAAATATCCCAGGAAAGAGAAAAATGGATAAGGAAGTTGTGGTCCTTATGTACAATGGCATATCACTCAGCCATGAAATTAACGTCATAAGGCTAGTAGCAGCATGATGAGAGGATTTAGGTACGACGATTCTAAGTGAAATAAGTCACACAGAAAAAGACACTTATCATAAGATATCACTTAGAGAGGGAATGTAAAAACCGCTACACTTGAACTGAATTACAAAACAGAACAGCGTCACACGTTTAGAAGACACACTATGGCTGCTTAACGGGAAAGGTGAGGTGGGTGATGCATAAAACAAGGGTTTCAAATTAGCTCAGATACCGTTCCATAAACCCAATATGTAATAGACAAGACCTACTCCTTGCTCAGTGAACTGGACTCAACACCCCCTGTTCACCGCCCAAGAATATATCTGACTAGTAAGAATCTTAAAACCAATGTATTGATATCCCTCTGTAAGTGAGTCAAGTGGGTGTAAAGCGGCATAAACACAGCAGTGAAAAGCAGCTAAACCCCATTATAAAAATCAATTACTTTTAAAAACCCGTGAAACAAAGACAGTGAAAGAGAGAGAAATTCTTACAAAATTCGTTCAGGGGCTGTGATGCCACCTGGATTGACCATCTCTAGACCCACAGCTGATTGAGACATAAGGGTGGACACTCTTGGGGCTGAGGGGTTTGGTGAGGTTGGGTGAGCAAACGCAGACCCTTTAAAGTAATACTGCGTGGTATCCATCCCATGGGTCCAAAATCTCCAGGTTCAAGGGCATCTTCCTACATCGAAAACATGCATGAGAAACCCAGAAGATGGTACACCGTGTGATCGGGAAAGGTTTCTAAAACGCACCTCTTTTCTCATCTCCTTGTGCTCGGGTTGGCCATTACAGCCGCTTTACTAGCAATCTCCCTCCTTCGAGAATCAGCACCTTTAACCTCCTGTTCCGTACAGGTTGCAATTTGTCCTGAGGATGAACGGGAAGAGGGGGAACCAGTGAGAGACTAGCTCTAGGTGTTGGGACAGGCACAGGTCACTCTATTTTCCCATCAGGAAGAAGAATTAACCACAGGCTCAGCCTGCCGCCCGGAAGCAGAACAGGGCCTGAAGCAATCCTGCGCTTTTGCGGCCAGCTCCCAAAAAAGCGAGTTGAAAAATCGAGCTCAGGGGCACTGCAATTCACAGACCTGCAGAGTTATAAATGATAACTCTCGTCCACAAATATATTGAGGGAAGGCAACGAGGAGGATTTGAAAGCAAGGCAGAATTGCAGGAAACAGATTTCAGGAGGTAGAGTCGAATCGCCTTTAAAGCACAGGAAAAGCGGCAAAACCTCGACAACGATGCCCTTGGCCAAAAAGGGCGTATGCGTTTTTTCCTGAATATATTCAGGAAAAAACGCATACGCCCTTTTTGGCCAAGCAAGCAACCTGGAAAGGCAAATCAGCGCTACAAAGAAGTCTCGCTTCCCATCGGTCAAAAGGGCCATGCTGAATAAAGTGTCAAAACCAGAAATGCAGGACAGGCCATGGAGAAACGGGAGCTTTGCTACGCTGATGGGCGGGATGTAAATTGCCAACAGCCACTCTGGAGAAGTGTACGGTGTGTCCTGAAACATCTAAAAAACTCAGCTTAGAGAGCATAGGGCACTTCCACTCATGGGCGTATAAATTGGGAAAACTAAAAATCAGCAAGACACAGGCACCCCAAAGTTTAGGGCTGCTCTGTTGACAAGAACCTCCACTTCGTTACACCTTAAATATCCCAGGAAAGAGAAAAATGGATAAGGAAGTTGTGGTCCTTATGTACAATGGCATATCACTCAGCCATGAAATTAACGTCATAAGGCTAGTAGCAGCATGATGAGAGGATTTAGGTACGACGATTCTAAGTGAAATAAGTCACACAGAAAAAGACACTTATCATAAGATATCACTTAGAGAGGGAATGTAAAAACCGCTACACTTGAACTGAATTACAAAACAGAACAGCGTCACACGTTTAGAAGACACACTATGGCTGCTTAACGGGAAAGGTGAGGTGGGTGATGCATAAAACAAGGGTTTCAAATTAGCTCAGATACCGTTCCATAAACCCAATATGTAATAGACAAGACCTACTCCTTGCTCAGTGAACTGGACTCAACACCCCCTGTTCACCGCCCAAGAATATATCTGACTAGGAAGAATCTTAAAACCAATGTATTGATATCCCTCTGTAAGTGAGTCAAGTGGGTGTAAAGCGGCATAAACACAGCAGTGAAAAGCAGCTAAACCCCATTATAAAAATCAATTACTTTTAAAAACCCGTGAAACAAAGACAGTGAAAGAGAGAGAAATTCTTACAAAATTCGTTCAGGGGCTGTGATGCCACCTGGATTGACCATCTCTAGACCCACAGCTGATTGAGACATAAGGGTGGACACTCTTGGGGCTGAGGGGTTTGGTGAGGTTGGGTGAGCAAACGCAGACCCTTTAAAGTAATACTGCGTGGTATCCATCCCATGGGTCCAAAATCTCCAGGTTCAAGGGCATCTTCCTACATCGAAAACATGCATGAGAAACCCAGAAGATGGTACACCGTGTGATCGGGAAAGGTTTCTAAAACGCACCTCATTTCTCATCACCTTGTGCTCGGGTTGGCCATTACAGCCGCTTTACTAGCAATCTCCCTCCTTCGAGAATCAGCACCTTTAACCTCCTGTTCCGTACAGGTTGCAATTTGTCCTGAGGATGAACGGGAAGAGGGGGAACCAGTGAGAGACTAGCTCTAGGTGTTGGGACAGGCACAGGTCACTCTATTTTCCCATCAGGAAGAAGAATTAACCACAGGCTCAGCCTGCCGCCCGGAAGCAGAACAGGGCCTGAAGCAATCCTGTGCTTTTGCGGCCAGCTCCCAAAAAAGCGAGTTGAAAAATCGAGCTCAGGGGCACTGCAATTCACAAACCTGCAGAGTTAGAAATGATAACTCTCGTCCACAAATATATTGAGGGAAGGCAACGAGGAGGATTTGAAAGCAAGGCAGAATTGCAGGAAACAGATTTCAGGAGGTAGAGTCGAATCGCCTTTAAAGCACAGGAAAAGCGGCAAAACCTCGACAACGATGCCCTTGGCCAAAAAGGGCGTATGCGTTTTTTCCTGAATATATTCAGGAAAAAACGCATACGCCCTTTTTGGCCAAGCAAGCAACCTGGAAAGGCAAATCAGCGCTACAAAGAAGTCTCGCTTCCCATCGGTCAAAAGGGCCATGCTGAATAATGTGTCAAAACCAGAAATGCAGGACAGGCCATGGAGAAACGGGAGCCTTGCTACGATGATGGGCGGGATGTAAATTGCCAACAGCCACTCTGGAGAAGTGTACGGTGTGTCCTGAAACATCTAAAAAACTCAGCTTAGAGAGCATAGGGCACTTCCACTCATGGGCGTAGAAATTGGGAAAACTAAAAATCAGCAAGACACAGGCACCCCAAAGTTTAGGGCTGCTCTGTTGACAAGAACCTCCACTTCGTTACACCTTAAATATCCCAGGAAAGAGAAAAATGGATAAGGAAGTTGTGGTCCTTATGTACAATGGCATATCACTCAGCCATGAAATTAACGTCATAAGGCTAGTAGCAGCATGATGAGAGGATTTAGGTACGACGATTCTAAGTGAAATAAGTCACACAGAAAAAGACACTTATCATAAGATATCACTTAGAGAGGGAATGTAAAAACCGCTACACTTGAACTGAATTACAAAACAGAACAGCGTCACACGTTTAGAAGACACACTATGGCTGCTTAACGGGAAAGGTGAGGTGGGTGATGCATAAAACAAGGGTTTCAAATTAGCTCAGATACCGTTCCATAAACCCAATATGTAATAGACAAGACCTACTCCTTGCTCAGTGAACTGGACTCAACACCCCCTGTTCACCGCCCAAGAATATATCTGAGTAGTAAGAATCTTAAAACCAATGTATTGATATCCCTCTGTAAGTGAGTCAAGTGGGTGTAAAGCGGCATAAACACAGCAGTGAAAAGCAGCTAAACCCCATTATAAAAATCAATTACTTTTAAAAACCCGTGAAACAAAGACAGTGAAAGAGAGAGAAATTCTTACAAAATTCGTTCAGGGGCTGTGATGCCACCTGGATTGACCATCTCTAGACCCACAGCTGATTGAGACATAAGGGTGGACACTCTTGGGGCTGAGGGGTTTGGTGAGGTTGGGTGAGCAAACGCAGACCCTTTAAAGTAATACTGCGTGGTATCCATCCCATGGGTCCAAAATCTCCAGGTTCAAGGGCATCTTCCTACATCGAAAACATGCATGAGAAACCAAGAAGATGGTACACCGTGTGATCGGGAAAGGTTTCTAAAACGCACCTCTTTTCTCATCTCCTTGTGCTCGGGTTGGCCATTACAGCCGCTTTACTAGCAATCTCCCTCCTTCGAGAATCAGCACCTTTAACCTCCTGTTCCGTACAGGTTGCAATTTGTCCTGAGGATGAACGGGAAGAGGGGGAACCAGTGAGAGACTAGCTCTAGGTGTTGGGACAGGCACAGGTCACTCTATTTTCCCATCAGGAAGAAGAATTAACCACAGGCTCAGCCTGCCGCCCGGAAGCAGAACAGGGCCTGAAGCAATCCTGTGCTTTTGCGGCCAGCTCCCAAAAAAGCGAGTTGAAAAATCGAGCTCAGGGGCACTGCAATTCACAAACCTGCAGAGTTAGAAATGATAACTCTCGTCCACAAATATATTGAGGGAAGGCAACGAGGAGGATTTGAAAGCAAGGCAGAATTGCAGGAAACAGATTTCAGGAGGTAGAGTCGAATCGCCTTTAAAGCACAGGAAAAGCGGCAAAACCTCGACAACGATGCCCTTGGCCAAAAAGGGCGTATGCGTTTTTTCCTGAATATATTCAGGAAAAAACGCATACGCCCTTTTTGGCCAAGCAAGCAACCTGGAAAGGCAAATCAGCGCTACAAAGAAGTCTCGCTTCCCATCGGTCAAAAGGGCCATGCTGAATAATGTGTCAAAACCAGAAATGCAGGACAGGCCATGGAGAAACGGGAGCCTTGCTACGATGATGGGCGGGATGTAAATTGCCAACAGCCACTCTGGAGAAGTGTACGGTGTGTCCTGAAACATCTAAAAAACTCAGCTTAGAGAGCATAGGGCACTTCCACTCATGGGCGTATAAATTGGGAAAACTAAAAATCAGCAAGACACAGGCACCCCAAAGTTTAGGGCTGCTCTGTTGACAAGAACCTCCACTTCGTTACACCTTAAATATCCCAGGAAAGAGAAAAATGGATAAGGAAGTTGTGGTCCTTATGTACAATGGCATATCACTCAGCCATGAAATTAACGTCATAAGGCTAGTAGCAGCATGATGAGAGGATTTAGGTACGACGATTCTAAGTGAAATAAGTCACACAGAAAAAGACACTTATCATAAGATATCACTTAGAGAGGGAATGTAAAAACCGCTACACTTGAACTGAATTACAAAACAGAACAGCGTCACACGTTTAGAAGACACACTATGGCTGCTTAACGGGAAAGGTGAGGTGGGTGATGCATAAAACAAGGGTTTCAAATTAGCTCAGATACCGTTCCATAAACCCAATATGTAATAGACAAGACCTACTCCTTGCTCAGTGAACTGGACTCAACACCCCCTGTTCACCGCCCAAGAATATATCTGAGTAGTAAGAATCTTAAAACCAATGTATTGATATCCCTCTGTAAGTGAGTCAAGTGGGTGTAAAGCGGCATAAACACAGCAGTGAAAAGCAGCTAAACCCCATTATAAAAATCAATTACTTTTAAAAACCCGTGAAACAAAGACAGTGAAAGAGAGAGAAATTCTTACAAAATTCGTTCAGGGGCTGTGATGCCACCTGGATTGACCATCTCTAGACCCACAGCTGATTGAGACATAAGGGTGGACACTCTTGGGGCTGAGGGGTTTGGTGAGGTTGGGTGAGCAAACGCAGACCCTTTAAAGTAATACTGCGTGGTATCCATCCCATGGGTCCAAAATCTCCAGGTTCAAGGGCATCTTCCTACATCGAAAACATGCATGAGAAACCCAGAAGATGGTACACCGTGTGATCGGGAAAGGTTTCTAAAACGCACCTCTTTTCTCATCTCCTTGTGCTCGGGTTGGCCATTACAGCCGCTTTACTAGCAATCTCCCTCCTTCGAGAATCAGCACCTTTAACCTCCTGTTCCGTACAGGTTGCAATTTGTCCTGAGGATGAACGGGAAGAGGGGGAACCAGTGAGAGACTAGCTCTAGGTGTTGGGACAGGCACAGGTCACTCTATTTTCCCATCAGGAAGAAGAATTAACCACAGGCTCAGCCTGCCGCCCGGAAGCAGAACAGGGCCTGAAGCAATCCTGCGCTTTTGCGGCCAGCTCCCAAAAAAGCGAGTTGAAAAATCGAGCTCAGGGGCACTGCAATTCACAAACCTGCAGAGTTAGAAATGATAAATCTCGTCCACAAATATATTGAGGGAAGGCAACGAGGAGGATTTGAAAGCAAGGCAGAATTGCAGGAAACAGATTTCAGGAGGTAGAGTCGAATCGCCTTTAAAGCACAGGAAAAGCGGCAAAACCTCGACAACGATGCCCTTGGCCAAAAAGGGCGTATGCGTTTTTTCCTGAATATATTCAGGAAAAAACGCATACGCCCTTTTTGGCCAAGCAAGCAACCTGGAAAGGCAAATCAGCGCTACAAAGAAGTCTCGCTTCCCATCGGTCAAAAGGGCCATGCTGAATAAAGTGTCAAAACCAGAAATGCAGGACAGGCCATGGAGAAACGGGAGCCTTACTACGCTGATGGGCGGGATGTAAATTGCCAACAGCCACTCTGGAGAAGTGTACGGTGTTTCCTGAAACATCTAAAAAACTCAGCATAGAGAGCATAAGGCACTTCCACTCATGGGCGTATAAATTGGGAAAACTAAAAATCAGCAAGACACAGGCACCCCAAAGTTTAGGGCTGCTCTGTTGACAAGAACCTCCACTTCGTTACACCTTAAATATCCCAGGAAAGAGAAAAATGGATAAGGAAGTTGTGGTCCTTATGTACAATGGCATATCACTCAGCCATGAAATTAACGTCATAAGGCTAGTAGCAGCATGATGAGAGGATTTAGGTACGACGATTCTAAGTGAAATAAGTCACACAGAAAAAGACACTTATCATAAGATATCACTTAGAGAGGGAATGTAAAAACCGCTACACTTGAACTGAATTACAAAACAGAACAGCGTCACACGTTTAGAAGACACACTATGGCTGCTTAACGGGAAAGGTGAGGTGGGTGATGCATAAAACAAGGGTTTCAAATTAGCTCAGATACCGTTCCATAAACCCAATATGTAATAGACAAGACCTACTCCTTGCTCAGTGAACTGGACTCAACACCCCCTGTTCACCGCCCAAGAATATATCTGACTAGTAAGAATCTTAAAACCAATGTATTGATATCCCTCTGTAAGTGAGTCAAGTGGGTGTAAAGCGGCATAAACACAGCAGTGAAAAGCAGCTAAACCCCATTATAAAAATCAATTACTTTTAAAAACCCGTGAAACAAAGACAGTGAAAGAGAGAGAAATTCTTACAAAATTCGTTCAGGGGCTGTGATGCCACCTGGATTGACCATCTCTAGACCCACAGCTGATTGAGACATAAGGGTGGACACTCTTGGGGCTGAGGGGTTTGGTGAGGTTGGGTGAGCAAACGCAGACCCTTTAAAGTAATACTGCGTGGTATCCATCCCATGGGTCCAAAATCTCCAGGTTCAAGGGCATCTTCCTACATCGAAAACATGCATGAGAAACCCAGAAGATGGTACACCGTGTGATCGGGAAAGGTTTCTAAAACGCACCTCTTTTCTCATCTCCTTGTGCTCGGGTTGGCCATTACAGCCGCTTTACTAGCAATCTCCCTCCTTCGAGAATCAGCACCTTTAACCTCCTGTTCCGTACAGGTTGCAATTTGTCCTGAGGATGAACGGGAAGAGGGGGAACCAGTGAGAGACTAGCTCTAGGTGTTGGGACAGGCACAGGTCACTCTATTTTCCCATCAGGAAGAAGAATTAACCACAGGCTCAGCCTGCCGCCCGGAAGCAGAACAGGGCCTGAAGCAATCCTGCGCTTTTGCGGCCAGCTCCCAAAAAAGCGAGTTGAAAAATCGAGCTCAGGGGCACTGCAATTCACAGACCTGCAGAGTTATAAATGATAACTCTCGTCCACAAATATATTGAGGGAAGGCAACGAGGAGGATTTGAAAGCAAGGCAGAATTGCAGGAAACAGATTTCAGGAGGTAGAGTCGAATCGCCTTTAAAGCACAGGAAAAGCGGCAAAACCTCGACAACGATGCCCTTGGCCAAAAAGGGCGTATGCGTTTTTTCCTGAATATATTCAGGAAAAAACGCATACGCCCTTTTTGGCCAAGCAAGCAACCTGGAAAGGCAAATCAGCGCTACAAAGAAGTCTCGCTTCCCATCGGTCAAAAGGGCCATGCTGAATAAAGTGTCAAAACCAGAAATGCAGGACAGGCCATGGAGAAACGGGAGCTTTGCTACGCTGATGGGCGGGATGTAAATTGCCAACAGCCACTCTGGAGAAGTGTACGGTGTGTCCTGAAACATCTAAAAAACTCAGCTTAGAGAGCATAGGGCACTTCCACTCATGGGCGTATAAATTGGGAAAACTAAAAATCAGCAAGACACAGGCACCCCAAAGTTTAGGGCTGCTCTGTTGACAAGAACCTCCACTTCGTTACACCTTAAATATCCCAGGAAAGAGAAAAATGGATAAGGAAGTTGTGGTCCTTATGTACAATGGCATATCACTCAGCCATGAAATTAACGTCATAAGGCTAGTAGCAGCATGATGAGAGGATTTAGGTACGACGATTCTAAGTGAAATAAGTCACACAGAAAAAGACACTTATCATAAGATATCACTTAGAGAGGGAATGTAAAAACCGCTACACTTGAACTGAATTACAAAACAGAACAGCGTCACACGTTTAGAAGACACACTATGGCTGCTTAACGGGAAAGGTGAGGTGGGTGATGCATAAAACAAGGGTTTCAAATTAGCTCAGATACCGTTCCATAAACCCAATATGTAATAGACAAGACCTACTCCTTGCTCAGTGAACTGGACTCAACACCCCCTGTTCACCGCCCAAGAATATATCTGACTAGGAAGAATCTTAAAACCAATGTATTGATATCCCTCTGTAAGTGAGTCAAGTGGGTGTAAAGCGGCATAAACACAGCAGTGAAAAGCAGCTAAACCCCATTATAAAAATCAATTACTTTTAAAAACCCGTGAAACAAAGACAGTGAAAGAGAGAGAAATTCTTACAAAATTCGTTCAGGGGCTGTGATGCCACCTGGATTGACCATCTCTAGACCCACAGCTGATTGAGACATAAGGGTGGACACTCTTGGGGCTGAGGGGTTTGGTGAGGTTGGGTGAGCAAACGCAGACCCTTTAAAGTAATACTGCGTGGTATCCATCCCATGGGTCCAAAATCTCCAGGTTCAAGGGCATCTTCCTACATCGAAAACATGCATGAGAAACCCAGAAGATGGTACACCGTGTGATCGGGAAAGGTTTCTAAAACGCACCTCATTTCTCATCACCTTGTGCTCGGGTTGGCCATTACAGCCGCTTTACTAGCAATCTCCCTCCTTCGAGAATCAGCACCTTTAACCTCCTGTTCCGTACAGGTTGCAATTTGTCCTGAGGATGAACGGGAAGAGGGGGAACCAGTGAGAGACTAGCTCTAGGTGTTGGGACAGGCACAGGTCACTCTATTTTCCCATCAGGAAGAAGAATTAACCACAGGCTCAGCCTGCCGCCCGGAAGCAGAACAGGGCCTGAAGCAATCCTGTGCTTTTGCGGCCAGCTCCCAAAAAAGCGAGTTGAAAAATCGAGCTCAGGGGCACTGCAATTCACAAACCTGCAGAGTTAGAAATGATAACTCTCGTCCACAAATATATTGAGGGAAGGCAACGAGGAGGATTTGAAAGCAAGGCAGAATTGCAGGAAACAGATTTCAGGAGGTAGAGTCGAATCGCCTTTAAAGCACAGGAAAAGCGGCAAAACCTCGACAACGATGCCCTTGGCCAAAAAGGGCGTATGCGTTTTTTCCTGAATATATTCAGGAAAAAACGCATACGCCCTTTTTGGCCAAGCAAGCAACCTGGAAAGGCAAATCAGCGCTACAAAGAAGTCTCGCTTCCCATCGGTCAAAAGGGCCATGCTGAATAATGTGTCAAAACCAGAAATGCAGGACAGGCCATGGAGAAACGGGAGCCTTGCTACGATGATGGGCGGGATGTAAATTGCCAACAGCCACTCTGGAGAAGTGTACGGTGTGTCCTGAAACATCTAAAAAACTCAGCTTAGAGAGCATAGGGCACTTCCACTCATGGGCGTAGAAATTGGGAAAACTAAAAATCAGCAAGACACAGGCACCCCAAAGTTTAGGGCTGCTCTGTTGACAAGAACCTCCACTTCGTTACACCTTAAATATCCCAGGAAAGAGAAAAATGGATAAGGAAGTTGTGGTCCTTATGTACAATGGCATATCACTCAGCCATGAAATTAACGTCATAAGGCTAGTAGCAGCATGATGAGAGGATTTAGGTACGACGATTCTAAGTGAAATAAGTCACACAGAAAAAGACACTTATCATAAGATATCACTTAGAGAGGGAATGTAAAAACCGCTACACTTGAACTGAATTACAAAACAGAACAGCGTCACACGTTTAGAAGACACACTATGGCTGCTTAACGGGAAAGGTGAGGTGGGTGATGCATAAAACAAGGGTTTCAAATTAGCTCAGATACCGTTCCATAAACCCAATATGTAATAGACAAGACCTACTCCTTGCTCAGTGAACTGGACTCAACACCCCCTGTTCACCGCCCAAGAATATATCTGAGTAGTAAGAATCTTAAAACCAATGTATTGATATCCCTCTGTAAGTGAGTCAAGTGGGTGTAAAGCGGCATAAACACAGCAGTGAAAAGCAGCTAAACCCCATTATAAAAATCAATTACTTTTAAAAACCCGTGAAACAAAGACAGTGAAAGAGAGAGAAATTCTTACAAAATTCGTTCAGGGGCTGTGATGCCACCTGGATTGACCATCTCTAGACCCACAGCTGATTGAGACATAAGGGTGGACACTCTTGGGGCTGAGGGGTTTGGTGAGGTTGGGTGAGCAAACGCAGACCCTTTAAAGTAATACTGCGTGGTATCCATCTCATGGGTCCAAAATCTCCAGGTTCAAGGGCATCTTCCTACATCGAAAACATGCATGAGAAACCAAGAAGATGGTACACCGTGTGATCGGGAAAGGTTTCTAAAACGCACCTCTTTTCTCATCTCCTTGTGCTCGGGTTGGCCATTACAGCCGCTTTACTAGCAATCTCCCTCCTTCGAGAATCAGCACCTTTAACCTCCTGTTCCGTACAGGTTGCAATTTGTCCTGAGGATGAACGGGAAGAGGGGGAACCAGTGAGAGACTAGCTCTAGGTGTTGGGACAGGCACAGGTCACTCTATTTTCCCATCAGGAAGAAGAATTAACCACAGGCTCAGCCTGCCGCCCGGAAGCAGAACAGGGCCTGAAGCAATCCTGCGCTTTTGCGGCCAGCTCCCAAAAAAGCGAGTTGAAAAATCGAGCTCAGGGGCACTGCAATTCACAAACCTGCAGAGTTAGAAATGATAAATCTCGTCCACAAATATATTGAGGGAAGGCAACGAGGAGGATTTGAAAGCAAGGCAGAATTGCAGGAAACAGATTTCAGGAGGTAGAGTCGAATCGCCTTTAAAGCACAGGAAAAGCGGCAAAACCTCGACAACGATGCCCTTGGCCAAAAAGGGCGTATGCGTTTTTTCCTGAATATATTCAGGAAAAAACGCATACGCCCTTTTTGGCCAAGCAAGCAACCTGGAAAGGCAAATCAGCGCTACAAAGAAGTCTCGCTTCCCATCGGTCAAAAGGGCCATGCTGAATAAAGTGTCAAAACCAGAAATGCAGGACAGGCCATGGAGAAACGGGAGCCTTACTACGCTGATGGGCGGGATGTAAATTGCCAACAGCCACTCTGGAGAAGTGTACGGTGTTTCCTGAAACATCTAAAAAACTCAGCATAGAGAGCATAAGGCACTTCCACTCATGGGCGTATAAATTGGGAAAACTAAAAATCAGCAAGACACAGGCACCCCAAAGTTTAGGGCTGCTCTGTTGACAAGAACCTCCACTTCGTTACACCTTAAATATCCCAGGAAAGAGAAAAATGGATAAGGAAGTTGTGGTCCTTATGTACAATGGCATATCACTCAGCCATGAAATTAACGTCATAAGGCTAGTAGCAGCATGATGAGAGGATTTAGGTACGACGATTCTAAGTGAAATAAGTCACACAGAAAAAGACACTTATCATAAGATATCACTTAGAGAGGGAATGTAAAAACCGCTACACTTGAACTGAATTACAAAACAGAACAGCGTCACACGTTTAGAAGACACACTATGGCTGCTTAACGGGAAAGGTGAGGTGGGTGATGCATAAAACAAGGGTTTCAAATTAGCTCAGATACCGTTCCATAAACCCAATATGTAATAGACAAGACCTACTCCTTGCTCAGTGAACTGGACTCAACACCCCCTGTTCACCGCCCAAGAATATATCTGACTAGTAAGAATCTTAAAACCAATGTATTGATATCCCTCTGTAAGTGAGTCAAGTGGGTGTAAAGCGGCATAAACACAGCAGTGAAAAGCAGCTAAACCCCATTATAAAAATCAATTACTTTTAAAAACCCGTGAAACAAAGACAGTGAAAGAGAGAGAAATTCTTACAAAATTCGTTCAGGGGCTGTGATGCCACCTGGATTGACCATCTCTAGACCCACAGCTGATTGAGACATAAGGGTGGACACTCTTGGGGCTGAGGGGTTTGGTGAGGTTGGGTGAGCAAACGCAGACCCTTTAAAGTAATACTGCGTGGTATCCATCCCATGGGTCCAAAATCTCCAGGTTCAAGGGCATCTTCCTACATCGAAAACATGCATGAGAAACCCAGAAGATGGTACACCGTGTGATCGGGAAAGGTTTCTAAAACGCACCTCTTTTCTCATCTCCTTGTGCTCGGGTTGGCCATTACAGCCGCTTTACTAGCAATCTCCCTCCTTCGAGAATCAGCACCTTTAACCTCCTGTTCCGTACAGGTTGCAATTTGTCCTGAGGATGAACGGGAAGAGGGGGAACCAGTGAGAGACTAGCTCTAGGTGTTGGGACAGGCACAGGTCACTCTATTTTCCCATCAGGAAGAAGAATTAACCACAGGCTCAGCCTGCCGCCCGGAAGCAGAACAGGGCCTGAAGCAATCCTGCGCTTTTGCGGCCAGCTCCCAAAAAAGCGAGTTGAAAAATCGAGCTCAGGGGCACTGCAATTCACAGACCTGCAGAGTTATAAATGATAACTCTCGTCCACAAATATATTGAGGGAAGGCAACGAGGAGGATTTGAAAGCAAGGCAGAATTGCAGGAAACAGATTTCAGGAGGTAGAGTCGAATCGCCTTTAAAGCACAGGAAAAGCGGCAAAACCTCGACAACGATGCCCTTGGCCAAAAAGGGCGTATGCGTTTTTTCCTGAATATATTCAGGAAAAAACGCATACGCCCTTTTTGGCCAAGCAAGCAACCTGGAAAGGCAAATCAGCGCTACAAAGAAGTCTCGCTTCCCATCGGTCAAAAGGGCCATGCTGAATAAAGTGTCAAAACCAGAAATGCAGGACAGGCCATGGAGAAACGGGAGCTTTGCTACGCTGATGGGCGGGATGTAAATTGCCAACAGCCACTCTGGAGAAGTGTACGGTGTGTCCTGAAACATCTAAAAAACTCAGCTTAGAGAGCATAGGGCACTTCCACTCATGGGCGTAGAAATTGGGAAAACTAAAAATCAGCAAGACACAGGCACCCCAAAGTTTAGGGCTGCTCTGTTGACAAGAACCTCCACTTCGTTACACCTTCAATATCCCAGGAAAGAGAAAAATGGATAAGGAAGTTGTGGTCCTTATGTACAATGGCATATCACTCAGCCATGAAATTAACGTCATAAGGCTAGTAGCAGCATGATGAGAGGATTTAGGTACGACGATTCTAAGTGAAATAAGTCACACAGAAAAAGACACTTATCATAAGATATCACTTAGAGAGGGAATGTAAAAACCGCTACACTTGAACTGAATTACAAAACAGAACAGCGTCACACGTTTAGAAGACACACTATGGCTGCTTAACGGGAAAGGTGAGGTGGGTGATGCATAAAACAAGGGTTTCAAATTAGCTCAGATACCGTTCCATAAACCCAATATGTAATAGACAAGACCTACTCCTTGCTCAGTGAACTGGACTCAACACCCCCTGTTCACCGCCCAAGAATATATCTGACTAGGAAGAATCTTAAAACCAATGTATTGATATCCCTCTGTAAGTGAGTCAAGTGGGTGTAAAGCGGCATAAACACAGCAGTGAAAAGCAGCTAAACCCCATTATAAAAATCAATTACTTTTAAAAACCCGTGAAACAAAGACAGTGAAAGAGAGAGAAATTCTTACAAAATTCGTTCAGGGGCTGTGATGCCACCTGGATTGACCATCTCTAGACCCACAGCTGATTGAGACATAAGGGTGGACACTCTTGGGGCTGAGGGGTTTGGTGAGGTTGGGTGAGCAAACGCAGACCCTTTAAAGTAATACTGCGTGGTATCCATCCCATGGGTCCAAAATCTCCAGGTTCAAGGGCATCTTCCTACATCGAAAACATGCATGAGAAACCCAGAAGATGGTACACCGTGTGATCGGGAAAGGTTTCTAAAACGCACCTCTTTTCTCATCTCCTTGTGCTCGGGTTGGCCATTACAGCCGCTTTACTAGCAATCTCCCTCCTTCGAGAATCAGCACCTTTAACCTCCTGTTCCGTACAGGTTGCAATTTGTCCTGAGGATGAACGGGAAGAGGGGGAACCAGTGAGAGACTAGCTCTAGGTGTTGGGACAGGCACAGGTCACTCTATTTTCCCATCAGGAAGAAGAATTAACCACAGGCTCAGCCTGCCGCCCGGAAGCAGAACAGGGCCTGAAGCAATCCTGCGCTTTTGCGGCCAGCTCCCAAAAAAGCGAGTTGAAAAATCGAGCTCAGGGGCACTGCAATTCACAAACCTGCAGAGTTAGAAATGATAACTCTCGTCCACAAATATATTGAGGGAAGGCAACGAGGAGGATTTGAAAGCAAGGCAGAATTGCAGGAAACAGATTTCAGGAGGTAGAGTCGAATCGCCTTTAAAGCACAGGAAAAGCGGCAAAACCTCGACAACGATGCCCTTGGCCAAAAAGGGCGTATGCGTTTTTTCCTGAATATATTCAGGAAAAAACGCATACGCCCTTTTTGGCCAAGCAAGCAACCTGGAAAGGCAAATCAGCGCTACAAAGAAGTCTCGCTTCCCATCGGTCAAAAGGGCCATGCTGAATAAAGTGTCAAAACCAGAAATGCAGGACAGGCCATGGAGAAACGGGAGCCTTACTACGCTGATGGGCGGGATGTAAATTGCCAACAGCCACTCTGGAGAAGTGTACGGTGTTTCCTGAAACATCTAAAAAACTCAGCATAGAGAGCATAAGGCACTTCCACTCATGGGCGTAGAAATTGGGAAAACTAAAAATCAGCAAGACACAGGCACCCCAAAGTTTAGGGCTGCTCTGTTGACAAGAACCTCCACTTCGTTACACCTTAAATATCCCAGGAAAGAGAAAAATGGATAAGGAAGTTGTGGTCCTTATGTACAATGGCATATCACTCAGCCATGAAATTAACGTCATAAGGCTAGTAGCAGCATGATGAGAGGATTTAGGTACGACGATTCTAAGTGAAATAAGTCACACAGAAAAAGACACTTATCATAAGATATCACTTAGAGAGGGAATGTAAAAACCGCTACACTTGAACTGAATTACAAAACAGAACAGCGTCACACGTTTAGAAGACACACTATGGCTGCTTAACGGGAAAGGTGAGGTGGGTGATGCATAAAACAAGGGTTTCAAATTAGCTCAGATACCGTTCCATAAACCCAATATGTAATAGACAAGACCTACTCCTTGCTCAGTGAACTGGACTCAACACCCCCTGTTCACCGCCCAAGAATATATCTGACTAGTAAGAATCTTAAAACCAATGTATTGATATCCCTCTGTAAGTGAGTCAAGTGGGTGTAAAGCGGCATAAACACAGCAGTGAAAAGCAGCTAAACCCCATTATAAAAATCAATTACTTTTAAAAACCCGTGAAACAAAGACAGTGAAAGAGAGAGAAATTCTTACAAAATTCGTTCAGGGGCTGTGATGCCACCTGGATTGACCATCTCTAGACCCACAGCTGATTGAGACATAAGGGTGGACACTCTTGGGGCTGAGGGGTTTGGTGAGGTTGGGTGAGCAAACGCAGACCCTTTAAAGTAATACTGCGTGGTATCCATCCCATGGGTCCAAAATCTCCAGGTTCAAGGGCATCTTCCTACATCGAAAACATGCATGAGAAACCCAGAAGATGGTACACCGTGTGATCGGGAAAGGTTTCTAAAACGCACCTCTTTTCTCATCTCCTTGTGCTCGGGTTGGCCATTACAGCCGCTTTACTAGCAATCTCCCTCCTTCGAGAATCAGCACCTTTAACCTCCTGTTCCGTACAGGTTGCAATTTGTCCTGAGGATGAACGGGAAGAGGGGGAACCAGTGAGAGACTAGCTCTAGGTGTTGGGACAGGCACAGGTCACTCTATTTTCCCATCAGGAAGAAGAATTAACCACAGGCTCAGCCTGCCGCCCGGAAGCAGAACAGGGCCTGAAGCAATCCTGCGCTTTTGCGGCCAGCTCCCAAAAAAGCGAGTTGAAAAATCGAGCTCAGGGGCACTGCAATTCACAAACCTGCAGAGTTAGAAATGATAACTCTCGTCCACAAATATATTGAGGGAAGGCAACGAGGAGGATTTGAAAGCAAGGCAGAATTGCAGGAAACAGATTTCAGGAGGTAGAGTCGAATCGACTTTAAAGCACAGGAAAAGCGGCAAAACCTCGACAACGATGCCCTTGGCCAAAAAGGGCGTATGCGTTTTTTCCTGAATATATTCAGGAAAAAACGCATACGCCCTTTTTGGCCAAGCAAGCAACCTGGAAAGGCAAATCAGCGCTACAAAGAAGTCTCGCTTCCCATCGGTCAAAAGGGCCATGCTGAATAAAGTGTCAAAACCAGAAATGCAGGACAGGCCATGGAGAAACGGGAGCCTTGCTACGATGATGGGCGGGATGTAAATTGCCAACAGCCACTCTGGAGAAGTGTACGGTGTGTCCTGAAACATCTAAAAAACTCAGCTTAGAGAGCATAGGGCACTTCCACTCATGGGCGTAGAAATTGGGAAAACTAAAAATCAGCAAGACACAGGCACCCCAAAGTTTAGGGCTGCTCTGTTGACAAGAACCTCCACTTCGTTACACCTTCAATATCCCAGGAAAGAGAAAAATGGATAAGGAAGTTGTGGTCCTTATGTACAATGGCATATCACTCAGCCATGAAATTAACGTCATAAGGCTAGTAGCAGCATGATGAGAGGATTTAGGTACGACGATTCTAAGTGAAATAAGTCACACAGAAAAAGACACTTATCATAAGATATCACTTAGAGAGGGAATGTAAAAACCGCTACACTTGAACTGAATTACAAAACAGAACAGCGTCACACGTTTAGAAGACACACTATGGCTGCTTAACGGGAAAGGTGAGGTGGGTGATGCATAAAACAAGGGTTTCAAATTAGCTCAGATACCGTTCCATAAACCCAATATGTAATAGACAAGACCTACTCCTTGCTCAGTGAACTGGACTCAACACCCCCTGTTCACCGCCCAAGAATATATCTGACTAGTAAGAATCTTAAAACCAATGTATTGATATCCCTCTGTAAGTGAGTCAAGTGGGTGTAAAGCGGCATAAACACAGCAGTGAAAAGCAGCTAAACCCCATTATAAAAATCAATTACTTTTAAAAACCCGTGAAACAAAGACAGTGAAAGAGAGAGAAATTCTTACAAAATTCGTTCAGGGGCTGTGATGCCACCTGGATTGACCATCTCTAGACCCACAGCTGATTGAGACATAAGGGTGGACACTCTTGGGGCTGAGGGGTTTGGTGAGGTTGGGTGAGCAAACGCAGACCCTTTAAAGTAATACTGCGTGGTATCCATCCCATGGGTCCAAAATCTCCAGGTTCAAGGGCATCTTCCTACATCGAAAACATGCATGAGAAACCCAGAAGATGGTACACCGTGTGATCGGGAAAGGTTTCTAAAACGCACCTCTTTTCTCATCTCCTTGTGCTCGGGTTGGCCATTACAGCCGCTTTACTAGCAATCTCCCTCCTTCGAGAATCAGCACCTTTAACCTCCTGTTCCGTACAGGTTGCAATTTGTCCTGAGGATGAACGGGAAGAGGGGGAACCAGTGAGAGACTAGCTCTAGGTGTTGGGACAGGCACAGGTCACTCTATTTTCCCATCAGGAAGAAGAATTAACCACAGGCTCAGCCTGCCGCCCGGAAGCAGAACAGGGCCTGAAGCAATCCTGTGCTTTTGCGGCCAGCTCCCAAAAAAGCGAGTTGAAAAATCGAGCTCAGGGGCACTGCAATTCACAAACCTGCAGAGTTAGAAATGATAACTCTCGTCCACAAATATATTGAGGGAAGGCAACGAGGAGGATTTGAAAGCAAGGCAGAATTGCAGGAAACAGATTTCAGTAGGTAGAGTCGAATCGCCTTTAAAGCACAGGAAAAGCGGCAAAACCTCGACAACGATGCCCTTGGCCAAAAAGGGCGTATGCGTTTTTTCCTGAATATATTCAGGAAAAAACGCATACGCCCTTTTTGGCCAAGCAAGCAACCTGGAAAGGCAAATCAGCGCTACAAAGAAGTCTCGCTTCCCATCGGTCAAAAGGGCCATGCTGAATAAAGTGTCAAAACCAGAAATGCAGGACAGGCCATGGAGAAACGGGAGCCTTGCTACGATGATGGGCGGGATGTAAATTGCCAACAGCCACTCTGGAGAAGTGTACGGTGTGTCCTGAAACATCTAAAAAACTCAGCTTAGAGAGCATAGGGCACTTCCACTCATGGGCGTAGAAATTGGGAAAACTAAAAATCAGCAAGACACAGGCACCCCAAAGTTTAGGGCTGCTCTGTTGACAAGAACCTCCACTTCGTTACACCTTAAATATCCCAGGAAAGAGAAAAATGGATAAGGAAGTTGTGGTCCTTATGTACAATGGCATATCACTCAGCCATGAAATTAACGTCATAAGGCTAGTAGCAGCATGATGAGAGGATTTAGGTACGACGATTCTAAGTGAAATAAGTCACACAGAAAAAGACACTTATCATAAGATATCACTTAGAGAGGGAATGTAAAAACCGCTACACTTGAACTGAATTACAAAACAGAACAGCGTCACACGTTTAGAAGACACACTATGGCTGCTTAACGGGAAAGGTGAGGTGGGTGATGCATAAAACAAGGGTTTCAAATTAGCTCAGATACCGTTCCATAAACCCAATATGTAATAGACAAGACCTACTCCTTGCTCAGTGAACTGGACTCAACACCCCCTGTTCACCGCCCAAGAATATATCTGACTAGTAAGAATCTTAAAACCAATGTATTGATATCCCTCTGTAAGTGAGTCAAGTGGGTGTAAAGCGGCATAAACACAGCAGTGAAAAGCAGCTAAACCCCATTATAAAAATCAATTACTTTTAAAAACCCGTGAAACAAAGACAGTGAAAGAGAGAGAAATTCTTACAAAATTCGTTCAGGGGCTGTGATGCCACCTGGATTGACCATCTCTAGACCCACAGCTGATTGAGACATAAGGGTGGACACTCTTGGGGCTGAGGGGTTTGGTGAGGTTGGGTGAGCAAACTCAGACCCTTTAAAGTAATACTGCGTGGTATCCATCCCATGGGTCCAAAATCTCCAGGTTCAAGGGCATCTTCCTACATCGAAAACATGCATGAGAAACCCAGTAGATGGTACACCGTGTGATCGGGAAAGGTTTCTAAAACGCACCTCTTTTCTCATCTCCTTGTGCTCGGGTTGGCCATTACAGCCGCTTTACTAGCAATCTCCCTCCTTCGAGAATCAGCACCTTTAACCTCCTGTTCCGTACAGGTTGCAATTTGTCCTGAGGATGAACGGGAAGAGGGGGAACCAGTGAGAGACTAGCTCTAGGTGTTGGGACAGGCACAGGTCACTCTATTTTCCCATCAGGAAGAAGAATTAACCACAGGCTCAGCCTGCCGCCCGGAAGCAGAACAGGGCCTGAAGCAATCCTGCGCTTTTGCGGCCAGCTCCCAAAAAAGCGAGTTGAAAAATCGAGCTCAGGGGCACTGCAATTCACAAACCTGCAGAGTTATAAATGATAACTCTCATCCACAAATATATTGAGGGAAGGCAACGAGGAGGATTTGAAAGCAAGGCAGAATTGCAGGAAACAGATTTCAGGAGGTAGAGTCGAATCGACTTTAAAGCACAGGAAAAGCGGCAAAACCTCGACAACGATGCCCTTGGCCAAAAAGGGCGTATGCGTTTTTTCCTGAATATATTCAGGAAAAAACGCATACGCCCTTTTTGGCCAAGCAAGCAACCTGGAAAGGCAAATCAGCGCTACCAAGAAGTCTCGCTTCCCATCGGTCAAAAGGGCCATGCTGAATAAAGTGTCAAAACCAGAAATGCAGGACAGGCCATGGAGAAACGGGAGCCTTGCTACGATGATGGGCGGGATGTAAATTGCCAACAGCCACTCTGGAGAAGTGTACGGTGTGTCCTGAAACATCTAAAAAACTCAGCTTAGAGAGCATAGGGCACTTCCACTCATGGGCGTAGAAATTGGGAAAACTAAAAATCAGCAAGACACAGGCACCCCAAAGTTTAGGGCTGCTCTGTTGACAAGAACCTCCACTTCGTTACACCTTAAATATCCCAGGAAAGAGAAAAATGGATAAGGAAGTTGTGGTCCTTATGTACAATGGCATATCACTCAGCCATGAAATTAACGTCATAAGGCTAGTAGCAGCATGATGAGAGGATTTAGGTACGACGATTCTAAGTGAAATAAGTCACACAGAAAAAGACACTTATCATAAGATATCACTTAGAGAGGGAATGTAAAAACCGCTACACTTGAACTGAATTACAAAACAGAACAGCGTCACACGTTTAGAAGACACACTATGGCTGCTTAACGGGAAAGGTGAGGTGGGTGATGCATAAAACAAGGGTTTCAAATTAGCTCAGATACCGTTCCATAAACCCAATATGTAATAGACAAGACCTACTCCTTGCTCAGTGAACTGGACTCAACACCCCCTGTTCACCGCCCAAGAATATATCTGAGTAGTAAGAATCTTAAAACCAATGTATTGATATCCCTCTGTAAGTGAGTCAAGTGGGTGTAAAGCGGCATAAACACAGCAGTGAAAAGCAGCTAAACCCCATTATAAAAATCAATTACTTTTAAAAACCCGTGAAACAAAGACAGTGAAAGAGAGAGAAATTCTTACAAAATTCGTTCAGGGGCTGTGATGCCACCTGGATTGACCATCTCTAGACCCACAGCTGATTGAGACATAAGGGTGGACACTCTTGGGGCTGAGAGGTTTGGTGAGGTTGGGTGAGCAAACGCAGACCCTTTAAAGTAATACTGCGTGGTATCCATCCCATGGGTCCAAAATCTCCAGGTTCAAGGGCATCTTCCTACATCGAAAACATGCATGAGAAACCCAGAAGATGGTACACCGTGTGATCGGGAAAGGTTTCTAAAACGCACCTGTTTTCTCATCTCCTTGTGCTCGGGTTGGCCATTACAGCCGCTTTACTAGCAATCTCCCTCCTTCGAGAATCAGCACCTTTAACCTCCTGTTCCGTACAGGTTGCAATTTGTCCTGAGGATGAACGGGAAGAGGGGGAACCAGTGAGAGACTAGCTCTAGGTGTTGGGACAGGCACAGGTCACTCTATTTTCCCATCAGGAAGAAGAATTAACCACAGGCTCAGCCTGCCGCCCGGAAGCAGAACAGGGCCTGAAGCAATCCTGCGCTTTTGCGGCCAGCTCCCAAAAAAGCGAGTTGAAAAATCGAGCTCAGGGGCACTGCAATTCACAAACCTGCAGAGTTAGAAATGAAAACTCTCGTCCACAAATATATTGAGGGAAGGCAACGAGGAGGATTTGAAAGCAAGGCAGAATTGCAGGAAACAGATTTCAGGAGGTAGAGTCGAATCGACTTTAAAGCACAGGAAAAGCGGCAAAACCTCGACAACGATGCCCTTGGCCAAAAAGGGCGTATGCGTTTTTTCCTGAATATATTCAGGAAAAAACGCATACGCCCTTTTTGGCCAAGCAAGCAACCTGGAAAGGCAAATCAGCGCTACAAAGAAGTCTCGCTTCCCATCGGTCAAAAGGGCCATGCTGAATAAAGTGTCAAAACCAGAAATGCAGGACAGGCCATGGAGAAACGGGAGCCTTGCTACGATGATGGGCGGGATGTAAATTGCCAACAGCCACTCTGGAGAAGTGTACGGTGTGTCCTGAAACATCTAAAAAACTCAGCTTAGAGAGCATAGGGCACTTCCACTCATGGGCGTAGAAATTGGGAAAACTAAAAATCAGCAAGACACAGGCACCCCAAAGTTTAGGGCTGCTCTGTTGACAAGAACCTCCACTTCGTTACACCTTAAATATCCCAGGAAAGAGAAAAATGGATAAGGAAGTTGTGGTCCTTATGTACAATGGCATATCACTCAGCCATGAAATTAACGTCATAAGGCTAGTAGCAGCATGATGAGAGGATTTAGGTACGACGATTCTAAGTGAAATAAGTCACACAGAAAAAGACACTTATCATAAGATATCACTTAGAGAGGGAATGTAAAAACCGCTACACTTGAACTGAATTACAAAACAGAACAGCGTCACACGTTTAGAAGACACACTATGGCTGCTTAACGGGAAAGGTGAGGTGGGTGATGCATAAAACAAGGGTTTCAAATTAGCTCAGATACCGTTCCATAAACCCAATATGTAATAGACAAGACCTACTCCTTGCTCAGTGAACTGGACTCAACACCCCCTGTTCACCGCCCAAGAATATATCTGACTAGTAAGAATCTTAAAACCAATGTATTGATATCCCTCTGTAAGTGAGTCAAGTGGGTTTAAAGCGGCATAAACACAGCAGTGAAAAGCAGCTAAACCCCATTATAAAAATCAATTACTTTTAAAAACCCGTGAAACAAAGACAGTGAAAGAGAGAGAAATTCTTACAAAATTCGTTCAGGGGCTGTGATGCCACCTGGATTGACCATCTCTAGACCCACAGCTGATTGAGACATAAGGGTGGACACTCTTGGGGCTGAGGAGTTTGGTGAGGTTGGGTGAGCAAACGCAGACCCTTTAAAGTAATACTGCGTGGTATCCATCCCATGGGTCCAAAATCTCCAGGTTCAAGGGCATCTTCCTACATCGAAAACATGCATGAGAAACCAAGAAGATGGTACACCGTGTGATCGGGAAAGGTTTCTAAAACGCACCTCTTTTCTCATCTCCTTGTGCTCGGGTTGGCCATTACAGCCGCTTTACTAGCAATCTCCCTCCTTCGAGAATCAGCACCTTTAACCTCCTGTTCCGTACAGGTTGCAATTTGTCCTGAGGATGAACGGGAAGAGGGGGAACCAGTGAGAGACTAGCTCTAGGTGTTGGGACAGGCACAGGTCACTCTATTTTCCCATCAGGAAGAAGAATTAACCACAGGCTCAGCCTGCCGCCCGGAAGCAGAACAGGGCCTGAAGCAATCCTGCGCTTTTGCGGCCAGCTCCCAAAAAAGCGAGTTGAAAAATCGAGCTCAGGGGCACTGCAATTCACAAACCTGCAGAGTTAGAAATGATAAATCTCGTCCACAAATATATTGAGGGAAGGCAACGAGGAGGATTTGAAAGCAAGGCAGAATTGCAGGAAACAGATTTCAGGAGGTAGAGTCGAATCGCCTTTAAAGCACAGGAAAAGCGGCAAAACCTCGACAACGATGCCCTTGGCCAAAAAGGGCGTATGCGTTTTTTCCTGAATATATTCAGGAAAAAACGCATACGCCCTTTTTGGCCAAGCAAGCAACCTGGAAAGGCAAATCAGCGCTACAAAGAAGTCTCGCTTCCCATCGGTCAAAAGGGCCATGCTGAATAAAGTGTCAAAACCAGAAATGCAGGACAGGCCATGGAGAAACGGGAGCCTTACTACGCTGATGGGCGGGATGTAAATTGCCAACAGCCACTCTGGAGAAGTGTACGGTGTTTCCTGAAACATCTAAAAAACTCAGCATAGAGAGCATAAGGCACTTCCACTCATGGGCGTATAAATTGGGAAAACTAAAAATCAGCAAGACACAGGCACCCCAAAGTTTAGGGCTGCTCTGTTGACAAGAACCTCCACTTCGTTACACCTTAAATATCCCAGGAAAGAGAAAAATGGATAAGGAAGTTGTGGTCCTTATGTACAATGGCATATCACTCAGCCATGAAATTAACGTCATAAGGCTAGTAGCAGCATGATGAGAGGATTTAGGTACGACGATTCTAAGTGAAATAAGTCACACAGAAAAAGACACTTATCATAAGATATCACTTAGAGAGGGAATGTAAAAACCGCTACACTTGAACTGAATTACAAAACAGAACAGCGTCACACGTTTAGAAGACACACTATGGCTGCTTAACGGGAAAGGTGAGGTGGGTGATGCATAAAACAAGGGTTTCAAATTAGCTCAGATACCGTTCCATAAACCCAATATGTAATAGACAAGACCTACTCCTTGCTCAGTGAACTGGACTCAACACCCCCTGTTCACCGCCCAAGAATATATCTGACTAGGAAGAATCTTAAAACCAATGTATTGATATCCCTCTGTAAGTGAGTCAAGTGGGTGTAAAGCGGCATAAACACAGCAGTGAAAAGCAGCTAAACCCCATTATAAAAATCAATTACTTTTAAAAACCCGTGAAACAAAGACAGTGAAAGAGAGAGAAATTCTTACAAAATTCGTTCAGGGGCTGTGATGCCACCTGGATTGACCATCTCTAGACCCACAGCTGATTGAGACATAAGGGTGGACACTCTTGGGGCTGAGAGGTTTGGTGAGGTTGGGTGAGCAAACGCAGACCCTTTAAAGTAATACTGCGTGGTATCCATCCCATGGGTCCAAAATCTCCAGGTTCAAGGGCATCTTCCTACATCGAAAACATGCATGAGAAACCCAGAAGATGGTACACCGTGTGATCGGGAAAGGTTTCTAAAACGCACCTCTTTTCTCATCTCCTTGTGCTCGGGTTGGCCATTACAGCCGCTTTACTAGCAATCTTCCTCCTTGGAGAATCAGCACCTTTAACCTCCTGTTCCGTACAGGTTGCAATTTGTCCTGAGGATGAACGGGAAGAGGGGGAACCAGTGAGAGACTAGCTCTAGGTGTTGGGACAGGCACAGGTCACTCTATTTTCCCATCAGGAAGAAGAATTAACCACAGGCTCAGCCTGCCACCCGGAAGCAGAACAGGGCCTGAAGCAATCCTGCGCTTTTGCGGCCAGCTCCCAAAAAAGCGAGTTGAAAAATCGAGCTCAGGGGCACTGCAATTCACAGACCTGCAGAGTTATAAATGATAACTCTCGTCCACAAATATATTGAGGGAAGGCAACGAGGAGGATTTGAAAGCAAGGCAGAATTGCAGGAAACAGATTTCAGGAGGTAGAGTCGAATCGCCTTTAAAGCACAGGAAAAGCGGCAAAACCTCGACAACGATGCCCTTGGCCAAAAAGGGCGTATGCGTTTTTTCCTGAATATATTCAGGAAAAAACGCATACGCCCTTTTTGGCCAAGCAAGCAACCTGGAAAGGCAAATCAGCGCTACAAAGAAGTCTCGCTTCCCATCGGTCAAAAGGGCCATGCTGAATAAAGTGTCAAAACCAGAAATGCAGGACAGGCCATGGAGAAACGGGAGCTTTGCTACGCTGATGGGCGGGATGTAAATTGCCAACAGCCACTCTGGAGAAGTGTACGGTGTGTCCTGAAACATCTAAAAAACTCAGCTTAGAGAGCATAGGGCACTTCCACTCATGGGCGTAGAAATTGGGAAAACTAAAAATCAGCAAGACACAGGCACCCCAAAGTTTAGGGCTGCTCTGTTGACAAGAACCTCCACTTCGTTACACCTTCAATATCCCAGGAAAGAGAAAAATGGATAAGGAAGTTGTGGTCCTTATGTACAATGGCATATCACTCAGCCATGAAATTAACGTCATAAGGCTAGTAGCAGCATGATGAGAGGATTTAGGTACGACGATTCTAAGTGAAATAAGTCACACAGAAAAAGACACTTATCATAAGATATCACTTAGAGAGGGAATGTAAAAACCGCTACACTTGAACTGAATTACAAAACAGAACAGCGTCACACGTTTAGAAGACACACTATGGCTGCTTAACGGGAAAGGTGAGGTGGGTGATGCATAAAACAAGGGTTTCAAATTAGCTCAGATACCGTTCCATAAACCCAATATGTAATAGACAAGACCTACTCCTTGCTCAGTGAACTGGACTCAACACCCCCTGTTCACCGCCCAAGAATATATCTGACTAGGAAGAATCTTAAAACCAATGTATTGATATCCCTCTGTAAGTGAGTCAAGTGGGTGTAAAGCGGCATAAACACAGCAGTGAAAAGCAGCTAAACCCCATTATAAAAATCAATTACTTTTAAAAACCCGTGAAACAAAGACAGTGAAAGAGAGAGAAATTCTTACAAAATTCGTTCAGGGGCTGTGATGCCACCTGGATTGACCATCTCTAGACCCACAGCTGATTGAGACATAAGGGTGGACACTCTTGGGGCTGAGGGGTTTGGTGAGGTTGGGTGAGCAAACGCAGACCCTTTAAAGTAATACTGCGTGGTATCCATCCCATGGGTCCAAAATCTCCAGGTTCAAGGGCATCTTCCTACATCGAAAACATGCATGAGAAACCCAGAAGATGGTACACCGTGTGATCGGGAAAGGTTTCTAAAACGCACCTCTTTTCTCATCTCCTTGTGCTCGGGTTGGCCATTACAGCCGCTTTACTAGCAATCTCCCTCCTTCGAGAATCAGCACCTTTAACCTCCTGTTCCGTACAGGTTGCAATTTGTCCTGAGGATGAACGGGAAGAGGGGGAACCAGTGAGAGACTAGCTCTAGGTGTTGGGACAGGCACAGGTCACTCTATTTTCCCATCAGGAAGAAGAATTAACCACAGGCTCAGCCTGCCGCCCGGAAGCAGAACAGGGCCTGAAGCAATCCTGCGCTTTTGCGGCCAGCTCCCAAAAAAGCGAGTTGAAAAATCGAGCTCAGGGGCACTGCAATTCACAAACCTGCAGAGTTAGAAATGATAACTCTCGTCCACAAATATATTGAGGGAAGGCAACGAGGAGGATTTGAAAGCAAGGCAGAATTGCAGGAAACAGATTTCAGGAGGTAGAGTCGAATCGACTTTAAAGCACAGGAAAAGCGGCAAAACCTCGACAACGATGCCCTTGGCCAAAAAGGGCGTATGCGTTTTTTCCTGAATATATTCAGGAAAAAACGCATACGCCCTTTTTGGCCAAGCAAGCAACCTGGAAAGGCAAATCAGCGCTACCAAGAAGTCTCGCTTCCCATCGGTCAAAAGGGCCATGCTGAATAAAGTGTCAAAACCAGAAATGCAGGACAGGCCATGGAGAAACGGGAGCCTTGCTACGATGATGGGCGGGATGTAAATTGCCAACAGCCACTCTGGAGAAGTGTACGGTGTGTCCTGAAACATCTAAAAAACTCAGCTTAGAGAGCATAGGGCACTTCCACTCATGGGCGTAGAAATTGGGAAAACTAAAAATCAGCAAGACACAGGCACCCCAAAGTTTAGGGCTGCTCTGTTGACAAGAACCTCCACTTCGTTACACCTTCAATATCCCAGGAAAGAGAAAAATGGATAAGGAAGTTGTGGTCCTTATGTACAATGGCATATCACTCAGCCATGAAATTAACGTCATAAGGCTAGTAGCAGCATGATGAGAGGATTTAGGTACGACGATTCTAAGTGAAATAAGTCACACAGAAAAAGACACTTATCATAAGATATCACTTAGAGAGGGAATGTAAAAACCGCTACACTTGAACTGAATTACAAAACAGAACAGCGTCACACGTTTAGAAGACACACTATGGCTGCTTAACGGGAAAGGTGAGGTGGGTGATGCATAAAACAAGGGTTTCAAATTAGCTCAGATACCGTTCCATAAACCCAATATGTAATAGACAAGACCTACTCCTTGCTCAGTGAACTGGACTCAACACCCCCTGTTCACCGCCCAAGAATATATCTGACTAGGAAGAATCTTAAAACCAATGTATTGATATCCCTCTGTAAGTGAGTCAAGTGGGTGTAAAGCGGCATAAACACAGCAGTGAAAAGCAGCTAAACCCCATTATAAAAATCAATTACTTTTAAAAACCCGTGAAACAAAGACAGTGAAAGAGAGAGAAATTCTTACAAAATTCGTTCAGGGGCTGTGATGCCACCTGGATTGACCATCTCTAGACCCACAGCTGATTGAGACATAAGGGTGGACACTCTTGGGGCTGAGAGGTTTGGTGAGGTTGGGTGAGCAAACGCAGACCCTTTAAAGTAATACTGCGTGGTATCCATCCCATGGGTCCAAAATCTCCAGGTTCAAGGGCATCTTCCTACATCGAAAACATGCATGAGAAACCCAGAAGATGGTACACCGTGTGATCGGGAAAGGTTTCTAAAACGCACCTCTTTTCTCATCTCCTTGTGCTCGGGTTGGCCATTACAGCCGCTTTACTAGCAATCTCCCTCCTTGGAGAATCAGCACCTTTAACCTCCTGTTCCGTACAGGTTGCAATTTGTCCTGAGGATGAACGGGAAGAGGGGGAACCAGTGAGAGACTAGCTCTAGGTGTTGGGACAGGCACAGGTCACTCTATTTTCCCATCAGGAAGAAGAATTAACCACAGGCTCAGCCTGCCGCCCGGAAGCAGAACAGGGCCTGAAGCAATCCTGCGCTTTTGCGGCCAGCTCCCAAAAAAGCGAGTTGAAAAATCGAGCTCAGGGGCACTGCAATTCACAAACCTGCAGAGTTAGAAATGATAACTCTCGTCCACAAATATATTGAGGGAAGGCAACGAGGAGGATTTGAAAGCAAGACAGAATTGCAGGAAACAGATTTCAGGAGGTAGAGTCGAATCGCCTTTAAAGCACAGGAAAAGCGGCAAAACCTCGACAACGATGCCCTTGGCCAAAAAGGGCGTATGCGTTTTTTCCTGAATATATTCAGGAAAAAACGCATACGCCCTTTTTGGCCAAGCAAGCAACCTGGAAAGGCAAATCAGCGCTACAAAGAAGTCTCGCTTCCCATCGGTCAAAAGGGCCATGCTGAATAAAGTGTCAAAACCAGAAATGCAGGACAGGCCATGGAGAAACGGGAGCCTTACTACGCTGATGGGCGGGATGTAAATTGCCAACAGCCACTCTGGAGAAGTGTACGGTGTTTCCTGAAACATCTAAAAAACTCAGCATAGAGAGCATAAGGCACTTCCACTCATGGGCGTAGAAATTGGGAAAACTAAAAATCAGCAAGACACAGGCACCCCAAAGTTTAGGGCTGCTCTGTTGACAAGAACCTCCACTTCGTTACACCTTAAATATCCCAGGAAAGAGAAAAATGGATAAGGAAGTTGTGGTCCTTATGTACAATGGCATATCACTCAGCCATGAAATTAACGTCATAAGGCTAGTAGCAGCATGATGAGAGGATTTAGGTACGACGATTCTAAGTGAAATAAGTCACACAGAAAAAGACACTTATCATAAGATATCACTTAGAGAGGGAATGTAAAAACCGCTACACTTGAACTGAATTACAAAACAGAACAGCGTCACACGTTTAGAAGACACACTATGGCTGCTTAACGGGAAAGGTGAGGTGGGTGATGCATAAAACAAGGGTTTCAAATTAGCTCAGATACCGTTCCATAAACCCAATATGTAATAGACAAGACCTACTCCTTGCTCAGTGAACTGGACTCAACACCCCCTGTTCACCGCCCAAGAATATATCGGACTAGGAAGAATCTTAAAACCAATGTATTGATATCCCTCTGTAAGTGAGTCAAGTGGGTGTAAAGCGGCATAAACACAGCAGTGAAAAGCAGCTAAACCCCATTATAAAAATCAATTACTTTTAAAAACCCGTGAAACAAAGACAGTGAAAGAGAGAGAAATTCTTACAAAATTCGTTCAGGGGCTGTGATGCCACCTGGATTGACCATCTCTAGACCCACAGCTGATTGAGACATAAGGGTGGACACTCTTGGGGCTGAGAGGTTTGGTGAGGTTGGGTGAGCAAACGCAGACCCTTTAAAGTAATACTGCGTGGTATCCATCCCATGGGTCCAAAATCTCCAGGTTCAAGGGCATCTTCCTACATCGAAAACATGCATGAGAAACCCAGAAGATGGTACACCGTGTGATCGGGAAAGGTTTCTAAAACGCACCTCTTTTCTCATCTCCTTGTGCTCGGGTTGGCCATTACAGCCGCTTTACTAGCAATCTCCCTCCTTCGAGAATCAGCACCTTTAACCTCCTGTTCCGTACAGGTTGCAATTTGTCCTGAGGATGAACGGGAAGAGGGGGAACCAGTGAGAGACTAGCTCTAGGTGTTGGGACAGGCACAGGTCACTCTATTTTCCCATCAGGAAGAAGAATTAACCACAGGCTCAGCCTGCCGCCCGGAAGCAGAACAGGGCCTGAAGCAATCCTGCGCTTTTGCGGCCAGCTCCCAAAAAAGCGAGTTGAAAAATCGAGCTCAGGGGCACTGCAATTCACAAACCTGCAGAGTTAGAAATGATAAATCTCGTCCACAAATATATTGAGGGAAGGCAACGAGGAGGATTTGAAAGCAAGGCAGAATTGCAGGAAACAGATTTCAGGAGGTAGAGTCGAATCGCCTTTAAAGCACAGGAAAAGCGGCAAAACCTCGACAACGATGCCCTTGGCCAAAAAGGGCGTATGCGTTTTTTCCTGAATATATTCAGGAAAAAACGCATACGCCCTTTTTGGCCAACCAAGCAACCTGGAAAGGCAAATCAGCGCTACAAAGAAGTCTCGCTTCCCATCGGTCAAAAGGGCCATGCTGAATAAAGTGTCAAAACCAGAAATGCAGGACAGGCCATGGAGAAACGGGAGCTTTGCTACGCTGATGGGCGGGATGTAAATTGCCAACAGCCACTCTGGAGAAGTGTACGGTGTGTCCTGAAACATCTAAAAAACTCAGCTTAGAGAGCATAGGGCACTTCCACTCATGGGCGTATAAATTGGGAAAACTAAAAATCAGCAAGACACAGGCACCCCAAAGTTTAGGGCTGCTCTGTTGACAAGAACCTCCACTTCGTTACACCTTAAATATCCCAGGAAAGAGAAAAATGGATAAGGAAGTTGTGGTCCTTATGTACAATGGCATATCACTCAGCCATGAAATTAACGTCATAAGGCTAGTAGCAGCATGATGAGAGGATTTAGGTACGACGATTCTAAGTGAAATAAGTCACACAGAAAAAGACACTTATCATAAGATATCACTTAGAGAGGGAATGTAAAAACCGCTACACTTGAACTGAATTACAAAACAGAACAGCGTCACACGTTTAGAAGACACACTATGGCTGCTTAACGGGAAAGGTGAGGTGGGTGATGCATAAAACAAGGGTTTCAAATTAGCTCAGATACCGTTCCATAAACCCAATATGTAATAGACAAGACCTACTCCTTGCTCAGTGAACTGGACTCAACACCCCCTGTTCACCGCCCAAGAATATATCTGACTAGGAAGAATCTTAAAACCAATGTATTGATATCCCTCTGTAAGTGAGTCAAGTGGGTGTAAAGCGGCATAAACACAGCAGTGAAAAGCAGCTAAACCCCATTATAAAAATCAATTACTTTTAAAAACCCGTGAAACAAAGACAGTGAAAGAGAGAGAAATTCTTACAAAATTCGTTCAGGGGCTGTGATGCCACCTGGATTGACCATCTCTAGACCCACAGCTGATTGAGACATAAGGGTGGACACTCTTGGGGCTGAGGGGTTTGGTGAGGTTGGGTGAGCAAACGCAGACCCTTTAAAGTAATACTGCGTGGTATCCATCCCATGGGTCCAAAATCTCCAGGTTCAAGGGCATCTTCCTACATCGAAAACATGCATGAGAAACCCAGAAGATGGTACACCGTGTGATCGGGAAAGGTTTCTAAAACGCACCTCTTTTCTCATCTCCTTGTGCTCGGGTTGGCCATTACAGCCGCTTTACTAGCAATCTCCCTCCTTCGAGAATCAGCACCTTTAACCTCCTGTTCCGTACAGGTTGCAATTTGTCCTGAGGATGAACGGGAAGAGGGGGAACCAGTGAGAGACTAGCTCTAGGTGTTGGGACAGGCACAGGTCACTCTATTTTCCCATCAGGAAGAAGAATTAACCACAGGCTCAGCCTGCCGCCCGGAAGCAGAACAGGGCCTGAAGCAATCCTGCGCTTTTGCGGCCAGCTCCCAAAAAAGCGAGTTGAAAAATCGAGCTCAGGGGCACTGCAATTCACAAACCTGCAGAGTTAGAAATGATAACTCTCGTCCACAAATATATTGAGGGAAGGCAACGAGGAGGATTTGAAAGCAAGGCAGAATTGCAGGAAACAGATTTCAGGAGGTAGAGTCGAATCGCCTTTAAAGCACAGGAAAAGCGGCAAAACCTCGACAACGATGCCCTTGGCCAAAAAGGGCGTATGCGTTTTTTCCTGAATATATTCAGGAAAAAACGCATACGCCCTTTTTGGCCAAGCAAGCAACCTGGAAAGGCAAATCAGCGCTACAAAGAAGTCTCGCTTCCCATCGGTCAAAAGGGCCATGCTGAATAAAGTGTCAAAACCAGAAATGCAGGACAGGCCATGGAGAAACGGGAGCCTTACTACGCTGATGGGCGGGATGTAAATTGCCAACAGCCACTCTGGAGAAGTGTACGGTGTTTCCTGAAACATCTAAAAAACTCAGCATAGAGAGCATAAGGCACTTCCACTCATGGGCGTAGAAATTGGGAAAACTAAAAATCAGCAAGACACAGGCACCCCAAAGTTTAGGGCTGCTCTGTTGACAAGAACCTCCACTTCGTTACACCTTAAATATCCCAGGAAAGAGAAAAATGGATAAGGAAGTTGTGGTCCTTATGTACAATGGCATATCACTCAGCCATGAAATTAACGTCATAAGGCTAGTAGCAGCATGATGAGAGGATTTAGGTACGACGATTCTAAGTGAAATAAGTCACACAGAAAAAGACACTTATCATAAGATATCACTTAGAGAGGGAATGTAAAAACCGCTACACTTGAACTGAATTACAAAACAGAACAGCGTCACACGTTTAGAAGACACACTATGGCTGCTTAACGGGAAAGGTGAGGTGGGTGATGCATAAAACAAGGGTTTCAAATTAGCTCAGATACCGTTCCATAAACCCAATATGTAATAGACAAGACCTACTCCTTGCTCAGTGAACTGGACTCAACACCCCCTGTTCACCGCCCAAGAATATATCTGACTAGGAAGAATCTTAAAACCAATGTATTGATATCCCTCTGTAAGTGAGTCAAGTGGGTGTAAAGCGGCATAAACACAGCAGTGAAAAGCAGCTAAACCCCATTATAAAAATCAATTACTTTTAAAAACCCGTGAAACAAAGACAGTGAAAGAGAGAGAAATTCTTACAAAATTCGTTCAGGGGCTGTGATGCCACCTGGATTGACCATCTCTAGACCCACAGCTGATTGAGACATAAGGGTGGACACTCTTGGGGCTGAGGGGTTTGGTGAGGTTGGGTGAGCAAACGCAGACCCTTTAAAGTAATACTGCGTGGTATCCATCCCATGGGTCCAAAATCTCCAGGTTCAAGGGCATCTTCCTACATCGAAAACATGCATGAGAAACCCAGAAGATGGTACACCGTGTGATCGGGAAAGGTTTCTAAAACGCACCTCTTTTCTCATCTCCTTGTGCTCGGGTTGGCCATTACAGCCGCTTTACTAGCAATCTCCCTCCTTCGAGAATCAGCACCTTTAACCTCCTGTTCCGTACAGGTTGCAATTTGTCCTGAGGATGAACGGGAAGAGGGGGAACCAGTGAGAGACTAGCTCTAGGTGTTGGGACAGGCACAGGTCACTCTATTTTCCCATCAGGAAGAAGAATTAACCACAGGCTCAGCCTGCCGCCCGGAAGCAGAACAGGGCCTGAAGCAATCCTGCGCTTTTGCGGCCAGCTCCCAAAAAAGCGAGTTGAAAAATCGAGCTCAGGGGCACTGCAATTCACAAACCTGCAGAGTTAGAAATGATAACTCTCGTCCACAAATATATTGAGGGAAGGCAACGAGGAGGATTTGAAAGCAAGGCAGAATTGCAGGAAACAGATTTCAGGAGGTAGAGTCGAATCGACTTTAAAGCACAGGAAAAGCGGCAAAACCTCGACAACGATGCCCTTGGCCAAAAAGGGCGTATGCGTTTTTTCCTGAATATATTCAGGAAAAAACGCATACGCCCTTTTTGGCCAAGCAAGCAACCTGGAAAGGCAAATCAGCGCTACAAAGAAGTCTCGCTTCCCATCGGTCAAAAGGGCCATGCTGAATAAAGTGTCAAAACCAGAAATGCAGGACAGGCCATGGAGAAACGGGAGCCTTGCTACGATGATGGGCGGGATGTAAATTGCCAACAGCCACTCTGGAGAAGTGTACGGTGTGTCCTGAAACATCTAAAAAACTCAGCTTAGAGAGCATAGGGCACTTCCACTCATGGGCGTAGAAATTGGGAAAACTAAAAATCAGCAAGACACAGGCACCCCAAAGTTTAGGGCTGCTCTGTTGACAAGAACCTCCACTTCGTTACACCTTCAATATCCCAGGAAAGAGAAAAATGGATAAGGAAGTTGTGGTCCTTATGTACAATGGCATATCACTCAGCCATGAAATTAACGTCATAAGGCTAGTAGCAGCATGATGAGAGGATTTAGGTACGACGATTCTAAGTGAAATAAGTCACACAGAAAAAGACACTTATCATAAGATATCACTTAGAGAGGGAATGTAAAAACCGCTACACTTGAACTGAATTACAAAACAGAACAGCGTCACACGTTTAGAAGACACACTATGGCTGCTTAACGGGAAAGGTGAGGTGGGTGATGCATAAAACAAGGGTTTCAAATTAGCTCAGATACCGTTCCATAAACCCAATATGTAATAGACAAGACCTACTCCTTGCTCAGTGAACTGGACTCAACACCCCCTGTTCACCGCCCAAGAATATATCTGACTAGTAAGAATCTTAAAACCAATGTATTGATATCCCTCTGTAAGTGAGTCAAGTGGGTGTAAAGCGGCATAAACACAGCAGTGAAAAGCAGCTAAACCCCATTATAAAAATCAATTACTTTTAAAAACCCGTGAAACAAAGACAGTGAAAGAGAGAGAAATTCTTACAAAATTCGTTCAGGGGCTGTGATGCCACCTGGATTGACCATCTCTAGACCCACAGCTGATTGAGACATAAGGGTGGACACTCTTGGGGCTGAGGGGTTTGGTGAGGTTGGGTGAGCAAACGCAGACCCTTTAAAGTAATACTGCGTGGTATCCATCCCATGGGTCCAAAATCTCCAGGTTCAAGGGCATCTTCCTACATCGAAAACATGCATGAGAAACCCAGAAGATGGTACACCGTGTGATCGGGAAAGGTTTCTAAAACGCACCTCTTTTCTCATCTCCTTGTGCTCGGGTTGGCCATTACAGCCGCTTTACTAGCAATCTCCCTCCTTCGAGAATCAGCACCTTTAACCTCCTGTTCCGTACAGGTTGCAATTTGTCCTGAGGATGAACGGGAAGAGGGGGAACCAGTGAGAGACTAGCTCTAGGTGTTGGGACAGGCACAGGTCACTCTATTTTCCCATCAGGAAGAAGAATTAACCACAGGCTCAGCCTGCCGCCCGGAAGCAGAACAGGGCCTGAAGCAATCCTGTGCTTTTGCGGCCAGCTCCCAAAAAAGCGAGTTGAAAAATCGAGCTCAGGGGCACTGCAATTCACAAACCTGCAGAGTTAGAAATGATAACTCTCGTCCACAAATATATTGAGGGAAGGCAACGAGGAGGATTTGAAAGCAAGGCAGAATTGCAGGAAACAGATTTCAGTAGGTAGAGTCGAATCGCCTTTAAAGCACAGGAAAAGCGGCAAAACCTCGACAACGATGCCCTTGGCCAAAAAGGGCGTATGCGTTTTTTCCTGAATATATTCAGGAAAAAACGCATACGCCCTTTTTGGCCAAGCAAGCAACCTGGAAAGGCAAATCAGCGCTACAAAGAAGTCTCGCTTCCCATCGGTCAAAAGGGCCATGCTGAATAAAGTGTCAAAACCAGAAATGCAGGACAGGCCATGGAGAAACGGGAGCCTTGCTACGATGATGGGCGGGATGTAAATTGCCAACAGCCACTCTGGAGAAGTGTACGGTGTGTCCTGAAACATCTAAAAAACTCAGCTTAGAGAGCATAGGGCACTTCCACTCATGGGCGTAGAAATTGGGAAAACTAAAAATCAGCAAGACACAGGCACCCCAAAGTTTAGGGCTGCTCTGTTGACAAGAACCTCCACTTCGTTACACCTTCAATATCCCAGGAAAGAGAAAAATGGATAAGGAAGTTGTGGTCCTTATGTACAATGGCATATCACTCAGCCATGAAATTAACGTCATAAGGCTAGTAGCAGCATGATGAGAGGATTTAGGTACGACGATTCTAAGTGAAATAAGTCACACAGAAAAAGACACTTATCATAAGATATCACTTAGAGAGGGAATGTAAAAACCGCTACACTTGAACTGAATTACAAAACAGAACAGCGTCACACGTTTAGAAGACACACTATGGCTGCTTAACGGGAAAGGTGAGGTGGGTGATGCATAAAACAAGGGTTTCAAATTAGCTCAGATACCGTTCCATAAACCCAATATGTAATAGACAAGACCTACTCCTTGCTCAGTGAACTGGACTCAACACCCCCTGTTCACCGCCCAAGAATATATCTGACTAGTAAGAATCTTAAAACCAATGTATTGATATCCCTCTGTAAGTGAGTCAAGTGGGTGTAAAGCGGCATAAACACAGCAGTGAAAAGCAGCTAAACCCCATTATAAAAATCAATTACTTTTAAAAACCCGTGAAACAAAGACAGTGAAAGAGAGAGAAATTCTTACAAAATTCGTTCAGGGGCTGTGATGCCACCTGGATTGACCATCTCTAGACCCACAGCTGATTGAGACATAAGGGTGGACACTCTTGGGGCTGAGGGGTTTGGTGAGGTTGGGTGAGCAAACTCAGACCCTTTAAAGTAATACTGCGTGGTATCCATCCCATGGGTCCAAAATCTCCAGGTTCAAGGGCATCTTCCTACATCGAAAACATGCATGAGAAACCCAGTAGATGGTACACCGTGTGATCGGGAAAGGTTTCTAAAACGCACCTCTTTTCTCATCTCCTTGTGCTCGGGTTGGCCATTACAGCCGCTTTACTAGCAATCTCCCTCCTTCGAGAATCAGCACCTTTAACCTCCTGTTCCGTACAGGTTGCAATTTGTCCTGAGGATGAACGGGAAGAGGGGGAACCAGTGAGAGACTAGCTCTAGGTGTTGGGACAGGCACAGGTCACTCTATTTTCCCATCAGGAAGAAGAATTAACCACAGGCTCAGCCTGCCGCCCGGAAGCAGAACAGGGCCTGAAGCAATCCTGCGCTTTTGCGGCCAGCTCCCAAAAAAGCGAGTTGAAAAATCGAGCTCAGGGGCACTGCAATTCACAAACCTGCAGAGTTATAAATGATAACTCTCATCCACAAATATATTGAGGGAAGGCAACGAGGAGGATTTGAAAGCAAGGCAGAATTGCAGGAAACAGATTTCAGGAGGTAGAGTCGAATCGACTTTAAAGCACAGGAAAAGCGGCAAAACCTCGACAACGATGCCCTTGGCCAAAAAGGGCGTATGCGTTTTTTCCTGAATATATTCAGGAAAAAACGCATACGCCCTTTTTGGCCAAGCAAGCAACCTGGAAAGGCAAATCAGCGCTACCAAGAAGTCTCGCTTCCCATCGGTCAAAAGGGCCATGCTGAATAAAGTGTCAAAACCAGAAATGCAGGACAGGCCATGGAGAAACGGGAGCATTGCTACGATGATGGGCGGGATGTAAATTGCCAACAGCCACTCTGGAGAAGTGTACGGTGTTTCCTGAAACATCTAAAAAACTCAGCTTAGAGAGCATAGGGCACTTCCACTCATGGGCGTAGAAATTGGGAAAACTAAAAATCAGCAAGACACAGGCACCCCAAAGTTTAGGGCTGCTCTGTTGACAAGAACCTCCACTTCGTTACACCTTAAATATCCCAGGAAAGAGAAAAATGGATAAGGAAGTTGTGGTCCTTATGTACAATGGCATATCACTCAGCCATGAAATTAACGTCATAAGGCTAGTAGCAGCATGATGAGAGGATTTAGGTACGACGATTCTAAGTGAAATAAGTCACACAGAAAAAGACACTTATCATAAGATATCACTTAGAGAGGGAATGTAAAAACCGCTACACTTGAACTGAATTACAAAACAGAACAGCGTCACACGTTTAGAAGACACACTATGGCTGCTTAACGGGAAAGGTGAGGTGGGTGATACATAAAACAAGGGTTTCAAATTAGCTCAGATACCGTTCCATAAACCCAATATGTAATAGACAAGACCTACTCCTTGCTCAGTGAACTGGACTCAACACCCCCTGTTCACCGCCCAAGAATATATCTGACTAGTAAGAATCTTAAAACCAATGTATTGATATCCCTCTGTAAGTGAGTCAAGTGGGTTTAAAGCGGCATAAACACAGCAGTGAAAAGCAGCTAAACCCCATTATAAAAATCAATTACTTTTAAAAACCCGTGAAACAAAGACAGTGAAAGAGAGAGAAATTCTTACAAAATTCGTTCAGGGGCTGTGATGCCACCTGGATTGACCATCTCTAGACCCACAGCTGATTGAGACATAAGGGTGGACACTCTTGGGGCTGAGGAGTTTGGTGAGGTTGGGTGAGCAAACGCAGACCCTTTAAAGTAATACTGCGTGGTATCCATCCCATGGGTCCAAAATCTCCAGGTTCAAGGGCATCTTCCTACATCGAAAACATGCATGAGAAACCAAGAAGATGGTACACCGTGTGATCGGGAAAGGTTTCTAAAACGCACCTCTTTTCTCATCTCCTTGTGCTCGGGTTGGCCATTACAGCCGCTTTACTAGCAATCTCCCTCCTTCGAGAATCAGCACCTTTAACCTCCTGTTCCGTACAGGTTGCAATTTGTCCTGAGGATGAACGGGAAGAGGGGGAACCAGTGAGAGACTAGCTCTAGGTGTTGGGACAGGCACAGGTCACTCTATTTTCCCATCAGGAAGAAGAATTAACCACAGGCTCAGCCTGCCGCCCGGAAGCAGAACAGGGCCTGAAGCAATCCTGCGCTTTTGCGGCCAGCTCCCAAAAAAGCGAGTTGAAAAATCGAGCTCAGGGGCACTGCAATTCACAAACCTGCAGAGTTAGAAATGATAAATCTCGTCCACAAATATATTGAGGGAAGGCAACGAGGAGGATTTGAAAGCAAGGCAGAATTGCAGGAAACAGATTTCAGGAGGTAGAGTCGAATCGCCTTTAAAGCACAGGAAAAGCGGCAAAACCTCGACAACGATGCCCTTGGCCAAAAAGGGCGTATGCGTTTTTTCCTGAATATATTCAGGAAAAAACGCATACGCCCTTTTTGGCCAAGCAAGCAACCTGGAAAGGCAAATCAGCGCTACAAAGAAGTCTCGCTTCCCATCGGTCAAAAGGGCCATGCTGAATAAAGTGTCAAAACCAGAAATGCAGGACAGGCCATGGAGAAACGGGAGCCTTACTACGCTGATGGGCGGGATGTAAATTGCCAACAGCCACTCTGGAGAAGTGTACGGTGTTTCCTGAAACATCTAAAAAACTCAGCATAGAGAGCATAAGGCACTTCCACTCATGGGCGTATAAATTGGGAAAACTAAAAATCAGCAAGACACAGGCACCCCAAAGTTTAGGGCTGCTCTGTTGACAAGAACCTCCACTTCGTTACACCTTAAATATCCCAGGAAAGAGAAAAATGGATAAGGAAGTTGTGGTCCTTATGTACAATGGCATATCACTCAGCCATGAAATTAACGTCATAAGGCTAGTAGCAGCATGATGAGAGGATTTAGGTACGACGATTCTAAGTGAAATAAGTCACACAGAAAAAGACACTTATCATAAGATATCACTTAGAGAGGGAATGTAAAAACCGCTACACTTGAACTGAATTACAAAACAGAACAGCGTCACACGTTTAGAAGACACACTATGGCTGCTTAACGGGAAAGGTGAGGTGGGTGATGCATAAAACAAGGGTTTCAAATTAGCTCAGATACCGTTCCATAAACCCAATATGTAATAGACAAGACCTACTCCTTGCTCAGTGAACTGGACTCAACACCCCCTGTTCACCGCCCAAGAATATATCTGACTAGGAAGAATCTTAAAACCAATGTATTGATATCCCTCTGTAAGTGAGTCAAGTGGGTGTAAAGCGGCATAAACACAGCAGTGAAAAGCAGCTAAACCCCATTATAAAAATCAATTACTTTTAAAAACCCGTGAAACAAAGACAGTGAAAGAGAGAGAAATTCTTACAAAATTCGTTCAGGGGCTGTGATGCCACCTGGATTGACCATCTCTAGACCCACAGCTGATTGAGACATAAGGGTGGACACTCTTGGGGCTGAGAGGTTTGGTGAGGTTGGGTGAGCAAACGCAGACCCTTTAAAGTAATACTGCGTGGTATCCATCCCATGGGTCCAAAATCTCCAGGTTCAAGGGCATCTTCCTACATCGAAAACATGCATGAGAAACCCAGAAGATGGTACACCGTGTGATCGGGAAAGGTTTCTAAAACGCACCTCTTTTCTCATCTCCTTGTGCTCGGGTTGGCCATTACAGCCGCTTTACTAGCAATCTCCCTCCTTCGAGAATCAGCACCTTTAACCTCCTGTTCCGTACAGGTTGCAATTTGTCCTGAGGATGAACGGGAAGAGGGGGAACCAGTGAGAGACTAGCTCTAGGTGTTGGGACAGGCACAGGTCACTCTATTTTCCCATCAGGAAGAAGAATTAACCACAGGCTCAGCCTGCCGCCCGGAAGCAGAACAGGGCCTGAAGCAATCCTGCGCTTTTGCGGCCAGCTCCCAAAAAAGCGAGTTGAAAAATCGAGCTCAGGGGCACTGCAATTCACAGACCTGCAGAGTTATAAATGATAACTCTCGTCCACAAATATATTGAGGGAAGGCAACGAGGAGGATTTGAAAGCAAGGCAGAATTGCAGGAAACAGATTTCAGGAGGTAGAGTCGAATCGCCTTTAAAGCACAGGAAAAGCGGCAAAACCTCGACAACGATGCCCTTGGCCAAAAAGGGCGTATGCGTTTTTTCCTGAATATATTCAGGAAAAAACGCATACGCCCTTTTTGGCCAAGCAAGCAACCTGGAAAGGCAAATCAGCGCTACAAAGAAGTCTCGCTTCCCATCGGTCAAAAGGGCCATGCTGAATAAAGTGTCAAAACCAGAAATGCAGGACAGGCCATGGAGAAACGGGAGCTTTGCTACGCTGATGGGCGGGATGTAAATTGCCAACAGCCACTCTGGAGAAGTGTACGGTGTGTCCTGAAACATCTAAAAAACTCAGCTTAGAGAGCATAGGGCACTTCCACTCATGGGCGTAGAAATTGGGAAAACTAAAAATCAGCAAGACACAGGCACCCCAAAGTTTAGGGCTGCTCTGTTGACAAGAACCTCCACTTCGTTACACCTTCAATATCCCAGGAAAGAGAAAAATGGATAAGGAAGTTGTGGTCCTTATGTACAATGGCATATCACTCAGCCATGAAATTAACGTCATAAGGCTAGTAGCAGCATGATGAGAGGATTTAGGTACGACGATTCTAAGTGAAATAAGTCACACAGAAAAAGACACTTATCATAAGATATCACTTAGAGAGGGAATGTAAAAACCGCTACACTTGAACTGAATTACAAAACAGAACAGCGTCACACGTTTAGAAGACACACTATGGCTGCTTAACGGGAAAGGTGAGGTGGGTGATGCATAAAACAAGGGTTTCAAATTAGCTCAGATACCGTTCCATAAACCCAATATGTAATAGACAAGACCTACTCCTTGCTCAGTGAACTGGACTCAACACCCCCTGTTCACCGCCCAAGAATATATCTGACTAGGAAGAATCTTAAAACCAATGTATTGATATCCCTCTGTAAGTGAGTCAAGTGGGTGTAAAGCGGCATAAACACAGCAGTGAAAAGCAGCTAAACCCCATTATAAAAATCAATTACTTTTAAAAACCCGTGAAACAAAGACAGTGAAAGAGAGAGAAATTCTTACAAAATTCGTTCAGGGGCTGTGATGCCACCTGGATTGACCATCTCTAGACCCACAGCTGATTGAGACATAAGGGTGGACACTCTTGGGGCTGAGAGGTTTGGTGAGGTTGGGTGAGCAAACGCAGACCCTTTAAAGTAATACTGCGTGGTATCCATCCCATGGGTCCAAAATCTCCAGGTTCAAGGGCATCTTCCTACATCGAAAACATGCATGAGAAACCCAGAAGATGGTACACCGTGTGATCGGGAAAGGTTTCTAAAACGCACCTCTTTTCTCATCTCCTTGTGCTCGGGTTGGCCATTACAGCCGCTTTACTAGCAATCTCCCTCCTTCGAGAATCAGCACCTTTAACCTCCTGTTCCGTACAGGTTGCAATTTGTCCTGAGGATGAACGGGAAGAGGGGGAACCAGTGAGAGACTAGCTCTAGGTGTTGGGACAGGCACAGGTCACTCTATTTTCCCATCAGGAAGAAGAATTAACCACAGGCTCAGCCTGCCGCCCGGAAGCAGAACAGGGCCTGAAGCAATCCTGCGCTTTTGCGGCCAGCTCCCAAAAAAGCGAGTTGAAAAATCGAGCTCAGGGGCACTGCAATTCACAGACCTGCAGAGTTATAAATGATAACTCTCGTCCACAAATATATTGAGGGAAGGCAACGAGGAGGATTTGAAAGCAAGGCAGAATTGCAGGAAACAGATTTCAGGAGGTAGAGTCGAATCGCCTTTAAAGCACAGGAAAAGCGGCAAAACCTCGACAACGATGCCCTTGGCCAAAAAGGGCGTATGCGTTTTTTCCTGAATATATTCAGGAAAAAACGCATACGCCCTTTTTGGCCAAGCAAGCAACCTGGAAAGGCAAATCAGCGCTACAAAGAAGTCTCGCTTCCCATCGGTCAAAAGGGCCATGCTGAATAAAGTGTCAAAACCAGAAATGCAGGACAGGCCATGGAGAAACGGGAGCTTTGCTACGCTGATGGGCGGGATGTAAATTGCCAACAGCCACTCTGGAGAAGTGTACGGTGTGTCCTGAAACATCTAAAAAACTCAGCTTAGAGAGCATAGGGCACTTCCACTCATGGGCGTAGAAATTGGGAAAACTAAAAATCAGCAAGACACAGGCACCCCAAAGTTTAGGGCTGCTCTGTTGACAAGAACCTCCACTTCGTTACACCTTCAATATCCCAGGAAAGAGAAAAATGGATAAGGAAGTTGTGGTCCTTATGTACAATGGCATATCACTCAGCCATGAAATTAACGTCATAAGGCTAGTAGCAGCATGATGAGAGGATTTAGGTACGACGATTCTAAGTGAAATAAGTCACACAGAAAAAGACACTTATCATAAGATATCACTTAGAGAGGGAATGTAAAAACCGCTACACTTGAACTGAATTACAAAACAGAACAGCGTCACACGTTTAGAAGACACACTATGGCTGCTTAACGGGAAAGGTGAGGTGGGTGATGCATAAAACAAGGGTTTCAAATTAGCTCAGATACCGTTCCATAAACCCAATATGTAATAGACAAGACCTACTCCTTGCTCAGTGAACTGGACTCAACACCCCCTGTTCACCGCCCAAGAATATATCTGACTAGGAAGAATCTTAAAACCAATGTATTGATATCCCTCTGTAAGTGAGTCAAGTGGGTGTAAAGCGGCATAAACACAGCAGTGAAAAGCAGCTAAACCCCATTATAAAAATCAATTACTTTTAAAAACCCGTGAAACAAAGACAGTGAAAGAGAGAGAAATTCTTACAAAATTCGTTCAGGGGCTGTGATGCCACCTGGATTGACCATCTCTAGACCCACAGCTGATTGAGACATAAGGGTGGACACTCTTGGGGCTGAGGGGTTTGGTGAGGTTGGGTGAGCAAACGCAGACCCTTTAAAGTAATACTGCGTGGTATCCATCCCATGGGTCCAAAATCTCCAGGTTCAAGGGCATCTTCCTACATCGAAAACATGCATGAGAAACCCAGAAGATGGTACACCGTGTGATCGGGAAAGGTTTCTAAAACGCACCTCTTTTCTCATCTCCTTGTGCTCGGGTTGGCCATTACAGCCGCTTTACTAGCAATCTCCCTCCTTCGAGAATCAGCACCTTTAACCTCCTGTTCCGTACAGGTTGCAATTTGTCCTGAGGATGAACGGGAAGAGGGGGAACCAGTGAGAGACTAGCTCTAGGTGTTGGGACAGGCACAGGTCACTCTATTTTCCCATCAGGAAGAAGAATTAACCACAGGCTCAGCCTGCCGCCCGGAAGCAGAACAGGGCCTGAAGCAATCCTGCGCTTTTGCGGCCAGCTCCCAAAAAAGCGAGTTGAAAAATCGAGCTCAGGGGCACTGCAATTCACAAACCTGCAGAGTTAGAAATGATAACTCTCGTCCACAAATATATTGAGGGAAGGCAACGAGGAGGATTTGAAAGCAAGGCAGAATTGCAGGAAACAGATTTCAGGAGGTAGAGTCGAATCGCCTTTAAAGCACAGGAAAAGCGGCAAAACCTCGACAACGATGCCCTTGGCCAAAAAGGGCGTATGCGTTTTTTCCTGAATATATTCAGGAAAAAACGCATACGCCCTTTTTGGCCAAGCAAGCAACCTGGAAAGGCAAATCAGCGCTACCAAGAAGTCTCGCTTCCCATCGGTCAAAAGGGCCATGCTGAATAAAGTGTCAAAACCAGAAATGCAGGACAGGCCATGGAGAAACGGGAGCCTTGCTACGATGATGGGCGGGATGTAAATTGCCAACAGCCACTCTGGAGAAGTGTACGGTGTGTCCTGAAACATCTAAAAAACTCAGCTTAGAGAGCATAGGGCACTTCCACTCATGGGCGTAGAAATTGGGAAAACTAAAAATCAGCAAGACACAGGCACCCCAAAGTTTAGGGCTGCTCTGTTGACAAGAACCTCCACTTCGTTACACCTTAAATATCCCAGGAAAGAGAAAAATGGATAAGGAAGTTGTGGTCCTTATGTACAATGGCATATCACTCAGCCATGAAATTAACGTCATAAGGCTAGTAGCAGCATGATGAGAGGATTTAGGTACGACGATTCTAAGTGAAATAAGTCACACAGAAAAAGACACTTATCATAAGATATCACTTAGAGAGGGAATGTAAAAACCGCTACACTTGAACTGAATTACAAAACAGAACAGCGTCACACGTTTAGAAGACACACTATGGCTGCTTAACGGGAAAGGTGAGGTGGGTGATGCATAAAACAAGGGTTTCAAATTAGCTCAGATACCGTTCCATAAACCCAATATGTAATAGACAAGACCTACTCCTTGCTCAGTGAACTGGACTCAACACCCCCTGTTCACCGCCCAAGAATATATCTGACTAGGAAGAATCTTAAAACCAATGTATTGATATCCCTCTGTAAGTGAGTCAAGTGGGTGTAAAGCGGCATAAACACAGCAGTGAAAAGCAGCTAAACCCCATTATAAAAATCAATTACTTTTAAAAACCCGTGAAACAAAGACAGTGAAAGAGAGAGAAATTCTTACAAAATTCGTTCAGGGGCTGTGATGCCACCTGGATTGACCATCTCTAGACCCACAGCTGATTGAGACATAAGGGTGGACACTCTTGGGGCTGAGAGGTTTGGTGAGGTTGGGTGAGCAAACGCAGACCCTTTAAAGTAATACTGCGTGGTATCCATCCCATGGGTCCAAAATCTCCAGGTTCAAGGGCATCTTCCTACATCGAAAACATGCATGAGAAACCCAGAAGATGGTACACCGTGTGATCGGGAAAGGTTTCTAAAACGCACCTCTTTTCTCATCTCCTTGTGCTCGGGTTGGCCATTACAGCCGCTTTACTAGCAATCTCCCTCCTTGGAGAATCAGCACCTTTAACCTCCTGTTCCGTACAGGTTGCAATTTGTCCTGAGGATGAACGGGAAGAGGGGGAACCAGTGAGAGACTAGCTCTAGGTGTTGGGACAGGCACAGGTCACTCTATTTTCCCATCAGGAAGAAGAATTAACCACAGGCTCAGCCTGCCGCCCGGAAGCAGAACAGGGCCTGAAGCAATCCTGCGCTTTTGCGGCCAGCTCCCAAAAAAGCGAGTTGAAAAATCGAGCTCAGGGGCACTGCAATTCACAAACCTGCAGAGTTAGAAATGATAACTCTCGTCCACAAATATATTGAGGGAAGGCAACGAGGAGGATTTGAAAGCAAGACAGAATTGCAGGAAACAGATTTCAGGAGGTAGAGTCGAATCGCCTTTAAAGCACAGGAAAAGCGGCAAAACCTCGACAACGATGCCCTTGGCCAAAAAGGGCGTATGCGTTTTTTCCTGAATATATTCAGGAAAAAACGCATACGCCCTTTTTGGCCAAGCAAGCAACCTGGAAAGGCAAATCAGCGCTACAAAGAAGTCTCGCTTCCCATCGGTCAAAAGGGCCATGCTGAATAAAGTGTCAAAACCAGAAATGCAGGACAGGCCATGGAGAAACGGGAGCCTTACTACGCTGATGGGCGGGATGTAAATTGCCAACAGCCACTCTGGAGAAGTGTACGGTGTTTCCTGAAACATCTAAAAAACTCAGCATAGAGAGCATAAGGCACTTCCACTCATGGGCGTAGAAATTGGGAAAACTAAAAATCAGCAAGACACAGGCACCCCAAAGTTTAGGGCTGCTCTGTTGACAAGAACCTCCACTTCGTTACACCTTAAATATCCCAGGAAAGAGAAAAATGGATAAGGAAGTTGTGGTCCTTATGTACAATGGCATATCACTCAGCCATGAAATTAACGTCATAAGGCTAGTAGCAGCATGATGAGAGGATTTAGGTACGACGATTCTAAGTGAAATAAGTCACACAGAAAAAGACACTTATCATAAGATATCACTTAGAGAGGGAATGTAAAAACCGCTACACTTGAACTGAATTACAAAACAGAACAGCGTCACACGTTTAGAAGACACACTATGGCTGCTTAACGGGAAAGGTGAGGTGGGTGATGCATAAAACAAGGGTTTCAAATTAGCTCAGATACCGTTCCATAAACCCAATATGTAATAGACAAGACCTACTCCTTGCTCAGTGAACTGGACTCAACACCCCCTGTTCACCGCCCAAGAATATATCTGACTAGGAAGAATCTTAAAACCAATGTATTGATATCCCTCTGTAAGTGAGTCAAGTGGGTGTAAAGCGGCATAAACACAGCAGTGAAAAGCAGCTAAACCCCATTATAAAAATCAATTACTTTTAAAAACCCGTGAAACAAAGACAGTGAAAGAGAGAGAAATTCTTACAAAATTCGTTCAGGGGCTGTGATGCCACCTGGATTGACCATCTCTAGACCCACAGCTGATTGAGACATAAGGGTGGACACTCTTGGGGCTGAGAGGTTTGGTGAGGTTGGGTGAGCAAACGCAGACCCTTTAAAGTAATACTGCGTGGTATCCATCCCATGGGTCCAAAATCTCCAGGTTCAAGGGCATCTTCCTACATCGAAAACATGCATGAGAAACCCAGAAGATGGTACACCGTGTGATCGGGAAAGGTTTCTAAAACGCACCTCTTTTCTCATCTCCTTGTGCTCGGGTTGGCCATTACAGCCGCTTTACTAGCAATCTCCCTCCTTCGAGAATCAGCACCTTTAACCTCCTGTTCCGTACAGGTTGCAATTTGTCCTGAGGATGAACGGGAAGAGGGGGAACCAGTGAGAGACTAGCTCTAGGTGTTGGGACAGGCACAGGTCACTCTATTTTCCCATCAGGAAGAAGAATTAACCACAGGCTCAGCCTGCCGCCCGGAAGCAGAACAGGGCCTGAAGCAATCCTGCGCTTTTGCGGCCAGCTCCCAAAAAAGCGAGTTGAAAAATCGAGCTCAGGGGCACTGCAATTCACAAACCTGCAGAGTTAGAAATGATAACTCTCGTCCACAAATATATTGAGGGAAGGCAACGAGGAGGATTTGAAAGCAAGGCAGAATTGCAGGAAACAGATTTCAGGAGGTAGAGTCGAATCGCCTTTAAAGCACAGGAAAAGCGGCAAAACCTCGACAACGATGCCCTTGGCCAAAAAGGGCGTATGCGTTTTTTCCTGAATATATTCAGGAAAAAACGCATACGCCCTTTTTGGCCAAGCAAGCAACCTGGAAAGGCAAATCAGCGCTACAAAGAAGTCTCGCTTCCCATCGGTCAAAAGGGCCATGCTGAATAAAGTGTCAAAACCAGAAATGCAGGACAGGCCATGGAGAAACGGGAGCCTTACTACGCTGATGGGCGGGATGTAAATTGCCAACAGCCACTCTGGAGAAGTGTACGGTGTTTCCTGAAACATCTAAAAAACTCAGCATAGAGAGCATAAGGCACTTCCACTCATGGGCGTAGAAATTGGGAAAACTAAAAATCAGCAAGACACAGGCACCCCAAAGTTTAGGGCTGCTCTGTTGACAAGAACCTCCACTTCGTTACACCTTAAATATCCCAGGAAAGAGAAAAATGGATAAGGAAGTTGTGGTCCTTATGTACAATGGCATATCACTCAGCCATGAAATTAACGTCATAAGGCTAGTAGCAGCATGATGAGAGGATTTAGGTACGACGATTCTAAGTGAAATAAGTCACACAGAAAAAGACACTTATCATAAGATATCACTTAGAGAGGGAATGTAAAAACCGCTACACTTGAACTGAATTACAAAACAGAACAGCGTCACACGTTTAGAAGACACACTATGGCTGCTTAACGGGAAAGGTGAGGTGGGTGATGCATAAAACAAGGGTTTCAAATTAGCTCAGATACCGTTCCATAAACCCAATATGTAATAGACAAGACCTACTCCTTGCTCAGTGAACTGGACTCAACACCCCCTGTTCACCGCCCAAGAATATATCTGAGTAGTAAGAATCTTAAAACCAATGTATTGATATCCCTCTGTAAGTGAGTCAAGTGGGTGTAAAGCGGCATAAACACAGCAGTGAAAAGCAGCTAAACCCCATTATAAAAATCAATTACTTTTAAAAACCCGTGAAACAAAGACAGTGAAAGAGAGAGAAATTCTTACAAAATTCGTTCAGGGGCTGTGATGCCACCTGGATTGACCATCTCTAGACCCACAGCTGATTGAGACATAAGGGTGGACACTCTTGGGGCTGAGAGGTTTGGTGAGGTTGGGTGAGCAAACGCAGACCCTTTAAAGTAATACTGCGTGGTATCCATCCCATGGGTCCAAAATCTCCAGGTTCAAGGGCATCTTCCTACATCGAAAACATGCATGAGAAACCCAGAAGATGGTACACCGTGTGATCGGGAAAGGTTTCTAAAACGCACCTCTTTTCTCATCTCCTTGTGCTCGGGTTGGCCATTACAGCCGCTTTACTAGCAATCTCCCTCCTTCGAGAATCAGCACCTTTAACCTCCTGTTCCGTACAGGTTGCAATTTGTCCTGAGGATGAACGGGAAGAGGGGGAACCAGTGAGAGACTAGCTCTAGGTGTTGGGACAGGCACAGGTCACTCTATTTTCCCATCAGGAAGAAGAATTAACCACAGGCTCAGCCTGCCGCCCGGAAGCAGAACAGGGCCTGAAGCAATCCTGCACTTTTGCGGCCAGCTCCCAAAAAAGCGAGTTGAAAAATCGAGCTCAGGGGCACTGCAATTCACAAACCTGCAGAGTTAGAAATGATAACTCTCGTCCACAAATATATTGAGGGAAGGCAACGAGGAGGATTTGAAAGCAAGGCAGAATTGCAGGAAACAGATTTCAGGAGGTAGAGTCGAATCGCCTTTAAAGCACAGGAAAAGCGGCAAAACCTCGACCATGATGCCCTTGGCCAAAAAGGGCGTATGCGTTTTTTCCTGAATATATTCAGGAAAAAACGCATACGCCCTTTTTGGCCAAGCAAGCAACCTGGAAAGGCAAATCAGCGCTACAAAGAAGTCTCGCTTCCCATCGGTCAAAAGGGCCATGCTGAATAAAGTGTCAAAACCAGAAATGCAGGACAGGCCATGGAGAAACGGGAGCCTTACTACGCTGATGGGCGGGATGTAAATTGCCAACAGCCACTCTGGAGAAGTGTACGGTGTTTCCTGAAACATCTAAAAAACTCAGCATAGAGAGCATAAGGCACTTCCACTCATGGGCGTAGAAATTGGGAAAACTAAAAATCAGCAAGACACAGGCACCCCAAAGTTTAGGGCTGCTCTGTTGACAAGAACCTCCACTTCGTTACACCTTAAATATCCCAGGAAAGAGAAAAATGGATAAGGAAGTTGTGGTCCTTATGTACAATGGCATATCACTCAGCCATGAAATTAACGTCATAAGGCTAGTAGCAGCATGATGAGAGGATTTAGGTACGACGATTCTAAGTGAAATAAGTCACACAGAAAAAGACACTTATCATAAGATATCACTTAGAGAGGGAATGTAAAAACCGCTACACTTGAACTGAATTACAAAACAGAACAGCGTCACACGTTTAGAAGACACACTATGGCTGCTTAACGGGAAAGGTGAGGTGGGTGATGCATAAAACAAGGGTTTCAAATTAGCTCAGATACCGTTCCATAAACCCAATATGTAATAGACAAGACCTACTCCTTGCTCAGTGAACTGGACTCAACACCCCCTGTTCACCGCCCAAGAATATATCTGACTAGGAAGAATCTTAAAACCAATGTATTGATATCCCTCTGTAAGTGAGTCAAGTGGGTGTAAAGCGGCATAAACACAGCAGTGAAAAGCAGCTAAACCCCATTATAAAAATCAATTACTTTTAAAAACCCGTGAAACAAAGACAGTGAAAGAGAGAGAAATTCTTACAAAATTCGTTCAGGGGCTGTGATGCCACCTGGATTGACCATCTCTAGACCCACAGCTGATTGAGACATAAGGGTGGACACTCTTGGGGCTGAGAGGTTTGGTGAGGTTGGGTGAGCAAACGCAGACCCTTTAAAGTAATACTGCGTGGTATCCATCCCATGGGTCCAAAATCTCCAGGTTCAAGGGCATCTTCCTACATCGAAAACATGCATGAGAAACCCAGAAGATGGTACACCCTGTGATCGGGAAAGGTTTCTAAAACGCACCTCTTTTCTCATCTCCTTGTGCTCGGGTTGGCCATTACAGCCGCTTTACTAGCAATCTCCCTCCTTCGAGAATCAGCACCTTTAACCTCCTGTTCCGTACAGGTTGCAATTTGTCCTGAGGATGAACGGGAAGAGGGGGAACCAGTGAGAGACTAGCTCTAGGTGTTGGGACAGGCACAGGTCACTCTATTTTCCCATCAGGAAGAAGAATTAACCACAGGCTCAGCCTGCCGCCCGGAAGCAGAACAGGGCCTGAAGCAATCCTGCGCTTTTGCGGCCAGCTCCCAAAAAAGCGAGTTGAAAAATCGAGCTCAGGGGCACTGCAATTCACAAACCTGCAGAGTTAGAAATGATAACTCTCGTCCACAAATATATTGAGGGAAGGCAACGAGGAGGATTTGAAAGCAAGGCAGAATTGCAGGAAACAGATTTCAGGAGGTAGAGTCGAATCGCCTTTAAAGCACAGGAAAAGCGGCAAAACCTCGACAACGATGCCCTTGGCCAAAAAGGGCGTATGCGTTTTTTCCTGAATATATTCAGGAAAAAACGCATACGCCCTTTTTGGCCAACCAAGCAACCTGGAAAGGCAAATCAGCGCTACAAAGAAGTCTCGCTTCCCATCGGTCAAAAGGGCCATGCTGAATAAAGTGTCAAAACCAGAAATGCAGGACAGGCCATGGAGAAACGGGAGCCTTACTACGCTGATGGGCGGGATGTAAATTGCCAACAGCCACTCTGGAGAAGTGTACGGTGTTTCCTGAAACATCTAAAAAACTCAGCATAGAGAGCATAAGGCACTTCCACTCATGGGCGTAGAAATTGGGAAAACTAAAAATCAGCAAGACACAGGCACCCCAAAGTTTAGGGCTGCTCTGTTGACAAGAACCTCCACTTCGTTACACCTTAAATATCCCAGGAAAGAGAAAAATGGATAAGGAAGTTGTGGTCCTTATGTACAATGGCATATCACTCAGCCATGAAATTAACGTCATAAGGCTAGTAGCAGCATGATGAGAGGATTTAGGTACGACGATTCTAAGTGAAATAAGTCACACAGAAAAAGACACTTATCATAAGATATCACTTAGAGAGGGAATGTAAAAACCGCTACACTTGAACTGAATTACAAAACAGAACAGCGTCACACGTTTAGAAGACACACTATGGCTGCTTAACGGGAAAGGTGAGGTGGGTGATGCATAAAACAAGGGTTTCAAATTAGCTCAGATACCGTTCCATAAACCCAATATGTAATAGACAAGACCTACTCCTTGCTCAGTGAACTGGACTCAACACCCCCTGTTCACCGCCCAAGAATATATCTGAGTAGTAAGAATCTTAAAACCAATGTATTGATATCCCTCTGTAAGTGAGTCAAGTGGGTGTAAAGCGGCATAAACACAGCAGTGAAAAGCAGCTAAACCCCATTATAAAAATCAATTACTTTTAAAAACCCGTGAAACAAAGACAGTGAAAGAGAGAGAAATTCTTACAAAATTCGTTCAGGGGCTGTGATGCCACCTGGATTGACCATCTCTAGACCCACAGCTGATTGAGACATAAGGGTGGACACTCTTGGGGCTGAGAGGTTTGGTGAGGTTGGGTGAGCAAACGCAGACCCTTTAAAGTAATACTGCGTGGTATCCATCCCATGGGTCCAAAATCTCCAGGTTCAAGGGCATCTTCCTACATCGAAAACATGCATGAGAAACCCAGAAGATGGTACACCGTGTGATCGGGAAAGGTTTCTAAAACGCACCTCTTTTCTCATCTCCTTGTGCTCGGGTTGGCCATTACAGCCGCTTTACTAGCAATCTCCCTCCTTCGAGAATCAGCACCTTTAACCTCCTGTTCCGTACAGGTTGCAATTTGTCCTGAGGATGAACGGGAAGAGGGGGAACCAGTGAGAGACTAGCTCTAGGTGTTGGGACAGGCACAGGTCACTCTATTTTCCCATCAGGAAGAAGAATTAACCACAGGCTCAGCCTGCCGCCCGGAAGCAGAACAGGGCCTGAAGCAATCCTGCGCTTTTGCGGCCAGCTCCCAAAAAAGCGAGTTGAAAAATCGAGCTCAGGGGCACTGCAATTCACAAACCTGCAGAGTTAGAAATGATAACTCTCGTCCACAAATATATTGAGGGAAGGCAACGAGGAGGATTTGAAAGCAAGGCAGAATTGCAGGAAACAGATTTCAGGAGGTAGAGTCGAATCGCCTTTAAAGCACAGGAAAAGCGGCAAAACCTCGACCATGATGCCCTTGGCCAAAAAGGGCGTATGCGTTTTTTCCTGAATATATTCAGGAAAAAACGCATACGCCCTTTTTGGCCAACCAAGCAACCTGGAAAGGCAAATCAGCGCTACAAAGAAGTCTCGCTTCCCATCGGTCAAAAGGGCCATGCTGAATAAAGTGTCAAAACCAGAAATGCAGGACAGGCCATGGAGAAACGGGAGCCTTACTACGCTGATGGGCGGGATGTAAATGGCCAACAGCCACTCTGGAGAAGTGTACGGTGTTTCCTGAAACATCTAAAAAACTCAGCATAGAGAGCATAAGGCACTTCCACTCATGGGCGTAGAAATTGGGAAAACTAAAAATCAGCAAGACACAGGCACCCCAAAGTTTAGGGCTGCTCTGTTGACAAGAACCTCCACTTCGTTACACCTTAAATATCCCAGGAAAGAGAAAAATGGATAAGGAAGTTGTGGTCCTTATGTACAATGGCATATCACTCAGCCATGAAATTAACGTCATAAGGCTAGTAGCAGCATGATGAGAGGATTTAGGTACGACGATTCTAAGTGAAATAAGTCACACAGAAAAAGACACTTATCATAAGATATCACTTAGAGAGGGAATGTAAAAACCGCTACACTTGAACTGAATTACAAAACAGAACAGCGTCACACGTTTAGAAGACACACTATGGCTGCTTAACGGGAAAGGTGAGGTGGGTGATGCATAAAACAAGGGTTTCAAATTAGCTCAGATACCGTTCCATAAACCCAATATGTAATAGACAAGACCTACTCCTTGCTCAGTGAACTGGACTCAACACCCCCTGTTCACCGCCCAAGAATATATCTGAGTAGTAAGAATCTTAAAACCAATGTATTGATATCCCTCTGTAAGTGAGTCAAGTGGGTGTAAAGCGGCATAAACACAGCAGTGAAAAGCAGCTAAACCCCATTATAAAAATCAATTACTTTTAAAAACCCGTGAAACAAAGACAGTGAAAGAGAGAGAAATTCTTACAAAATTCGTTCAGGGGCTGTGATGCCACCTGGATTGACCATCTCTAGACCCACAGCTGATTGAGACATAAGGGTGGACACTCTTGGGGCTGAGAGGTTTGGTGAGGTTGGGTGAGCAAACGCAGACCCTTTAAAGTAATACTGCGTGGTATCCATCCCATGGGTCCAAAATCTCCAGGTTCAAGGGCATCTTCCTACATCGAAAACATGCATGAGAAACCCAGAAGATGGTACACCGTGTGATCGGGAAAGGTTTCTAAAACGCACCTCTTTTCTCATCTCCTTGTGCTCGGGTTGGCCATTACAGCCGCTTTACTAGCAATCTCCCTCCTTCGAGAATCAGCACCTTTAACCTCCTGTTCCGTACAGGTTGCAATTTGTCCTGAGGATGAACGGGAAGAGGGGGAACCAGTGAGAGACTAGCTCTAGGTGTTGGGACAGGCACAGGTCACTCTATTTTCCCATCAGGAAGAAGAATTAACCACAGGCTCAGCCTGCCGCCCGGAAGCAGAACAGGGCCTGAAGCAATCCTGCGCTTTTGCGGCCAGCTCCCAAAAAAGCGAGTTGAAAAATCGAGCTCAGGGGCACTGCAATTCACAAACCTGCAGAGTTAGAAATGATAACTCTCGTCCACAAATATATTGAGGGAAGGCAACGAGGAGGATTTGAAAGCAAGGCAGAATTGCAGGAAACAGATTTCAGGAGGTAGAGTCGAATCGCCTTTAAAGCACAGGAAAAGCGGCAAAACCTCGACAACGATGCCCTTGGCCAAAAAGGGCGTATGCGTTTTTTCCTGAATATATTCAGGAAAAAACGCATACGCCCTTTTTGGCCAACCAAGCAACCTGGAAAGGCAAATCAGCGCTACAAAGAAGTCTCGCTTCCCATCGGTCAAAAGGGCCATGCTGAATAAAGTGTCAAAACCAGAAATGCAGGACAGGCCATGGAGAAACGGGAGCCTTACTACGCTGATGGGCGGGATGTAAATTGCCAACAGCCACTCTGGAGAAGTGTACGGTGTTTCCTGAAACATCTAAAAAACTCAGCATAGAGAGCATAAGGCACTTCCACTCATGGGCGTAGAAATTGGGAAAACTAAAAATCAGCAAGACACAGGCACCCCAAAGTTTAGGGCTGCTCTGTTGACAAGAACCTCCACTTCGTTACACCTTAAATATCCCAGGAAAGAGAAAAATGGATAAGGAAGTTGTGGTCCTTATGTACAATGGCATATCACTCAGCCATGAAATTAACGTCATAAGGCTAGTAGCAGCATGATGAGAGGATTTAGGTACGACGATTCTAAGTGAAATAAGTCACACAGAAAAAAGACACTTATCATAAGATATCACTTAGAGAGGGAATGTAAAAACCGCTACACTTGAACTGAATTACAAAACAGAACAGCGTCACACGTTTAGAAGACACACTATGGCTGCTTAACGGGAAAGGTGAGGTGGGTGATGCATAAAACAAGGGTTTCAAATTAGCTCAGATACCGTTCCATAAACCCAATATGTAATAGACAAGACCTACTCCTTGCTCAGTGAACTGGACTCAACACCCCCTGTTCACCGCCCAAGAATATATCTGACTAGGAAGAATCTTAAAACCAATGTATTGATATCCCTCTGTAAGTGAGTCAAGTGGGTGTAAAGCGGCATAAACACAGCAGTGAAAAGCAGCTAAACCCCATTATAAAAATCAATTACTTTTAAAAACCCGTGAAACAAAGACAGTGAAAGAGAGAGAAATTCTTACAAAATTCGTTCAGGGGCTGTGATGCCACCTGGATTGACCATCTCTAGACCCACAGCTGATTGAGACATAAGGGTGGACACTCTTGGGGCTGAGAGGTTTGGTGAGGTTGGGTGAGCAAACGCAGACCCTTTAAAGTAATACTGCGTGGTATCCATCCCATGGGTCCAAAATCTCCAGGTTCAAGGGCATCTTCCTACATCGAAAACATGCATGAGAAACCCAGAAGATGGTACACCGTGTGATCGGGAAAGGTTTCTAAAACGCACCTCTTTTCTCATCTCCTTGTGCTCGGGTTGGCCATTACAGCCGCTTTACTAGCAATCTCCCTCCTTCGAGAATCAGCACCTTTAACCTCCTGTTCCGTACAGGTTGCAATTTGTCCTGAGGATGAACGGGAAGAGGGGGAACCAGTGAGAGACTAGCTCTAGGTGTTGGGACAGGCACAGGTCACTCTATTTTCCCATCAGGAAGAAGAATTAACCACAGGCTCAGCCTGCCGCCCGGAAGCAGAACAGGGCCTGAAGCAATCCTGCGCTTTTGCGGCCAGCTCCCAAAAAAGCGAGTTGAAAAATCGAGCTCAGGGGCACTGCAATTCACAAACCTGCAGAGTTAGAAATGATAACTCTCGTCCACAAATATATTGAGGGAAGGCAACGAGGAGGATTTGAAAGCAAGGCAGAATTGCAGGAAACAGATTTCAGGAGGTAGAGTCGAATCGCCTTTAAAGCACAGGAAAAGCGGCAAAACCTCGACAACGATGCCCTTGGCCAAAAAGGGCGTATGCGTTTTTTCCTGAATATATTCAGGAAAAAACGCATACGCCCTTTTTGGCCAACCAAGCAACCTGGAAAGGCAAATCAGCGCTACAAAGAAGTCTCGCTTCCCATCGGTCAAAAGGGCCATGCTGAATAAAGTGTCAAAACCAGAAATGCAGGACAGGCCATGGAGAAACGGGAGCCTTACTACGCTGATGGGCGGGATGTAAATGGCCAACAGCCACTCTGGAGAAGTGTACGGTGTTTCCTGAAACATCTAAAAAACTCAGCATAGAGAGCATAAGGCACTTCCACTCATGGGCGTAGAAATTGGGAAAACTAAAAATCAGCAAGACACAGGCACCCCAAAGTTTAGGGCTGCTCTGTTGACAAGAACCTCCACTTCGTTACACCTTAAATATCCCAGGAAAGAGAAAAATGGATAAGGAAGTTGTGGTCCTTATGTACAATGGCATATCACTCAGCCATGAAATTAACGTCATAAGGCTAGTAGCAGCATGATGAGAGGATTTAGGTACGACGATTCTAAGTGAAATAAGTCACACAGAAAAAGACACTTATCATAAGATATCACTTAGAGAGGGAATGTAAAAACCGCTACACTTGAACTGAATTACAAAACAGAACAGCGTCACACGTTTAGAAGACACACTATGGCTGCTTAACGGGAAAGGTGAGGTGGGTGATGCATAAAACAAGGGTTTCAAATTAGCTCAGATACCGTTCCATAAACCCAATATGTAATAGACAAGACCTACTCCTTGCTCAGTGAACTGGACTCAACACCCCCTGTTCACCGCCCAAGAATATATCTGACTAGGAAGAATCTTAAAACCAATGTATTGATATCCCTCTGTAAGTGAGTCAAGTGGGTGTAAAGCGGCATAAACACAGCAGTGAAAAGCAGCTAAACCCCATTATAAAAATCAATTACTTTTAAAAACCCGTGAAACAAAGACAGTGAAAGAGAGAGAAATTCTTACAAAATTCGTTCAGGGGCTGTGATGCCACCTGGATTGACCATCTCTAGACCCACAGCTGATTGAGACATAAGGGTGGACACTCTTGGGGCTGAGAGGTTTGGTGAGGTTGGGTGAGCAAACGCAGACCCTTTAAAGTAATACTGCGTGGTATCCATCCCATGGGTCCAAAATCTCCAGGTTCAAGGGCATCTTCCTACATCGAAAACATGCATGAGAAACCCAGAAGATGGTACACCGTGTGATCGGGAAAGGTTTCTAAAACGCACCTCTTTTCTCATCTCCTTGTGCTCGGGTTGGCCATTACAGCCGCTTTACTAGCAATCTCCCTCCTTCGAGAATCAGCACCTTTAACCTCCTGTTCCGTACAGGTTGCAATTTGTCCTGAGGATGAACGGGAAGAGGGGGAACCAGTGAGAGACTAGCTCTAGGTGTTGGGACAGGCACAGGTCACTCTATTTTCCCATCAGGAAGAAGAATTAACCACAGGCTCAGCCTGCCGCCCGGAAGCAGAACAGGGCCTGAAGCAATCCTGCGCTTTTGCGGCCAGCTCCCAAAAAAGCGAGTTGAAAAATCGAGCTCAGGGGCACTGCAATTCACAAACCTGCAGAGTTAGAAATGATAACTCTCGTCCACAAATATATTGAGGGAAGGCAACGAGGAGGATTTGAAAGCAAGGCAGAATTGCAGGAAACAGATTTCAGGAGGTAGAGTCGAATCGCCTTTAAAGCACAGGAAAAGCGGCAAAACCTCGACAACGATGCCCTTGGCCAAAAAGGGCGTATGCGTTTTTTCCTGAATATATTCAGGAAAAAACGCATACGCCCTTTTTGGCCAACCAAGCAACCTGGAAAGGCAAATCAGCGCTACAAAGAAGTCTCGCTTCCCATCGGTCAAAAGGGCCATGCTGAATAAAGTGTCAAAACCAGAAATGCAGGACAGGCCATGGAGAAACGGGAGCCTTACTACGCTGATGGGCGGGATGTAAATTGCCAACAGCCACTCTGGAGAAGTGTACGGTGTTTCCTGAAACATCTAAAAAACTCAGCATAGAGAGCATAAGGCACTTCCACTCATGGGCGTAGAAATTGGGAAAACTAAAAATCAGCAAGACACAGGCACCCCAAAGTTTAGGGCTGCTCTGTTGACAAGAACCTCCACTTCGTTACACCTTAAATATCCCAGGAAAGAGAAAAATGGATAAGGAAGTTGTGGTCCTTATGTACAATGGCATATCACTCAGCCATGAAATTAACGTCATAAGGCTAGTAGCAGCATGATGAGAGGATTTAGGTACGACGATTCTAAGTGAAATAAGTCACACAGAAAAAAGACACTTATCATAAGATATCACTTAGAGAGGGAATGTAAAAACCGCTACACTTGAACTGAATTACAAAACAGAACAGCGTCACACGTTTAGAAGACACACTATGGCTGCTTAACGGGAAAGGTGAGGTGGGTGATGCATAAAACAAGGGTTTCAAATTAGCTCAGATACCGTTCCATAAACCCAATATGTAATAGACAAGACCTACTCCTTGCTCAGTGAACTGGACTCAACACCCCCTGTTCACCGCCCAAGAATATATCTGACTAGGAAGAATCTTAAAACCAATGTATTGATATCCCTCTGTAAGTGAGTCAAGTGGGTGTAAAGCGGCATAAACACAGCAGTGAAAAGCAGCTAAACCCCATTATAAAAATCAATTACTTTTAAAAACCCGTGAAACAAAGACAGTGAAAGAGAGAGAAATTCTTACAAAATTCGTTCAGGGGCTGTGATGCCACCTGGATTGACCATCTCTAGACCCACAGCTGATTGAGACATAAGGGTGGACACTCTTGGGGCTGAGAGGTTTGGTGAGGTTGGGTGAGCAAACGCAGACCCTTTAAAGTAATACTGCGTGGTATCCATCCCATGGGTCCAAAATCTCCAGGTTCAAGGGCATCTTCCTACATCGAAAACATGCATGAGAAACCCAGAAGATGGTACACCGTGTGATCGGGAAAGGTTTCTAAAACGCACCTCTTTTCTCATCTCCTTGTGCTCGGGTTGGCCATTACAGCCGCTTTACTAGCAATCTCCCTCCTTCGAGAATCAGCACCTTTAACCTCCTGTTCCGTACAGGTTGCAATTTGTCCTGAGGATGAACGGGAAGAGGGGGAACCAGTGAGAGACTAGCTCTAGGTGTTGGGACAGGCACAGGTCACTCTATTTTCCCATCAGGAAGAAGAATTAACCACAGGCTCAGCCTGCCGCCCGGAAGCAGAACAGGGCCTGAAGCAATCCTGCGCTTTTGCGGCCAGCTCCCAAAAAAGCGAGTTGAAAAATCGAGCTCAGGGGCACTGCAATTCACAAACCTGCAGAGTTAGAAATGATAACTCTCGTCCACAAATATATTGAGGGAAGGCAACGAGGAGGATTTGAAAGCAAGGCAGAATTGCAGGAAACAGATTTCAGGAGGTAGAGTCGAATCGCCTTTAAAGCACAGGAAAAGCGGCAAAACCTCGACCATGATGCCCTTGGCCAAAAAGGGCGTATGCGTTTTTTCCTGAATATATTCAGGAAAAAACGCATACGCCCTTTTTGGCCAACCAAGCAACCTGGAAAGGCAAATCAGCGCTACAAAGAAGTCTCGCTTCCCATCGGTCAAAAGGGCCATGCTGAATAAAGTGTCAAAACCAGAAATGCAGGACAGGCCATGGAGAAACGGGAGCCTTACTACGCTGATGGGCGGGATGTAAATGGCCAACAGCCACTCTGGAGAAGTGTACGGTGTTTCCTGAAACATCTAAAAAACTCAGCATAGAGAGCATAAGGCACTTCCACTCATGGGCGTAGAAATTGGGAAAACTAAAAATCAGCAAGACACAGGCACCCCAAAGTTTAGGGCTGCTCTGTTGACAAGAACCTCCACTTCGTTACACCTTAAATATCCCAGGAAAGAGAAAAATGGATAAGGAAGTTGTGGTCCTTATGTACAATGGCATATCACTCAGCCATGAAATTAACGTCATAAGGCTAGTAGCAGCATGATGAGAGGATTTAGGTACGACGATTCTAAGTGAAATAAGTCACACAGAAAAAGACACTTATCATAAGATATCACTTAGAGAGGGAATGTAAAAACCGCTACACTTGAACTGAATTACAAAACAGAACAGCGTCACACGTTTAGAAGACACACTATGGCTGCTTAACGGGAAAGGTGAGGTGGGTGATGCATAAAACAAGGGTTTCAAATTAGCTCAGATACCGTTCCATAAACCCAATATGTAATAGACAAGACCTACTCCTTGCTCAGTGAACTGGACTCAACACCCCCTGTTCACCGCCCAAGAATATATTCTTAAAACCAATGTATTGATATCCCTCTGTAAGTGAGTCAAGTGGGTGTAAAGCGGCATAAACACAGCAGTGAAAAGCAGCTAAACCCCATTATAAAAATCAATTACTTTTAAAAACCCGTGAAACAAAGACAGTGAAAGAGAGAGAAATTCTTACAAAATTCGTTCAGGGGCTGTGATGCCACCTGGATTGACCATCTCTAGACCCACAGGTGATTGAGACATAAGGGTGGACACTCTTGGGGCTGAGAGGTTTGGTGAGGTTGGGTGAGCAAACGCAGACCCTTTAAAGTAATACTGCGTGGTATCCATCCCATGGGTCCAAAATCTCCAGGTTCAAGGGCATCTTCCTACATCGAAAACATGCATGAGAAACCCAGAAGATGGTACACCGTGTGATCGGGAAAGGTTTCTAAAACGCACCTCTTTTCTCATCTCCTTGTGCTCGGGTTGGCCATTACAGCCGCTTTACTAGCAATCTCCCTCCTTCGAGAATCAGCACCTTTAACCTCCTGTTCCGTACAGGTTGCAATTTGTCCTGAGGATGAACGGGAAGAGGGGGAACCAGTGAGAGACTAGCTCTAGGTGTTGGGACAGGCACAGGTCACTCTATTTTCCCATCAGGAAGAAGAATTAACCACAGGCTCAGCCTGCCGCCCGGAAGCAGAACAGGGCCTGAAGCAATCCTGCGCTTTTGCGGCCAGCTCCCAAAAAAGCGAGTTGAAAAATCGAGCTCAGGGGCACTGCAATTCACAAACCTGCAGAGTTAGAAATGATAACTCTCGTCCACAAATATATTGAGGGAAGGCAACGAGGAGGATTTGAAAGCAAGGCAGAATTGCAGGAAACAGATTTCAGGAGGTAGAGTCGAATCGCCTTTAAAGCACAGGAAAAGCGGCAAAACCTCGACAACGATGCCCTTGGCCAAAAAGGGCGTATGCGTTTTTTCCTGAATATATTCAGGAAAAAACGCATACGCCCTTTTTGGCCAACCAAGCAACCTGGAAAGGCAAATCAGCGCTACAAAGAAGTCTCGCTTCCCATCGGTCAAAAGGGCCATGCTGAATAAAGTGTCAAAACCAGAAATGCAGGACAGGCCATGGAGAAACGGGAGCCTTACTACGCTGATGGGCGGGATGTAAATTGCCAACAGCCACTCTGGAGAAGTGTACGGTGTTTCCTGAAACATCTAAAAAACTCAGCATAGAGAGCATAAGGCACTTCCACTCATGGGCGTAGAAATTGGGAAAACTAAAAATCAGCAAGACACAGGCACCCCAAAGTTTAGGGCTGCTCTGTTGACAAGAACCTCCACTTCGTTACACCTTAAATATCCCAGGAAAGAGAAAAATGGATAAGGAAGTTGTGGTCCTTATGTACAATGGCATATCACTCAGCCATGAAATTAACGTCATAAGGCTAGTAGCAGCATGATGAGAGGATTTAGGTACGACGATTCTAAGTGAAATAAGTCACACAGAAAAAAGACACTTATCATAAGATATCACTTAGAGAGGGAATGTAAAAACCGCTACACTTGAACTGAATTACAAAACAGAACAGCGTCACACGTTTAGAAGACACACTATGGCTGCTTAACGGGAAAGGTGAGGTGGGTGATGCATAAAACAAGGGTTTCAAATTAGCTCAGATACCGTTCCATAAACCCAATATGTAATAGACAAGACCTACTCCTTGCTCAGTGAACTGGACTCAACACCCCCTGTTCACCGCCCAAGAATATATCTGACTAGGAAGAATCTTAAAACCAATGTATTGATATCCCTCTGTAAGTGAGTCAAGTGGGTGTAAAGCGGCATAAACACAGCAGTGAAAAGCAGCTAAACCCCATTATAAAAATCAATTACTTTTAAAAACCCGTGAAACAAAGACAGTGAAAGAGAGAGAAATTCTTACAAAATTCGTTCAGGGGCTGTGATGCCACCTGGATTGACCATCTCTAGACCCACAGCTGATTGAGACATAAGGGTGGACACTCTTGGGGCTGAGAGGTTTGGTGAGGTTGGGTGAGCAAACGCAGACCCTTTAAAGTAATACTGCGTGGTATCCATCCCATGGGTCCAAAATCTCCAGGTTCAAGGGCATCTTCCTACATCGAAAACATGCATGAGAAACCCAGAAGATGGTACACCGTGTGATCAGGAAAGGTTTCTAAAACGCACCTCTTTTCTCATCTCCTTGTGCTCGGGTTGGCCATTACAGCCGCTTTACTAGCAATCTCCCTCCTTCGAGAATCAGCACCTTTAACCTCCTGTTCCGTACAGGTTGCAATTTGTCCTGAGGATGAACGGGAAGAGGGGGAACCAGTGAGAGACTAGCTCTAGGTGTTGGGACAGGCACAGGTCACTCTATTTTCCCATCAGGAAGAAGAATTAACCACAGGCTCAGCCTGCCGCCCGGAAGCAGAACAGGGCCTGAAGCAATCCTGCGCTTTTGCGGCCAGCTCCCAAAAAAGCGAGTTGAAAAATCGAGCTCAGGGGCACTGCAATTCACAAACCTGCAGAGTTAGAAATGATAACTCTCGTCCACAAATATATTGAGGGAAGGCAACGAGGAGGATTTGAAAGCAAGGCAGAATTGCAGGAAACAGATTTCAGGAGGTAGAGTCGAATCGCCTTTAAAGCACAGGAAAAGCGGCAAAACCTCGACAACGATGCCCTTGGCCAAAAAGGGCGTATGCGTTTTTTCCTGAATATATTCAGGAAAAAACGCATACGCCCTTTTTGGCCAAGCAAGCAACCTGGAAAGGCAAATCAGCGCTACAAAGAAGTCTCGCTTCCCATCGGTCAAAAGGGCCATGCTGAATAAAGTGTCAAAACCAGAAATGCAGGACAGGCCATGGAGAAACGGGAGCCTTACTACGCTGATGGGCGGGATGTAAATTGCCAACAGCCACTCTGGAGAAGTGTACGGTGTTTCCTGAAACATCTAAAAAACTCAGCATAGAGAGCATAAGGCACTTCCACTCATGGGCGTAGAAATTGGGAAAACTAAAAATCAGCAAGACACAGGCACCCCAAAGTTTAGGGCTGCTCTGTTGACAAGAACCTCCACTTCGTTACACCTTAAATATCCCAGGAAAGAGAAAAATGGATAAGGAAGTTGTGGTCCTTATGTACAATGGCATATCACTCAGCCATGAAATTAACGTCATAAGGCTAGTAGCAGCATGATGAGAGGATTTAGGTACGACGATTCTAAGTGAAATAAGTCACACAGAAAAAGACACTTATCATAAGATATCACTTAGAGAGGGAATGTAAAAACCGCTACACTTGAACTGAATTACAAAACAGAACAGCGTCACACGTTTAGAAGACACACTATGGCTGCTTAACGGGAAAGGTGAGGTGGGTGATGCATAAAACAAGGGTTTCAAATTAGCTCAGATACCGTTCCATAAACCCAATATGTAATAGACAAGACCTACTCCTTGCTCAGTGAACTGGACTCAACACCCCCTGTTCACCGCCCAAGAATATATCTGACTAGGAAGAATCTTAAAACCAATGTATTGATATCCCTCTGTAAGTGAGTCAAGTGGGTGTAAAGCGGCATAAACACAGCAGTGAAAAGCAGCTAAACCCCATTATAAAAATCAATTACTTTTAAAAACCCGTGAAACAAAGACAGTGAAAGAGAGAGAAATTCTTACAAAATTCGTTCAGGGGCTGTGATGCCACCTGGATTGACCATCTCTAGACCCACAGCTGATTGAGACATAAGGGTGGACACTCTTGGGGCTGAGAGGTTTGGTGAGGTTGGGTGAGCAAACGCAGACCCTTTAAAGTAATACTGCGTGGTATCCATCCCATGGGTCCAAAATCTCCAGGTTCAAGGGCATCTTCCTACATCGAAAACATGCATGAGAAACCCAGAAGATGGTACACCGTGTGATCGGGAAAGGTTTCTAAAACGCACCTCTTTTCTCATCTCCTTGTGCTCGGGTTGGCCATTACAGCCGCTTTACTAGCAATCTCCCTCCTTCGAGAATCAGCACCTTTAACCTCCTGTTCCGTACAGGTTGCAATTTGTCCTGAGGATGAACGGGAAGAGGGGGAACCAGTGAGAGACTAGCTCTAGGTGTTGGGACAGGCACAGGTCACTCTATTTTCCCATCAGGAAGAAGAATTAACCACAGGCTCAGCCTGCCGCCCGGAAGCAGAACAGGGCCTGAAGCAATCCTGCGCTTTTGCGGCCAGCTCCCAAAAAAGCGAGTTGAAAAATCGAGCTCAGGGGCACTGCAATTCACAAACCTGCAGAGTTAGAAATGATAACTCTCGTCCACAAATATATTGAGGGAAGGCAACGAGGAGGATTTGAAAGCAAGGCAGAATTGCAGGAAACAGATTTCAGGAGGTAGAGTCGAATCGCCTTTAAAGCACAGGAAAAGCGGCAAAACCTCGACAACGATGCCCTTGGCCAAAAAGGGCGTATGCGTTTTTTCCTGAATATATTCAGGAAAAAACGCATACGCCCTTTTTGGCCAAGCAAGCAACCTGGAAAGGCAAATCAGCGCTACAAAGAAGTCTCGCTTCCCATCGGTCAAAAGGGCCATGCTGAATAAAGTGTCAAAACCAGAAATGCAGGACAGGCCATGGAGAAACGGGAGCCTTACTACGCTGATGGGCGGGATGTAAATTGCCAACAGCCACTCTGGAGAAGTGTACGGTGTTTCCTGAAACATCTAAAAAACTCAGCATAGAGAGCATAAGGCACTTCCACTCATGGGCGTAGAAATTGGGAAAACTAAAAATCAGCAAGACACAGGCACCCCAAAGTTTAGGGCTGCTCTGTTGACAAGAACCTCCACTTCGTTACACCTTAAATATCCCAGGAAAGAGAAAAATGGATAAGGAAGTTGTGGTCCTTATGTACAATGGCATATCACTCAGCCATGAAATTAACGTCATAAGGCTAGTAGCAGCATGATGAGAGGATTTAGGTACGACGATTCTAAGTGAAATAAGTCACACAGAAAAAGACACTTATCATAAGATATCACTTAGAGAGGGAATGTAAAAACCGCTACACTTGAACTGAATTACAAAACAGAACAGCGTCACACGTTTAGAAGACACACTATGGCTGCTTAACGGGAAAGGTGAGGTGGGTGATGCATAAAACAAGGGTTTCAAATTAGCTCAGATACCGTTCCATAAACCCAATATGTAATAGACAAGACCTACTCCTTGCTCAGTGAACTGGACTCAACACCCCCTGTTCACCGCCCAAGAATATATCTGACTAGGAAGAATCTTAAAACCAATGTATTGATATCCCTCTGTAAGTGAGTCAAGTGGGTGTAAAGCGGCATAAACACAGCAGTGAAAAGCAGCTAAACCCCATTATAAAAATCAATTACTTTTAAAAACCCGTGAAACAAAGACAGTGAAAGAGAGAGAAATTCTTACAAAATTCGTTCAGGGGCTGTGATGCCACCTGGATTGACCATCTCTAGACCCACAGCTGATTGAGACATAAGGGTGGACACTCTTGGGGCTGAGAGGTTTGGTGAGGTTGGGTGAGCAAACGCAGACCCTTTAAAGTAATACTGCGTGGTATCCATCCCATGGGTCCAAAATCTCCAGGTTCAAGGGCATCTTCCTACATCGAAAACATGCATGAGAAACCCAGAAGATGGTACACCGTGTGATCGGGAAAGGTTTCTAAAACGCACCTCTTTTCTCATCTCCTTGTGCTCGGGTTGGCCATTACAGCCGCTTTACTAGCAATCTCCCTCCTTCGAGAATCAGCACCTTTAACCTCCTGTTCCGTACAGGTTGCAATTTGTCCTGAGGATGAACGGGAAGAGGGGGAACCAGTGAGAGACTAGCTCTAGGTGTTGGGACAGGCACAGGTCACTCTATTTTCCCATCAGGAAGAAGAATTAACCACAGGCTCAGCCTGCCGCCCGGAAGCAGAACAGGGCCTGAAGCAATCCTGCGCTTTTGCGGCCAGCTCCCAAAAAAGCGAGTTGAAAAATCGAGCTCAGGGGCACTGCAATTCACAAACCTGCAGAGTTAGAAATGATAACTCTCGTCCACAAATATATTGAGGGAAGGCAACGAGGAGGATTTGAAAGCAAGGCAGAATTGCAGGAAACAGATTTCAGGAGGTAGAGTCGAATCGCCTTTAAAGCACAGGAAAAGCGGCAAAACCTCGACCATGATGCCCTTGGCCAAAAAGGGCGTATGCGTTTTTTCCTGAATATATTCAGGAAAAAACGCATACGCCCTTTTTGGCCAAGCAAGCAACCTGGAAAGGCAAATCAGCGCTACAAAGAAGTCTCGCTTCCCATCGGTCCAAAGGGCCATGCTGAATAAAGTGTCAAAACCAGAAATGCAGGACAGGCCATGGAGAAACGGGAGCCTTACTACGCTGATGGGCGGGATGTAAATTGCCAACAGCCACTCTGGAGAAGTGTACGGTGTTTCCTGAAACATCTAAAAAACTCAGCATAGAGAGCATAAGGCACTTCCACTCATGGGCGTAGAAATTGGGAAAACTAAAAATCAGCAAGACACAGGCACCCCAAAGTTTAGGGCTGCTCTGTTGACAAGAACCTCCACTTCGTTACACCTTAAATATCCCAGGAAAGAGAAAAATGGATAAGGAAGTTGTGGTCCTTATGTACAATGGCATATCACTCAGCCATGAAATTAACGTCATAAGGCTAGTAGCAGCATGATGAGAGGATTTAGGTACGACGATTCTAAGTGAAATAAGTCACACAGAAAAAGACACTTATCATAAGATATCACTTAGAGAGGGAATGTAAAAACCGCTACACTTGAACTGAATTACAAAACAGAACAGCGTCACACGTTTAGAAGACACACTATGGCTGCTTAACGGGAAAGGTGAGGTGGGTGATGCATAAAACAAGGGTTTCAAATTAGCTCAGATACCGTTCCATAAACCCAATATGTAATAGACAAGACCTACTCCTTGCTCAGTGAACTGGACTCAACACCCCCTGTTCACCGCCCAAGAATATATCTGACTAGGAAGAATCTTAAAACCAATGTATTGATATCCCTCTGTAAGTGAGTCAAGTGGGTGTAAAGCGGCATAAACACAGCAGTGAAAAGCAGCTAAACCCCATTATAAAAATCAATTACTTTTAAAAACCCGTGAAACAAAGACAGTGAAAGAGAGAGAAATTCTTACAAAATTCGTTCAGGGGCTGTGATGCCACCTGGATTGACCATCTCTAGACCCACAGCTGATTGAGACATAAGGGTGGACACTCTTGGGGCTGAGAGGTTTGGTGAGGTTGGGTGAGCAAACGCAGACCCTTTAAAGTAATACTGCGTGGTATCCATCCCATGGGTCCAAAATCTCCAGGTTCAAGGGCATCTTCCTACATCGAAAACATGCATGAGAAACCCAGAAGATGGTACACCCTGTGATCGGGAAAGGTTTCTAAAACGCACCTCTTTTCTCATCTCCTTGTGCTCGGGTTGGCCATTACAGCCGCTTTACTAGCAATCTCCCTCCTTCGAGAATCAGCACCTTTAACCTCCTGTTCCGTACAGGTTGCAATTTGTCCTGAGGATGAACGGGAAGAGGGGGAACCAGTGAGAGACTAGCTCTAGGTGTTGGGACAGGCACAGGTCACTCTATTTTCCCATCAGGAAGAAGAATTAACCACAGGCTCAGCCTGCCGCCCGGAAGCAGAACAGGGCCTGAAGCAATCCTGCGCTTTTGCGGCCAGCTCCCAAAAAAGCGAGTTGAAAAATCGAGCTCAGGGGCACTGCAATTCACAAACCTGCAGAGTTAGAAATGATAACTCTCGTCCACAAATATATTGAGGGAAGGCAACGAGGAGGATTTGAAAGCAAGGCAGAATTGCAGGAAACAGATTTCAGGAGGTAGAGTCGAATCGCCTTTAAAGCACAGGAAAAGCGGCAAAACCTCGACAACGATGCCCTTGGCCAAAAAGGGCGTATGCGTTTTTTCCTGAATATATTCAGGAAAAAACGCATACGCCCTTTTTGGCCAACCAAGCAACCTGGAAAGGCAAATCAGCGCTACAAAGAAGTCTCGCTTCCCATCGGTCAAAAGGGCCATGCTGAATAAAGTGTCAAAACCAGAAATGCAGGACAGGCCATGGAGAAACGGGAGCCTTACTACGCTGATGGGCGGGATGTAAATTGCCAACAGCCACTCTGGAGAAGTGTACGGTGTTTCCTGAAACATCTAAAAAACTCAGCATAGAGAGCATAAGGCACTTCCACTCATGGGCGTAGAAATTGGGAAAACTAAAAATCAGCAAGACACAGGCACCCCAAAGTTTAGGGCTGCTCTGTTGACAAGAACCTCCACTTCGTTACACCTTAAATATCCCAGGAAAGAGAAAAATGGATAAGGAAGTTGTGGTCCTTATGTACAATGGCATATCACTCAGCCATGAAATTAACGTCATAAGGCTAGTAGCAGCATGATGAGAGGATTTAGGTACGACGATTCTAAGTGAAATAAGTCACACAGAAAAAGACACTTATCATAAGATATCACTTAGAGAGGGAATGTAAAAACCGCTACACTTGAACTGAATTACAAAACAGAACAGCGTCACACGTTTAGAAGACACACTATGGCTGCTTAACGGGAAAGGTGAGGTGGGTGATGCATAAAACAAGGGTTTCAAATTAGCTCAGATACCGTTCCATAAACCCAATATGTAATAGACAAGACCTACTCCTTGCTCAGTGAACTGGACTCAACACCCCCTGTTCACCGCCCAAGAATATATCTGAGTAGTAAGAATCTTAAAACCAATGTATTGATATCCCTCTGTAAGTGAGTCAAGTGGGTGTAAAGCGGCATAAACACAGCAGTGAAAAGCAGCTAAACCCCATTATAAAAATCAATTACTTTTAAAAACCCGTGAAACAAAGACAGTGAAAGAGAGAGAAATTCTTACAAAATTCGTTCAGGGGCTGTGATGCCACCTGGATTGACCATCTCTAGACCCACAGGTGATTGAGACATAAGGGTGGACACTCTTGGGGCTGAGAGGTTTGGTGAGGTTGGGTGAGCAAACGCAGACCCTTTAAAGTAATACTGCGTGGTATCCATCCCATGGGTCCAAAATCTCCAGGTTCAAGGGCATCTTCCTACATCGAAAACATGCATGAGAAACCCAGAAGATGGTACACCGTGTGATCGGGAAAGGTTTCTAAAACGCACCTCTTTTCTCATCTCCTTGTGCTCGGGTTGGCCATTACAGCCGCTTTACTAGCAATCTCCCTCCTTCGAGAATCAGCACCTTTAACCTCCTGTTCCGTACAGGTTGCAATTTGTCCTGAGGATGAACGGGAAGAGGGGGAACCAGTGAGAGACTAGCTCTAGGTGTTGGGACAGGCACAGGTCACTCTATTTTCCCATCAGGAAGAAGAATTAACCACAGGCTCAGCCTGCCGCCCGGAAGCAGAACAGGGCCTGAAGCAATCCTGCGCTTTTGCGGCCAGCTCCCAAAAAAGCGAGTTGAAAAATCGAGCTCAGGGGCACTGCAATTCACAAACCTGCAGAGTTAGAAATGATAACTCTCGTCCACAAATATATTGAGGGAAGGCAACGAGGAGGATTTGAAAGCAAGGCAGAATTGCAGGAAACAGATTTCAGGAGGTAGAGTCGAATCGCCTTTAAAGCACAGGAAAAGCGGCAAAACCTCGACCATGATGCCCTTGGCCAAAAAGGGCGTATGCGTTTTTTCCTGAATATATTCAGGAAAAAACGCATACGCCCTTTTTGGCCAACCAAGCAACCTGGAAAGGCAAATCAGCGCTACAAAGAAGTCTCGCTTCCCATCGGTCAAAAGGGCCATGCTGAATAAAGTGTCAAAACCAGAAATGCAGGACAGGCCATGGAGAAACGGGAGCCTTACTACGCTGATGGGCGGGATGTAAATGGCCAACAGCCACTCTGGAGAAGTGTACGGTGTTTCCTGAAACATCTAAAAAACTCAGCATAGAGAGCATAAGGCACTTCCACTCATGGGCGTAGAAATTGGGAAAACTAAAAATCAGCAAGACACAGGCACCCCAAAGTTTAGGGCTGCTCTGTTGACAAGAACCTCCACTTCGTTACACCTTAAATATCCCAGGAAAGAGAAAAATGGATAAGGAAGTTGTGGTCCTTATGTACAATGGCATATCACTCAGCCATGAAATTAACGTCATAAGGCTAGTAGCAGCATGATGAGAGGATTTAGGTACGACGATTCTAAGTGAAATAAGTCACACAGAAAAAGACACTTATCATAAGATATCACTTAGAGAGGGAATGTAAAAACCGCTACACTTGAACTGAATTACAAAACAGAACAGCGTCACACGTTTAGAAGACACACTATGGCTGCTTAACGGGAAAGGTGAGGTGGGTGATGCATAAAACAAGGGTTTCAAATTAGCTCAGATACCGTTCCATAAACCCAATATGTAATAGACAAGACCTACTCCTTGCTCAGTGAACTGGACTCAACACCCCCTGTTCACCGCCCAAGAATATATCTGAGTAGTAAGAATCTTAAAACCAATGTATTGATATCCCTCTGTAAGTGAGTCAAGTGGGTGTAAAGCGGCATAAACACAGCAGTGAAAAGCAGCTAAACCCCATTATAAAAATCAATTACTTTTAAAAACCCGTGAAACAAAGACAGTGAAAGAGAGAGAAATTCTTACAAAATTCGTTCAGGGGCTGTGATGCCACCTGGATTGACCATCTCTAGACCCACAGGTGATTGAGACATAAGGGTGGACACTCTTGGGGCTGAGAGGTTTGGTGAGGTTGGGTGAGCAAACGCAGACCCTTTAAAGTAATACTGCGTGGTATCCATCCCATGGGTCCAAAATCTCCAGGTTCAAGGGCATCTTCCTACATCGAAAACATGCATGAGAAACCCAGAAGATGGTACACCGTGTGATCGGGAAAGGTTTCTAAAACGCACCTCTTTTCTCATCTCCTTGTGCTCGGGTTGGCCATTACAGCCGCTTTACTAGCAATCTCCCTCCTTCGAGAATCAGCACCTTTAACCTCCTGTTCCGTACAGGTTGCAATTTGTCCTGAGGATGAACGGGAAGAGGGGGAACCAGTGAGAGACTAGCTCTAGGTGTTGGGACAGGCACAGGTCACTCTATTTTCCCATCAGGAAGAAGAATTAACCACAGGCTCAGCCTGCCGCCCGGAAGCAGAACAGGGCCTGAAGCAATCCTGCGCTTTTGCGGCCAGCTCCCAAAAAAGCGAGTTGAAAAATCGAGCTCAGGGGCACTGCAATTCACAAACCTGCAGAGTTAGAAATGATAACTCTCGTCCACAAATATATTGAGGGAAGGCAACGAGGAGGATTTGAAAGCAAGGCAGAATTGCAGGAAACAGATTTCAGGAGGTAGAGTCGAATCGCCTTTAAAGCACAGGAAAAGCGGCAAAACCTCGACAACGATGCCCTTGGCCAAAAAGGGCGTATGCGTTTTTTCCTGAATATATTCAGGAAAAAACGCATACGCCCTTTTTGGCCAACCAAGCAACCTGGAAAGGCAAATCAGCGCTACAAAGAAGTCTCGCTTCCCATCGGTCAAAAGGGCCATGCTGAATAAAGTGTCAAAACCAGAAATGCAGGACAGGCCATGGAGAAACGGGAGCCTTACTACGCTGATGGGCGGGATGTAAATTGCCAACAGCCACTCTGGAGAAGTGTACGGTGTTTCCTGAAACATCTAAAAAACTCAGCATAGAGAGCATAAGGCACTTCCACTCATGGGCGTAGAAATTGGGAAAACTAAAAATCAGCAAGACACAGGCACCCCAAAGGTTAGGGCTGCTCTGTTGACAAGAACCTCCACTTCGTTACACCTTAAATATCCCAGGAAAGAGAAAAATGGATAAGGAAGTTGTGGTCCTTATGTACAATGGCATATCACTCAGCCATGAAATTAACGTCATAAGGCTAGTAGCAGCATGATGAGAGGATTTAGGTACGACGATTCTAAGTGAAATAAGTCACACAGAAAAAGACACTTATCATAAGATATCACTTAGAGAGGGAATGTAAAAACCGCTACACTTGAACTGAATTACAAAACAGAACAGCGTCACACGTTTAGAAGACACACTATGGCTGCTTAACGGGAAAGGTGAGGTGGGTGATGCATAAAACAAGGGTTTCAAATTAGCTCAGATACCGTTCCATAAACCCAATATGTAATAGACAAGACCTACTCCTTGCTCAGTGAACTGGACTCAACACCCCCTGTTCACCGCCCAAGAATATATCTGACTAGGAAGAATCTTAAAACCAATGTATTGATATCCCTCTGTAAGTGAGTCAAGTGGGTGTAAAGCGGCATAAACACAGCAGTGAAAAGCAGCTAAACCCCATTATAAAAATCAATTACTTTTAAAAACCCGTGAAACAAAGACAGTGAAAGAGAGAGAAATTCTTACAAAATTCGTTCAGGGGCTGTGATGCCACCTGGATTGACCATCTCTAGACCCACAGCTGATTGAGACATAAGGGTGGACACTCTTGGGGCTGAGAGGTTTGGTGAGGTTGGGTGAGCAAACGCAGACCCTTTAAAGTAATACTGCGTGGTATCCATCCCATGGGTCCAAAATCTCCAGGTTCAAGGGCATCTTCCTACATCGAAAACATGCATGAGAAACCCAGAAGATGGTACACCGTGTGATCGGGAAAGGTTTCTAAAACGCACCTCTTTTCTCATCTCCTTGTGCTCGGGTTGGCCATTACAGCCGCTTTACTAGCAATCTCCCTCCTTCGAGAATCAGCACCTTTAACCTCCTGTTCCGTACAGGTTGCAATTTGTCCTGAGGATGAACGGGAAGAGGGGGAACCAGTGAGAGACTAGCTCTAGGTGTTGGGACAGGCACAGGTCACTCTATTTTCCCATCAGGAAGAAGAATTAACCACAGGCTCAGCCTGCCGCCCGGAAGCAGAACAGGGCCTGAAGCAATCCTGCGCTTTTGCGGCCAGCTCCCAAAAAAGCGAGTTGAAAAATCGAGCTCAGGGGCACTGCAATTCACAAACCTGCAGAGTTAGAAATGATAACTCTCGTCCACAAATATATTGAGGGAAGGCAACGAGGAGGATTTGAAAGCAAGGCAGAATTGCAGGAAACAGATTTCAGGAGGTAGAGTCGAATCGCCTTTAAAGCACAGGAAAAGCGGCAAAACCTCGACAACGATGCCCTTGGCCAAAAAGGGCGTATGCGTTTTTTCCTGAATATATTCAGGAAAAAACGCATACGCCCTTTTTGGCCAACCAAGCAACCTGGAAAGGCAAATCAGCGCTACAAAGAAGTCTCGCTTCCCATCGGTCAAAAGGGCCATGCTGAATAAAGTGTCAAAACCAGAAATGCAGGACAGGCCATGGAGAAACGGGAGCCTTACTACGCTGATGGGCGGGATGTAAATTGCCAACAGCCACTCTGGAGAAGTGTACGGTGTTTCCTGAAACATCTAAAAAACTCAGCATAGAGAGCATAAGGCACTTCCACTCATGGGCGTAGAAATTGGGAAAACTAAAAATCAGCAAGACACAGGCACCCCAAAGTTTAGGGCTGCTCTGTTGACAAGAACCTCCACTTCGTTACACCTTAAATATCCCAGGAAAGAGAAAAATGGATAAGGAAGTTGTGGTCCTTATGTACAATGGCATATCACTCAGCCATGAAATTAACGTCATAAGGCTAGTAGCAGCATGATGAGAGGATTTAGGTACGACGATTCTAAGTGAAATAAGTCACACAGAAAAAGACACTTATCATAAGATATCACTTAGAGAGGGAATGTAAAAACCGCTACACTTGAACTGAATTACAAAACAGAACAGCGTCACACGTTTAGAAGACACACTATGGCTGCTTAACGGGAAAGGTGAGGTGGGTGATGCATAAAACAAGGGTTTCAAATTAGCTCAGATACCGTTCCATAAACCCAATATGTAATAGACAAGACCTACTCCTTGCTCAGTGAACTGGACTCAACACCCCCTGTTCACCGCCCAAGAATATATCTGACTAGGAAGAATCTTAAAACCAATGTATTGATATCCCTCTGTAAGTGAGTCAAGTGGGTGTAAAGCGGCATAAACACAGCAGTGAAAAGCAGCTAAACCCCATTATAAAAATCAATTACTTTTAAAAACCCGTGAAACAAAGACAGTGAAAGAGAGAGAAATTCTTACAAAATTCGTTCAGGGGCTGTGATGCCACCTGGATTGACCATCTCTAGACCCACAGCTGATTGAGACATAAGGGTGGACACTCTTGGGGCTGAGAGGTTTGGTGAGGTTGGGTGAGCAAACGCAGACCCTTTAAAGTAATACTGCGTGGTATCCATCCCATGGGTCCAAAATCTCCAGGTTCAAGGGCATCTTCCTACATCGAAAACATGCATGAGAAACCCAGAAGATGGTACACCGTGTGATCGGGAAAGGTTTCTAAAACGCACCTCTTTTCTCATCTCCTTGTGCTCGGGTTGGCCATTACAGCCGCTTTACTAGCAATCTCCCTCCTTCGAGAATCAGCACCTTTAACCTCCTGTTCCGTACAGGTTGCAATTTGTCCTGAGGATGAACGGGAAGAGGGGGAACCAGTGAGAGACTAGCTCTAGGTGTTGGGACAGGCACAGGTCACTCTATTTTCCCATCAGGAAGAAGAATTAACCACAGGCTCAGCCTGCCGCCCGGAAGCAGAACAGGGCCTGAAGCAATCCTGCGCTTTTGCGGCCAGCTCCCAAAAAAGCGAGTTGAAAAATCGAGCTCAGGGGCACTGCAATTCACAAACCTGCAGAGTTAGAAATGATAACTCTCGTCCACAAATATATTGAGGGAAGGCAACGAGGAGGATTTGAAAGCAAGGCAGAATTGCAGGAAACAGATTTCAGGAGGTAGAGTCGAATCGCCTTTAAAGCACAGGAAAAGCGGCAAAACCTCGACCATGATGCCCTTGGCCAAAAAGGGCGTATGCGTTTTTTCCTGAATATATTCAGGAAAAAACGCATACGCCCTTTTTGGCCAACCAAGCAACCTGGAAAGGCAAATCAGCGCTACAAAGAAGTCTCGCTTCCCATCGGTCAAAAGGGCCATGCTGAATAAAGTGTCAAAACCAGAAATGCAGGACAGGCCATGGAGAAACGGGAGCCTTACTACGCTGATGGGCGGGATGTAAATGGCCAACAGCCACTCTGGAGAAGTGTACGGTGTTTCCTGAAACATCTAAAAAACTCAGCATAGAGAGCATAAGGCACTTCCACTCATGGGCGTAGAAATTGGGAAAACTAAAAATCAGCAAGACACAGGCACCCCAAAGTTTAGGGCTGCTCTGTTGACAAGAACCTCCACTTCGTTACACCTTAAATATCCCAGGAAAGAGAAAAATGGATAAGGAAGTTGTGGTCCTTATGTACAATGGCATATCACTCAGCCATGAAATTAACGTCATAAGGCTAGTAGCAGCATGATGAGAGGATTTAGGTACGACGATTCTAAGTGAAATAAGTCACACAGAAAAAGACACTTATCATAAGATATCACTTAGAGAGGGAATGTAAAAACCGCTACACTTGAACTGAATTACAAAACAGAACAGCGTCACACGTTTAGAAGACACACTATGGCTGCTTAACGGGAAAGGTGAGGTGGGTGATGCATAAAACAAGGGTTTCAAATTAGCTCAGATACCGTTCCATAAACCCAATATGTAATAGACAAGACCTACTCCTTGCTCAGTGAACTGGACTCAACACCCCCTGTTCACCGCCCAAGAATATATCTGACTAGTAAGAATCTTAAAACCAATGTATTGATATCCCTCTGTAAGTGAGTCAAGTGGGTGTAAAGCGGCATAAACACAGCAGTGAAAAGCAGCTAAACCCCATTATAAAAATCAATTACTTTTAAAAACCCGTGAAACAAAGACAGTGAAAGAGAGAGAAATTCTTACAAAATTCGTTCAGGGGCTGTGATGCCACCTGGATTGACCATCTCTAGACCCACAGGTGATTGAGACATAAGGGTGGACACTCTTGGGGCTGAGAGGTTTGGTGAGGTTGGGTGAGCAAACGCAGACCCTTTAAAGTAATACTGCGTGGTATCCATCCCATGGGTCCAAAATCTCCAGGTTCAAGGGCATCTTCCTACATCGAAAACATGCATGAGAAACCCAGAAGATGGTACACCGTGTGATCGGGAAAGGTTTCTAAAACGCACCTCTTTTCTCATCTCCTTGTGCTCGGGTTGGCCATTACAGCCGCTTTACTAGCAATCTCCCTCCTTCGAGAATCAGCACCTTTAACCTCCTGTTCCGTACAGGTTGCAATTTGTCCTGAGGATGAACGGGAAGAGGGGGAACCAGTGAGAGACTAGCTCTAGGTGTTGGGACAGGCACAGGTCACTCTATTTTCCCATCAGGAAGAAGAATTAACCACAGGCTCAGCCTGCCGCCCGGAAGCAGAACAGGGCCTGAAGCAATCCTGCGCTTTTGCGGCCAGCTCCCAAAAAAGCGAGTTGAAAAATCGAGCTCAGGGGCACTGCAATTCACAAACCTGCAGAGTTAGAAATGATAACTCTCGTCCACAAATATATTGAGGGAAGGCAACGAGGAGGATTTGAAAGCAAGGCAGAATTGCAGGAAACAGATTTCAGGAGGTAGAGTCGAATCGCCTTTAAAGCACAGGAAAAGCGGCAAAACCTCGACAACGATGCCCTTGGCCAAAAAGGGCGTATGCGTTTTTTCCTGAATATATTCAGGAAAAAACGCATACGCCCTTTTTGGCCAACCAAGCAACCTGGAAAGGCAAATCAGCGCTACAAAGAAGTCTCGCTTCCCATCGGTCAAAAGGGCCATGCTGAATAAAGTGTCAAAACCAGAAATGCAGGACAGGCCATGGAGAAACGGGAGCCTTACTACGCTGATGGGCGGGATGTAAATTGCCAACAGCCACTCTGGAGAAGTGTACGGTGTTTCCTGAAACATCTAAAAAACTCAGCATAGAGAGCATAAGGCACTTCCACTCATGGGCGTAGAAATTGGGAAAACTAAAAATCAGCAAGACACAGGCACCCCAAAGTTTAGGGCTGCTCTGTTGACAAGAACCTCCACTTCGTTACACCTTAAATATCCCAGGAAAGAGAAAAATGGATAAGGAAGTTGTGGTCCTTATGTACAATGGCATATCACTCAGCCATGAAATTAACGTCATAAGGCTAGTAGCAGCATGATGAGAGGATTTAGGTACGACGATTCTAAGTGAAATAAGTCACACAGAAAAAGACACTTATCATAAGATATCACTTAGAGAGGGAATGTAAAAACCGCTACACTTGAACTGAATTACAAAACAGAACAGCGTCACACGTTTAGAAGACACACTATGGCTGCTTAACGGGAAAGGTGAGGTGGGTGATGCATAAAACAAGGGTTTCAAATTAGCTCAGATACCGTTCCATAAACCCAATATGTAATAGACAAGACCTACTCCTTGCTCAGTGAACTGGACTCAACACCCCCTGTTCACCGCCCAAGAATATATCTGACTAGGAAGAATCTTAAAACCAATGTATTGATATCCCTCTGTAAGTGAGTCAAGTGGGTGTAAAGCGGCATAAACACAGCAGTGAAAAGCAGCTAAACCCCATTATAAAAATCAATTACTTTTAAAAACCCGTGAAACAAAGACAGTGAAAGAGAGAGAAATTCTTACAAAATTCGTTCAGGGGCTGTGATGCCACCTGGATTGACCATCTCTAGACCCACAGCTGATTGAGACATAAGGGTGGACACTCTTGGGGCTGAGAGGTTTGGTGAGGTTGGGTGAGCAAACGCAGACCCTTTAAAGTAATACTGCGTGGTATCCATCCCATGGGTCCAAAATCTCCAGGTTCAAGGGCATCTTCCTACATCGAAAACATGCATGAGAAACCCAGAAGATGGTACACCGTGTGATCGGGAAAGGTTTCTAAAACGCACCTCTTTTCTCATCTCCTTGTGCTCGGGTTGGCCATTACAGCCGCTTTACTAGCAATCTCCCTCCTTCGAGAATCAGCACCTTTAACCTCCTGTTCCGTACAGGTTGCAATTTGTCCTGAGGATGAACGGGAAGAGGGGGAACCAGTGAGAGACTAGCTCTAGGTGTTGGGACAGGCACAGGTCACTCTATTTTCCCATCAGGAAGAAGAATTAACCACAGGCTCAGCCTGCCGCCCGGAAGCAGAACAGGGCCTGAAGCAATCCTGCGCTTTTGCGGCCAGCTCCCAAAAAAGCGAGTTGAAAAATCGAGCTCAGGGGCACTGCAATTCACAAACCTGCAGAGTTAGAAATGATAACTCTCGTCCACAAATATATTGAGGGAAGGCAACGAGGAGGATTTGAAAGCAAGGCAGAATTGCAGGAAACAGATTTCAGGAGGTAGAGTCGAATCGCCTTTAAAGCACAGGAAAAGCGGCAAAACCTCGACCATGATGCCCTTGGCCAAAAAGGGCGTATGCGTTTTTTCCTGAATATATTCAGGAAAAAACGCATACGCCCTTTTTGGCCAACCAAGCAACCTGGAAAGGCAAATCAGCGCTACAAAGAAGTCTCGCTTCCCATCGGTCAAAAGGGCCATGCTGAATAAAGTGTCAAAACCAGAAATGCAGGACAGGCCATGGAGAAACGGGAGCCTTACTACGCTGATGGGCGGGATGTAAATGGCCAACAGCCACTCTGGAGAAGTGTACGGTGTTTCCTGAAACATCTAAAAAACTCAGCATAGAGAGCATAAGGCACTTCCACTCATGGGCGTAGAAATTGGGAAAACTAAAAATCAGCAAGACACAGGCACCCCAAAGTTTAGGGCTGCTCTGTTGACAAGAACCTCCACTTCGTTACACCTTAAATATCCCAGGAAAGAGAAAAATGGATAAGGAAGTTGTGGTCCTTATGTACAATGGCATATCACTCAGCCATGAAATTAACGTCATAAGGCTAGTAGCAGCATGATGAGAGGATTTAGGTACGACGATTCTAAGTGAAATAAGTCACACAGAAAAAGACACTTATCATAAGATATCACTTAGAGAGGGAATGTAAAAACCGCTACACTTGAACTGAATTACAAAACAGAACAGCGTCACACGTTTAGAAGACACACTATGGCTGCTTAACGGGAAAGGTGAGGTGGGTGATGCATAAAACAAGGGTTTCAAATTAGCTCAGATACCGTTCCATAAACCCAATATGTAATAGACAAGACCTACTCCTTGCTCAGTGAACTGGACTCAACACCCCCTGTTCACCGCCCAAGAATATATCTGACTAGGAAGAATCTTAAAACCAATGTATTGATATCCCTCTGTAAGTGAGTCAAGTGGGTGTAAAGCGGCATAAACACAGCAGTGAAAAGCAGCTAAACCCCATTATAAAAATCAATTACTTTTAAAAACCCGTGAAACAAAGACAGTGAAAGAGAGAGAAATTCTTACAAAATTCGTTCAGGGGCTGTGATGCCACCTGGATTGACCATCTCTAGACCCACAGCTGATTGAGACATAAGGGTGGACACTCTTGGGGCTGAGAGGTTTGGTGAGGTTGGGTGAGCAAACGCAGACCCTTTAAAGTAATACTGCGTGGTATCCATCCCATGGGTCCAAAATCTCCAGGTTCAAGGGCATCTTCCTACATCGAAAACATGCATGAGAAACCCAGAAGATGGTACACCGTGTGATCGGGAAAGGTTTCTAAAACGCACCTCTTTTCTCATCTCCTTGTGCTCGGGTTGGCCATTACAGCCGCTTTACTAGCAATCTCCCTCCTTCGAGAATCAGCACCTTTAACCTCCTGTTCCGTACAGGTTGCAATTTGTCCTGAGGATGAACGGGAAGAGGGGGAACCAGTGAGAGACTAGCTCTAGGTGTTGGGACAGGCACAGGTCACTCTATTTTCCCATCAGGAAGAAGAATTAACCACAGGCTCAGCCTGCCGCCCGGAAGCAGAACAGGGCCTGAAGCAATCCTGCGCTTTTGCGGCCAGCTCCCAAAAAAGCGAGTTGAAAAATCGAGCTCAGGGGCACTGCAATTCACAAACCTGCAGAGTTAGAAATGATAACTCTCGTCCACAAATATATTGAGGGAAGGCAACGAGGAGGATTTGAAAGCAAGGCAGAATTGCAGGAAACAGATTTCAGGAGGTAGAGTCGAATCGCCTTTAAAGCACAGGAAAAGCGGCAAAACCTCGACAACGATGCCCTTGGCCAAAAAGGGCGTATGCGTTTTTTCCTGAATATATTCAGGAAAAAACGCATACGCCCTTTTTGGCCAACCAAGCAACCTGGAAAGGCAAATCAGCGCTACAAAGAAGTCTCGCTTCCCATCGGTCAAAAGGGCCATGCTGAATAAAGTGTCAAAACCAGAAATGCAGGACAGGCCATGGAGAAACGGGAGCCTTACTACGCTGATGGGCGGGATGTAAATTGCCAACAGCCACTCTGGAGAAGTGTACGGTGTTTCCTGAAACATCTAAAAAACTCAGCATAGAGAGCATAAGGCACTTCCACTCATGGGCGTAGAAATTGGGAAAACTAAAAATCAGCAAGACACAGGCACCCCAAAGTTTAGGGCTGCTCTGTTGACAAGAACCTCCACTTCGTTACACCTTAAATATCCCAGGAAAGAGAAAAATGGATAAGGAAGTTGTGGTCCTTATGTACAATGGCATATCACTCAGCCATGAAATTAACGTCATAAGGCTAGTAGCAGCATGATGAGAGGATTTAGGTACGACGATTCTAAGTGAAATAAGTCACACAGAAAAAAGACACTTATCATAAGATATCACTTAGAGAGGGAATGTAAAAACCGCTACACTTGAACTGAATTACAAAACAGAACAGCGTCACACGTTTAGAAGACACACTATGGCTGCTTAACGGGAAAGGTGAGGTGGGTGATGCATAAAACAAGGGTTTCAAATTAGCTCAGATACCGTTCCATAAACCCAATATGTAATAGACAAGACCTACTCCTTGCTCAGTGAACTGGACTCAACACCCCCTGTTCACCGCCCAAGAATATATCTGACTAGGAAGAATCTTAAAACCAATGTATTGATATCCCTCTGTAAGTGAGTCAAGTGGGTGTAAAGCGGCATAAACACAGCAGTGAAAAGCAGCTAAACCCCATTATAAAAATCAATTACTTTTAAAAACCCGTGAAACAAAGACAGTGAAAGAGAGAGAAATTCTTACAAAATTCGTTCAGGGGCTGTGATGCCACCTGGATTGACCATCTCTAGACCCACAGGTGATTGAGACATAAGGGTGGACACTCTTGGGGCTGAGAGGTTTGGTGAGGTTGGGTGAGCAAACGCAGACCCTTTAAAGTAATACTGCGTGGTATCCATCCCATGGGTCCAAAATCTCCAGGTTCAAGGGCATCTTCCTACATCGAAAACATGCATGAGAAACCCAGAAGATGGTACACCGTGTGATCGGGAAAGGTTTCTAAAACGCACCTCTTTTCTCATCTCCTTGTGCTCGGGTTGGCCATTACAGCCGCTTTACTAGCAATCTCCCTCCTTCGAGAATCAGCACCTTTAACCTCCTGTTCCGTACAGGTTGCAATTTGTCCTGAGGATGAACGGGAAGAGGGGGAACCAGTGAGAGACTAGCTCTAGGTGTTGGGACAGGCACAGGTCACTCTATTTTCCCATCAGGAAGAAGAATTAACCACAGGCTCAGCCTGCCGCCCGGAAGCAGAACAGGGCCTGAAGCAATCCTGCGCTTTTGCGGCCAGCTCCCAAAAAAGCGAGTTGAAAAATCGAGCTCAGGGGCACTGCAATTCACAAACCTGCAGAGTTAGAAATGATAACTCTCGTCCACAAATATATTGAGGGAAGGCAACGAGGAGGATTTGAAAGCAAGGCAGAATTGCAGGAAACAGATTTCAGGAGGTAGAGTCGAATCGCCTTTAAAGCACAGGAAAAGCGGCAAAACCTCGACCATGATGCCCTTGGCCAAAAAGGGCGTATGCGTTTTTTCCTGAATATATTCAGGAAAAAACGCATACGCCCTTTTTGGCCAACCAAGCAACCTGGAAAGGCAAATCAGCGCTACAAAGAAGTCTCGCTTCCCATCGGTCAAAAGGGCCATGCTGAATAAAGTGTCAAAACCAGAAATGCAGGACAGGCCATGGAGAAACGGGAGCCTTACTACGCTGATGGGCGGGATGTAAATGGCCAACAGCCACTCTGGAGAAGTGTACGGTGTTTCCTGAAACATCTAAAAAACTCAGCATAGAGAGCATAAGGCACTTCCACTCATGGGCGTAGAAATTGGGAAAACTAAAAATCAGCAAGACACAGGCACCCCAAAGTTTAGGGCTGCTCTGTTGACAAGAACCTCCACTTCGTTACACCTTAAATATCCCAGGAAAGAGAAAAATGGATAAGGAAGTTGTGGTCCTTATGTACAATGGCATATCACTCAGCCATGAAATTAACGTCATAAGGCTAGTAGCAGCATGATGAGAGGATTTAGGTACGACGATTCTAAGTGAAATAAGTCACACAGAAAAAGACACTTATCATAAGATATCACTTAGAGAGGGAATGTAAAAACCGCTACACTTGAACTGAATTACAAAACAGAACAGCGTCACACGTTTAGAAGACACACTATGGCTGCTTAACGGGAAAGGTGAGGTGGGTGATGCATAAAACAAGGGTTTCAAATTAGCTCAGATACCGTTCCATAAACCCAATATGTAATAGACAAGACCTACTCCTTGCTCAGTGAACTGGACTCAACACCCCCTGTTCACCGCCCAAGAATATATCTGACTAGGAAGAATCTTAAAACCAATGTATTGATATCCCTCTGTAAGTGAGTCAAGTGGGTGTAAAGCGGCATAAACACAGCAGTGAAAAGCAGCTAAACCCCATTATAAAAATCAATTACTTTTAAAAACCCGTGAAACAAAGACAGTGAAAGAGAGAGAAATTCTTACAAAATTCGTTCAGGGGCTGTGATGCCACCTGGATTGACCATCTCTAGACCCACAGGTGATTGAGACATAAGGGTGGACACTCTTGGGGCTGAGAGGTTTGGTGAGGTTGGGTGAGCAAACGCAGACCCTTTAAAGTAATACTGCGTGGTATCCATCCCATGGGTCCAAAATCTCCAGGTTCAAGGGCATCTTCCTACATCGAAAACATGCATGAGAAACCCAGAAGATGGTACACCGTGTGATCGGGAAAGGTTTCTAAAACGCACCTCTTTTCTCATCTCCTTGTGCTCGGGTTGGCCATTACAGCCGCTTTACTAGCAATCTCCCTCCTTCGAGAATCAGCACCTTTAACCTCCTGTTCCGTACAGGTTGCAATTTGTCCTGAGGATGAACGGGAAGAGGGGGAACCAGTGAGAGACTAGCTCTAGGTGTTGGGACAGGCACAGGTCACTCTATTTTCCCATCAGGAAGAAGAATTAACCACAGGCTCAGCCTGCCGCCCGGAAGCAGAACAGGGCCTGAAGCAATCCTGCGCTTTTGCGGCCAGCTCCCAAAAAAGCGAGTTGAAAAATCGAGCTCAGGGGCACTGCAATTCACAAACCTGCAGAGTTAGAAATGATAACTCTCGTCCACAAATATATTGAGGGAAGGCAACGAGGAGGATTTGAAAGCAAGGCAGAATTGCAGGAAACAGATTTCAGGAGGTAGAGTCGAATCGCCTTTAAAGCACAGGAAAAGCGGCAAAACCTCGACAACGATGCCCTTGGCCAAAAAGGGCGTATGCGTTTTTTCCTGAATATATTCAGGAAAAAACGCATACGCCCTTTTTGGCCAACCAAGCAACCTGGAAAGGCAAATCAGCGCTACAAAGAAGTCTCGCTTCCCATCGGTCAAAAGGGCCATGCTGAATAAAGTGTCAAAACCAGAAATGCAGGACAGGCCATGGAGAAACGGGAGCCTTACTACGCTGATGGGCGGGATGTAAATTGCCAACAGCCACTCTGGAGAAGTGTACGGTGTTTCCTGAAACATCTAAAAAACTCAGCATAGAGAGCATAAGGCACTTCCACTCATGGGCGTAGAAATTGGGAAAACTAAAAATCAGCAAGACACAGGCACCCCAAAGTTTAGGGCTGCTCTGTTGACAAGAACCTCCACTTCGTTACACCTTAAATATCCCAGGAAAGAGAAAAATGGATAAGGAAGTTGTGGTCCTTATGTACAATGGCATATCACTCAGCCATGAAATTAACGTCATAAGGCTAGTAGCAGCATGATGAGAGGATTTAGGTACGACGATTCTAAGTGAAATAAGTCACACAGAAAAAGACACTTATCATAAGATATCACTTAGAGAGGGAATGTAAAAACCGCTACACTTGAACTGAATTACAAAACAGAACAGCGTCACACGTTTAGAAGACACACTATGGCTGCTTAACGGGAAAGGTGAGGTGGGTGATGCATAAAACAAGGGTTTCAAATTAGCTCAGATACCGTTCCATAAACCCAATATGTAATAGACAAGACCTACTCCTTGCTCAGTGAACTGGACTCAACACCCCCTGTTCACCGCCCAAGAATATATCTGACTAGGAAGAATCTTAAAACCAATGTATTGATATCCCTCTGTAAGTGAGTCAAGTGGGTGTAAAGCGGCATAAACACAGCAGTGAAAAGCAGCTAAACCCCATTATAAAAATCAATTACTTTTAAAAACCCGTGAAACAAAGACAGTGAAAGAGAGAGAAATTCTTACAAAATTCGTTCAGGGGCTGTGATGCCACCTGGATTGACCATCTCTAGACCCACAGCTGATTGAGACATAAGGGTGGACACTCTTGGGGCTGAGAGGTTTGGTGAGGTTGGGTGAGCAAACGCAGACCCTTTAAAGTAATACTGCGTGGTATCCATCCCATGGGTCCAAAATCTCCAGGTTCAAGGGCATCTTCCTACATCGAAAACATGCATGAGAAACCCAGAAGATGGTACACCGTGTGATCGGGAAAGGTTTCTAAAACGCACCTCTTTTCTCATCTCCTTGTGCTCGGGTTGGCCATTACAGCCGCTTTACTAGCAATCTCCCTCCTTCGAGAATCAGCACCTTTAACCTCCTGTTCCGTACAGGTTGCAATTTGTCCTGAGGATGAACGGGAAGAGGGGGAACCAGTGAGAGACTAGCTCTAGGTGTTGGGACAGGCACAGGTCACTCTATTTTCCCATCAGGAAGAAGAATTAACCACAGGCTCAGCCTGCCGCCCGGAAGCAGAACAGGGCCTGAAGCAATCCTGCGCTTTTGCGGCCAGCTCCCAAAAAAGCGAGTTGAAAAATCGAGCTCAGGGGCACTGCAATTCACAAACCTGCAGAGTTAGAAATGATAACTCTCGTCCACAAATATATTGAGGGAAGGCAACGAGGAGGATTTGAAAGCAAGGCAGAATTGCAGGAAACAGATTTCAGGAGGTAGAGTCGAATCGCCTTTAAAGCACAGGAAAAGCGGCAAAACCTCGACCATGATGCCCTTGGCCAAAAAGGGCGTATGCGTTTTTTCCTGAATATATTCAGGAAAAAACGCATACGCCCTTTTTGGCCAACCAAGCAACCTGGAAAGGCAAATCAGCGCTACAAAGAAGTCTCGCTTCCCATCGGTCAAAAGGGCCATGCTGAATAAAGTGTCAAAACCAGAAATGCAGGACAGGCCATGGAGAAACGGGAGCCTTACTACGCTGATGGGCGGGATGTAAATGGCCAACAGCCACTCTGGAGAAGTGTACGGTGTTTCCTGAAACATCTAAAAAACTCAGCATAGAGAGCATAAGGCACTTCCACTCATGGGCGTAGAAATTGGGAAAACTAAAAATCAGCAAGACACAGGCACCCCAAAGTTTAGGGCTGCTCTGTTGACAAGAACCTCCACTTCGTTACACCTTAAATATCCCAGGAAAGAGAAAAATGGATAAGGAAGTTGTGGTCCTTATGTACAATGGCATATCACTCAGCCATGAAATTAACGTCATAAGGCTAGTAGCAGCATGATGAGAGGATTTAGGTACGACGATTCTAAGTGAAATAAGTCACACAGAAAAAAGACACTTATCATAAGATATCACTTAGAGAGGGAATGTAAAAACCGCTACACTTGAACTGAATTACAAAACAGAACAGCGTCACACGTTTAGAAGACACACTATGGCTGCTTAACGGGAAAGGTGAGGTGGGTGATGCATAAAACAAGGGTTTCAAATTAGCTCAGATACCGTTCCATAAACCCAATATGTAATAGACAAGACCTACTCCTTGCTCAGTGAACTGGACTCAACACCCCCTGTTCACCGCCCAAGAATATATCTGACTAGGAAGAATCTTAAAACCAATGTATTGATATCCCTCTGTAAGTGAGTCAAGTGGGTGTAAAGCGGCATAAACACAGCAGTGAAAAGCAGCTAAACCCCATTATAAAAATCAATTACTTTTAAAAACCCGTGAAACAAAGACAGTGAAAGAGAGAGAAATTCTTACAAAATTCGTTCAGGGGCTGTGATGCCACCTGGATTGACCATCTCTAGACCCACAGGTGATTGAGACATAAGGGTGGACACTCTTGGGGCTGAGAGGTTTGGTGAGGTTGGGTGAGCAAACGCACACCCTTTAAAGTAATACTGCGTGGTATCCATCCCATGGGTCCAAAATCTCCAGGTTCAAGGGCATCTTCCTACATCGAAAACATGCATGAGAAACCCAGAAGATGGTACACCGTGTGATCGGGAAAGGTTTCTAAAACGCACCTCTTTTCTCATCTCCTTGTGCTCGGGTTGGCCATTACAGCCGCTTTACTAGCAATCTCCCTCCTTCGAGAATCAGCACCTTTAACCTCCTGTTCCGTACAGGTTGCAATTTGTCCTGAGGATGAACGGGAAGAGGGGGAACCAGTGAGAGACTAGCTCTAGGTGTTGGGACAGGCACAGGTCACTCTATTTTCCCATCAGGAAGAAGAATTAACCACAGGCTCAGCCTGCCGCCCGGAAGCAGAACAGGGCCTGAAGCAATCCTGCGCTTTTGCGGCCAGCTCCCAAAAAAGCGAGTTGAAAAATCGAGCTCAGGGGCACTGCAATTCACAAACCTGCAGAGTTAGAAATGATAACTCTCGTCCACAAATATATTGAGGGAAGGCAACGAGGAGGATTTGAAAGCAAGGCAGAATTGCAGGAAACAGATTTCAGGAGGTAGAGTCGAATCGCCTTTAAAGCACAGGAAAAGCGGCAAAACCTCGACCATGATGCCCTTGGCCAAAAAGGGCGTATGCGTTTTTTCCTGAATATATTCAGGAAAAAACGCATACGCCCTTTTTGGCCAACCAAGCAACCTGGAAAGGCAAATCAGCGCTACAAAGAAGTCTCGCTTCCCATCGGTCAAAAGGGCCATGCTGAATAAAGTGTCAAAACCAGAAATGCAGGACAGGCCATGGAGAAACGGGAGCCTTACTACGCTGATGGGCGGGATGTAAATTGCCAACAGCCACTCTGGAGAAGTGTACGGTGTTTCCTGAAACATCTAAAAAACTCAGCATAGAGAGCATAAGGCACTTCCACTCATGGGCGTAGAAATTGGGAAAACTAAAAATCAGCAAGACACAGGCACCCCAAAGTTTAGGGCTGCTCTGTTGACAAGAACCTCCACTTCGTTACACCTTAAATATCCCAGGAAAGAGAAAAATGGATAAGGAAGTTGTGGTCCTTATGTACAATGGCATATCACTCAGCCATGAAATTAACGTCATAAGGCTAGTAGCAGCATGATGAGAGGATTTAGGTACGACGATTCTAAGTGAAATAAGTCACACAGAAAAAGACACTTATCATAAGATATCACTTAGAGAGGGAATGTAAAAACCGCTACACTTGAACTGAATTACAAAACAGAACAGCGTCACACGTTTAGAAGACACACTATGGCTGCTTAACGGGAAAGGTGAGGTGGGTGATGCATAAAACAAGGGTTTCAAATTAGCTCAGATACCGTTCCATAAACCCAATATGTAATAGACAAGACCTACTCCTTGCTCAGTGAACTGGACTCAACACCCCCTGTTCACCGCCCAAGAATATATCTGACTAGGAAGAATCTTAAAACCAATGTATTGATATCCCTCTGTAAGTGAGTCAAGTGGGTGTAAAGCGGCATAAACACAGCAGTGAAAAGCAGCTAAACCCCATTATAAAAATCAATTACTTTTAAAAACCCGTGAAACAAAGACAGTGAAAGAGAGAGAAATTCTTACAAAATTCGTTCAGGGGCTGTGATGCCACCTGGATTGACCATCTCTAGACCCACAGGTGATTGAGACATAAGGGTGGACACTCTTGGGGCTGAGAGGTTTGGTGAGGTTGGGTGAGCAAACGCAGACCCTTTAAAGTAATACTGCGTGGTATCCATCCCATGGGTCCAAAATCTCCAGGTTCAAGGGCATCTTCCTACATCGAAAACATGCATGAGAAACCCAGAAGATGGTACACCGTGTGATCGGGAAAGGTTTCTAAAACGCACCTCTTTTCTCATCTCCTTGTGCTCGGGTTGGCCATTACAGCCGCTTTACTAGCAATCTCCCTCCTTCGAGAATCAGCACCTTTAACCTCCTGTTCCGTACAGGTTGCAATTTGTCCTGAGGATGAACGGGAAGAGGGGGAACCAGTGAGAGACTAGCTCTAGGTGTTGGGACAGGCACAGGTCACTCTATTTTCCCATCAGGAAGAAGAATTAACCACAGGCTCAGCCTGCCGCCCGGAAGCAGAACAGGGCCTGAAGCAATCCTGCGCTTTTGCGGCCAGCTCCCAAAAAAGCGAGTTGAAAAATCGAGCTCAGGGGCACTGCAATTCACAAACCTGCAGAGTTAGAAATGATAACTCTCGTCCACAAATATATTGAGGGAAGGCAACGAGGAGGATTTGAAAGCAAGGCAGAATTGCAGGAAACAGATTTCAGGAGGTAGAGTCGAATCGCCTTTAAAGCACAGGAAAAGCGGCAAAACCTCGACAACGATGCCCTTGGCCAAAAAGGGCGTATGCGTTTTTTCCTGAATATATTCAGGAAAAAACGCATACGCCCTTTTTGGCCAACCAAGCAACCTGGAAAGGCAAATCAGCGCTACAAAGAAGTCTCGCTTCCCATCGGTCAAAAGGGCCATGCTGAATAAAGTGTCAAAACCAGAAATGCAGGACAGGCCATGGAGAAACGGGAGCCTTACTACGCTGATGGGCGGGATGTAAATTGCCAACAGCCACTCTGGAGAAGTGTACGGTGTTTCCTGAAACATCTAAAAAACTCAGCATAGAGAGCATAAGGCACTTCCACTCATGGGCGTAGAAATTGGGAAAACTAAAAATCAGCAAGACACAGGCACACCAAAGTTTAGGGCTGCTCTGTTGACAAGAACCTCCACTTCGTTACACCTTAAATATCCCAGGAAAGAGAAAAATGGATAAGGAAGTTGTGGTCCTTATGTACAATGGCATATCACTCAGCCATGAAATTAACGTCATAAGGCTAGTAGCAGCATGATGAGAGGATTTAGGTACGACGATTCTAAGTGAAATAAGTCACACAGAAAAAGACACTTATCATAAGATATCACTTAGAGAGGGAATGTAAAAACCGCTACACTTGAACTGAATTACAAAACAGAACAGCGTCACACGTTTAGAAGACACACTATGGCTGCTTAACGGGAAAGGTGAGGTGGGTGATGCATAAAACAAGGGTTTCAAATTAGCTCAGATACCGTTCCATAAACCCAATATGTAATAGACAAGACCTACTCCTTGCTCAGTGAACTGGACTCAACACCCCCTGTTCACCGCCCAAGAATATATCTGACTAGGAAGAATCTTAAAACCAATGTATTGATATCCCTCTGTAAGTGAGTCAAGTGGGTGTAAAGCGGCATAAACACAGCAGTGAAAAGCAGCTAAACCCCATTATAAAAATCAATTACTTTTAAAAACCCGTGAAACAAAGACAGTGAAAGAGAGAGAAATTCTTACAAAATTCGTTCAGGGGCTGTGATGCCACCTGGATTGACCATCTCTAGACCCACAGCTGATTGAGACATAAGGGTGGACACTCTTGGGGCTGAGAGGTTTGGTGAGGTTGGGTGAGCAAACGCAGACCCTTTAAAGTAATACTGCGTGGTATCCATCCCATGGGTCCAAAATCTCCAGGTTCAAGGGCATCTTCCTACATCGAAAACATGCATGAGAAACCCAGAAGATGGTACACCGTGTGATCGGGAAAGGTTTCTAAAACGCACCTCTTTTCTCATCTCCTTGTGCTCGGGTTGGCCATTACAGCCGCTTTACTAGCAATCTCCCTCCTTCGAGAATCAGCACCTTTAACCTCCTGTTCCGTACAGGTTGCAATTTGTCCTGAGGATGAACGGGAAGAGGGGGAACCAGTGAGAGACTAGCTCTAGGTGTTGGGACAGGCACAGGTCACTCTATTTTCCCATCAGGAAGAAGAATTAACCACAGGCTCAGCCTGCCGCCCGGAAGCAGAACAGGGCCTGAAGCAATCCTGCGCTTTTGCGGCCAGCTCCCAAAAAAGCGAGTTGAAAAATCGAGCTCAGGGGCACTGCAATTCACAAACCTGCAGAGTTAGAAATGATAACTCTCGTCCACAAATATATTGAGGGAAGGCAACGAGGAGGATTTGAAAGCAAGGCAGAATTGCAGGAAACAGATTTCAGGAGGTAGAGTCGAATCGCCTTTAAAGCACAGGAAAAGCGGCAAAACCTCGACCATGATGCCCTTGGCCAAAAAGGGCGTATGCGTTTTTTCCTGAATATATTCAGGAAAAAACGCATACGCCCTTTTTGGCCAACCAAGCAACCTGGAAAGGCAAATCAGCGCTACAAAGAAGTCTCGCTTCCCATCGGTCAAAAGGGCCATGCTGAATAAAGTGTCAAAACCAGAAATGCAGGACAGGCCATGGAGAAACGGGAGCCTTACTACGCTGATGGGCGGGATGTAAATTGCCAACAGCCACTCTGGAGAAGTGTACGGTGTTTCCTGAAACATCTAAAAAACTCAGCATAGAGAGCATAAGGCACTTCCACTCATGGGCGTAGAAATTGGGAAAACTAAAAATCAGCAAGACACAGGCACCCCAAAGTTTAGGGCTGCTCTGTTGACAAGAACCTCCACTTCGTTACACCTTAAATATCCCAGGAAAGAGAAAAATGGATAAGGAAGTTGTGGTCCTTATGTACAATGGCATATCACTCAGCCATGAAATTAACGTCATAAGGCTAGTAGCAGCATGATGAGAGGATTTAGGTACGACGATTCTAAGTGAAATAAGTCACACAGAAAAAGACACTTATCATAAGATATCACTTAGAGAGGGAATGTAAAAACCGCTACACTTGAACTGAATTACAAAACAGAACAGCGTCACACGTTTAGAAGACACACTATGGCTGCTTAACGGGAAAGGTGAGGTGGGTGATGCATAAAACAAGGGTTTCAAATTAGCTCAGATACCGTTCCATAAACCCAATATGTAATAGACAAGACCTACTCCTTGCTCAGTGAACTGGACTCAACACCCCCTGTTCACCGCCCAAGAATATATCTGACTAGGAAGAATCTTAAAACCAATGTATTGATATCCCTCTGTAAGTGAGTCAAGTGGGTGTAAAGCGGCATAAACACAGCAGTGAAAAGCAGCTAAACCCCATTATAAAAATCAATTACTTTTAAAAACCCGTGAAACAAAGACAGTGAAAGAGAGAGAAATTCTTACAAAATTCGTTCAGGGGCTGTGATGCCACCTGGATTGACCATCTCTAGACCCACAGCTGATTGAGACATAAGGGTGGACACTCTTGGGGCTGAGGGGTTTGGTGAGGTTGGGTGAGCAAACGCAGACCCTTTAAAGTAATACTGCGTGGTATCCATCCCATGGGTCCAAAATCTCCAGGTTCAAGGGCATCTTCCTACATCGAAAACATGCATGAGAAACCCAGAAGATGGTACACCGTGTGATCGGGAAAGGTTTCTAAAACGCACCTCTTTTCTCATCTCCTTGTGCTCGGGTTGGCCATTACAGCCGCTTTACTAGCAATCTCCCTCCTTCGAGAATCAGCACCTTTAACCTCCTGTTCCGTACAGGTTGCAATTTGTCCTGAGGATGAACGGGAAGAGGGGGAACCAGTGAGAGACTAGCTCTAGGTGTTGGGACAGGCACAGGTCACTCTATTTTCCCATCAGGAAGAAGAATTAACCACAGGCTCAGCCTGCCGCCCGGAAGCAGAACAGGGCCTGAAGCAATCCTGCGCTTTTGCGGCCAGCTCCCAAAAAAGCGAGTTGAAAAATCGAGCTCAGGGGCACTGCAATTCACAAACCTGCAGAGTTAGAAATGATAACTCTCGTCCACAAATATATTGAGGGAAGGCAACGAGGAGGATTTGAAAGCAAGGCAGAATTGCAGGAAACAGATTTCAGTAGGTAGAGTCGAATCGCCTTTAAAGCACAGGAAAAGCGGCAAAACCTCGACAACGATGCCCTTGGCCAAAAAGGGCGTATGCGTTTTTTCCTGAATATATTCAGGAAAAAACGCATACGCCCTTTTTGGCCAAGCAAGCAACCTGGAAAGGCAAATCAGCGCTACAAAGAAGTCTCGCTTCCCATCGGTCAAAAGGGCCATGCTGAATAAAGTGTCAAAACCAGAAATGCAGGACAGGCCATGGAGAAACGGGAGCCTTGCTACGATGATGGGCGGGATGTAAATTGGCAACAGCCACTCTGGAGAAGTGTACGGTGTGTCCTGAAACATCTAAAAAACTCAGCTTAGAGAGCATAGGGCACTTCCACTCATGGGCGTAGAAATTGGGAAAACTAAAAATCAGCAAGACACAGGCACCCCAAAGTTTAGGGCTGCTCTGTTGACAAGAACCTCCACTTCGTTACACCTTAAATATCCCAGGAAAGAGAAAAATGGATAAGGAAGTTGTGGTCCTTATGTACAATGGCATATCACTCAGCCATGAAATTAACGTCATAAGGCTAGTAGCAGCATGATGAGAGGATTTAGGTACGACGATTCTAAGTGAAATAAGTCACACAGAAAAAGACACTTATCATAAGATATCACTTAGAGAGGGAATGTAAAAACCGCTACACTTGAACTGAATTACAAAACAGAACAGCGTCACACGTTTAGAAGACACACTATGGCTGCTTAACGGGAAAGGTGAGGTGGGTGATGCATAAAACAAGGGTTTCAAATTAGCTCAGATACCGTTCCATAAACCCAATATGTAATAGACAAGACCTACTCCTTGCTCAGTGAACTGGACTCAACACCCCCTGTTCACCGCCCAAGAATATATCTGACTAGGAAGAATCTTAAAACCAATGTATTGATATCCCTCTGTAAGTGAGTCAAGTGGGTGTAAAGCGGCATAAACACAGCAGTGAAAAGCAGCTAAACCCCATTATAAAAATCAATTACTTTTAAAAACCCGTGAAACAAAGACAGTGAAAGAGAGAGAAATTCTTACAAAATTCGTTCAGGGGCTGTGATGCCACCTGGATTGACCATCTCTAGACCCACAGCTGATTGAGACATAAGGGTGGACACTCTTGGGGCTGAGGGGTTTGGTGAGGTTGGGTGAGCAAACGCAGACCCTTTAAAGTAATACTGCGTGGTATCCATCCCATGGGTCCAAAATCTCCAGGTTCAAGGGCATCTTCCTACATCGAAAACATGCATGAGAAACCCAGAAGATGGTACACCGTGTGATCGGGAAAGGTTTCTAAAACGCACCTCTTTTCTCATCTCCTTGTGCTCGGGTTGGCCATTACAGCCGCTTTACTAGCAATCTCCCTCCTTCGAGAATCAGCACCTTTAACCTCCTGTTCCGTACAGGTTGCAATTTGTCCTGAGGATGAACGGGAAGAGGGGGAACCAGTGAGAGACTAGCTCTAGGTGTTGGGACAGGCACAGGTCACTCTATTTTCCCATCAGGAAGAAGAATTAACCACAGGCTCAGCCTGCCGCCCGGAAGCAGAACAGGGCCTGAAGCAATCCTGCGCTTTTGCGGCCAGCTCCCAAAAAAGCGAGTTGAAAAATCGAGCTCAGGGGCACTGCAATTCACAAACCTGCAGAGTTAGAAATGATAACTCTCGTCCACAAATATATTGAGGGAAGGCAACGAGGAGGATTTGAAAGCAAGGCAGAATTGCAGGAAACAGATTTCAGGAGGTAGAGTCGAATCGCCTTTAAAGCACAGGAAAAGCGGCAAAACCTCGACAACGATGCCCTTGGCCAAAAAGGGCGTATGCGTTTTTTCCTGAATATATTCAGGAAAAAACGCATACGCCCTTTTTGGCCAAGCAAGCAACCTGGAAAGGCAAATCAGCGCTACAAAGAAGTCTCGCTTCCCATCGGTCAAAAGGGCCATGCTGAATAAAGTGTCAAAACCAGAAATGCAGGACAGGCCATGGAGAAACGGGAGCCTTGCTACGATGATGGGCGGGATGTAAATTGGCAACAGCCACTCTGGAGAAGTGTACGGTGTGTCCTGAAACATCTAAAAAACTCAGCTTAGAGAGCATAGGGCACTTCCACTCATGGGCGTAGAAATTGGGAAAACTAAAAATCAGCAAGACACAGGCACCCCAAAGGTTAGGGCTGCTCTGTTGACAAGAACCTCCACTTCGTTACACCTTAAATATCCCAGGAAAGAGAAAAATGGATAAGGAAGTTGTGGTCCTTATGTACAATGGCATATCACTCAGCCATGAAATTAACGTCATAAGGCTAGTAGCAGCATGATGAGAGGATTTAGGTACGACGATTCTAAGTGAAATAAGTCACACAGAAAAAGACACTTATCATAAGATATCACTTAGAGAGGGAATGTAAAAACCGCTACACTTGAACTGAATTACAAAACAGAACAGCGTCACACGTTTAGAAGACACACTATGGCTGCTTAACGGGAAAGGTGAGGTGGGTGATGCATAAAACAAGGGTTTCAAATTAGCTCAGATACCGTTCCATAAACCCAATATGTAATAGACAAGACCTACTCCTTGCTCAGTGAACTGGACTCAACACCCCCTGTTCACCGCCCAAGAATATATCTGACTAGGAAGAATCTTAAAACCAATGTATTGATATCCCTCTGTAAGTGAGTCAAGTGGGTGTAAAGCGGCATAAACACAGCAGTGAAAAGCAGCTAAACCCCATTATAAAAATCAATTACTTTTAAAAACCCGTGAAACAAAGACAGTGAAAGAGAGAGAAATTCTTACAAAATTCGTTCAGGGGCTGTGATGCCACCTGGATTGACCATCTCTAGACCCACAGCTGATTGAGACATAAGGGTGGACACTCTTGGGGCTGAGAGGTTTGGTGAGGTTGGGTGAGCAAACGCAGACCCTTTAAAGTAATACTGCGTGGTATCCATCCCATGGGTCCAAAATCTCCAGGTTCAAGGGCATCTTCCTACATCGAAAACATGCATGAGAAACCCAGAAGATGGTACACCGTGTGATCGGGAAAGGTTTCTAAAACGCACCTCTTTTCTCATCTCCTTGTGCTCGGGTTGGCCATTACAGCCGCTTTACTAGCAATCTCCCTCCTTCGAGAATCAGCACCTTTAACCTCCTGTTCCGTACAGGTTGCAATTTGTCCTGAGGATGAACGGGAAGAGGGGGAACCAGTGAGAGACTAGCTCTAGGTGTTGGGACAGGCACAGGTCACTCTATTTTCCCATCAGGAAGAAGAATTAACCACAGGCTCAGCCTGCCGCCCGGAAGCAGAACAGGGCCTGAAGCAATCCTGCGCTTTTGCGGCCAGCTCCCAAAAAAGCGAGTTGAAAAATCGAGCTCAGGGGCACTGCAATTCACAAACCTGCAGAGTTAGAAATGATAACTCTCGTCCACAAATATATTGAGGGAAGGCAACGAGGAGGATTTGAAAGCAAGGCAGAATTGCAGGAAACAGATTTCAGGAGGTAGAGTCGAATCGCCTTTAAAGCACAGGAAAAGCGGCAAAACCTCGACAACGATGCCCTTGGCCAAAAAGGGCGTATGCGTTTTTTCCTGAATATATTCAGGAAAAAACGCATACGCCCTTTTTGGCCAACCAAGCAACCTGGAAAGGCAAATCAGCGCTACAAAGAAGTCTCGCTTCCCATCGGTCAAAAGGGCCATGCTGAATAAAGTGTCAAAACCAGAAATGCAGGACAGGCCATGGAGAAACGGGAGCCTTACTACGCTGATGGGCGGGATGTAAATTGCCAACAGCCACTCTGGAGAAGTGTACGGTGTTTCCTGAAACATCTAAAAAACTCAGCATAGAGAGCATAAGGCACTTCCACTCATGGGCGTAGAAATTGGGAAAACTAAAAATCAGCAAGACACAGGCACCCCAAAGTTTAGGGCTGCTCTGTTGACAAGAACCTCCACTTCGTTACACCTTAAATATCCCAGGAAAGAGAAAAATGGATAAGGAAGTTGTGGTCCTTATGTACAATGGCATATCACTCAGCCATGAAATTAACGTCATAAGGCTAGTAGCAGCATGATGAGAGGATTTAGGTACGACGATTCTAAGTGAAATAAGTCACACAGAAAAAGACACTTATCATAAGATATCACTTAGAGAGGGAATGTAAAAACCGCTACACTTGAACTGAATTACAAAACAGAACAGCGTCACACGTTTAGAAGACACACTATGGCTGCTTAACGGGAAAGGTGAGGTGGGTGATGCATAAAACAAGGGTTTCAAATTAGCTCAGATACCGTTCCATAAACCCAATATGTAATAGACAAGACCTACTCCTTGCTCAGTGAACTGGACTCAACACCCCCTGTTCACCGCCCAAGAATATATCTGACTAGGAAGAATCTTAAAACCAATGTATTGATATCCCTCTGTAAGTGAGTCAAGTGGGTGTAAAGCGGCATAAACACAGCAGTGAAAAGCAGCTAAACCCCATTATAAAAATCAATTACTTTTAAAAACCCGTGAAACAAAGACAGTGAAAGAGAGAGAAATTCTTACAAAATTCGTTCAGGGGCTGTGATGCCACCTGGATTGACCATCTCTAGACCCACAGCTGATTGAGACATAAGGGTGGACACTCTTGGGGCTGAGAGGTGTGGTGAGGTTGGGTGAGCAAACGCAGACCCTTTAAAGTAATACTGCGTGGTATCCATCCCATGGGTCCAAAATCTCCAGGTTCAAGGGCATCTTCCTACATCGAAAACATGCATGAGAAACCCAGAAGATGGTACACCGTGTGATCGGGAAAGGTTTCTAAAACGCACCTCTTTTCTCATCTCCTTGTGCTCGGGTTGGCCATTACAGCCGCTTTACTAGCAATCTCCCTCCTTGGAGAATGAGCACCTTTAACCTCCTGTTCCGTACAGGTTGCAATTTGTCCTGAGGATGAACGGGAAGAGGGGGAACCAGTGAGAGACTAGCTCTAGGTGTTGGGACAGGCACAGGTCACTCTATTTTCCCATCAGGAAGAAGAATTAACCACAGGCTCAGCCTGCCGCCCGGAAGCAGAACAGGGCCTGAAGCAATCCTGCGCTTTTGCGGCCAGCTCCCAAAAAAGCGAGTTGAAAAATCGAGCTCAGGGGCACTGCAATTCACAAACCTGCAGAGTTAGAAATGATAACTCTCGTCCACAAATATATTGAGGGAAGGCAACGAGGAGGATTTGAAAGCAAGGCAGAATTGCAGGAAACAGATTTCAGGAGGTAGAGTCGAATCGCCTTTAAAGCACAGGAAAAGCGGCAAAACCTCGACCATGATGCCCTTGGCCAAAAAGGGCGTATGCGTTTTTTCCTGAATATATTCAGGAAAAAACGCATACGCCCTTTTTGGCCAACCAAGCAACCTGGAAAGGCAAATCAGCGCTACAAAGAAGTCTCGCTTCCCATCGGTCAAAAGGGCCATGCTGAATAAAGTGTCAAAACCAGAAATGCAGGACAGGCCATGGAGAAACGGGAGCCTTACTACGCTGATGGGCGGGATGTAAATGGCCAACAGCCACTCTGGAGAAGTGTACGGTGTTTCCTGAAACATCTAAAAAACTCAGCATAGAGAGCATAAGGCACTTCCACTCATGGGCGTAGAAATTGGGAAAACTAAAAATCAGCAAGACACAGGCACCCCAAAGTTTAGGGCTGCTCTGTTGACAAGAACCTCCACTTCGTTACACCTTAAATATCCCAGGAAAGAGAAAAATGGATAAGGAAGTTGTGGTCCTTATGTACAATGGCATATCACTCAGCCATGAAATTAACGTCATAAGGCTAGTAGCAGCATGATGAGAGGATTTAGGTACGACGATTCTAAGTGAAATAAGTCACACAGAAAAAGACACTTATCATAAGATATCACTTAGAGAGGGAATGTAAAAACCGCTACACTTGAACTGAATTACAAAACAGAACAGCGTCACACGTTTAGAAGACACACTATGGCTGCTTAACGGGAAAGGTGAGGTGGGTGATGCATAAAACAAGGGTTTCAAATTAGCTCAGATACCGTTCCATAAACCCAATATGTAATAGACAAGACCTACTCCTTGCTCAGTGAACTGGACTCAACACCCCCTGTTCACCGCCCAAGAATATATCTGACTAGTAAGAATCTTAAAACCAATGTATTGATATCCCTCTGTAAGTGAGTCAAGTGGGTGTAAAGCGGCATAAACACAGCAGTGAAAAGCAGCTAAACCCCATTATAAAAATCAATTACTTTTAAAAACCCGTGAAACAAAGACAGTGAAAGAGAGAGAAATTCTTACAAAATTCGTTCAGGGGCTGTGATGCCACCTGGATTGACCATCTCTAGACCCACAGGTGATTGAGACATAAGGGTGGACACTCTTGGGGCTGAGAGGTTTGGTGAGGTTGGGTGAGCAAACGCAGACCCTTTAAAGTAATACTGCGTGGTATCCATCCCATGGGTCCAAAATCTCCAGGTTCAAGGGCATCTTCCTACATCGAAAACATGCATGAGAAACCCAGAAGATGGTACACCGTGTGATCGGGAAAGGTTTCTAAAACGCACCTCTTTTCTCATCTCCTTGTGCTCGGGTTGGCCATTACAGCCGCTTTACTAGCAATCTCCCTCCTTCGAGAATCAGCACCTTTAACCTCCTGTTCCGTACAGGTTGCAATTTGTCCTGAGGATGAACGGGAAGAGGGGGAACCAGTGAGAGACTAGCTCTAGGTGTTGGGACAGGCACAGGTCACTCTATTTTCCCATCAGGAAGAAGAATTAACCACAGGCTCAGCCTGCCGCCCGGAAGCAGAACAGGGCCTGAAGCAATCCTGCGCTTTTGCGGCCAGCTCCCAAAAAAGCGAGTTGAAAAATCGAGCTCAGGGGCACTGCAATTCACAAACCTGCAGAGTTAGAAATGATAACTCTCGTCCACAAATATATTGAGGGAAGGCAACGAGGAGGATTTGAAAGCAAGGCAGAATTGCAGGAAACAGATTTCAGGAGGTAGAGTCGAATCGCCTTTAAAGCACAGGAAAAGCGGCAAAACCTCGACAACGATGCCCTTGGCCAAAAAGGGCGTATGCGTTTTTTCCTGAATATATTCAGGAAAAAACGCATACGCCCTTTTTGGCCAACCAAGCAACCTGGAAAGGCAAATCAGCGCTACAAAGAAGTCTCGCTTCCCATCGGTCAAAAGGGCCATGCTGAATAAAGTGTCAAAACCAGAAATGCAGGACAGGCCATGGAGAAACGGGAGCCTTACTACGCTGATGGGCGGGATGTAAATTGCCAACAGCCACTCTGGAGAAGTGTACGGTGTTTCCTGAAACATCTAAAAAACTCAGCATAGAGAGCATAAGGCACTTCCACTCATGGGCGTAGAAATTGGGAAAACTAAAAATCAGCAAGACACAGGCACCCCAAAGTTTAGGGCTGCTCTGTTGACAAGAACCTCCACTTCGTTACACCTTAAATATCCCAGGAAAGAGAAAAATGGATAAGGAAGTTGTGGTCCTTATGTACAATGGCATATCACTCAGCCATGAAATTAACGTCATAAGGCTAGTAGCAGCATGATGAGAGGATTTAGGTACGACGATTCTAAGTGAAATAAGTCACACAGAAAAAGACACTTATCATAAGATATCACTTAGAGAGGGAATGTAAAAACCGCTACACTTGAACTGAATTACAAAACAGAACAGCGTCACACGTTTAGAAGACACACTATGGCTGCTTAACGGGAAAGGTGAGGTGGGTGATGCATAAAACAAGGGTTTCAAATTAGCTCAGATACCGTTCCATAAACCCAATATGTAATAGACAAGACCTACTCCTTGCTCAGTGAACTGGACTCAACACCCCCTGTTCACCGCCCAAGAATATATCTGACTAGGAAGAATCTTAAAACCAATGTATTGATATCCCTCTGTAAGTGAGTCAAGTGGGTGTAAAGCGGCATAAACACAGCAGTGAAAAGCAGCTAAACCCCATTATAAAAATCAATTACTTTTAAAAACCCGTGAAACAAAGACAGTGAAAGAGAGAGAAATTCTTACAAAATTCGTTCAGGGGCTGTGATGCCACCTGGATTGACCATCTCTAGACCCACAGCTGATTGAGACATAAGGGTGGACACTCTTGGGGCTGAGAGGTTTGGTGAGGTTGGGTGAGCAAACGCAGACCCTTTAAAGTAATACTGCGTGGTATCCATCCCATGGGTCCAAAATCTCCAGGTTCAAGGGCATCTTCCTACATCGAAAACATGCATGAGAAACCCAGAAGATGGTACACCGTGTGATCGGGAAAGGTTTCTAAAACGCACCTCTTTTCTCATCTCCTTGTGCTCGGGTTGGCCATTACAGCCGCTTTACTAGCAATCTCCCTCCTTCGAGAATCAGCACCTTTAACCTCCTGTTCCGTACAGGTTGCAATTTGTCCTGAGGATGAACGGGAAGAGGGGGAACCAGTGAGAGACTAGCTCTAGGTGTTGGGACAGGCACAGGTCACTCTATTTTCCCATCAGGAAGAAGAATTAACCACAGGCTCAGCCTGCCGCCCGGAAGCAGAACAGGGCCTGAAGCAATCCTGCGCTTTTGCGGCCAGCTCCCAAAAAAGCGAGTTGAAAAATCGAGCTCAGGGGCACTGCAATTCACAAACCTGCAGAGTTAGAAATGATAACTCTCGTCCACAAATATATTGAGGGAAGGCAACGAGGAGGATTTGAAAGCAAGGCAGAATTGCAGGAAACAGATTTCAGGAGGTAGAGTCGAATCGCCTTTAAAGCACAGGAAAAGCGGCAAAACCTCGACCATGATGCCCTTGGCCAAAAAGGGCGTATGCGTTTTTTCCTGAATATATTCAGGAAAAAACGCATACGCCCTTTTTGGCCAACCAAGCAACCTGGAAAGGCAAATCAGCGCTACAAAGAAGTCTCGCTTCCCATCGGTCAAAAGGGCCATGCTGAATAAAGTGTCAAAACCAGAAATGCAGGACAGGCCATGGAGAAACGGGAGCCTTACTACGCTGATGGGCGGGATGTAAATGGCCAACAGCCACTCTGGAGAAGTGTACGGTGTTTCCTGAAACATCTAAAAAACTCAGCATAGAGAGCATAAGGCACTTCCACTCATGGGCGTAGAAATTGGGAAAACTAAAAATCAGCAAGACACAGGCACCCCAAAGTTTAGGGCTGCTCTGTTGACAAGAACCTCCACTTCGTTACACCTTAAATATCCCAGGAAAGAGAAAAATGGATAAGGAAGTTGTGGTCCTTATGTACAATGGCATATCACTCAGCCATGAAATTAACGTCATAAGGCTAGTAGCAGCATGATGAGAGGATTTAGGTACGACGATTCTAAGTGAAATAAGTCACACAGAAAAAGACACTTATCATAAGATATCACTTAGAGAGGGAATGTAAAAACCGCTACACTTGAACTGAATTACAAAACAGAACAGCGTCACACGTTTAGAAGACACACTATGGCTGCTTAACGGGAAAGGTGAGGTGGGTGATGCATAAAACAAGGGTTTCAAATTAGCTCAGATACCGTTCCATAAACCCAATATGTAATAGACAAGACCTACTCCTTGCTCAGTGAACTGGACTCAACACCCCCTGTTCACCGCCCAAGAATATATCTGACTAGGAAGAATCTTAAAACCAATGTATTGATATCCCTCTGTAAGTGAGTCAAGTGGGTGTAAAGCGGCATAAACACAGCAGTGAAAAGCAGCTAAACCCCATTATAAAAATCAATTACTTTTAAAAACCCGTGAAACAAAGACAGTGAAAGAGAGAGAAATTCTTACAAAATTCGTTCAGGGGCTGTGATGCCACCTGGATTGACCATCTCTAGACCCACAGCTGATTGAGACATAAGGGTGGACACTCTTGGGGCTGAGAGGTTTGGTGAGGTTGGGTGAGCAAACGCAGACCCTTTAAAGTAATACTGCGTGGTATCCATCCCATGGGTCCAAAATCTCCAGGTTCAAGGGCATCTTCCTACATCGAAAACATGCATGAGAAACCCAGAAGATGGTACACCGTGTGATCGGGAAAGGTTTCTAAAACGCACCTCTTTTCTCATCTCCTTGTGCTCGGGTTGGCCATTACAGCCGCTTTACTAGCAATCTCCCTCCTTCGAGAATCAGCACCTTTAACCTCCTGTTCCGTACAGGTTGCAATTTGTCCTGAGGATGAACGGGAAGAGGGGGAACCAGTGAGAGACTAGCTCTAGGTGTTGGGACAGGCACAGGTCACTCTATTTTCCCATCAGGAAGAAGAATTAACCACAGGCTCAGCCTGCCGCCCGGAAGCAGAACAGGGCCTGAAGCAATCCTGCGCTTTTGCGGCCAGCTCCCAAAAAAGCGAGTTGAAAAATCGAGCTCAGGGGCACTGCAATTCACAAACCTGCAGAGTTAGAAATGATAACTCTCGTCCACAAATATATTGAGGGAAGGCAACGAGGAGGATTTGAAAGCAAGGCAGAATTGCAGGAAACAGATTTCAGGAGGTAGAGTCGAATCGCCTTTAAAGCACAGGAAAAGCGGCAAAACCTCGACAACGATGCCCTTGGCCAAAAAGGGCGTATGCGTTTTTTCCTGAATATATTCAGGAAAAAACGCATACGCCCTTTTTGGCCAACCAAGCAACCTGGAAAGGCAAATCAGCGCTACAAAGAAGTCTCGCTTCCCATCGGTCAAAAGGGCCATGCTGAATAAAGTGTCAAAACCAGAAATGCAGGACAGGCCATGGAGAAACGGGAGCCTTACTACGCTGATGGGCGGGATGTAAATTGCCAACAGCCACTCTGGAGAAGTGTACGGTGTTTCCTGAAACATCTAAAAAACTCAGCATAGAGAGCATAAGGCACTTCCACTCATGGGCGTAGAAATTGGGAAAACTAAAAATCAGCAAGACACAGGCACCCCAAAGTTTAGGGCTGCTCTGTTGACAAGAACCTCCACTTCGTTACACCTTAAATATCCCAGGAAAGAGAAAAATGGATAAGGAAGTTGTGGTCCTTATGTACAATGGCATATCACTCAGCCATGAAATTAACGTCATAAGGCTAGTAGCAGCATGATGAGAGGATTTAGGTACGACGATTCTAAGTGAAATAAGTCACACAGAAAAAAGACACTTATCATAAGATATCACTTAGAGAGGGAATGTAAAAACCGCTACACTTGAACTGAATTACAAAACAGAACAGCGTCACACGTTTAGAAGACACACTATGGCTGCTTAACGGGAAAGGTGAGGTGGGTGATGCATAAAACAAGGGTTTCAAATTAGCTCAGATACCGTTCCATAAACCCAATATGTAATAGACAAGACCTACTCCTTGCTCAGTGAACTGGACTCAACACCCCCTGTTCACCGCCCAAGAATATATCTGACTAGGAAGAATCTTAAAACCAATGTATTGATATCCCTCTGTAAGTGAGTCAAGTGGGTGTAAAGCGGCATAAACACAGCAGTGAAAAGCAGCTAAACCCCATTATAAAAATCAATTACTTTTAAAAACCCGTGAAACAAAGACAGTGAAAGAGAGAGAAATTCTTACAAAATTCGTTCAGGGGCTGTGATGCCACCTGGATTGACCATCTCTAGACCCACAGGTGATTGAGACATAAGGGTGGACACTCTTGGGGCTGAGAGGTTTGGTGAGGTTGGGTGAGCAAACGCAGACCCTTTAAAGTAATACTGCGTGGTATCCATCCCATGGGTCCAAAATCTCCAGGTTCAAGGGCATCTTCCTACATCGAAAACATGCATGAGAAACCCAGAAGATGGTACACCGTGTGATCGGGAAAGGTTTCTAAAACGCACCTCTTTTCTCATCTCCTTGTGCTCGGGTTGGCCATTACAGCCGCTTTACTAGCAATCTCCCTCCTTCGAGAATCAGCACCTTTAACCTCCTGTTCCGTACAGGTTGCAATTTGTCCTGAGGATGAACGGGAAGAGGGGGAACCAGTGAGAGACTAGCTCTAGGTGTTGGGACAGGCACAGGTCACTCTATTTTCCCATCAGGAAGAAGAATTAACCACAGGCTCAGCCTGCCGCCCGGAAGCAGAACAGGGCCTGAAGCAATCCTGCGCTTTTGCGGCCAGCTCCCAAAAAAGCGAGTTGAAAAATCGAGCTCAGGGGCACTGCAATTCACAAACCTGCAGAGTTAGAAATGATAACTCTCGTCCACAAATATATTGAGGGAAGGCAACGAGGAGGATTTGAAAGCAAGGCAGAATTGCAGGAAACAGATTTCAGGAGGTAGAGTCGAATCGCCTTTAAAGCACAGGAAAAGCGGCAAAACCTCGACCATGATGCCCTTGGCCAAAAAGGGCGTATGCGTTTTTTCCTGAATATATTCAGGAAAAAACGCATACGCCCTTTTTGGCCAACCAAGCAACCTGGAAAGGCAAATCAGCGCTACAAAGAAGTCTCGCTTCCCATCGGTCAAAAGGGCCATGCTGAATAAAGTGTCAAAACCAGAAATGCAGGACAGGCCATGGAGAAACGGGAGCCTTACTACGCTGATGGGCGGGATGTAAATGGCCAACAGCCACTCTGGAGAAGTGTACGGTGTTTCCTGAAACATCTAAAAAACTCAGCATAGAGAGCATAAGGCACTTCCACTCATGGGCGTAGAAATTGGGAAAACTAAAAATCAGCAAGACACAGGCACCCCAAAGTTTAGGGCTGCTCTGTTGACAAGAACCTCCACTTCGTTACACCTTAAATATCCCAGGAAAGAGAAAAATGGATAAGGAAGTTGTGGTCCTTATGTACAATGGCATATCACTCAGCCATGAAATTAACGTCATAAGGCTAGTAGCAGCATGATGAGAGGATTTAGGTACGACGATTCTAAGTGAAATAAGTCACACAGAAAAAGACACTTATCATAAGATATCACTTAGAGAGGGAATGTAAAAACCGCTACACTTGAACTGAATTACAAAACAGAACAGCGTCACACGTTTAGAAGACACACTATGGCTGCTTAACGGGAAAGGTGAGGTGGGTGATGCATAAAACAAGGGTTTCAAATTAGCTCAGATACCGTTCCATAAACCCAATATGTAATAGACAAGACCTACTCCTTGCTCAGTGAACTGGACTCAACACCCCCTGTTCACCGCCCAAGAATATATCTGAGTAGTAAGAATCTTAAAACCAATGTATTGATATCCCTCTGTAAGTGAGTCAAGTGGGTGTAAAGCGGCATAAACACAGCAGTGAAAAGCAGCTAAACCCCATTATAAAAATCAATTACTTTTAAAAACCCGTGAAACAAAGACAGTGAAAGAGAGAGAAATTCTTACAAAATTCGTTCAGGGGCTGTGATGCCACCTGGATTGACCATCTCTAGACCCACAGGTGATTGAGACATAAGGGTGGACACTCTTGGGGCTGAGAGGTTTGGTGAGGTTGGGTGAGCAAACGCAGACCCTTTAAAGTAATACTGCGTGGTATCCATCCCATGGGTCCAAAATCTCCAGGTTCAAGGGCATCTTCCTACATCGAAAACATGCATGAGAAACCCAGAAGATGGTACACCGTGTGATCGGGAAAGGTTTCTAAAACGCACCTCTTTTCTCATCTCCTTGTGCTCGGGTTGGCCATTACAGCCGCTTTACTAGCAATCTCCCTCCTTCGAGAATCAGCACCTTTAACCTCCTGTTCCGTACAGGTTGCAATTTGTCCTGAGGATGAACGGGAAGAGGGGGAACCAGTGAGAGACTAGCTCTAGGTGTTGGGACAGGCACAGGTCACTCTATTTTCCCATCAGGAAGAAGAATTAACCACAGGCTCAGCCTGCCGCCCGGAAGCAGAACAGGGCCTGAAGCAATCCTGCGCTTTTGCGGCCAGCTCCCAAAAAAGCGAGTTGAAAAATCGAGCTCAGGGGCACTGCAATTCACAAACCTGCAGAGTTAGAAATGATAACTCTCGTCCACAAATATATTGAGGGAAGGCAACGAGGAGGATTTGAAAGCAAGGCAGAATTGCAGGAAACAGATTTCAGGAGGTAGAGTCGAATCGCCTTTAAAGCACAGGAAAAGCGGCAAAACCTCGACAACGATGCCCTTGGCCAAAAAGGGCGTATGCGTTTTTTCCTGAATATATTCAGGAAAAAACGCATACGCCCTTTTTGGCCAACCAAGCAACCTGGAAAGGCAAATCAGCGCTACAAAGAAGTCTCGCTTCCCATCGGTCAAAAGGGCCATGCTGAATAAAGTGTCAAAACCAGAAATGCAGGACAGGCCATGGAGAAACGGGAGCCTTACTACGCTGATGGGCGGGATGTAAATTGCCAACAGCCACTCTGGAGAAGTGTACGGTGTTTCCTGAAACATCTAAAAAACTCAGCATAGAGAGCATAAGGCACTTCCACTCATGGGCGTAGAAATTGGGAAAACTAAAAATCAGCAAGACACAGGCACCCCAAAGTTTAGGGCTGCTCTGTTGACAAGAACCTCCACTTCGTTACACCTTAAATATCCCAGGAAAGAGAAAAATGGATAAGGAAGTTGTGGTCCTTATGTACAATGGCATATCACTCAGCCATGAAATTAACGTCATAAGGCTAGTAGCAGCATGATGAGAGGATTTAGGTACGACGATTCTAAGTGAAATAAGTCACACAGAAAAAGACACTTATCATAAGATATCACTTAGAGAGGGAATGTAAAAACCGCTACACTTGAACTGAATTACAAAACAGAACAGCGTCACACGTTTAGAAGACACACTATGGCTGCTTAACGGGAAAGGTGAGGTGGGTGATGCATAAAACAAGGGTTTCAAATTAGCTCAGATACCGTTCCATAAACCCAATATGTAATAGACAAGACCTACTCCTTGCTCAGTGAACTGGACTCAACACCCCCTGTTCACCGCCCAAGAATATATCTGACTAGGAAGAATCTTAAAACCAATGTATTGATATCCCTCTGTAAGTGAGTCAAGTGGGTGTAAAGCGGCATAAACACAGCAGTGAAAAGCAGCTAAACCCCATTATAAAAATCAATTACTTTTAAAAACCCGTGAAACAAAGACAGTGAAAGAGAGAGAAATTCTTACAAAATTCGTTCAGGGGCTGTGATGCCACCTGGATTGACCATCTCTAGACCCACAGCTGATTGAGACATAAGGGTGGACACTCTTGGGGCTGAGAGGTTTGGTGAGGTTGGGTGAGCAAACGCAGACCCTTTAAAGTAATACTGCGTGGTATCCATCCCATGGGTCCAAAATCTCCAGGTTCAAGGGCATCTTCCTACATCGAAAACATGCATGAGAAACCCAGAAGATGGTACACCGTGTGATCGGGAAAGGTTTCTAAAACGCACCTCTTTTCTCATCTCCTTGTGCTCGGGTTGGCCATTACAGCCGCTTTACTAGCAATCTCCCTCCTTCGAGAATCAGCACCTTTAACCTCCTGTTCCGTACAGGTTGCAATTTGTCCTGAGGATGAACGGGAAGAGGGGGAACCAGTGAGAGACTAGCTCTAGGTGTTGGGACAGGCACAGGTCACTCTATTTTCCCATCAGGAAGAAGAATTAACCACAGGCTCAGCCTGCCGCCCGGAAGCAGAACAGGGCCTGAAGCAATCCTGCGCTTTTGCGGCCAGCTCCCAAAAAAGCGAGTTGAAAAATCGAGCTCAGGGGCACTGCAATTCACAAACCTGCAGAGTTAGAAATGATAACTCTCGTCCACAAATATATTGAGGGAAGGCAACGAGGAGGATTTGAAAGCAAGGCAGAATTGCAGGAAACAGATTTCAGGAGGTAGAGTCGAATCGCCTTTAAAGCACAGGAAAAGCGGCAAAACCTCGACAACGATGCCCTTGGCCAAAAAGGGCGTATGCGTTTTTTCCTGAATATATTCAGGAAAAAACGCATACGCCCTTTTTGGCCAACCAAGCAACCTGGAAAGGCAAATCAGCGCTACAAAGAAGTCTCGCTTCCCATCGGTCAAAAGGGCCATGCTGAATAAAGTGTCAAAACCAGAAATGCAGGACAGGCCATGGAGAAACGGGAGCCTTACTACGCTGATGGGCGGGATGTAAATGGCCAACAGCCACTCTGGAGAAGTGTACGGTGTTTCCTGAAACATCTAAAAAACTCAGCATAGAGAGCATAAGGCACTTCCACTCATGGGCGTAGAAATTGGGAAAACTAAAAATCAGCAAGACACAGGCACCCCAAAGTTTAGGGCTGCTCTGTTGACAAGAACCTCCACTTCGTTACACCTTAAATATCCCAGGAAAGAGAAAAATGGATAAGGAAGTTGTGGTCCTTATGTACAATGGCATATCACTCAGCCATGAAATTAACGTCATAAGGCTAGTAGCAGCATGATGAGAGGATTTAGGTACGACGATTCTAAGTGAAATAAGTCACACAGAAAAAGACACTTATCATAAGATATCACTTAGAGAGGGAATGTAAAAACCGCTACACTTGAACTGAATTACAAAACAGAACAGCGTCACACGTTTAGAAGACACACTATGGCTGCTTAACGGGAAAGGTGAGGTGGGTGATGCATAAAACAAGGGTTTCAAATTAGCTCAGATACCGTTCCATAAACCCAATATGTAATAGACAAGACCTACTCCTTGCTCAGTGAACTGGACTCAACACCCCCTGTTCACCGCCCAAGAATATATCTGACTAGGAAGAATCTTAAAACCAATGTATTGATATCCCTCTGTAAGTGAGTCAAGTGGGTGTAAAGCGGCATAAACACAGCAGTGAAAAGCAGCTAAACCCCATTATAAAAATCAATTACTTTTAAAAACCCGTGAAACAAAGACAGTGAAAGAGAGAGAAATTCTTACAAAATTCGTTCAGGGGCTGTGATGCCACCTGGATTGACCATCTCTAGACCCACAGCTGATTGAGACATAAGGGTGGACACTCTTGGGGCTGAGAGGTTTGGTGAGGTTGGGTGAGCAAACGCAGACCCTTTAAAGTAATACTGCGTGGTATCCATCCCATGGGTCCAAAATCTCCAGGTTCAAGGGCATCTTCCTACATCGAAAACATGCATGAGAAACCCAGAAGATGGTACACCGTGTGATCGGGAAAGGTTTCTAAAACGCACCTCTTTTCTCATCTCCTTGTGCTCGGGTTGGCCATTACAGCCGCTTTACTAGCAATCTCCCTCCTTCGAGAATCAGCACCTTTAACCTCCTGTTCCGTACAGGTTGCAATTTGTCCTGAGGATGAACGGGAAGAGGGGGAACCAGTGAGAGACTAGCTCTAGGTGTTGGGACAGGCACAGGTCACTCTATTTTCCCATCAGGAAGAAGAATTAACCACAGGCTCAGCCTGCCGCCCGGAAGCAGAACAGGGCCTGAAGCAATCCTGCGCTTTTGCGGCCAGCTCCCAAAAAAGCGAGTTGAAAAATCGAGCTCAGGGGCACTGCAATTCACAAACCTGCAGAGTTAGAAATGATAACTCTCGTCCACAAATATATTGAGGGAAGGCAACGAGGAGGATTTGAAAGCAAGGCAGAATTGCAGGAAACAGATTTCAGGAGGTAGAGTCGAATCGCCTTTAAAGCACAGGAAAAGCGGCAAAACCTCGACCATGATGCCCTTGGCCAAAAAGGGCGTATGCGTTTTTTCCTGAATATATTCAGGAAAAAACGCATACGCCCTTTTTGGCCAACCAAGCAACCTGGAAAGGCAAATCAGCGCTACAAAGAAGTCTCGCTTCCCATCGGTCAAAAGGGCCATGCTGAATAAAGTGTCAAAACCAGAAATGCAGGACAGGCCATGGAGAAACGGGAGCCTTACTACGCTGATGGGCGGGATGTAAATGGCCAACAGCCACTCTGGAGAAGTGTACGGTGTTTCCTGAAACATCTAAAAAACTCAGCATAGAGAGCATAAGGCACTTCCACTCATGGGCGTAGAAATTGGGAAAACTAAAAATCAGCAAGACACAGGCACCCCAAAGTTTAGGGCTGCTCTGTTGACAAGAACCTCCACTTCGTTACACCTTAAATATCCCAGGAAAGAGAAAAATGGATAAGGAAGTTGTGGTCCTTATGTACAATGGCATATCACTCAGCCATGAAATTAACGTCATAAGGCTAGTAGCAGCATGATGAGAGGATTTAGGTACGACGATTCTAAGTGAAATAAGTCACACAGAAAAAAGACACTTATCATAAGATATCACTTAGAGAGGGAATGTAAAAACCGCTACACTTGAACTGAATTACAAAACAGAACAGCGTCACACGTTTAGAAGACACACTATGGCTGCTTAACGGGAAAGGTGAGGTGGGTGATGCATAAAACAAGGGTTTCAAATTAGCTCAGATACCGTTCCATAAACCCAATATGTAATAGACAAGACCTACTCCTTGCTCAGTGAACTGGACTCAACACCCCCTGTTCACCGCCCAAGAATATATCTGACTAGGAAGAATCTTAAAACCAATGTATTGATATCCCTCTGTAAGTGAGTCAAGTGGGTGTAAAGCGGCATAAACACAGCAGTGAAAAGCAGCTAAACCCCATTATAAAAATCAATTACTTTTAAAAACCCGTGAAACAAAGACAGTGAAAGAGAGAGAAATTCTTACAAAATTCGTTCAGGGGCTGTGATGCCACCTGGATTGACCATCTCTAGACCCACAGGTGATTGAGACATAAGGGTGGACACTCTTGGGGCTGAGAGGTTTGGTGAGGTTGGGTGAGCAAACGCAGACCCTTTAAAGTAATACTGCGTGGTATCCATCCCATGGGTCCAAAATCTCCAGGTTCAAGGGCATCTTCCTACATCGAAAACATGCATGAGAAACCCAGAAGATGGTACACCGTGTGATCGGGAAAGGTTTCTAAAACGCACCTCTTTTCTCATCTCCTTGTGCTCGGGTTGGCCATTACAGCCGCTTTACTAGCAATCTCCCTCCTTCGAGAATCAGCACCTTTAACCTCCTGTTCCGTACAGGTTGCAATTTGTCCTGAGGATGAACGGGAAGAGGGGGAACCAGTGAGAGACTAGCTCTAGGTGTTGGGACAGGCACAGGTCACTCTATTTTCCCATCAGGAAGAAGAATTAACCACAGGCTCAGCCTGCCGCCCGGAAGCAGAACAGGGCCTGAAGCAATCCTGCGCTTTTGCGGCCAGCTCCCAAAAAAGCGAGTTGAAAAATCGAGCTCAGGGGCACTGCAATTCACAAACCTGCAGAGTTAGAAATGATAACTCTCGTCCACAAATATATTGAGGGAAGGCAACGAGGAGGATTTGAAAGCAAGGCAGAATTGCAGGAAACAGATTTCAGGAGGTAGAGTCGAATCGCCTTTAAAGCACAGGAAAAGCGGCAAAACCTCGACCATGATGCCCTTGGCCAAAAAGGGCGTATGCGTTTTTTCCTGAATATATTCAGGAAAAAACGCATACGCCCTTTTTGGCCAACCAAGCAACCTGGAAAGGCAAATCAGCGCTACAAAGAAGTCTCGCTTCCCATCGGTCAAAAGGGCCATGCTGAATAAAGTGTCAAAACCAGAAATGCAGGACAGGCCATGGAGAAACGGGAGCCTTACTACGCTGATGGGCGGGATGTAAATTGCCAACAGCCACTCTGGAGAAGTGTACGGTGTTTCCTGAAACATCTAAAAAACTCAGCATAGAGAGCATAAGGCACTTCCACTCATGGGCGTAGAAATTGGGAAAACTAAAAATCAGCAAGACACAGGCACCCCAAAGTTTAGGGCTGCTCTGTTGACAAGAACCTCCACTTCGTTACACCTTAAATATCCCAGGAAAGAGAAAAATGGATAAGGAAGTTGTGGTCCTTATGTACAATGGCATATCACTCAGCCATGAAATTAACGTCATAAGGCTAGTAGCAGCATGATGAGAGGATTTAGGTACGACGATTCTAAGTGAAATAAGTCACACAGAAAAAGACACTTATCATAAGATATCACTTAGAGAGGGAATGTAAAAACCGCTACACTTGAACTGAATTACAAAACAGAACAGCGTCACACGTTTAGAAGACACACTATGGCTGCTTAACGGGAAAGGTGAGGTGGGTGATGCATAAAACAAGGGTTTCAAATTAGCTCAGATACCGTTCCATAAACCCAATATGTAATAGACAAGACCTACTCCTTGCTCAGTGAACTGGACTCAACACCCCCTGTTCACCGCCCAAGAATATATCTGACTAGGAAGAATCTTAAAACCAATGTATTGATATCCCTCTGTAAGTGAGTCAAGTGGGTGTAAAGCGGCATAAACACAGCAGTGAAAAGCAGCTAAACCCCATTATAAAAATCAATTACTTTTAAAAACCCGTGAAACAAAGACAGTGAAAGAGAGAGAAATTCTTACAAAATTCGTTCAGGGGCTGTGATGCCACCTGGATTGACCATCTCTAGACCCACAGGTGATTGAGACATAAGGGTGGACACTCTTGGGGCTGAGAGGTTTGGTGAGGTTGGGTGAGCAAACGCAGACCCTTTAAAGTAATACTGCGTGGTATCCATCCCATGGGTCCAAAATCTCCAGGTTCAAGGGCATCTTCCTACATCGAAAACATGCATGAGAAACCCAGAAGATGGTACACCGTGTGATCGGGAAAGGTTTCTAAAACGCACCTCTTTTCTCATCTCCTTGTGCTCGGGTTGGCCATTACAGCCGCTTTACTAGCAATCTCCCTCCTTCGAGAATCAGCACCTTTAACCTCCTGTTCCGTACAGGTTGCAATTTGTCCTGAGGATGAACGGGAAGAGGGGGAACCAGTGAGAGACTAGCTCTAGGTGTTGGGACAGGCACAGGTCACTCTATTTTCCCATCAGGAAGAAGAATTAACCACAGGCTCAGCCTGCCGCCCGGAAGCAGAACAGGGCCTGAAGCAATCCTGCGCTTTTGCGGCCAGCTCCCAAAAAAGCGAGTTGAAAAATCGAGCTCAGGGGCACTGCAATTCACAAACCTGCAGAGTTAGAAATGATAACTCTCGTCCACAAATATATTGAGGGAAGGCAACGAGGAGGATTTGAAAGCAAGGCAGAATTGCAGGAAACAGATTTCAGGAGGTAGAGTCGAATCGCCTTTAAAGCACAGGAAAAGCGGCAAAACCTCGACAACGATGCCCTTGGCCAAAAAGGGCGTATGCGTTTTTTCCTGAATATATTCAGGAAAAAACGCATACGCCCTTTTTGGCCAACCAAGCAACCTGGAAAGGCAAATCAGCGCTACAAAGAAGTCTCGCTTCCCATCGGTCAAAAGGGCCATGCTGAATAAAGTGTCAAAACCAGAAATGCAGGACAGGCCATGGAGAAACGGGAGCCTTACTACGCTGATGGGCGGGATGTAAATTGCCAACAGCCACTCTGGAGAAGTGTACGGTGTTTCCTGAAACATCTAAAAAACTCAGCATAGAGAGCATAAGGCACTTCCACTCATGGGCGTAGAAATTGGGAAAACTAAAAATCAGCAAGACACAGGCACACCAAAGTTTAGGGCTGCTCTGTTGACAAGAACCTCCACTTCGTTACACCTTAAATATCCCAGGAAAGAGAAAAATGGATAAGGAAGTTGTGGTCCTTATGTACAATGGCATATCACTCAGCCATGAAATTAACGTCATAAGGCTAGTAGCAGCATGATGAGAGGATTTAGGTACGACGATTCTAAGTGAAATAAGTCACACAGAAAAAGACACTTATCATAAGATATCACTTAGAGAGGGAATGTAAAAACCGCTACACTTGAACTGAATTACAAAACAGAACAGCGTCACACGTTTAGAAGACACACTATGGCTGCTTAACGGGAAAGGTGAGGTGGGTGATGCATAAAACAAGGGTTTCAAATTAGCTCAGATACCGTTCCATAAACCCAATATGTAATAGACAAGACCTACTCCTTGCTCAGTGAACTGGACTCAACACCCCCTGTTCACCGCCCAAGAATATATCTGACTAGGAAGAATCTTAAAACCAATGTATTGATATCCCTCTGTAAGTGAGTCAAGTGGGTGTAAAGCGGCATAAACACAGCAGTGAAAAGCAGCTAAACCCCATTATAAAAATCAATTACTTTTAAAAACCCGTGAAACAAAGACAGTGAAAGAGAGAGAAATTCTTACAAAATTCGTTCAGGGGCTGTGATGCCACCTGGATTGACCATCTCTAGACCCACAGCTGATTGAGACATAAGGGTGGACACTCTTGGGGCTGAGAGGTTTGGTGAGGTTGGGTGAGCAAACGCAGACCCTTTAAAGTAATACTGCGTGGTATCCATCCCATGGGTCCAAAATCTCCAGGTTCAAGGGCATCTTCCTACATCGAAAACATGCATGAGAAACCCAGAAGATGGTACACCGTGTGATCGGGAAAGGTTTCTAAAACGCACCTCTTTTCTCATCTCCTTGTGCTCGGGTTGGCCATTACAGCCGCTTTACTAGCAATCTCCCTCCTTCGAGAATCAGCACCTTTAACCTCCTGTTCCGTACAGGTTGCAATTTGTCCTGAGGATGAACGGGAAGAGGGGGAACCAGTGAGAGACTAGCTCTAGGTGTTGGGACAGGCACAGGTCACTCTATTTTCCCATCAGGAAGAAGAATTAACCACAGGCTCAGCCTGCCGCCCGGAAGCAGAACAGGGCCTGAAGCAATCCTGCGCTTTTGCGGCCAGCTCCCAAAAAAGCGAGTTGAAAAATCGAGCTCAGGGGCACTGCAATTCACAAACCTGCAGAGTTAGAAATGATAACTCTCGTCCACAAATATATTGAGGGAAGGCAACGAGGAGGATTTGAAAGCAAGGCAGAATTGCAGGAAACAGATTTCAGGAGGTAGAGTCGAATCGCCTTTAAAGCACAGGAAAAGCGGCAAAACCTCGACCATGATGCCCTTGGCCAAAAAGGGCGTATGCGTTTTTTCCTGAATATATTCAGGAAAAAACGCATACGCCCTTTTTGGCCAACCAAGCAACCTGGAAAGGCAAATCAGCGCTACAAAGAAGTCTCGCTTCCCATCGGTCAAAAGGGCCATGCTGAATAAAGTGTCAAAACCAGAAATGCAGGACAGGCCATGGAGAAACGGGAGCCTTACTACGCTGATGGGCGGGATGTAAATTGCCAACAGCCACTCTGGAGAAGTGTACGGTGTTTCCTGAAACATCTAAAAAACTCAGCATAGAGAGCATAAGGCACTTCCACTCATGGGCGTAGAAATTGGGAAAACTAAAAATCAGCAAGACACAGGCACCCCAAAGTTTAGGGCTGCTCTGTTGACAAGAACCTCCACTTCGTTACACCTTAAATATCCCAGGAAAGAGAAAAATGGATAAGGAAGTTGTGGTCCTTATGTACAATGGCATATCACTCAGCCATGAAATTAACGTCATAAGGCTAGTAGCAGCATGATGAGAGGATTTAGGTACGACGATTCTAAGTGAAATAAGTCACACAGAAAAAGACACTTATCATAAGATATCACTTAGAGAGGGAATGTAAAAACCGCTACACTTGAACTGAATTACAAAACAGAACAGCGTCACACGTTTAGAAGACACACTATGGCTGCTTAACGGGAAAGGTGAGGTGGGTGATGCATAAAACAAGGGTTTCAAATTAGCTCAGATACCGTTCCATAAACCCAATATGTAATAGACAAGACCTACTCCTTGCTCAGTGAACTGGACTCAACACCCCCTGTTCACCGCCCAAGAATATATCTGACTAGGAAGAATCTTAAAACCAATGTATTGATATCCCTCTGTAAGTGAGTCAAGTGGGTGTAAAGCGGCATAAACACAGCAGTGAAAAGCAGCTAAACCCCATTATAAAAATCAATTACTTTTAAAAACCCGTGAAACAAAGACAGTGAAAGAGAGAGAAATTCTTACAAAATTCGTTCAGGGGCTGTGATGCCACCTGGATTGACCATCTCTAGACCCACAGCTGATTGAGACATAAGGGTGGACACTCTTGGGGCTGAGGGGTTTGGTGAGGTTGGGTGAGCAAACGCAGACCCTTTAAAGTAATACTGCGTGGTATCCATCCCATGGGTCCAAAATCTCCAGGTTCAAGGGCATCTTCCTACATCGAAAACATGCATGAGAAACCCAGAAGATGGTACACCGTGTGATCGGGAAAGGTTTCTAAAACGCACCTCTTTTCTCATCTCCTTGTGCTCGGGTTGGCCATTACAGCCGCTTTACTAGCAATCTCCCTCCTTCGAGAATCAGCACCTTTAACCTCCTGTTCCGTACAGGTTGCAATTTGTCCTGAGGATGAACGGGAAGAGGGGGAACCAGTGAGAGACTAGCTCTAGGTGTTGGGACAGGCACAGGTCACTCTATTTTCCCATCAGGAAGAAGAATTAACCACAGGCTCAGCCTGCCGCCCGGAAGCAGAACAGGGCCTGAAGCAATCCTGCGCTTTTGCGGCCAGCTCCCAAAAAAGCGAGTTGAAAAATCGAGCTCAGGGGCACTGCAATTCACAAACCTGCAGAGTTAGAAATGATAACTCTCGTCCACAAATATATTGAGGGAAGGCAACGAGGAGGATTTGAAAGCAAGGCAGAATTGCAGGAAACAGATTTCAGTAGGTAGAGTCGAATCGCCTTTAAAGCACAGGAAAAGCGGCAAAACCTCGACAACGATGCCCTTGGCCAAAAAGGGCGTATGCGTTTTTTCCTGAATATATTCAGGAAAAAACGCATACGCCCTTTTTGGCCAAGCAAGCAACCTGGAAAGGCAAATCAGCGCTACAAAGAAGTCTCGCTTCCCATCGGTCAAAAGGGCCATGCTGAATAAAGTGTCAAAACCAGAAATGCAGGACAGGCCATGGAGAAACGGGAGCCTTGCTACGATGATGGGCGGGATGTAAATTGGCAACAGCCACTCTGGAGAAGTGTACGGTGTGTCCTGAAACATCTAAAAAACTCAGCTTAGAGAGCATAGGGCACTTCCACTCATGGGCGTAGAAATTGGGAAAACTAAAAATCAGCAAGACACAGGCACCCCAAAGTTTAGGGCTGCTCTGTTGACAAGAACCTCCACTTCGTTACACCTTAAATATCCCAGGAAAGAGAAAAATGGATAAGGAAGTTGTGGTCCTTATGTACAATGGCATATCACTCAGCCATGAAATTAACGTCATAAGGCTAGTAGCAGCATGATGAGAGGATTTAGGTACGACGATTCTAAGTGAAATAAGTCACACAGAAAAAGACACTTATCATAAGATATCACTTAGAGAGGGAATGTAAAAACCGCTACACTTGAACTGAATTACAAAACAGAACAGCGTCACACGTTTAGAAGACACACTATGGCTGCTTAACGGGAAAGGTGAGGTGGGTGATGCATAAAACAAGGGTTTCAAATTAGCTCAGATACCGTTCCATAAACCCAATATGTAATAGACAAGACCTACTCCTTGCTCAGTGAACTGGACTCAACACCCCCTGTTCACCGCCCAAGAATATATCTGACTAGGAAGAATCTTAAAACCAATGTATTGATATCCCTCTGTAAGTGAGTCAAGTGGGTGTAAAGCGGCATAAACACAGCAGTGAAAAGCAGCTAAACCCCATTATAAAAATCAATTACTTTTAAAAACCCGTGAAACAAAGACAGTGAAAGAGAGAGAAATTCTTACAAAATTCGTTCAGGGGCTGTGATGCCACCTGGATTGACCATCTCTAGACCCACAGCTGATTGAGACATAAGGGTGGACACTCTTGGGGCTGAGGGGTTTGGTGAGGTTGGGTGAGCAAACGCAGACCCTTTAAAGTAATACTGCGTGGTATCCATCCCATGGGTCCAAAATCTCCAGGTTCAAGGGCATCTTCCTACATCGAAAACATGCATGAGAAACCCAGAAGATGGTACACCGTGTGATCGGGAAAGGTTTCTAAAACGCACCTCTTTTCTCATCTCCTTGTGCTCGGGTTGGCCATTACAGCCGCTTTACTAGCAATCTCCCTCCTTCGAGAATCAGCACCTTTAACCTCCTGTTCCGTACAGGTTGCAATTTGTCCTGAGGATGAACGGGAAGAGGGGGAACCAGTGAGAGACTAGCTCTAGGTGTTGGGACAGGCACAGGTCACTCTATTTTCCCATCAGGAAGAAGAATTAACCACAGGCTCAGCCTGCCGCCCGGAAGCAGAACAGGGCCTGAAGCAATCCTGCGCTTTTGCGGCCAGCTCCCAAAAAAGCGAGTTGAAAAATCGAGCTCAGGGGCACTGCAATTCACAAACCTGCAGAGTTAGAAATGATAACTCTCGTCCACAAATATATTGAGGGAAGGCAACGAGGAGGATTTGAAAGCAAGGCAGAATTGCAGGAAACAGATTTCAGGAGGTAGAGTCGAATCGCCTTTAAAGCACAGGAAAAGCGGCAAAACCTCGACAACGATGCCCTTGGCCAAAAAGGGCGTATGCGTTTTTTCCTGAATATATTCAGGAAAAAACGCATACGCCCTTTTTGGCCAAGCAAGCAACCTGGAAAGGCAAATCAGCGCTACAAAGAAGTCTCGCTTCCCATCGGTCAAAAGGGCCATGCTGAATAAAGTGTCAAAACCAGAAATGCAGGACAGGCCATGGAGAAACGGGAGCCTTGCTACGATGATGGGCGGGATGTAAATTGGCAACAGCCACTCTGGAGAAGTGTACGGTGTGTCCTGAAACATCTAAAAAACTCAGCTTAGAGAGCATAGGGCACTTCCACTCATGGGCGTAGAAATTGGGAAAACTAAAAATCAGCAAGACACAGGCACCCCAAAGGTTAGGGCTGCTCTGTTGACAAGAACCTCCACTTCGTTACACCTTAAATATCCCAGGAAAGAGAAAAATGGATAAGGAAGTTGTGGTCCTTATGTACAATGGCATATCACTCAGCCATGAAATTAACGTCATAAGGCTAGTAGCAGCATGATGAGAGGATTTAGGTACGACGATTCTAAGTGAAATAAGTCACACAGAAAAAGACACTTATCATAAGATATCACTTAGAGAGGGAATGTAAAAACCGCTACACTTGAACTGAATTACAAAACAGAACAGCGTCACACGTTTAGAAGACACACTATGGCTGCTTAACGGGAAAGGTGAGGTGGGTGATGCATAAAACAAGGGTTTCAAATTAGCTCAGATACCGTTCCATAAACCCAATATGTAATAGACAAGACCTACTCCTTGCTCAGTGAACTGGACTCAACACCCCCTGTTCACCGCCCAAGAATATATCTGACTAGGAAGAATCTTAAAACCAATGTATTGATATCCCTCTGTAAGTGAGTCAAGTGGGTGTAAAGCGGCATAAACACAGCAGTGAAAAGCAGCTAAACCCCATTATAAAAATCAATTACTTTTAAAAACCCGTGAAACAAAGACAGTGAAAGAGAGAGAAATTCTTACAAAATTCGTTCAGGGGCTGTGATGCCACCTGGATTGACCATCTCTAGACCCACAGCTGATTGAGACATAAGGGTGGACACTCTTGGGGCTGAGAGGTTTGGTGAGGTTGGGTGAGCAAACGCAGACCCTTTAAAGTAATACTGCGTGGTATCCATCCCATGGGTCCAAAATCTCCAGGTTCAAGGGCATCTTCCTACATCGAAAACATGCATGAGAAACCCAGAAGATGGTACACCGTGTGATCGGGAAAGGTTTCTAAAACGCACCTCTTTTCTCATCTCCTTGTGCTCGGGTTGGCCATTACAGCCGCTTTACTAGCAATCTCCCTCCTTCGAGAATCAGCACCTTTAACCTCCTGTTCCGTACAGGTTGCAATTTGTCCTGAGGATGAACGGGAAGAGGGGGAACCAGTGAGAGACTAGCTCTAGGTGTTGGGACAGGCACAGGTCACTCTATTTTCCCATCAGGAAGAAGAATTAACCACAGGCTCAGCCTGCCGCCCGGAAGCAGAACAGGGCCTGAAGCAATCCTGCGCTTTTGCGGCCAGCTCCCAAAAAAGCGAGTTGAAAAATCGAGCTCAGGGGCACTGCAATTCACAAACCTGCAGAGTTAGAAATGATAACTCTCGTCCACAAATATATTGAGGGAAGGCAACGAGGAGGATTTGAAAGCAAGGCAGAATTGCAGGAAACAGATTTCAGGAGGTAGAGTCGAATCGCCTTTAAAGCACAGGAAAAGCGGCAAAACCTCGACCATGATGCCCTTGGCCAAAAAGGGCGTATGCGTTTTTTCCTGAATATATTCAGGAAAAAACGCATACGCCCTTTTTGGCCAACCAAGCAACCTGGAAAGGCAAATCAGCGCTACAAAGAAGTCTCGCTTCCCATCGGTCAAAAGGGCCATGCTGAATAAAGTGTCAAAACCAGAAATGCAGGACAGGCCATGGAGAAACGGGAGCCTTACTACGCTGATGGGCGGGATGTAAATGGCCAACAGCCACTCTGGAGAAGTGTACGGTGTTTCCTGAAACATCTAAAAAACTCAGCATAGAGAGCATAAGGCACTTCCACTCATGGGCGTAGAAATTGGGAAAACTAAAAATCAGCAAGACACAGGCACCCCAAAGTTTAGGGCTGCTCTGTTGACAAGAACCTCCACTTCGTTACACCTTAAATATCCCAGGAAAGAGAAAAATGGATAAGGAAGTTGTGGTCCTTATGTACAATGGCATATCACTCAGCCATGAAATTAACGTCATAAGGCTAGTAGCAGCATGATGAGAGGATTTAGGTACGACGATTCTAAGTGAAATAAGTCACACAGAAAAAGACACTTATCATAAGATATCACTTAGAGAGGGAATGTAAAAACCGCTACACTTGAACTGAATTACAAAACAGAACAGCGTCACACGTTTAGAAGACACACTATGGCTGCTTAACGGGAAAGGTGAGGTGGGTGATGCATAAAACAAGGGTTTCAAATTAGCTCAGATACCGTTCCATAAACCCAATATGTAATAGACAAGACCTACTCCTTGCTCAGTGAACTGGACTCAACACCCCCTGTTCACCGCCCAAGAATATATCTGACTAGGAAGAATCTTAAAACCAATGTATTGATATCCCTCTGTAAGTGAGTCAAGTGGGTGTAAAGCGGCATAAACACAGCAGTGAAAAGCAGCTAAACCCCATTATAAAAATCAATTACTTTTAAAAACCCGTGAAACAAAGACAGTGAAAGAGAGAGAAATTCTTACAAAATTCGTTCAGGGGCTGTGATGCCACCTGGATTGACCATCTCTAGACCCACAGCTGATTGAGACATAAGGGTGGACACTCTTGGGGCTGAGAGGTGTGGTGAGGTTGGGTGAGCAAACGCAGACCCTTTAAAGTAATACTGCGTGGTATCCATCCCATGGGTCCAAAATCTCCAGGTTCAAGGGCATCTTCCTACATCGAAAACATGCATGAGAAACCCAGAAGATGGTACACCGTGTGATCGGGAAAGGTTTCTAAAACGCACCTCTTTTCTCATCTCCTTGTGCTCGGGTTGGCCATTACAGCCGCTTTACTAGCAATCTCCCTCCTTGGAGAATGAGCACCTTTAACCTCCTGTTCCGTACAGGTTGCAATTTGTCCTGAGGATGAACGGGAAGAGGGGGAACCAGTGAGAGACTAGCTCTAGGTGTTGGGACAGGCACAGGTCACTCTATTTTCCCATCAGGAAGAAGAATTAACCACAGGCTCAGCCTGCCGCCCGGAAGCAGAACAGGGCCTGAAGCAATCCTGCGCTTTTGCGGCCAGCTCCCAAAAAAGCGAGTTGAAAAATCGAGCTCAGGGGCACTGCAATTCACAAACCTGCAGAGTTAGAAATGATAACTCTCGTCCACAAATATATTGAGGGAAGGCAACGAGGAGGATTTGAAAGCAAGGCAGAATTGCAGGAAACAGATTTCAGGAGGTAGAGTCGAATCGCCTTTAAAGCACAGGAAAAGCGGCAAAACCTCGACAACGATGCCCTTGGCCAAAAAGGGCGTATGCGTTTTTTCCTGAATATATTCAGGAAAAAACGCATACGCCCTTTTTGGCCAACCAAGCAACCTGGAAAGGCAAATCAGCGCTACAAAGAAGTCTCGCTTCCCATCGGTCAAAAGGGCCATGCTGAATAAAGTGTCAAAACCAGAAATGCAGGACAGGCCATGGAGAAACGGGAGCCTTACTACGCTGATGGGCGGGATGTAAATTGCCAACAGCCACTCTGGAGAAGTGTACGGTGTTTCCTGAAACATCTAAAAAACTCAGCATAGAGAGCATAAGGCACTTCCACTCATGGGCGTAGAAATTGGGAAAACTAAAAATCAGCAAGACACAGGCACCCCAAAGGTTAGGGCTGCTCTGTTGACAAGAACCTCCACTTCGTTACACCTTAAATATCCCAGGAAAGAGAAAAATGGATAAGGAAGTTGTGGTCCTTATGTACAATGGCATATCACTCAGCCATGAAATTAACGTCATAAGGCTAGTAGCAGCATGATGAGAGGATTTAGGTACGACGATTCTAAGTGAAATAAGTCACACAGAAAAAGACACTTATCATAAGATATCACTTAGAGAGGGAATGTAAAAACCGCTACACTTGAACTGAATTACAAAACAGAACAGCGTCACACGTTTAGAAGACACACTATGGCTGCTTAACGGGAAAGGTGAGGTGGGTGATGCATAAAACAAGGGTTTCAAATTAGCTCAGATACCGTTCCATAAACCCAATATGTAATAGACAAGACCTACTCCTTGCTCAGTGAACTGGACTCAACACCCCCTGTTCACCGCCCAAGAATATATCTGACTAGGAAGAATCTTAAAACCAATGTATTGATATCCCTCTGTAAGTGAGTCAAGTGGGTGTAAAGCGGCATAAACACAGCAGTGAAAAGCAGCTAAACCCCATTATAAAAATCAATTACTTTTAAAAACCCGTGAAACAAAGACAGTGAAAGAGAGAGAAATTCTTACAAAATTCGTTCAGGGGCTGTGATGCCACCTGGATTGACCATCTCTAGACCCACAGGTGATTGAGACATAAGGGTGGACACTCTTGGGGCTGAGAGGTTTGGTGAGGTTGGGTGAGCAAACGCAGACCCTTTAAAGTAATACTGCGTGGTATCCATCCCATGGGTCCAAAATCTCCAGGTTCAAGGGCATCTTCCTACATCGAAAACATGCATGAGAAACCCAGAAGATGGTACACCGTGTGATCGGGAAAGGTTTCTAAAACGCACCTCTTTTCTCATCTCCTTGTGCTCGGGTTGGCCATTACAGCCGCTTTACTAGCAATCTCCCTCCTTCGAGAATCAGCACCTTTAACCTCCTGTTCCGTACAGGTTGCAATTTGTCCTGAGGATGAACGGGAAGAGGGGGAACCAGTGAGAGACTAGCTCTAGGTGTTGGGACAGGCACAGGTCACTCTATTTTCCCATCAGGAAGAAGAATTAACCACAGGCTCAGCCTGCCGCCCGGAAGCAGAACGGGGCCTGAAGCAATCCTGCGCTTTTGCGGCCAGCTCCCAAAAAAGCGAGTTGAAAAATCGAGCTCAGGGGCACTGCAATTCACAAACCTGCAGAGTTAGAAATGATAACTCTCGTCCACAAATATATTGAGGGAAGGCAACGAGGAGGATTTGAAAGCAAGGCAGAATTGCAGGAAACAGATTTCAGGAGGTAGAGTCGAATCGCCTTTAAAGCACAGGAAAAGCGGCAAAACCTCGACAACGATGCCCTTGGCCAAAAAGGGCGTATGCGTTTTTTCCTGAATATATTCAGGAAAAAACGCATACGCCCTTTTTGGCCAAGCAAGCAACCTGGAAAGGCAAATCAGCGCTACAAAGAAGTCTCGCTTCCCATCGGTCAAAAGGGCCATGCTGAATAAAGTGTCAAAACCAGAAATGCAGGACAGGCCATGGAGAAACGGGAGCCTTACTACGCTGATGGGCGGGATGTAAATTGCCAACAGCCACTCTGGAGAAGTGTACGGTGTTTCCTGAAACATCTAAAAAACTCAGCATAGAGAGCATAAGGCACTTCCACTCATGGGCGTAGAAATTGGGAAAACTAAAAATCAGCAAGACACAGGCACCCCAAAGTTTAGGGCTGCTCTGTTGACAAGAACCTCCACTTCGTTACACCTTAAATATCCCAGGAAAGAGAAAAATGGATAAGGAAGTTGTGGTCCTTATGTACAATGGCATATCACTCAGCCATGAAATTAACGTCATAAGGCTAGTAGCAGCATGATGAGAGGATTTAGGTACGACGATTCTAAGTGAAATAAGTCACACAGAAAAAGACACTTATCATAAGATATCACTTAGAGAGGGAATGTAAAAACCGCTACACTTGAACTGAATTACAAAACAGAACAGCGTCACACGTTTAGAAGACACACTATGGCTGCTTAACGGGAAAGGTGAGGTGGGTGATGCATAAAACAAGGGTTTCAAATTAGCTCAGATACCGTTCCATAAACCCAATATGTAATAGACAAGACCTACTCCTTGCTCAGTGAACTGGACTCAACACCCCCTGTTCACCGCCCAAGAATATATCTGACTAGGAAGAATCTTAAAACCAATGTATTGATATCCCTCTGTAAGTGAGTCAAGTGGGTGTAAAGCGGCATAAACACAGCAGTGAAAAGCAGCTAAACCCCATTATAAAAATCAATTACTTTTAAAAACCCGTGAAACAAAGACAGTGAAAGAGAGAGAAATTCTTACAAAATTCGTTCAGGGGCTGTGATGCCACCTGGATTGACCACCTCTAGACCCACAGCTGATTGAGACATAAGGGTGGACACTCTTGGGGCTGAGAGGTTTGGTGAGGTTGGGTGAGCAAACGCAGACCCTTTAAAGTAATACTGCGTGGTATCCATCCCATGGGTCCAAAATCTCCAGGTTCAAGGGCATCTTCCTACATCGAAAACATGCATGAGAAACCCAGAAGATGGTACACCGTGTGATCGGGAAAGGTTTCTAAAACGCACCTCTTTTCTCATCTCCTTGTGCTCGGGTTGGCCATTACAGCCGCTTTACTAGCAATCTCCCTCCTTCGAGAATCAGCACCTTTAACCTCCTGTTCCGTACAGGTTGCAATTTGTCCTGAGGATGAACGGGAAGAGGGGGAACCAGTGAGAGACTAGCTCTAGGTGTTGGGACAGGCACAGGTCACTCTATTTTCCCATCAGGAAGAAGAATTAACCACAGGCTCAGCCTGCCGCCCGGAAGCAGAACAGGGCCTGAAGCAATCCTGCGCTTTTGCGGCCAGCTCCCAAAAAAGCGAGTTGAAAAATCGAGCTCAGGGGCACTGCAATTCACAAACCTGCAGAGTTAGAAATGATAACTCTCGTCCACAAATATATTGAGGGAAGGCAACGAGGAGGATTTGAAAGCAAGGCAGAATTGCAGGAAACAGATTTCAGGAGGTAGAGTCGAATCGCCTTTAAAGCACAGGAAAAGCGGCAAAACCTCGACCATGATGCCCTTGGCCAAAAAGGGCGTATGCGTTTTTTCCTGAATATATTCAGGAAAAAACGCATACGCCCTTTTTGGCCAAGCAAGCAACCTGGAAAGGCAAATCAGCGCTACAAAGAAGTCTCGCTTCCCATCGGTCAAAAGGGCCATGCTGAATAAAGTGTCAAAACCAGAAATGCAGGACAGGCCATGGAGAAACGGGAGCCTTACTACGCTGATGGGCGGGATGTAAATTGCCAACAGCCACTCTGGAGAAGTGTACGGTGTTTCCTGAAACATCTAAAAAACTCAGCATAGAGAGCATAAGGCACTTCCACTCATGGGCGTAGAAATTGGGAAAACTAAAAATCAGCAAGACACAGGCACCCCAAAGTTTAGGGCTGCTCTGTTGACAAGAACCTCCACTTCGTTACACCTTAAATATCCCAGGAAAGAGAAAAATGGATAAGGAAGTTGTGGTCCTTATGTACAATGGCATATCACTCAGCCATGAAATTAACGTCATAAGGCTAGTAGCAGCATGATGAGAGGATTTAGGTACGACGATTCTAAGTGAAATAAGTCACACAGAAAAAGACACTTATCATAAGATATCACTTAGAGAGGGAATGTAAAAACCGCTACACTTGAACTGAATTACAAAACAGAACAGCGTCACACGTTTAGAAGACACACTATGGCTGCTTAACGGGAAAGGTGAGGTGGGTGATGCATAAAACAAGGGTTTCAAATTAGCTCAGATACCGTTCCATAAACCCAATATGTAATAGACAAGACCTACTCCTTGCTCAGTGAACTGGACTCAACACCCCCTGTTCACCGCCCAAGAATATATCTGACTAGGAAGAATCTTAAAACCAATGTATTGATATCCCTCTGTAAGTGAGTCAAGTGGGTGTAAAGCGGCATAAACACAGCAGTGAAAAGCAGCTAAACCCCATTATAAAAATCAATTACTTTTAAAAACCCGTGAAACAAAGACAGTGAAAGAGAGAGAAATTCTTACAAAATTCGTTCAGGGGCTGTGATGCCACCTGGATTGATCACCTCTAGACCCACAGCTGATTGAGACATAAGGGTGGACACTCTTGGGGCTGAGAGGTTTGGTGAGGTTGGGTGAGCAAACGCAGACCCTTTAAAGTAATACTGCGTGGTATCCATCCCATGGGTCCAAAATCTCCAGGTTCAAGGGCATCTTCCTACATCGAAAACATGCATGAGAAACCCAGAAGATGGTACACCGTGTGATCGGGAAAGGTTTCTAAAACGCACCTCTTTTCTCATCTCCTTGTGCTCGGGTTGGCCATTACAGCCGCTTTACTAGCAATCTCCCTCCTTCGAGAATCAGCACCTTTAACCTCCTGTTCCGTACAGGTTGCAATTTGTCCTGAGGATGAACGGGAAGAGGGGGAACCAGTGAGAGACTAGCTCTAGGTGTTGGGACAGGCACAGGTCACTCTATTTTCCCATCAGGAAGAAGAATTAACCACAGGCTCAGCCTGCCGCCCGGAAGCAGAACAGGGCCTGAAGCAATCCTGCGCTTTTGCGGCCAGCTCCCAAAAAAGCGAGTTGAAAAATCGAGCTCAGGGGCACTGCAATTCACAAACCTGCAGAGTTAGAAATGATAACTCTCGTCCACAAATATATTGAGGGAAGGCAACGAGGAGGATTTGAAAGCAAGGCAGAATTGCAGGAAACAGATTTCAGGAGGTAGAGTCGAATCGCCTTTAAAGCACAGGAAAAGCGGCAAAACCTCGACAACGATGCCCTTGGCCAAAAAGGGCGTATGCGTTTTTTCCTGAATATATTCAGGAAAAAACGCATACGCCCTTTTTGGCCAAGCAAGCAACCTGGAAAGGCAAATCAGCGCTACAAAGAAGTCTCGCTTCCCATCGGTCAAAAGGGCCATGCTGAATAAAGTGTCAAAACCAGAAATGCAGGACAGGCCATGGAGAAACGGGAGCCTTACTACGCTGATGGGCGGGATGTAAATTGCCAACAGCCACTCTGGAGAAGTGTACGGTGTTTCCTGAAACATCTAAAAAACTCAGCATAGAGAGCATAAGGCACTTCCACTCATGGGCGTAGAAATTGGGAAAACTAAAAATCAGCAAGACACAGGCACCCCAAAGTTTAGGGCTGCTCTGTTGACAAGAACCTCCACTTCGTTACACCTTAAATATCCCAGGAAAGAGAAAAATGGATAAGGAAGTTGTGGTCCTTATGTACAATGGCATATCACTCAGCCATGAAATTAACGTCATAAGGCTAGTAGCAGCATGATGAGAGGATTTAGGTACGACGATTCTAAGTGAAATAAGTCACACAGAAAAAGACACTTATCATAAGATATCACTTAGAGAGGGAATGTAAAAACCGCTACACTTGAACTGAATTACAAAACAGAACAGCGTCACACGTTTAGAAGACACACTATGGCTGCTTAACGGGAAAGGTGAGGTGGGTGATGCATAAAACAAGGGTTTCAAATTAGCTCAGATACCGTTCCATAAACCCAATATGTAATAGGCAAGACCTACTCCTTGCTCAGTGAACTGGACTCAACACCCCCTGTTCACCGCCCAAGAATATATCTGACTAGTAAGAATCTTAAAACCAATGTATTGATATCCCTCTGTAAGTGAGTCAAGTGGGTGTAAAGCGGCATAAACACAGCAGTGAAAAGCAGCTAAACCCCATTATAAAAATCAATTACTTTTAAAAACCCGTGAAACAAAGACAGTGAAAGAGAGAGAAATTCTTACAAAATTCGTTCAGGGGCTGTGATGCCACCTGGATTGACCACCTCTAGACCCACAGCTGATTGAGACATAAGGGTGGACACTCTTGGGGCTGAGGGGTTTGGTGAGGTTGGGTGAGCAAACGCAGACCCTTTAAAGTAATACTGCGTGGTATCCATCCCATGGGTCCAAAATCTCCAGGTTCAAGGGCATCTTCCTACATCGAAAACATGCATGAGAAACCCAGAAGATGGTACACCGTGTGATCGGGAAAGGTTTCTAAAACGCACCTCTTTTCTCATCTCCTTGTGCTCGGGTTGGCCATTACAGCCGCTTTACTAGCAATCTCCCTCCTTCGAGAATCAGCACCTTTAACCTCCTGTTCCGTACAGGTTGCAATTTGTCCTGAGGATGAACGGGAAGAGGGGGAACCAGTGAGAGACTAGCTCTAGGTGTTGGGACAGGCACAGGTCACTCTATTTTCCCATCAGGAAGAAGAATTAACCACAGGCTCAGCCTGCCGCCCGGAAGCAGAACAGGGCCTGAAGCAATCCTGCGCTTTTGCGGCCAGCTCCCAAAAAAGCGAGTTGAAAAATCGAGCTCAGGGGCACTGCAATTCACAAACCTGCAGAGTTAGAAATGATAACTCTCGTCCACAAATATATTGAGGGAAGGCAACGAGGAGGATTTGAAAGCAAGGCAGAATTGCAGGAAACAGATTTCAGGAGGTAGAGTCGAATCGCCTTTAAAGCACAGGAAAAGCGGCAAAACCTCGACAACGATGCCCTTGGCCAAAAAGGGCGTATGCGTTTTTTCCTGAATATATTCAGGAAAAAACGCATACGCCCTTTTTGGCCAAGCAAGCAACCTGGAAAGGCAAATCAGCGCTACAAAGAAGTCTCGCTTCCCATCGGTCAAAAGGGCCATGCTGAATAAAGTGTCAAAACCAGAAATGCAGGACAGGCCATGGAGAAACGGGAGCCTTACTACGCTGATGGGCGGGATGTAAATTGCCAACAGCCACTCTGGAGAAGTGTACGGTGTTTCCTGAAACATCTAAAAAACTCAGCATAGAGAGCATAAGGCACTTCCACTCATGGGCGTAGAAATTGGGAAAACTAAAAATCAGCAAGACACAGGCACCCCAAAGTTTAGGGCTGCTCTGTTGACAAGAACCTCCACTTCGTTACACCTTAAATATCCCAGGAAAGAGAAAAATGGATAAGGAAGTTGTGGTCCTTATGTACAATGGCATATCACTCAGCCATGAAATTAACGTCATAAGGCTAGTAGCAGCATGATGAGAGGATTTAGGTACGACGATTCTAAGTGAAATAAGTCACACAGAAAAAGACACTTATCATAAGATATCACTTAGAGAGGGAATGTAAAAACCGCTACACTTGAACTGAATTACAAAACAGAACAGCGTCACACGTTTAGAAGACACACTATGGCTGCTTAACGGGAAAGGTGAGGTGGGTGATGCATAAAACAAGGGTTTCAAATTAGCTCAGATACCGTTCCATAAACCCAATATGTAATAGACAAGACCTACTCCTTGCTCAGTGAACTGGACTCAACACCCCCTGTTCACCGCCCAAGAATATATCTGACTAGGAAGAATCTTAAAACCAATGTATTGATATCCCTCTGTAAGTGAGTCAAGTGGGTGTAAAGCGGCATAAACACAGCAGTGAAAAGCAGCTAAACCCCATTATAAAAATCAATTACTTTTAAAAACCCGTGAAACAAAGACAGTGAAAGAGAGAGAAATTCTTACAAAATTCGTTCAGGGGCTGTGATGCCACCTGGATTGACCACCTCTAGACCCACAGCTGATTGAGACATAAGGGTGGACACTCTTGGGGCTGAGGGGTTTGGTGAGGTTGGGTGAGCAAACGCAGACCCTTTAAAGTAATACTGCGTGGTATCCATCCCATGGGTCCAAAATCTCCAGGTTCAAGGGCATCTTCCTACATCGAAAACATGCATGAGAAACCCAGAAGATGGTACACCGTGTGATCGGGAAAGGTTTCTAAAACGCACCTCTTTTCTCATCTCCTTGTGCTCGGGTTGGCCATTACAGCCGCTTTACTAGCAATCTCCCTCCTTCGAGAATCAGCACCTTTAACCTCCTGTTCCGTACAGGTTGCAATTTGTCCTGAGGATGAACGGGAAGAGGGGGAACCAGTGAGAGACTAGCTCTAGGTGTTGGGACAGGCACAGGTCACTCTATTTTCCCATCAGGAAGAAGAATTAACCACAGGCTCAGCCTGCCGCCCGGAAGCAGAACAGGGCCTGAAGCAATCCTGCGCTTTTGCGGCCAGCTCCCAAAAAAGCGAGTTGAAAAATCGAGCTCAGGGGCACTGCAATTCACAAACCTGCAGAGTTAGAAATGATAACTCTCGTCCACAAATATATTGAGGGAAGGCAACGAGGAGGATTTGAAAGCAAGGCAGAATTGCAGGAAACAGATTTCAGGAGGTAGAGTCGAATCGCCTTTAAAGCACAGGAAAAGCGGCAAAACCTCGACCATGATGCCCTTGGCCAAAAAGGGCGTATGCGTTTTTTCCTGAATATATTCAGGAAAAAACGCATACGCCCTTTTTGGCCAACCAAGCAACCTGGAAAGGCAAATCAGCGCTACAAAGAAGTCTCGCTTCCCATCGGTCAAAAGGGCCATGCTGAATAAAGTGTCAAAACCAGAAATGCAGGACAGGCCATGGAGAAACGGGAGCCTTACTACGCTGATGGGCGGGATGTAAATTGCCAACAGCCACTCTGGAGAAGTGTACGGTGTTTCCTGAAACATCTAAAAAACTCAGCATAGAGAGCATAAGGCACTTCCACTCATGGGCGTAGAAATTGGGAAAACTAAAAATCAGCAAGACACAGGCACCCCAAAGTTTAGGGCTGCTCTGTTGACAAGAACCTCCACTTCGTTACACCTTAAATATCCCAGGAAAGAGAAAAATGGATAAGGAAGTTGTGGTCCTTATGTACAATGGCATATCACTCAGCCATGAAATTAACGTCATAAGGCTAGTAGCAGCATGATGAGAGGATTTAGGTACGACGATTCTAAGTGAAATAAGTCACACAGAAAAAGACACTTATCATAAGATATCACTTAGAGAGGGAATGTAAAAACCGCTACACTTGAACTGAATTACAAAACAGAACAGCGTCACACGTTTAGAAGACACACTATGGCTGCTTAACGGGAAAGGTGAGGTGGGTGATGCATAAAACAAGGGTTTCAAATTAGCTCAGATACCGTTCCATAAACCCAATATGTAATAGACAAGACCTACTCCTTGCTCAGTGAACTGGACTCAACACCCCCTGTTCACCGCCCAAGAATATATCTGACTAGGAAGAATCTTAAAACCAATGTATTGATATCCCTCTGTAAGTGAGTCAAGTGGGTGTAAAGCGGCATAAACACAGCAGTGAAAAGCAGCTAAACCCCATTATAAAAATCAATTACTTTTAAAAACCCGTGAAACAAAGACAGTGAAAGAGAGAGAAATTCTTACAAAATTCGTTCAGGGGCTGTGATGCCACCTGGATTGACCATCTCTAGACCCACAGCTGATTGAGACATAAGGGTGGACACTCTTGGGGCTGAGAGGTTTGGTGAGGTTGGGTGAGCAAACGCAGACCCTTTAAAGTAATACTGCGTGGTATCCATCCCATGGGTCCAAAATCTCCAGGTTCAAGGGCATCTTCCTACATCGAAAACATGCATGAGAAACCCAGAAGATGGTACACCCTGTGATCGGGAAAGGTTTCTAAAACGCACCTCTTTTCTCATCTCCTTGTGCTCGGGTTGGCCATTACAGCCGCTTTACTAGCAATCTCCCTCCTTCGAGAATCAGCACCTTTAACCTCCTGTTCCGTACAGGTTGCAATTTGTCCTGAGGATGAACGGGAAGAGGGGGAACCAGTGAGAGACTAGCTCTAGGTGTTGGGACAGGCACAGGTCACTCTATTTTCCCATCAGGAAGAAGAATTAACCACAGGCTCAGCCTGCCGCCCGGAAGCAGAACAGGGCCTGAAGCAATCCTGCGCTTTTGCGGCCAGCTCCCAAAAAAGCGAGTTGAAAAATCGAGCTCAGGGGCACTGCAATTCACAAACCTGCAGAGTTAGAAATGATAACTCTCGTCCACAAATATATTGAGGGAAGGCAACGAGGAGGATTTGAAAGCAAGGCAGAATTGCAGGAAACAGATTTCAGGAGGTAGAGTCGAATCGCCTTTAAAGCACAGGAAAAGCGGCAAAACCTCGACCATGATGCCCTTGGCCAAAAAGGGCGTATGCGTTTTTTCCTGAATATATTCAGGAAAAAACGCATACGCCCTTTTTGGCCAACCAAGCAACCTGGAAAGGCAAATCAGCGCTACAAAGAAGTCTCGCTTCCCATCGGTCAAAAGGGCCATGCTGATTAAAGTGTCAAAACCAGAAATGCAGGACAGGCCATGGAGAAACGGGAGCCTTACTACGCTGATGGGCGGGATGTAAATTGCCAACAGCCACTCTGGAGAAGTGTACGGTGTTTCCTGAAACATCTAAAAAACTCAGCATAGAGAGCATAAGGCACTTCCACTCATGGGCGTAGAAATTGGGAAAACTAAAAATCAGCAAGACACAGGCACCCCAAAGTTTAGGGCTGCTCTGTTGACAAGAACCTCCACTTCGTTACACCTTAAATATCCCAGGAAAGAGAAAAATGGATAAGGAAGTTGTGGTCCTTATGTACAATGGCATATCACTCAGCCATGAAATTAACGTCATAAGGCTAGTAGCAGCATGATGAGAGGATTTAGGTACGACGATTCTAAGTGAAATAAGTCACACAGAAAAAGACACTTATCATAAGATATCACTTAGAGAGGGAATGTAAAAACCGCTACACTTGAACTGAATTACAAAACAGAACAGCGTCACACGTTTAGAAGACACACTATGGCTGCTTAACGGGAAAGGTGAGGTGGGTGATGCATAAAACAAGGGTTTCAAATTAGCTCAGATACCGTTCCATAAACCCAATATGTAATAGACAAGACCTACTCCTTGCTCAGTGAACTGGACTCAACACCCCCTGTTCACCGCCTAAGAATATATCTGACTAGGAAGAATCTTAAAACCAATGTATTGATATCCCTCTGTAAGTGAGTCAAGTGGGTGTAAAGCGGCATAAACACAGCAGTGAAAAGCAGCTAAACCCCATTATAAAAATCAATTACTTTTAAAAACCCGTGAAACAAAGACAGTGAAAGAGAGAGAAATTCTTACAAAATTCGTTCAGGGGCTGTGATGCCACCTGGATTGACCATCTCTAGACCCACAGCTGATTGAGACATAAGGGTGGACACTCTTGGGGCTGAGAGGTTTGGTGAGGTTGGGTGAGCAAACGCAGACCCTTTAAAGTAATACTGCGTGGTATCCATCCCATGGGTCCAAAATCTCCAGGTTCAAGGGCATCTTCCTACATCGAAAACATGCATGAGAAACCCAGAAGATGGTACACCGTGTGATCGGGAAAGGTTTCTAAAACGCACCTCTTTTCTCATCTCCTTGTGCTCGGGTTGGCCATTACAGCCGCTTTACTAGCAATCTCCCTCCTTGGAGAATCAGCACCTTTAACCTCCTGTTCCGTACAGGTTGCAATTTGTCCTGAGGATGAACGGGAAGAGGGGGAACCAGTGAGAGACTAGCTCTAGGTGTTGGGACAGGCACAGGTCACTCTATTTTCCCATCAGGAAGAAGAATTAACCACAGGCTCAGCCTGCCGCCCGGAAGCAGAACAGGGCCTGAAGCAATCCTGCGCTTTTGCGGCCAGCTCCCAAAAAAGCGAGTTGAAAAATCGAGCTCAGGGGCACTGCAATTCACAAACCTGCAGAGTTAGAAATGATAACTCTCGTCCACAAATATATTGAGGGAAGGCAACGAGGAGGATTTGAAAGCAAGGCAGAATTGCAGGAAACAGATTTCAGGAGGTAGAGTCGAATCGCCTTTAAAGCACAGGAAAAGCGGCAAAACCTCGACAACGATGCCCTTGGCCAAAAAGGGCGTATGCGTTTTTTCCTGAATATATTCAGGAAAAAACGCATACGCCCTTTTTGGCCAACCAAGCAACCTGGAAAGGCAAATCAGCGCTACAAAGAAGTCTCGCTTCCCATCGGTCAAAAGGGCCATGCTGAATAAAGTGTCAAAACCAGAAATGCAGGACAGGCCATGGAGAAACGGGAGCCTTACTACGCTGATGGGCGGGATGTAAATTGCCAACAGCCACTCTGGAGAAGTGTACGGTGTTTCCTGAAACATCTAAAAAACTCAGCATAGAGAGCATAAGGCACTTCCACTCATGGGCGTAGAAATTGGGAAAACTAAAAATCAGCAAGACACAGGCACCCCAAAGTTTAGGGCTGCTCTGTTGACAAGAACCTCCACTTCGTTACACCTTAAATATCCCAGGAAAGAGAAAAATGGATAAGGAAGTTGTGGTCCTTATGTACAATGGCATATCACTCAGCCATGAAATTAACGTCATAAGGCTAGTAGCAGCATGATGAGAGGATTTAGGTACGACGATTCTAAGTGAAATAAGTCACACAGAAAAAGACACTTATCATAAGATATCACTTAGAGAGGGAATGTAAAAACCGCTACACTTGAACTGAATTACAAAACAGAACAGCGTCACACGTTTAGAAGACACACTATGGCTGCTTAACGGGAAAGGTGAGGTGGGTGATGCATAAAACAAGGGTTTCAAATTAGCTCAGATACCGTTCCATAAACCCAATATGTAATAGACAAGACCTACTCCTTGCTCAGTGAACTGGACTCAACACCCCCTGTTCACCGCCCAAGAATATATCTGACTAGGAAGAATCTTAAAACCAATGTATTGATATCCCTCTGTAAGTGAGTCAAGTGGGTGTAAAGCGGCATAAACACAGCAGTGAAAAGCAGCTAAACCCCATTATAAAAATCAATTACTTTTAAAAACCCGTGAAACAAAGACAGTGAAAGAGAGAGAAATTCTTACAAAATTCGTTCAGGGGCTGTGATGCCACCTGGATTGACCATCTCTAGACCCACAGGTGATTGAGACATAAGGGTGGACACTCTTGGGGCTGAGAGGTTTGGTGAGGTTGGGTGAGCAAACGCAGACCCTTTAAAGTAATACTGCGTGGTATCCATCCCATGGGTCCAAAATCTCCAGGTTCAAGGGCATCTTCCTACATCGAAAACATGCATGAGAAACCCAGAAGATGGTACACCGTGTGATCGGGAAAGGTTTCTAAAACGCACCTCTTTTCTCATCTCCTTGTGCTCGGGTTGGCCATTACAGCCGCTTTACTAGCAATCTCCCTCCTTCGAGAATCAGCACCTTTAACCTCCTGTTCCGTACAGGTTGCAATTTGTCCTGAGGATGAACGGGAAGAGGGGGAACCAGTGAGAGACTAGCTCTAGGTGTTGGGACAGGCACAGGTCACTCTATTTTCCCATCAGGAAGAAGAATTAACCACAGGCTCAGCCTGCCGCCCGGAAGCAGAACAGGGCCTGAAGCAATCCTGCGCTTTTGCGGCCAGCTCCCAAAAAAGCGAGTTGAAAAATCGAGCTCAGGGGCACTGCAATTCACAAACCTGCAGAGTTAGAAATGATAACTCTCGTCCACAAATATATTGAGGGAAGGCAACGAGGAGGATTTGAAAGCAAGGCAGAATTGCAGGAAACAGATTTCAGGAGGTAGAGTCGAATCGCCTTTAAAGCACAGGAAAAGCGGCAAAACCTCGACAACGATGCCCTTGGCCAAAAAGGGCGTATGCGTTTTTTCCTGAATATATTCAGGAAAAAACGCATACGCCCTTTTTGGCCAAGCAAGCAACCTGGAAAGGCAAATCAGCGCTACAAAGAAGTCTCGCTTCCCATCGGTCAAAAGGGCCATGCTGAATAAAGTGTCAAAACCAGAAATGCAGGACAGGCCATGGAGAAACGGGAGCCTTACTACGCTGATGGGCGGGATGTAAATTGCCAACAGCCACTCTGGAGAAGTGTACGGTGTTTCCTGAAACATCTAAAAAACTCAGCATAGAGAGCATAAGGCACTTCCACTCATGGGCGTAGAAATTGGGAAAACTAAAAATCAGCAAGACACAGGCACCCCAAAGTTTAGGGCTGCTCTGTTGACAAGAACCTCCACTTCGTTACACCTTAAATATCCCAGGAAAGAGAAAAATGGATAAGGAAGTTGTGGTCCTTATGTACAATGGCATATCACTCAGCCATGAAATTAACGTCATAAGGCTAGTAGCAGCATGATGAGAGGATTTAGGTACGACGATTCTAAGTGAAATAAGTCACACAGAAAAAGACACTTATCATAAGATATCACTTAGAGAGGGAATGTAAAAACCGCTACACTTGAACTGAATTACAAAACAGAACAGCGTCACACGTTTAGAAGACACACTATGGCTGCTTAACGGGAAAGGTGAGGTGGGTGATGCATAAAACAAGGGTTTCAAATTAGCTCAGATACCGTTCCATAAACCCAATATGTAATAGGCAAGACCTACTCCTTGCTCAGTGAACTGGACTCAACACCCCCTGTTCACCGCCCAAGAATATATCTGACTAGTAAGAATCTTAAAACCAATGTATTGATATCCCTCTGTAAGTGAGTCAAGTGGGTGTAAAGCGGCATAAACACAGCAGTGAAAAGCAGCTAAACCCCATTATAAAAATCAATTACTTTTAAAAACCCGTGAAACAAAGACAGTGAAAGAGAGAGAAATTCTTACAAAATTCGTTCAGGGGCTGTGATGCCACCTGGATTGACCACCTCTAGACCCACAGGTGATTGAGACATAAGGGTGGACACTCTTGGGGCTGAGGGGTTTGGTGAGGTTGGGTGAGCAAACGCAGACCCTTTAAAGTAATACTGCGTGGTATCCATCCCATGGGTCCAAAATCTCCAGGTTCAAGGGCATCTTCCTACATCGAAAACATGCATGAGAAACCCAGAAGATGGTACACCGTGTGATCGGGAAAGGTTTCTAAAACGCACCTCTTTTCTCATCTCCTTGTGCTCGGGTTGGCCATTACAGCCGCTTTACTAGCAATCTCCCTCCTTCGAGAATCAGCACCTTTAACCTCCTGTTCCGTACAGGTTGCAATTTGTCCTGAGGATGAACGGGAAGAGGGGGAACCAGTGAGAGACTAGCTCTAGGTGTTGGGACAGGCACAGGTCACTCTATTTTCCCATCAGGAAGAAGAATTAACCACAGGCTCAGCCTGCCGCCCGGAAGCAGAACAGGGCCTGAAGCAATCCTGCGCTTTTGCGGCCAGCTCCCAAAAAAGCGAGTTGAAAAATCGAGCTCAGGGGCACTGCAATTCACAAACCTGCAGAGTTAGAAATGATAACTCTCGTCCACAAATATATTGAGGGAAGGCAACGAGGAGGATTTGAAAGCAAGGCAGAATTGCAGGAAACAGATTTCAGGAGGTAGATTCGAATCGCCTTTAAAGCACAGGAAAAGCGGCAAAACCTCGACAACGATGCCCTTGGCCAAAAAGGGCGTATGCGTTTTTTCCTGAATATATTCAGGAAAAAACGCATACGCCCTTTTTGGCCAAGCAAGCAACCTGGAAAGGCAAATCAGCGCTACAAAGAAGTCTCGCTTCCCATCGGTCAAAAGGGCCATGCTGAATAAAGTGTCAAAACCAGAAATGCAGGACAGGCCATGGAGAAACGGGAGCCTTACTACGCTGATGGGCGGGATGTAAATTGCCAACAGCCACTCTGGAGAAGTGTACGGTGTTTCCTGAAACATCTAAAAAACTCAGCATAGAGAGCATAAGGCACTTCCACTCATGGGCGTAGAAATTGGGAAAACTAAAAATCAGCAAGACACAGGCACCCCAAAGTTTAGGGCTGCTCTGTTGACAAGAACCTCCACTTCGTTACACCTTAAATATCCCAGGAAAGAGAAAAATGGATAAGGAAGTTGTGGTCCTTATGTACAATGGCATATCACTCAGCCATGAAATTAACGTCATAAGGCTAGTAGCAGCATGATGAGAGGATTTAGGTACGACGATTCTAAGTGAAATAAGTCACACAGAAAAAGACACTTATCATAAGATATCACTTAGAGAGGGAATGTAAAAACCGCTACACTTGAACTGAATTACAAAACAGAACAGCGTCACACGTTTAGAAGACACACTATGGCTGCTTAACGGGAAAGGTGAGGTGGGTGATGCATAAAACAAGGGTTTCAAATTAGCTCAGATACCGTTCCATAAACCCAATATGTAATAGACAAGACCTACTCCTTGCTCAGTGAACTGGACTCAACACCCCCTGTTCACCGCCCAAGAATATATCTGACTAGGAAGAATCTTAAAACCAATGTATTGATATCCCTCTGTAAGTGAGTCAAGTGGGTGTAAAGCGGCATAAACACAGCAGTGAAAAGCAGCTAAACCCCATTATAAAAATCAATTACTTTTAAAAACCCGTGAAACAAAGACAGTGAAAGAGAGAGAAATTCTTACAAAATTCGTTCAGGGGCTGTGATGCCACCTGGATTGACCATCTCTAGACCCACAGGTGATTGAGACATAAGGGTGGACACTCTTGGGGCTGAGAGGTTTGGTGAGGTTGGGTGAGCAAACGCAGACCCTTTAAAGTAATACTGCGTGGTATCCATCCCATGGGTCCAAAATCTCCAGGTTCAAGGGCATCTTCCTACATCGAAAACATGCATGAGAAACCCAGAAGATGGTACACCGTGTGATCGGGAAAGGTTTCTAAAACGCACCTCTTTTCTCATCTCCTTGTGCTCGGGTTGGCCATTACAGCCGCTTTACTAGCAATCTCCCTCCTTCGAGAATCAGCACCTTTAACCTCCTGTTCCGTACAGGTTGCAATTTGTCCTGAGGATGAACGGGAAGAGGGGGAACCAGTGAGAGACTAGCTCTAGGTGTTGGGACAGGCACAGGTCACTCTATTTTCCCATCAGGAAGAAGAATTAACCACAGGCTCAGCCTGCCGCCCGGAAGCAGAACAGGGCCTGAAGCAATCCTGCGCTTTTGCGGCCAGCTCCCAAAAAAGCGAGTTGAAAAATCGAGCTCAGGGGCACTGCAATTCACAAACCTGCAGAGTTAGAAATGATAACTCTCGTCCACAAATATATTGAGGGAAGGCAACGAGGAGGATTTGAAAGCAAGGCAGAATTGCAGGAAACAGATTTCAGGAGGTAGAGTCGAATCGCCTTTAAAGCACAGGAAAAGCGGCAAAACCTCGACCATGATGCCCTTGGCCAAAAAGGGCGTATGCGTTTTTTCCTGAATATATTCAGGAAAAAACGCATACGCCCTTTTTGGCCAACCAAGCAACCTGGAAAGGCAAATCAGCGCTACAAAGAAGTCTCGCTTCCCATCGGTCAAAAGGGCCATGCTGAATAAAGTGTCAAAACCAGAAATGCAGGACAGGCCATGGAGAAACGGGAGCCTTACTACGCTGATGGGTGGGATGTAAATTGCCAACAGCCACTCTGGAGAAGTGTACGGTGTTTCCTGAAACATCTAAAAAACTCAGCATAGAGAGCATAAGGCACTTCCACTCATGGGCGTAGAAATTGGGAAAACTAAAAATCAGCAAGACACAGGCACCCCAAAGTTTAGGGCTGCTCTGTTGACAAGAACCTCCACTTCGTTACACCTTAAATATCCCAGGAAAGAGAAAAATGGATAAGGAAGTTGTGGTCCTTATGTACAATGGCATATCACTCAGCCATGAAATTAACGTCATAAGGCTAGTAGCAGCATGATGAGAGGATTTAGGTACGACGATTCTAAGTGAAATAAGTCACACAGAAAAAGACACTTATCATAAGATATCACTTAGAGAGGGAATGTAAAAACCGCTACACTTGAACTGAATTACAAAACAGAACAGCGTCACACGTTTAGAAGACACACTATGGCTGCTTAACGGGAAAGGTGAGGTGGGTGATGCATAAAACAAGGGTTTCAAATTAGCTCAGATACCGTTCCATAAACCCAATATGTAATAGGCAAGACCTACTCCTTGCTCAGTGAACTGGACTCAACACCCCCTGTTCACCGCCCAAGAATATATCTGACTAGTAAGAATCTTAAAACCAATGTATTGATATCCCTCTGTAAGTGAGTCAAGTGGGTGTAAAGCGGCATAAACACAGCAGTGAAAAGCAGCTAAACCCCATTATAAAAATCAATTACTTTTAAAAACCCGTGAAACAAAGACAGTGAAAGAGAGAGAAATTCTTACAAAATTCGTTCAGGGGCTGTGATGCCACCTGGATTGACCACCTCTAGACCCACAGCTGATTGAGACATAAGGGTGGACACTCTTGGGGCTGAGAGGTTTGGTGAGGTTGGGTGAGCAAACGCAGACCCTTTAAAGTAATACTGCGTGGTATCCATCCCATGGGTCCAAAATCTCCAGGTTCAAGGGCATCTTCCTACATCGAAAACATGCATGAGAAACCCAGAAGATGGTACACCGTGTGATCGGGAAAGGTTTCTAAAACGCACCTCTTTTCTCATCTCCTTGTGCTCGGGTTGGCCATTACAGCCGCTTTACTAGCAATCTCCCTCCTTCGAGAATCAGCACCTTTAACCTCCTGTTCCGTACAGGTTGCAATTTGTCCTGAGGATGAACGGGAAGAGGGGGAACCAGTGAGAGACTAGCTCTAGGTGTTGGGACAGGCACAGGTCACTCTATTTTCCCATCAGGAAGAAGAATTAACCACAGGCTCAGCCTGCCGCCCGGAAGCAGAACAGGGCCTGAAGCAATCCTGCGCTTTTGCGGCCAGCTCCCAAAAAAGCGAGTTGAAAAATCGAGCTCAGGGGCACTGCAATTCACAAACCTGCAGAGTTAGAAATGATAACTCTCGTCCACAAATATATTGAGGGAAGGCAACGAGGAGGATTTGAAAGCAAGGCAGAATTGCAGGAAACAGATTTCAGGAGGTAGAGTCGAATCGCCTTTAAAGCACAGGAAAAGCGGCAAAACCTCGACAACGATGCCCTTGGCCAAAAAGGGCGTATGCGTTTTTTCCTGAATATATTCAGGAAAAAACGCATACGCCCTTTTTGGCCAAGCAAGCAACCTGGAAAGGCAAATCAGCGCTACAAAGAAGTCTCGCTTCCCATCGGTCAAAAGGGCCATGCTGAATAAAGTGTCAAAACCAGAAATGCAGGACAGGCCATGGAGAAACGGGAGCCTTACTACGCTGATGGGCGGGATGTAAATTGCCAACAGCCACTCTGGAGAAGTGTACGGTGTTTCCTGAAACATCTAAAAAACTCAGCATAGAGAGCATAAGGCACTTCCACTCATGGGCGTAGAAATTGGGAAAACTAAAAATCAGCAAGACACAGGCACCCCAAAGTTTAGGGCTGCTCTGTTGACAAGAACCTCCACTTCGTTACACCTTAAATATCCCAGGAAAGAGAAAAATGGATAAGGAAGTTGTGGTCCTTATGTACAATGGCATATCACTCAGCCATGAAATTAACGTCATAAGGCTAGTAGCAGCATGATGAGAGGATTTAGGTACGACGATTCTAAGTGAAATAAGTCACACAGAAAAAGACACTTATCATAAGATATCACTTAGAGAGGGAATGTAAAAACCGCTACACTTGAACTGAATTACAAAACAGAACAGCGTCACACGTTTAGAAGACACACTATGGCTGCTTAACGGGAAAGGTGAGGTGGGTGATGCATAAAACAAGGGTTTCAAATTAGCTCAGATACCGTTCCATAAACCCAATATGTAATAGACAAGACCTACTCCTTGCTCAGTGAACTGGACTCAACACCCCCTGTTCACCGCCCAAGAATATATCTGACTAGGAAGAATCTTAAAACCAATGTATTGATATCCCTCTGTAAGTGAGTCAAGTGGGTGTAAAGCGGCATAAACACAGCAGTGAAAAGCAGCTAAACCCCATTATAAAAATCAATTACTTTTAAAAACCCGTGAAACAAAGACAGTGAAAGAGAGAGAAATTCTTACAAAATTCGTTCAGGGGCTGTGATGCCACCTGGATTGACCATCTCTAGACCCACAGCTGATTGAGACATAAGGGTGGACACTCTTGGGGCTGAGAGGTTTGGTGAGGTTGGGTGAGCAAACGCAGACCCTTTAAAGTAATACTGCGTGGTATCCATCCCATGGGTCCAAAATCTCCAGGTTCAAGGGCATCTTCCTACATCGAAAACATGCATGAGAAACCCAGAAGATGGTACACCGTGTGATCGGGAAAGGTTTCTAAAACGCACCTCTTTTCTCATCTCCTTGTGCTCGGGTTGGCCATTACAGCCGCTTTACTAGCAATCTCCCTCCTTCGAGAATCAGCACCTTTAACCTCCTGTTCCGTACAGATTGCAATTTGTCCTGAGGATGAACGGGAAGAGGGGGAACCAGTGAGAGACTAGCTCTAGGTGTTGGGACAGGCACAGGTCACTCTATTTTCCCATCAGGAAGAAGAATTAACCACAGGCTCAGCCTGCCGCCCGGAAGCAGAACAGGGCCTGAAGCAATCCTGCGCTTTTGCGGCCAGCTCCCAAAAAAGCGAGTTGAAAAATCGAGCTCAGGGGCACTGCAATTCACAAACCTGCAGAGTTAGAAATGATAACTCTCGTCCACAAATATATTGAGGGAAGGCAACGAGGAGGATTTGAAAGCAAGGCAGAATTGCAGGAAACAGATTTCAGGAGGTAGAGTCGAATCGCCTTTAAAGCACAGGAAAAGCGGAAAAACCTCGACAACGATGCCCTTGGCCAAAAAGGGCGTATGCGTTTTTTCCTGAATATATTCAGGAAAAAACGCATACGCCCTTTTTGGCCAAGCAAGCAACCTGGAAAGGCAAATCAGCGCTACAAAGAAGTCTCGCTTCCCATCGGTCAAAAGGGCCATGCTGAATAAAGTGTCAAAACCAGAAATGCAGGACAGGCCATGGAGAAACGGGAGCCTTACTACGCTGATGGGCGGGATGTAAATTGCCAACAGCCACTCTGGAGAAGTGTACGGTGTTTCCTGAAACATCTAAAAAACTCAGCATAGAGAGCATAAGGCACTTCCACTCATGGGCGTAGAAATTGGGAAAACTAAAAATCAGCAAGACACAGGCACCCCAAAGTTTAGGGCTGCTCTGTTGACAAGAACCTCCACTTCGTTACACCTTAAATATCCCAGGAAAGAGAAAAATGGATAAGGAAGTTGTGGTCCTTATGTACAATGGCATATCACTCAGCCATGAAATTAACGTCATAAGGCTAGTAGCAGCATGATGAGAGGATTTAGGTACGACGATTCTAAGTGAAATAAGTCACACAGAAAAAGACACTTATCATAAGATATCACTTAGAGAGGGAATGTAAAAACCGCTACACTTGAACTGAATTACAAAACAGAACAGCGTCACACGTTTAGAAGACACACTATGGCTGCTTAACGGGAAAGGTGAGGTGGGTGATGCATAAAACAAGGGTTTCAAATTAGCTCAGATACCGTTCCATAAACCCAATATGTAATAGACAAGACCTACTCCTTGCTCAGTGAACTGGACTCAACACCCCCTGTTCACCGCCCAAGAATATATCTGACTAGGAAGAATCTTAAAACCAATGTATTGATATCCCTCTGTAAGTGAGTCAAGTGGGTGTAAAGCGGCATAAACACAGCAGTGAAAAGCAGCTAAACCCCATTATAAAAATCAATTACTTTTAAAAACCCGTGAAACAAAGACAGTGAAAGAGAGAGAAATTCTTACAAAATTCGTTCAGGGGCTGTGATGCCACCTGGATTGACCATCTCTAGACCCACAGCTGATTGAGACATAAGGGTGGACACTCTTGGGGCTGAGGGGTTTGGTGAGGTTGGGTGAGCAAACGCAGACCCTTTAAAGTAATACTGCGTGGTATCCATCCCATGGGTCCAAAATCTCCAGGTTCAAGGGCATCTTCCTACATCGAAAACATGCATGAGAAACCCAGAAGATGGTACACCGTGTGATCGGGAAAGGTTTCTAAAACGCACCTCTTTTCTCATCTCCTTGTGCTCGGGTTGGCCATTACAGCCGCTTTACTAGCAATCTCCCTCCTTCGAGAATCAGCACCTTTAACCTCCTGTTCCGTACAGGTTGCAATTTGTCCTGAGGATGAACGGGAAGAGGGGGAACCAGTGAGAGACTAGCTCTAGGTGTTGGGACAGGCACAGGTCACTCTATTTTCCCATCAGGAAGAAGAATTAACCACAGGCTCAGCCTGCCGCCCGGAAGCAGAACAGGGCCTGAAGCAATCCTGCGCTTTTGCGGCCAGCTCCCAAAAAAGCGAGTTGAAAAATCGAGCTCAGGGGCACTGCAATTCACAAACCTGCAGAGTTAGAAATGATAACTCTCGTCCACAAATATATTGAGGGAAGGCAACGAGGAGGATTTGAAAGCAAGGCAGAATTGCAGGAAACAGATTTCAGGAGGTAGAGTCGAATCGCCTTTAAAGCACAGGAAAAGCGGCAAAACCTCGACAACGATGCCCTTGGCCAAAAAGGGCGTATGCGTTTTTTCCTGAATATATTCAGGAAAAAACGCATACGCCCTTTTTGGCCAAGCAAGCAACCTGGAAAGGCAAATCAGCGCTACAAAGAAGTCTCGCTTCCCATCGGTCAAAAGGGCCATGCTGAATAAAGTGTCAAAACCAGAAATGCAGGACAGGCCATGGAGAAACGGGAGCCTTACTACGCTGATGGGCGGGATGTAAATTGCCAACAGCCACTCTGGAGAAGTGTACGGTGTTTCCTGAAACATCTAAAAAACTCAGCATAGAGAGCATAAGGCACTTCCACTCATGGGCGTAGAAATTGGGAAAACTAAAAATCAGCAAGACACAGGCACCCCAAAGTTTAGGGCTGCTCTGTTGACAAGAACCTCCACTTCGTTACACCTTAAATATCCCAGGAAAGAGAAAAATGGATAAGGAAGTTGTGGTCCTTATGTACAATGGCATATCACTCAGCCATGAAATTAACGTCATAAGGCTAGTAGCAGCATGATGAGAGGATTTAGGTACGACGATTCTAAGTGAAATAAGTCACACAGAAAAAGACACTTATCATAAGATATCACTTAGAGAGGGAATGTAAAAACCGCTACACTTGAACTGAATTACAAAACAGAACAGCGTCACACGTTTAGAAGACACACTATGGCTGCTTAACGGGAAAGGTGAGGTGGGTGATGCATAAAACAAGGGTTTCAAATTAGCTCAGATACCGTTCCATAAACCCAATATGTAATAGGCAAGACCTACTCCTTGCTCAGTGAACTGGACTCAACACCCCCTGTTCACCGCCCAAGAATATATCTGACTAGTAAGAATCTTAAAACCAATGTATTGATATCCCTCTGTAAGTGAGTCAAGTGGGTGTAAAGCGGCATAAACACAGCAGTGAAAAGCAGCTAAACCCCATTATAAAAATCAATTACTTTTAAAAACCCGTGAAACAAAGACAGTGAAAGAGAGAGAAATTCTTACAAAATTCGTTCAGGGGCTGTGATGCCACCTGGATTGACCACCTCTAGACCCACAGGTGATTGAGACATAAGGGTGGACACTCTTGGGGCTGAGGGGTTTGGTGAGGTTGGGTGAGCAAACGCAGACCCTTTAAAGTAATACTGCGTGGTATCCATCCCATGGGTCCAAAATCTCCAGGTTCAAGGGCATCTTCCTACATCGAAAACATGCATGAGAAACCCAGAAGATGGTACACCGTGTGATCGGGAAAGGTTTCTAAAACGCACCTCTTTTCTCATCTCCTTGTGCTCGGGTTGGCCATTACAGCCGCTTTACTAGCAATCTCCCTCCTTCGAGAATCAGCACCTTTAACCTCCTGTTCCGTACAGGTTGCAATTTGTCCTGAGGATGAACGGGAAGAGGGGGAACCAGTGAGAGACTAGCTCTAGGTGTTGGGACAGGCACAGGTCACTCTATTTTCCCATCAGGAAGAAGAATTAACCACAGGCTCAGCCTGCCGCCCGGAAGCAGAACAGGGCCTGAAGCAATCCTGCGCTTTTGCGGCCAGCTCCCAAAAAAGCGAGTTGAAAAATCGAGCTCAGGGGCACTGCAATTCACAAACCTGCAGAGTTAGAAATGATAACTCTCGTCCACAAATATATTGAGGGAAGGCAACGAGGAGGATTTGAAAGCAAGGCAGAATTGCAGGAAACAGATTTCAGGAGGTAGAGTCGAATCGCCTTTAAAGCACAGGAAAAGCGGCAAAACCTCGACAACGATGCCCTTGGCCAAAAAGGGCGTATGCGTTTTTTCCTGAATATATTCAGGAAAAAACGCATACGCCCTTTTTGGCCAAGCAAGCAACCTGGAAAGGCAAATCAGCGCTACAAAGAAGTCTCGCTTCCCATCGGTCAAAAGGGCCATGCTGAATAAAGTGTCAAAACCAGAAATGCAGGACAGGCCATGGAGAAACGGGAGCCTTACTACGCTGATGGGCGGGATGTAAATTGCCAACAGCCACTCTGGAGAAGTGTACGGTGTTTCCTGAAACATCTAAAAAACTCAGCATAGAGAGCATAAGGCACTTCCACTCATGGGCGTAGAAATTGGGAAAACTAAAAATCAGCAAGACACAGGCACCCCAAAGTTTAGGGCTGCTCTGTTGACAAGAACCTCCACTTCGTTACACCTTAAATATCCCAGGAAAGAGAAAAATGGATAAGGAAGTTGTGGTCCTTATGTACAATGGCATATCACTCAGCCATGAAATTAACGTCATAAGGCTAGTAGCAGCATGATGAGAGGATTTAGGTACGACGATTCTAAGTGAAATAAGTCACACAGAAAAAGACACTTATCATAAGATATCACTTAGAGAGGGAATGTAAAAACCGCTACACTTGAACTGAATTACAAAACAGAACAGCGTCACACGTTTAGAAGACACACTATGGCTGCTTAACGGGAAAGGTGAGGTGGGTGATGCATAAAACAAGGGTTTCAAATTAGCTCAGATACCGTTCCATAAACCCAATATGTAATAGACAAGACCTACTCCTTGCTCAGTGAACTGGACTCAACACCCCCTGTTCACCGCCCAAGAATATATCTGACTAGGAAGAATCTTAAAACCAATGTATTGATATCCCTCTGTAAGTGAGTCAAGTGGGTGTAAAGCGGCATAAACACAGCAGTGAAAAGCAGCTAAACCCCATTATAAAAATCAATTACTTTTAAAAACCCGTGAAACAAAGACAGTGAAAGAGAGAGAAATTCTTACAAAATTCGTTCAGGGGCTGTGATGCCACCTGGATTGACCATCTCTAGACCCACAGCTGATTGAGACATAAGGGTGGACACTCTTGGGGCTGAGAGGTTTGGTGAGGTTGGGTGAGCAAACGCAGACCCTTTAAAGTAATACTGCGTGGTATCCATCCCATGGGTCCAAAATCTCCAGGTTCAAGGGCATCTTCCTACATCGAAAACATGCATGAGAAACCCAGAAGATGGTACACCGTGTGATCGGGAAAGGTTTCTAAAACGCACCTCTTTTCTCATCTCCTTGTGCTCGGGTTGGCCATTACAGCCGCTTTACTAGCAATCTCCCTCCTTCGAGAATCAGCACCTTTAACCTCCTGTTCCGTACAGATTGCAATTTGTCCTGAGGATGAACGGGAAGAGGGGGAACCAGTGAGAGACTAGCTCTAGGTGTTGGGACAGGCACAGGTCACTCTATTTTCCCATCAGGAAGAAGAATTAACCACAGGCTCAGCCTGCCGCCCGGAAGCAGAACAGGGCCTGAAGCAATCCTGCGCTTTTGCGGCCAGCTCCCAAAAAAGCGAGTTGAAAAATCGAGCTCAGGGGCACTGCAATTCACAAACCTGCAGAGTTAGAAATGATAACTCTCGTCCACAAATATATTGAGGGAAGGCAACGAGGAGGATTTGAAAGCAAGGCAGAATTGCAGGAAACAGATTTCAGGAGGTAGAGTCGAATCGCCTTTAAAGCACAGGAAAAGCGGAAAAACCTCGACAACGATGCCCTTGGCCAAAAAGGGCGTATGCGTTTTTTCCTGAATATATTCAGGAAAAAACGCATACGCCCTTTTTGGCCAAGCAAGCAACCTGGAAAGGCAAATCAGCGCTACAAAGAAGTCTCGCTTCCCATCGGTCAAAAGGGCCATGCTGAATAAAGTGTCAAAACCAGAAATGCAGGACAGGCCATGGAGAAACGGGAGCCTTACTACGCTGATGGGCGGGATGTAAATTGCCAACAGCCACTCTGGAGAAGTGTACGGTGTTTCCTGAAACATCTAAAAAACTCAGCATAGAGAGCATAAGGCACTTCCACTCATGGGCGTAGAAATTGGGAAAACTAAAAATCAGCAAGACACAGGCACCCCAAAGTTTAGGGCTGCTCTGTTGACAAGAACCTCCACTTCGTTACACCTTAAATATCCCAGGAAAGAGAAAAATGGATAAGGAAGTTGCGGTCCTTATGTACAATGGCATATCACTCAGCCATGAAATTAACGTCATAAGGCTAGTAGCAGCATGATGAGAGGATTTAGGTACGACGATTCTAAGTGAAATAAGTCACACAGAAAAAGACACTTATCATAAGATATCACTTAGAGAGGGAATGTAAAAACCGCTACACTTGAACTGAATTACAAAACAGAACAGCGTCACACGTTTAGAAGACACACTATGGCTGCTTAACGGGAAAGGTGAGGTGGGTGATGCATAAAACAAGGGTTTCAAATTAGCTCAGATACCGTTCCATAAACCCAATATGTAATAGACAAGACCTACTCCTTGCTCAGTGAACTGGACTCAACACCCCCTGTTCACCGCCCAAGAATATATCTGACTAGGAAGAATCTTAAAACCAATGTATTGATATCCCTCTGTAAGTGAGTCAAGTGGGTGTAAAGCGGCATAAACACAGCAGTGAAAAGCAGCTAAACCCCATTATAAAAATCAATTACTTTTAAAAACCCGTGAAACAAAGACAGTGAAAGAGAGAGAAATTCTTACAAAATTCGTTCAGGGGCTGTGATGCCACCTGGATTGACCATCTCTAGACCCACAGCTGATTGAGACATAAGGGTGGACACTCTTGGGGCTGAGGGGTTTGGTGAGGTTGGGTGAGCAAACGCAGACCCTTTAAAGTAATACTGCGTGGTATCCATCCCATGGGTCCAAAATCTCCAGGTTCAAGGGCATCTTCCTACATCGAAAACATGCATGAGAAACCCAGAAGATGGTACACCGTGTGATCGGGAAAGGTTTCTAAAACGCACCTCTTTTCTCATCTCCTTGTGCTCGGGTTGGCCATTACAGCCGCTTTACTAGCAATCTCCCTCCTTCGAGAATCAGCACCTTTAACCTCCTGTTCCGTACAGGTTGCAATTTGTCCTGAGGATGAACGGGAAGAGGGGGAACCAGTGAGAGACTAGCTCTAGGTGTTGGGACAGGCACAGGTCACTCTATTTTCCCATCAGGAAGAAGAATTAACCACAGGCTCAGCCTGCCGCCCGGAAGCAGAACAGGGCCTGAAGCAATCCTGCGCTTTTGCGGCCAGCTCCCAAAAAAGCGAGTTGAAAAATCGAGCTCAGGGGCACTGCAATTCACAAACCTGCAGAGTTAGAAATGATAACTCTCGTCCACAAATATATTGAGGGAAGGCAACGAGGAGGATTTGAAAGCAAGGCAGAATTGCAGGAAACAGATTTCAGGAGGTAGAGTCGAATCGCCTTTAAAGCACAGGAAAAGCGGCAAAACCTCGACAACGATGCCCTTGGCCAAAAAGGGCGTATGCGTTTTTTCCTGAATATATTCAGGAAAAAACGCATACGCCCTTTTTGGCCAAGCAAGCAACCTGGAAAGGCAAATCAGCGCTACAAAGAAGTCTCGCTTCCCATCGGTCAAAAGGGCCATGCTGAATAAAGTGTCAAAACCAGAAATGCAGGACAGGCCATGGAGAAACGGGAGCCTTACTACGCTGATGGGCGGGATGTAAATTGCCAACAGCCACTCTGGAGAAGTGTACGGTGTTTCCTGAAACATCTAAAAAACTCAGCATAGAGAGCATAAGGCACTTCCACTCATGGGCGTAGAAATTGGGAAAACTAAAAATCAGCAAGACACAGGCACCCCAAAGTTTAGGGCTGCTCTGTTGACAAGAACCTCCACTTCGTTACACCTTAAATATCCCAGGAAAGAGAAAAATGGATAAGGAAGTTGTGGTCCTTATGTACAATGGCATATCACTCAGCCATGAAATTAACGTCATAAGGCTAGTAGCAGCATGATGAGAGGATTTAGGTACGACGATTCTAAGTGAAATAAGTCACACAGAAAAAGACACTTATCATAAGATATCACTTAGAGAGGGAATGTAAAAACCGCTACACTTGAACTGAATTACAAAACAGAACAGCGTCACACGTTTAGAAGACACACTATGGCTGCTTAACGGGAAAGGTGAGGTGGGTGATGCATAAAACAAGGGTTTCAAATTAGCTCAGATACCGTTCCATAAACCCAATATGTAATAGGCAAGACCTACTCCTTGCTCAGTGAACTGGACTCAACACCCCCTGTTCACCGCCCAAGAATATATCTGACTAGTAAGAATCTTAAAACCAATGTATTGATATCCCTCTGTAAGTGAGTCAAGTGGGTGTAAAGCGGCATAAACACAGCAGTGAAAAGCAGCTAAACCCCATTATAAAAATCAATTACTTTTAAAAACCCGTGAAACAAAGACAGTGAAAGAGAGAGAAATTCTTACAAAATTCGTTCAGGGGCTGTGATGCCACCTGGATTGACCACCTCTAGACCCACAGGTGATTGAGACATAAGGGTGGACACTCTTGGGGCTGAGGGGTTTGGTGAGGTTGGGTGAGCAAACGCAGACCCTTTAAAGTAATACTGCGTGGTATCCATCCCATGGGTCCAAAATCTCCAGGTTCAAGGGCATCTTCCTACATCGAAAACATGCATGAGAAACCCAGAAGATGGTACACCGTGTGATCGGGAAAGGTTTCTAAAACGCACCTCTTTTCTCATCTCCTTGTGCTCGGGTTGGCCATTACAGCCGCTTTACTAGCAATCTCCCTCCTTCGAGAATCAGCACCTTTAACCTCCTGTTCCGTACAGGTTGCAATTTGTCCTGAGGATGAACGGGAAGAGGGGGAACCAGTGAGAGACTAGCTCTAGGTGTTGGGACAGGCACAGGTCACTCTATTTTCCCATCAGGAAGAAGAATTAACCACAGGCTCAGCCTGCCGCCCGGAAGCAGAACAGGGCCTGAAGCAATCCTGCGCTTTTGCGGCCAGCTCCCAAAAAAGCGAGTTGAAAAATCGAGCTCAGGGGCACTGCAATTCACAAACCTGCAGAGTTAGAAATGATAACTCTCGTCCACAAATATATTGAGGGAAGGCAACGAGGAGGATTTGAAAGCAAGGCAGAATTGCAGGAAACAGATTTCAGGAGGTAGATTCGAATCGCCTTTAAAGCACAGGAAAAGCGGCAAAACCTCGACAACGATGCCCTTGGCCAAAAAGGGCGTATGCGTTTTTTCCTGAATATATTCAGGAAAAAACGCATACGCCCTTTTTGGCCAAGCAAGCAACCTGGAAAGGCAAATCAGCGCTACAAAGAAGTCTCGCTTCCCATCGGTCAAAAGGGCCATGCTGAATAAAGTGTCAAAACCAGAAATGCAGGACAGGCCATGGAGAAACGGGAGCCTTACTACGCTGATGGGCGGGATGTAAATTGCCAACAGCCACTCTGGAGAAGTGTACGGTGTTTCCTGAAACATCTAAAAAACTCAGCATAGAGAGCATAAGGCACTTCCACTCATGGGCGTAGAAATTGGGAAAACTAAAAATCAGCAAGACACAGGCACCCCAAAGTTTAGGGCTGCTCTGTTGACAAGAACCTCCACTTCGTTACACCTTAAATATCCCAGGAAAGAGAAAAATGGATAAGGAAGTTGTGGTCCTTATGTACAATGGCATATCACTCAGCCATGAAATTAACGTCATAAGGCTAGTAGCAGCATGATGAGAGGATTTAGGTACGACGATTCTAAGTGAAATAAGTCACACAGAAAAAGACACTTATCATAAGATATCACTTAGAGAGGGAATGTAAAAACCGCTACACTTGAACTGAATTACAAAACAGAACAGCGTCACACGTTTAGAAGACACACTATGGCTGCTTAACGGGAAAGGTGAGGTGGGTGATGCATAAAACAAGGGTTTCAAATTAGCTCAGATACCGTTCCATAAACCCAATATGTAATAGACAAGACCTACTCCTTGCTCAGTGAACTGGACTCAACACCCCCTGTTCACCGCCCAAGAATATATCTGACTAGGAAGAATCTTAAAACCAATGTATTGATATCCCTCTGTAAGTGAGTCAAGTGGGTGTAAAGCGGCATAAACACAGCAGTGAAAAGCAGCTAAACCCCATTATAAAAATCAATTACTTTTAAAAACCCGTGAAACAAAGACAGTGAAAGAGAGAGAAATTCTTACAAAATTCGTTCAGGGGCTGTGATGCCACCTGGATTGACCATCTCTAGACCCACAGGTGATTGAGACATAAGGGTGGACACTCTTGGGGCTGAGAGGTTTGGTGAGGTTGGGTGAGCAAACGCAGACCCTTTAAAGTAATACTGCGTGGTATCCATCCCATGGGTCCAAAATCTCCAGGTTCAAGGGCATCTTCCTACATCGAAAACATGCATGAGAAACCCAGAAGATGGTACACCGTGTGATCGGGAAAGGTTTCTAAAACGCACCTCTTTTCTCATCTCCTTGTGCTCGGGTTGGCCATTACAGCCGCTTTACTAGCAATCTCCCTCCTTCGAGAATCAGCACCTTTAACCTCCTGTTCCGTACAGGTTGCAATTTGTCCTGAGGATGAACGGGAAGAGGGGGAACCAGTGAGAGACTAGCTCTAGGTGTTGGGACAGGCACAGGTCACTCTATTTTCCCATCAGGAAGAAGAATTAACCACAGGCTCAGCCTGCCGCCCGGAAGCAGAACAGGGCCTGAAGCAATCCTGCGCTTTTGCGGCCAGCTCCCAAAAAAGCGAGTTGAAAAATCGAGCTCAGGGGCACTGCAATTCACAAACCTGCAGAGTTAGAAATGATAACTCTCGTCCACAAATATATTGAGGGAAGGCAACGAGGAGGATTTGAAAGCAAGGCAGAATTGCAGGAAACAGATTTCAGGAGGTAGAGTCGAATCGCCTTTAAAGCACAGGAAAAGCGGCAAAACCTCGACAACGATGCCCTTGGCCAAAAAGGGCGTATGCGTTTTTTCCTGAATATATTCAGGAAAAAACGCATACGCCCTTTTTGGCCAAGCAAGCAACCTGGAAAGGCAAATCAGCGCTACAAAGAAGTCTCGCTTCCCATCGGTCAAAAGGGCCATGCTGAATAAAGTGTCAAAACCAGAAATGCAGGACAGGCCATGGAGAAACGGGAGCCTTACTACGCTGATGGGCGGGATGTAAATTGCCAACAGCCACTCTGGAGAAGTGTACGGTGTTTCCTGAAACATCTAAAAAACTCAGCATAGAGAGCATAAGGCACTTCCACTCATGGGCGTAGAAATTGGGAAAACTAAAAATCAGCAAGACACAGGCACCCCAAAGTTTAGGGCTGCTCTGTTGACAAGAACCTCCACTTCGTTACACCTTAAATATCCCAGGAAAGAGAAAAATGGATAAGGAAGTTGTGGTCCTTATGTACAATGGCATATCACTCAGCCATGAAATTAACGTCATAAGGCTAGTAGCAGCATGATGAGAGGATTTAGGTACGACGATTCTAAGTGAAATAAGTCACACAGAAAAAGACACTTATCATAAGATATCACTTAGAGAGGGAATGTAAAAACCGCTACACTTGAACTGAATTACAAAACAGAACAGCGTCACACGTTTAGAAGACACACTATGGCTGCTTAACGGGAAAGGTGAGGTGGGTGATGCATAAAACAAGGGTTTCAAATTAGCTCAGATACCGTTCCATAAACCCAATATGTAATAGGCAAGACCTACTCCTTGCTCAGTGAACTGGACTCAACACCCCCTGTTCACCGCCCAAGAATATATCTGACTAGTAAGAATCTTAAAACCAATGTATTGATATCCCTCTGTAAGTGAGTCAAGTGGGTGTAAAGCGGCATAAACACAGCAGTGAAAAGCAGCTAAACCCCATTATAAAAATCAATTACTTTTAAAAACCCGTGAAACAAAGACAGTGAAAGAGAGAGAAATTCTTACAAAATTCGTTCAGGGGCTGTGATGCCACCTGGATTGACCACCTCTAGACCCACAGGTGATTGAGACATAAGGGTGGACACTCTTGGGGCTGAGGGGTTTGGTGAGGTTGGGTGAGCAAACGCAGACCCTTTAAAGTAATACTGCGTGGTATCCATCCCATGGGTCCAAAATCTCCAGGTTCAAGGGCATCTTCCTACATCGAAAACATGCATGAGAAACCCAGAAGATGGTACACCGTGTGATCGGGAAAGGTTTCTAAAACGCACCTCTTTTCTCATCTCCTTGTGCTCGGGTTGGCCATTACAGCCGCTTTACTAGCAATCTCCCTCCTTCGAGAATCAGCACCTTTAACCTCCTGTTCCGTACAGGTTGCAATTTGTCCTGAGGATGAACGGGAAGAGGGGGAACCAGTGAGAGACTAGCTCTAGGTGTTGGGACAGGCACAGGTCACTCTATTTTCCCATCAGGAAGAAGAATTAACCACAGGCTCAGCCTGCCGCCCGGAAGCAGAACAGGGCCTGAAGCAATCCTGCGCTTTTGCGGCCAGCTCCCAAAAAAGCGAGTTGAAAAATCGAGCTCAGGGGCACTGCAATTCACAAACCTGCAGAGTTAGAAATGATAACTCTCGTCCACAAATATATTGAGGGAAGGCAACGAGGAGGATTTGAAAGCAAGGCAGAATTGCAGGAAACAGATTTCAGGAGGTAGATTCGAATCGCCTTTAAAGCACAGGAAAAGCGGCAAAACCTCGACAACGATGCCCTTGGCCAAAAAGGGCGTATGCGTTTTTTCCTGAATATATTCAGGAAAAAACGCATACGCCCTTTTTGGCCAAGCAAGCAACCTGGAAAGGCAAATCAGCGCTACAAAGAAGTCTCGCTTCCCATCGGTCAAAAGGGCCATGCTGAATAAAGTGTCAAAACCAGAAATGCAGGACAGGCCATGGAGAAATGGGAGCCTTACTACGCTGATGGGCGGGATGTAAATTGCCAACAGCCACTCTGGAGAAGTGTACGGTGTTTCCTGAAACATCTAAAAAACTCAGCATAGAGAGCATAAGGCACTTCCACTCATGGGCGTAGAAATTGGGAAAACTAAAAATCAGCAAGACACAGGCACCCCAAAGTTTAGGGCTGCTCTGTTGACAAGAACCTCCACTTCGTTACACCTTAAATATCCCAGGAAAGAGAAAAATGGATAAGGAAGTTGTGGTCCTTATGTACAATGGCATATCACTCAGCCATGAAATTAACGTCATAAGGCTAGTAGCAGCATGATGAGAGGATTTAGGTACGACGATTCTAAGTGAAATAAGTCACACAGAAAAAGACACTTATCATAAGATATCACTTAGAGAGGGAATGTAAAAACCGCTACACTTGAACTGAATTACAAAACAGAACAGCGTCACACGTTTAGAAGACACACTATGGCTGCTTAACGGGAAAGGTGAGGTGGGTGATGCATAAAACAAGGGTTTCAAATTAGCTCAGATACCGTTCCATAAACCCAATATGTAATAGACAAGACCTACTCCTTGCTCAGTGAACTGGACTCAACACCCCCTGTTCACCGCCCAAGAATATATCTGACTAGGAAGAATCTTAAAACCAATGTATTGATATCCCTCTGTAAGTGAGTCAAGTGGGTGTAAAGCGGCATAAACACAGCAGTGAAAAGCAGCTAAACCCCATTATAAAAATCAATTACTTTTAAAAACCCGTGAAACAAAGACAGTGAAAGAGAGAGAAATTCTTACAAAATTCGTTCAGGGGCTGTGATGCCACCTGGATTGACCATCTCTAGACCCACAGGTGATTGAGACATAAGGGTGGACACTCTTGGGGCTGAGAGGTTTGGTGAGGTTGGGTGAGCAAACGCAGACCCTTTAAAGTAATACTGCGTGGTATCCATCCCATGGGTCCAAAATCTCCAGGTTCAAGGGCATCTTCCTACATCGAAAACATGCATGAGAAACCCAGAAGATGGTACACCGTGTGATCGGGAAAGGTTTCTAAAACGCACCTCTTTTCTCATCTCCTTGTGCTCGGGTTGGCCATTACAGCCGCTTTACTAGCAATCTCCCTCCTTCGAGAATCAGCACCTTTAACCTCCTGTTCCGTACAGGTTGCAATTTGTCCTGAGGATGAACGGGAAGAGGGGGAACCAGTGAGAGACTAGCTCTAGGTGTTGGGACAGGCACAGGTCACTCTATTTTCCCATCAGGAAGAAGAATTAACCACAGGCTCAGCCTGCCGCCCGGAAGCAGAACAGGGCCTGAAGCAATCCTGCGCTTTTGCGGCCAGCTCCCAAAAAAGCGAGTTGAAAAATCGAGCTCAGGGGCACTGCAATTCACAAACCTGCAGAGTTAGAAATGATAACTCTCGTCCACAAATATATTGAGGGAAGGCAACGAGGAGGATTTGAAAGCAAGGCAGAATTGCAGGAAACAGATTTCAGGAGGTAGAGTCGAATCGCCTTTAAAGCACAGGAAAAGCGGCAAAACCTCGACCATGATGCCCTTGGCCAAAAAGGGCGTATGCGTTTTTTCCTGAATATATTCAGGAAAAAACGCATACGCCCTTTTTGGCCAAGCAAGCAACCTGGAAAGGCAAATCAGCGCTACAAAGAAGTCTCGCTTCCCATCGGTCAAAAGGGCCATGCTGAATAAAGTGTCAAAACCAGAAATGCAGGACAGGCCATGGAGAAACGGGAGCCTTACTACGCTGATGGGCGGGATGTAAATTGCCAACAGCCACTCTGGAGAAGTGTACGGTGTTTCCTGAAACATCTAAAAAACTCAGCATAGAGAGCATAAGGCACTTCCACTCATGGGCGTAGAAATTGGGAAAACTAAAAATCAGCAAGACACAGGCACCCCAAAGTTTAGGGCTGCTCTGTTGACAAGAACCTCCACTTCGTTACACCTTAAATATCCCAGGAAAGAGAAAAATGGATAAGGAAGTTGTGGTCCTTATGTACAATGGCATATCACTCAGCCATGAAATTAACGTCATAAGGCTAGTAGCAGCATGATGAGAGGATTTAGGTACGACGATTCTAAGTGAAATAAGTCACACAGAAAAAGACACTTATCATAAGATATCACTTAGAGAGGGAATGTAAAAACCGCTACACTTGAACTGAATTACAAAACAGAACAGCGTCACACGTTTAGAAGACACACTATGGCTGCTTAACGGGAAAGGTGAGGTGGGTGATGCATAAAACAAGGGTTTCAAATTAGCTCAGATACCGTTCCATAAACCCAATATGTAATAGGCAAGACCTACTCCTTGCTCAGTGAACTGGACTCAACACCCCCTGTTCACCGCCCAAGAATATATCTGACTAGGAAGAATCTTAAAACCAATGTATTGATATCCCTCTGTAAGTGAGTCAAGTGGGTGTAAAGCGGCATAAACACAGCAGTGAAAAGCAGCTAAACCCCATTATAAAAATCAATTACTTTTAAAAACCCGTGAAACAAAGACAGTGAAAGAGAGAGAAATTCTTACAAAATTCGTTCAGGGGCTGTGATGCCACCTGGATTGACCATCTCTAGACCCACAGGTGATTGAGACATAAGGGTGGACACTCTTGGGGCTGAGAGGTTTGGTGAGGTTGGGTGAGCAAACGCAGACCCTTTAAAGTAATACTGCGTGGTATCCATCCCATGGGTCCAAAATCTCCAGGTTCAAGGGCATCTTCCTACATCGAAAACATGCATGAGAAACCCAGAAGATGGTACACCGTGTGATCGGGAAAGGTTTCTAAAACGCACCTCTTTTCTCATCTCCTTGTGCTCGGGTTGGCCATTACAGCCGCTTTACTAGCAATCTCCCTCCTTCGAGAATCAGCACCTTTAACCTCCTGTTCCGTACAGGTTGCAATTTGTCCTGAGGATGAACGGGAAGAGGGGGAACCAGTGAGAGACTAGCTCTAGGTGTTGGGACAGGCACAGGTCACTCTATTTTCCCATCAGGAAGAAGAATTAACCACAGGCTCAGCCTGCCGCCCGGAAGCAGAACAGGGCCTGAAGCAATCCTGCGCTTTTGCGGCCAGCTCCCAAAAAAGCGAGTTGAAAAATCGAGCTCAGGGGCACTGCAATTCACAAACCTGCAGAGTTAGAAATGATAACTCTCGTCCACAAATATATTGAGGGAAGGCAACGAGGAGGATTTGAAAGCAAGGCAGAATTGCAGGAAACAGATTTCAGGAGGTAGAGTCGAATCGCCTTTAAAGCACAGGAAAAGCGGCAAAACCTCGACCATGATGCCCTTGGCCAAAAAGGGCGTATGCGTTTTTTCCTGAATATATTCAGGAAAAAACGCATACGCCCTTTTTGGCCAACCAAGCAACCTGGAAAGGCAAATCAGCGCTACAAAGAAGTCTCGCTTCCCATCGGTCAAAAGGGCCATGCTGAATAAAGTGTCAAAACCAGAAATGCAGGACAGGCCATGGAGAAACGGGAGCCTTACTACGCTGATGGGCGGGATGTAAATTGCCAACAGCCACTCTGGAGAAGTGTACGGTGTTTCCTGAAACATCTAAAAAACTCAGCATAGAGAGCATAAGGCACTTCCACTCATGGGCGTAGAAATTGGGAAAACTAAAAATCAGCAAGACACAGGCACCCCAAAGTTTAGGGCTGCTCTGTTGACAAGAACCTCCACTTCGTTACACCTTAAATATCCCAGGAAAGAGAAAAATGGATAAGGAAGTTGTGGTCCTTATGTACAATGGCATATCACTCAGCCATGAAATTAACGTCATAAGGCTAGTAGCAGCATGATGAGAGGATTTAGGTACGACGATTCTAAGTGAAATAAGTCACACAGAAAAAGACACTTATCATAAGATATCACTTAGAGAGGGAATGTAAAAACCGCTACACTTGAACTGAATTACAAAACAGAACAGCGTCACACGTTTAGAAGACACACTATGGCTGCTTAACGGGAAAGGTGAGGTGGGTGATGCATAAAACAAGGGTTTCAAATTAGCTCAGATACCGTTCCATAAACCCAATATGTAATAGGCAAGACCTACTCCTTGCTCAGTGAACTGGACTCAACACCCCCTGTTCACCGCCCAAGAATATATCTGACTAGTAAGAATCTTAAAACCAATGTATTGATATCCCTCTGTAAGTGAGTCAAGTGGGTGTAAAGCGGCATAAACACAGCAGTGAAAAGCAGCTAAACCCCATTATAAAAATCAATTACTTTTAAAAACCCGTGAAACAAAGACAGTGAAAGAGAGAGAAATTCTTACAAAATTCGTTCAGGGGCTGTGATGCCACCTGGATTGACCACCTCTAGACCCACAGCTGATTGAGACATAAGGGTGGACACTCTTGGGGCTGAGAGGTTTGGTGAGGTTGGGTGAGCAAACGCAGACCCTTTAAAGTAATACTGCGTGGTATCCATCCCATGGGTCCAAAATCTCCAGGTTCAAGGGCATCTTCCTACATCGAAAACATGCATGAGAAACCCAGAAGATGGTACACCGTGTGATCGGGAAAGGTTTCTAAAACGCACCTCTTTTCTCATCTCCTTGTGCTCGGGTTGGCCATTACAGCCGCTTTACTAGCAATCTCCCGCCTTGGAGAATGAGCACCTTTAACCTCCTGTTCCGTACAGGTTGCAATTTGTCCTGAGGATGAACGGGAAGAGGGGGAACCAGTGAGAGACTAGCTCTAGGTGTTGGGACAGGCACAGGTCACTCTATTTTCCCATCAGGAAGAAGAATTAACCACAGGCTCAGCCTGCCGCCCGGAAGCAGAACAGGGCCTGAAGCAATCCTGCGCTTTTGCGGCCAGCTCCCAAAAAAGCGAGTTGAAAAATCGAGCTCAGGGGCACTGCAATTCACAAACCTGCAGAGTTAGAAATGATAACTCTCGTCCACAAATATATTGAGGGAAGGCAACGAGGAGGATTTGAAAGCAAGGCAGAATTGCAGGAAACAGATTTCAGGAGGTAGAGTCGAATCGCCTTTAAAGCACAGGAAAAGCGGCAAAACCTCGACAACGATGCCCTTGGCCAAAAAGGGCGTATGCGTTTTTTCCTGAATATATTCAGGAAAAAACGCATACGCCCTTTTTGGCCAAGCAAGCAACCTGGAAAGGCAAATCAGCGCTACAAAGAAGTCTCGCTTCCCATCGGTCAAAAGGGCCATGCTGAATAAAGTGTCAAAACCAGAAATGCAGGACAGGCCATGGAGAAACGGGAGCCTTACTACGCTGATGGGCGGGATGTAAATTGCCAACAGCCACTCTGGAGAAGTGTACGGTGTTTCCTGAAACATCTAAAAAACTCAGCATAGAGAGCATAAGGCACTTCCACTCATGGGCGTAGAAATTGGGAAAACTAAAAATCAGCAAGACACAGGCACCCCAAAGTTTAGGGCTGCTCTGTTGACAAGAACCTCCACTTCGTTACACCTTAAATATCCCAGGAAAGAGAAAAATGGATAAGGAAGTTGTGGTCCTTATGTACAATGGCATATCACTCAGCCATGAAATTAACGTCATAAGGCTAGTAGCAGCATGATGAGAGGATTTAGGTACGACGATTCTAAGTGAAATAAGTCACACAGAAAAAGACACTTATCATAAGATATCACTTAGAGAGGGAATGTAAAAACCGCTACACTTGAACTGAATTACAAAACAGAACAGCGTCACACGTTTAGAAGACACACTATGGCTGCTTAACGGGAAAGGTGAGGTGGGTGATGCATAAAACAAGGGTTTCAAATTAGCTCAGATACCGTTCCATAAACCCAATATGTAATAGACAAGACCTACTCCTTGCTCAGTGAACTGGACTCAACACCCCCTGTTCACCGCCCAAGAATATATCTGACTAGGAAGAATCTTAAAACCAATGTATTGATATCCCTCTGTAAGTGAGTCAAGTGGGTGTAAAGCGGCATAAACACAGCAGTGAAAAGCAGCTAAACCCCATTATAAAAATCAATTACTTTTAAAAACCCGTGAAACAAAGACAGTGAAAGAGAGAGAAATTCTTACAAAATTCGTTCAGGGGCTGTGATGCCACCTGGATTGACCATCTCTAGACCCACAGCTGATTGAGACATAAGGGTGGACACTCTTGGGGCTGAGAGGTTTGGTGAGGTTGGGTGAGCAAACGCAGACCCTTTAAAGTAATACTGCGTGGTATCCATCCCATGGGTCCAAAATCTCCAGGTTCAAGGGCATCTTCCTACATCGAAAACATGCATGAGAAACCCAGAAGATGGTACACCGTGTGATCGGGAAAGGTTTCTAAAACGCACCTCTTTTCTCATCTCCTTGTGCTCGGGTTGGCCATTACAGCCGCTTTACTAGCAATCTCCCTCCTTCGAGAATCAGCACCTTTAACCTCCTGTTCCGTACAGGTTGCAATTTGTCCTGAGGATGAACGGGAAGAGGGGGAACCAGTGAGAGACTAGCTCTAGGTGTTGGGACAGGCACAGGTCACTCTATTTTCCCATCAGGAAGAAGAATTAACCACAGGCTCAGCCTGCCGCCCGGAAGCAGAACAGGGCCTGAAGCAATCCTGCGCTTTTGCGGCCAGCTCCCAAAAAAGCGAGTTGAAAAATCGAGCTCAGGGGCACTGCAATTCACAAACCTGCAGAGTTAGAAATGATAACTCTCGTCCACAAATATATTGAGGGAAGGCAACGAGGAGGATTTGAAAGCAAGGCAGAATTGCAGGAAACAGATTTCAGGAGGTAGAGTCGAATCGCCTTTAAAGCACAGGAAAAGCGGAAAAACCTCGACAACGATGCCCTTGGCCAAAAAGGGCGTATGCGTTTTTTCCTGAATATATTCAGGAAAAAACGCATACGCCCTTTTTGGCCAAGCAAGCAACCTGGAAAGGCAAATCAGCGCTACAAAGAAGTCTCGCTTCCCATCGGTCAAAAGGGCCATGCTGAATAAAGTGTCAAAACCAGAAATGCAGGACAGGCCATGGAGAAACGGGAGCCTTACTACGCTGATGGGCGGGATGTAAATTGCCAACAGCCACTCTGGAGAAGTGTACGGTGTTTCCTGAAACATCTAAAAAACTCAGCATAGAGAGCATAAGGCACTTCCACTCATGGGCGTAGAAATTGGGAAAACTAAAAATCAGCAAGACACAGGCACCCCAAAGTTTAGGGCTGGTCTGTTGACAAGAACCTCCACTTCGTTACACCTTAAATATCCCAGGAAAGAGAAAAATGGATAAGGAAGTTGTGGTCCTTATGTACAATGGCATATCACTCAGCCATGAAATTAACGTCATAAGGCTAGTAGCAGCATGATGAGAGGATTTAGGTACGACGATTCTAAGTGAAATAAGTCACACAGAAAAAGACACTTATCATAAGATATCACTTAGAGAGGGAATGTAAAAACCGCTACACTTGAACTGAATTACAAAACAGAACAGCGTCACACGTTTAGAAGACACACTATGGCTGCTTAACGGGAAAGGTGAGGTGGGTGATGCATAAAACAAGGGTTTCAAATTAGCTCAGATACCGTTCCATAAACCCAATATGTAATAGGCAAGACCTACTCCTTGCTCAGTGAACTGGACTCAACACCCCCTGTTCACCGCCCAAGAATATATCTGACTAGTAAGAATCTTAAAACCAATGTATTGATATCCCTCTGTAAGTGAGTCAAGTGGGTGTAAAGCGGCATAAACACAGCAGTGAAAAGCAGCTAAACCCCATTATAAAAATCAATTACTTTTAAAAACCCGTGAAACAAAGACAGTGAAAGAGAGAGAAATTCTTACAAAATTCGTTCAGGGGCTGTGATGCCACCTGGATTGACCACCTCTAGACCCACAGCTGATTGAGACATAAGGGTGGACACTCTTGGGGCTGAGGGGTTTGGTGAGGTTGGGTGAGCAAACGCAGACCCTTTAAAGTAATACTGCGTGGTATCCATCCCATGGGTCCAAAATCTCCAGGTTCAAGGGCATCTTCCTACATCGAAAACATGCATGAGAAACCCAGAAGATGGTACACCGTGTGATCGGGAAAGGTTTCTAAAACGCACCTCTTTTCTCATCTCCTTGTGCTCGGGTTGGCCATTACAGCCGCTTTACTAGCAATCTCCCTCCTTCGAGAATCAGCACCTTTAACCTCCTGTTCCGTACAGGTTGCAATTTGTCCTGAGGATGAACGGGAAGAGGGGGAACCAGTGAGAGACTAGCTCTAGGTGTTGGGACAGGCACAGGTCACTCTATTTTCCCATCAGGAAGAAGAATTAACCACAGGCTCAGCCTGCCGCCCGGAAGCAGAACAGGGCCTGAAGCAATCCTGCGCTTTTGCGGCCAGCTCCCAAAAAAGCGAGTTGAAAAATCGAGCTCAGGGGCACTGCAATTCACAAACCTGCAGAGTTAGAAATGATAACTCTCGTCCACAAATATATTGAGGGAAGGCAACGAGGAGGATTTGAAAGCAAGGCAGAATTGCAGGAAACAGATTTCAGGAGGTAGAGTCGAATCGCCTTTAAAGCACAGGAAAAGCGGCAAAACCTCGACAACGATGCCCTTGGCCAAAAAGGGCGTATGCGTTTTTTCCTGAATATATTCAGGAAAAAACGCATACGCCCTTTTTGGCCAAGCAAGCAACCTGGAAAGGCAAATCAGCGCTACAAAGAAGTCTCGCTTCCCATCGGTCAAAAGGGCCATGCTGAATAAAGTGTCAAAACCAGAAATGCAGGACAGGCCATGGAGAAACGGGAGCCTTACTACGCTGATGGGCGGGATGTAAATTGCCAACAGCCACTCTGGAGAAGTGTACGGTGTTTCCTGAAACATCTAAAAAACTCAGCATAGAGAGCATAAGGCACTTCCACTCATGGGCGTAGAAATTGGGAAAACTAAAAATCAGCAAGACACAGGCACCCCAAAGGTTAGGGCTGCTCTGTTGACAAGAACCTCCACTTCGTTACACCTTAAATATCCCAGGAAAGAGAAAAATGGATAAGGAAGTTGTGGTCCTTATGTACAATGGCATATCACTCAGCCATGAAATTAACGTCATAAGGCTAGTAGCAGCATGATGAGAGGATTTAGGTACGACGATTCTAAGTGAAATAAGTCACACAGAAAAAGACACTTATCATAAGATATCACTTAGAGAGGGAATGTAAAAACCGCTACACTTGAACTGAATTACAAAACAGAACAGCGTCACACGTTTAGAAGACACACTATGGCTGCTTAACGGGAAAGGTGAGGTGGGTGATGCATAAAACAAGGGTTTCAAATTAGCTCAGATACCGTTCCATAAACCCAATATGTAATAGACAAGACCTACTCCTTGCTCAGTGAACTGGACTCAACACCCCCTGTTCACCGCCCAAGAATATATCTGACTAGGAAGAATCTTAAAACCAATGTATTGATATCCCTCTGTAAGTGAGTCAAGTGGGTGTAAAGCGGCATAAACACAGCAGTGAAAAGCAGCTAAACCCCATTATAAAAATCAATTACTTTTAAAAACCCGTGAAACAAAGACAGTGAAAGAGAGAGAAATTCTTACAAAATTCGTTCAGGGGCTGTGATGCCACCTGGATTGACCATCTCTAGACCCACAGGTGATTGAGACATAAGGGTGGACACTCTTGGGGCTGAGAGGTTTGGTGAGGTTGGGTGAGCAAACGCAGACCCTTTAAAGTAATACTGCGTGGTATCCATCCCATGGGTCCAAAATCTCCAGGTTCAAGGGCATCTTCCTACATCGAAAACATGCATGAGAAACCCAGAAGATGGTACACCGTGTGATCGGGAAAGGTTTCTAAAACGCACCTCTTTTCTCATCTCCTTGTGCTCGGGTTGGCCATTACAGCCGCTTTACTAGCAATCTCCCTCCTTCGAGAATCAGCACCTTTAACCTCCTGTTCCGTACAGGTTGCAATTTGTCCTGAGGATGAACGGGAAGAGGGGGAACCAGTGAGAGACTAGCTCTAGGTGTTGGGACAGGCACAGGTCACTCTATTTTCCCATCAGGAAGAAGAATTAACCACAGGCTCAGCCTGCCGCCCGGAAGCAGAACAGGGCCTGAAGCAATCCTGCGCTTTTGCGGCCAGCTCCCAAAAAAGCGAGTTGAAAAATCGAGCTCAGGGGCACTGCAATTCACAAACCTGCAGAGTTAGAAATGATAACTCTCGTCCACAAATATATTGAGGGAAGGCAACGAGGAGGATTTGAAAGCAAGGCAGAATTGCAGGAAACAGATTTCAGGAGGTAGAGTCGAATCGCCTTTAAAGCACAGGAAAAGCGGCAAAACCTCGACCATGATGCCCTTGGCCAAAAAGGGCGTATGCGTTTTTTCCTGAATATATTCAGGAAAAAACGCATACGCCCTTTTTGGCCAAGCAAGCAACCTGGAAAGGCAAATCAGCGCTACAAAGAAGTCTCGCTTCCCATCGGTCAAAAGGGCCATGCTGAATAAAGTGTCAAAACCAGAAATGCAGGACAGGCCATGGAGAAACGGGAGCCTTACTACGCTGATGGGCGGGATGTAAATTGCCAACAGCCACTCTGGAGAAGTGTACGGTGTTTCCTGAAACATCTAAAAAACTCAGCATAGAGAGCATAAGGCACTTCCACTCATGGGCGTAGAAATTGGGAAAACTAAAAATCAGCAAGACACAGGCACCCCAAAGTTTAGGGCTGCTCTGTTGACAAGAACCTCCACTTCGTTACACCTTAAATATCCCAGGAAAGAGAAAAATGGATAAGGAAGTTGTGGTCCTTATGTACAATGGCATATCACTCAGCCATGAAATTAACGTCATAAGGCTAGTAGCAGCATGATGAGAGGATTTAGGTACGACGATTCTAAGTGAAATAAGTCACACAGAAAAAGACACTTATCATAAGATATCACTTAGAGAGGGAATGTAAAAACCGCTACACTTGAACTGAATTACAAAACAGAACAGCGTCACACGTTTAGAAGACACACTATGGCTGCTTAACGGGAAAGGTGAGGTGGGTGATGCATAAAACAAGGGTTTCAAATTAGCTCAGATACCGTTCCATAAACCCAATATGTAATAGACAAGACCTACTCCTTGCTCAGTGAACTGGACTCAACACCCCCTGTTCACCGCCTAAGAATATATCTGACTAGGAAGAATCTTAAAACCAATGTATTGATATCCCTCTGTAAGTGAGTCAAGTGGGTGTAAAGCGGCATAAACACAGCAGTGAAAAGCAGCTAAACCCCATTATAAAAATCAATTACTTTTAAAAACCCGTGAAACAAAGACAGTGAAAGAGAGAGAAATTCTTACAAAATTCGTTCAGGGGCTGTGATGCCACCTGGATTGACCATCTCTAGACCCACAGCTGATTGAGACATAAGGGTGGACACTCTTGGGGCTGAGAGGTTTGGTGAGGTTGGGTGAGCAAACGCAGACCCTTTAAAGTAATACTGCGTGGTATCCATCCCATGGGTCCAAAATCTCCAGGTTCAAGGGCATCTTCCTACATCGAAAACATGCATGAGAAACCCAGAAGATGGTACACCGTGTGATCGGGAAAGGTTTCTAAAACGCACCTCTTTTCTCATCTCCTTGTGCTCGGGTTGGCCATTACAGCCGCTTTACTAGCAATCTCCCTCCTTCGAGAATCAGCACCTTTAACCTCCTGTTCCGTACAGGTTGCAATTTGTCCTGAGGATGAACGGGAAGAGGGGGAACCAGTGAGAGACTAGCTCTAGGTGTTGGGACAGGCACAGGTCACTCTATTTTCCCATCAGGAAGAAGAATTAACCACAGGCTCAGCCTGCCGCCCGGAAGCAGAACAGGGCCTGAAGCAATCCTGCGCTTTTGCGGCCAGCTCCCAAAAAAGCGAGTTGAAAAATCGAGCTCAGGGGCACTGCAATTCACAAACCTGCAGAGTTAGAAATGATAACTCTCGTCCACAAATATATTGAGGGAAGGCAACGAGGAGGATTTGAAAGCAAGGCAGAATTGCAGGAAACAGATTTCAGGAGGTAGAGTCGAATCACCTTTAAAGCACAGGAAAAGCGGCAAAACCTCGACAACGATGCCCTTGGCCAAAAAGGGCGTATGCGTGTTTTCCTGAATATATTCAGGAAAAAACGCATACGCCCTTTTTGGCCAACCAAGCAACCTGGAAAGGCAAATCAGCGCTACAAAGAAGTCTCGCTTCCCATCGGTCAAAAGGGCCATGCTGAATAAAGTGTCAAAACCAGAAATGCAGGACAGGCCATGGAGAAACGGGAGCCTTACTACGCTGATGGGCGGGATGTAAATTGCCAACAGCCACTCTGGAGAAGTGTACGGTGTTTCCTGAAACATCTAAAAAACTCAGCATAGAGAGCATAAGGCACTTCCACTCATGGGCGTAGAAATTGGGAAAACTAAAAATCAGCAAGACACAGGCACCCCAAAGTTTAGGGCTGCTCTGTTGACAAGAACCTCCACTTCGTTACACCTTAAATATCCCAGGAAAGAGAAAAATGGATAAGGAAGTTGTGGTCCTTATGTACAATGGCATATCACTCAGCCATGAAATTAACGTCATAAGGCTAGTAGCAGCATGATGAGAGGATTTAGGTACGACGATTCTAAGTGAAATAAGTCACACAGAAAAAGACACTTATCATAAGATATCACTTAGAGAGGGAATGTAAAAACCGCTACACTTGAACTGAATTACAAAACAGAACAGCGTCACACGTTTAGAAGACACACTATGGCTGCTTAACGGGAAAGGTGAGGTGGGTGATGCATAAAACAAGGGTTTCAAATTAGCTCAGATACCGTTCCATAAACCCAATATGTAATAGACAAGACCTACTCCTTGCTCAGTGAACTGGACTCAACACCCCCTGTTCACCGCCCAAGAATATATCTGACTAGGAAGAATCTTAAAACCAATGTATTGATATCCCTCTGTAAGTGAGTCAAGTGGGTGTAAAGCGGCATAAACACAGCAGTGAAAAGCAGCTAAACCCCATTATAAAAATCAATTACTTTTAAAAACCCGTGAAACAAAGACAGTGAAAGAGAGAGAAATTCTTACAAAATTCGTTCAGGGGCTGTGATGCCACCTGGATTGACCACCTCTAGACCCACAGCTGATTGAGACATAAGGGTGGACACTCTTGGGGCTGAGGGGTTTGGTGAGGTTGGGTGAGCAAACGCAGACCCTTTAAAGTAATACTGCGTGGTATCCATCCCATGGGTCCAAAATCTCCAGGTTCAAGGGCATCTTCCTACATCGAAAACATGCATGAGAAACCCAGAAGATGGTACACCGTGTGATCGGGAAAGGTTTCTAAAACGCACCTCTTTTCTCATCTCCTTGTGCTCGGGTTGGCCATTACAGCCGCTTTACTAGCAATCTCCCTCCTTCGAGAATCAGCACCTTTAACCTCCTGTTCCGTACAGGTTGCAATTTGTCCTGAGGATGAACGGGAAGAGGGGGAACCAGTGAGAGACTAGCTCTAGGTGTTGGGACAGGCACAGGTCACTCTATTTTCCCATCAGGAAGAAGAATTAACCACAGGCTCAGCCTGCCGCCCGGAAGCAGAACAGGGCCTGAAGCAATCCTGCGCTTTTGCGGCCAGCTCCCAAAAAAGCGAGTTGAAAAATCGAGCTCAGGGGCACTGCAATTCACAAACCTGCAGAGTTAGAAATGATAACTCTCGTCCACAAATATATTGAGGGAAGGCAACGAGGAGGATTTGAAAGCAAGGCAGAATTGCAGGAAACAGATTTCAGGAGGTAGAGTCGAATCGCCTTTAAAGCACAGGAAAAGCGGCAAAACCTCGACAACGATGCCCTTGGCCAAAAAGGGCGTATGCGTTTTTTCCTGAATATATTCAGGAAAAAACGCATACGCCCTTTTTGGCCAAGCAAGCAACCTGGAAAGGCAAATCAGCGCTACAAAGAAGTCTCGCTTCCCATCGGTCAAAAGGGCCATGCTGAATAAAGTGTCAAAACCAGAAATGCAGGACAGGCCATGGAGAAACGGGAGCCTTACTACGCTGATGGGCGGGATGTAAATTGCCAACAGCCACTCTGGAGAAGTGTACGGTGTTTCCTGAAACATCTAAAAAACTCAGCATAGAGAGCATAAGGCACTTCCACTCATGGGCGTAGAAATTGGGAAAACTAAAAATCAGCAAGACACAGGCACCCCAAAGGTTAGGGCTGCTCTGTTGACAAGAACCTCCACTTCGTTACACCTTAAATATCCCAGGAAAGAGAAAAATGGATAAGGAAGTTGTGGTCCTTATGTACAATGGCATATCACTCAGCCATGAAATTAACGTCATAAGGCTAGTAGCAGCATGATGAGAGGATTTAGGTACGACGATTCTAAGTGAAATAAGTCACACAGAAAAAGACACTTATCATAAGATATCACTTAGAGAGGGAATGTAAAAACCGCTACACTTGAACTGAATTACAAAACAGAACAGCGTCACACGTTTAGAAGACACACTATGGCTGCTTAACGGGAAAGGTGAGGTGGGTGATGCATAAAACAAGGGTTTCAAATTAGCTCAGATACCGTTCCATAAACCCAATATGTAATAGACAAGACCTACTCCTTGCTCAGTGAACTGGACTCAACACCCCCTGTTCACCGCCCAAGAATATATCTGACTAGGAAGAATCTTAAAACCAATGTATTGATATCCCTCTGTAAGTGAGTCAAGTGGGTGTAAAGCGGCATAAACACAGCAGTGAAAAGCAGCTAAACCCCATTATAAAAATCAATTACTTTTAAAAACCCGTGAAACAAAGACAGTGAAAGAGAGAGAAATTCTTACAAAATTCGTTCAGGGGCTGTGATGCCACCTGGATTGACCATCTCTAGACCCACAGGTGATTGAGACATAAGGGTGGACACTCTTGGGGCTGAGAGGTTTGGTGAGGTTGGGTGAGCAAACGCAGACCCTTTAAAGTAATACTGCGTGGTATCCATCCCATGGGTCCAAAATCTCCAGGTTCAAGGGCATCTTCCTACATCGAAAACATGCATGAGAAACCCAGAAGATGGTACACCGTGTGATCGGGAAAGGTTTCTAAAACGCACCTCTTTTCTCATCTCCTTGTGCTCGGGTTGGCCATTACAGCCGCTTTACTAGCAATCTCCCTCCTTCGAGAATCAGCACCTTTAACCTCCTGTTCCGTACAGGTTGCAATTTGTCCTGAGGATGAACGGGAAGAGGGGGAACCAGTGAGAGACTAGCTCTAGGTGTTGGGACAGGCACAGGTCACTCTATTTTCCCATCAGGAAGAAGAATTAACCACAGGCTCAGCCTGCCGCCCGGAAGCAGAACAGGGCCTGAAGCAATCCTGCGCTTTTGCGGCCAGCTCCCAAAAAAGCGAGTTGAAAAATCGAGCTCAGGGGCACTGCAATTCACAAACCTGCAGAGTTAGAAATGATAACTCTCGTCCACAAATATATTGAGGGAAGGCAACGAGGAGGATTTGAAAGCAAGGCAGAATTGCAGGAAACAGATTTCAGGAGGTAGAGTCGAATCGCCTTTAAAGCACAGGAAAAGCGGCAAAACCTCGACCATGATGCCCTTGGCCAAAAAGGGCGTATGCGTTTTTTCCTGAATATATTCAGGAAAAAACGCATACGCCCTTTTTGGCCAAGCAAGCAACCTGGAAAGGCAAATCAGCGCTACAAAGAAGTCTCGCTTCCCATCGGTCAAAAGGGCCATGCTGAATAAAGTGTCAAAACCAGAAATGCAGGACAGGCCATGGAGAAACGGGAGCCTTACTACGCTGATGGGCGGGATGTAAATTGCCAACAGCCACTCTGGAGAAGTGTACGGTGTTTCCTGAAACATCTAAAAAACTCAGCATAGAGAGCATAAGGCACTTCCACTCATGGGCGTAGAAATTGGGAAAACTAAAAATCAGCAAGACACAGGCACCCCAAAGTTTAGGGCTGCTCTGTTGACAAGAACCTCCACTTCGTTACACCTTAAATATCCCAGGAAAGAGAAAAATGGATAAGGAAGTTGTGGTCCTTATGTACAATGGCATATCACTCAGCCATGAAATTAACGTCATAAGGCTAGTAGCAGCATGATGAGAGGATTTAGGTACGACGATTCTAAGTGAAATAAGTCACACAGAAAAAGACACTTATCATAAGATATCACTTAGAGAGGGAATGTAAAAACCGCTACACTTGAACTGAATTACAAAACAGAACAGCGTCACACGTTTAGAAGACACACTATGGCTGCTTAACGGGAAAGGTGAGGTGGGTGATGCATAAAACAAGGGTTTCAAATTAGCTCAGATACCGTTCCATAAACCCAATATGTAATAGACAAGACCTACTCCTTGCTCAGTGAACTGGACTCAACACCCCCTGTTCACCGCCTAAGAATATATCTGACTAGGAAGAATCTTAAAACCAATGTATTGATATCCCTCTGTAAGTGAGTCAAGTGGGTGTAAAGCGGCATAAACACAGCAGTGAAAAGCAGCTAAACCCCATTATAAAAATCAATTACTTTTAAAAACCCGTGAAACAAAGACAGTGAAAGAGAGAGAAATTCTTACAAAATTCGTTCAGGGGCTGTGATGCCACCTGGATTGACCATCTCTAGACCCACAGCTGATTGAGACATAAGGGTGGACACTCTTGGGGCTGAGAGGTTTGGTGAGGTTGGGTGAGCAAACGCAGACCCTTTAAAGTAATACTGCGTGGTATCCATCCCATGGGTCCAAAATCTCCAGGTTCAAGGGCATCTTCCTACATCGAAAACATGCATGAGAAACCCAGAAGATGGTACACCGTGTGATCGGGAAAGGTTTCTAAAACGCACCTCTTTTCTCATCTCCTTGTGCTCGGGTTGGCCATTACAGCCGCTTTACTAGCAATCTCCCTCCTTCGAGAATCAGCACCTTTAACCTCCTGTTCCGTACAGGTTGCAATTTGTCCTGAGGATGAACGGGAAGAGGGGGAACCAGTGAGAGACTAGCTCTAGGTGTTGGGACAGGCACAGGTCACTCTATTTTCCCATCAGGAAGAAGAATTAACCACAGGCTCAGCCTGCCGCCCGGAAGCAGAACAGGGCCTGAAGCAATCCTGCGCTTTTGCGGCCAGCTCCCAAAAAAGCGAGTTGAAAAATCGAGCTCAGGGGCACTGCAATTCACAAACCTGCAGAGTTAGAAATGATAACTCTCGTCCACAAATATATTGAGGGAAGGCAACGAGGAGGATTTGAAAGCAAGGCAGAATTGCAGGAAACAGATTTCAGGAGGTAGAGTCGAATCACCTTTAAAGCACAGGAAAAGCGGCAAAACCTCGACAACGATGCCCTTGGCCAAAAAGGGCGTATGCGTGTTTTCCTGAATATATTCAGGAAAAAACGCATACGCCCTTTTTGGCCAACCAAGCAACCTGGAAAGGCAAATCAGCGCTACAAAGAAGTCTCGCTTCCCATCGGTCAAAAGGGCCATGCTGAATAAAGTGTCAAAACCAGAAATGCAGGACAGGCCATGGAGAAACGGGAGCCTTACTACGCTGATGGGCGGGATGTAAATTGCCAACAGCCACTCTGGAGAAGTGTACGGTGTTTCCTGAAACATCTAAAAAACTCAGCATAGAGAGCATAAGGCACTTCCACTCATGGGCGTAGAAATTGGGAAAACTAAAAATCAGCAAGACACAGGCACCCCAAAGTTTAGGGCTGCTCTGTTGACAAGAACCTCCACTTCGTTACACCTTAAATATCCCAGGAAAGAGAAAAATGGATAAGGAAGTTGTGGTCCTTATGTACAATGGCATATCACTCAGCCATGAAATTAACGTCATAAGGCTAGTAGCAGCATGATGAGAGGATTTAGGTACGACGATTCTAAGTGAAATAAGTCACACAGAAAAAGACACTTATCATAAGATATCACTTAGAGAGGGAATGTAAAAACCGCTACACTTGAACTGAATTACAAAACAGAACAGCGTCACACGTTTAGAAGACACACTATGGCTGCTTAACGGGAAAGGTGAGGTGGGTGATGCATAAAACAAGGGTTTCAAATTAGCTCAGATACCGTTCCATAAACCCAATATGTAATAGACAAGACCTACTCCTTGCTCAGTGAACTGGACTCAACACCCCCTGTTCACCGCCCAAGAATATATCTGACTAGGAAGAATCTTAAAACCAATGTATTGATATCCCTCTGTAAGTGAGTCAAGTGGGTGTAAAGCGGCATAAACACAGCAGTGAAAAGCAGCTAAACCCCATTATAAAAATCAATTACTTTTAAAAACCCGTGAAACAAAGACAGTGAAAGAGAGAGAAATTCTTACAAAATTCGTTCAGGGGCTGTGATGCCACCTGGATTGACCATCTCTAGACCCACAGGTGATTGAGACATAAGGGTGGACACTCTTGGGGCTGAGAGGTTTGGTGAGGTTGGGTGAGCAAACGCAGACCCTTTAAAGTAATACTGCGTGGTATCCATCCCATGGGTCCAAAATCTCCAGGTTCAAGGGCATCTTCCTACATCGAAAACATGCATGAGAAACCCAGAAGATGGTACACCGTGTGATCGGGAAAGGTTTCTAAAACGCACCTCTTTTCTCATCTCCTTGTGCTCGGGTTGGCCATTACAGCCGCTTTACTAGCAATCTCCCTCCTTCGAGAATCAGCACCTTTAACCTCCTGTTCCGTACAGGTTGCAATTTGTCCTGAGGATGAACGGGAAGAGGGGGAACCAGTGAGAGACTAGCTCTAGGTGTTGGGACAGGCACAGGTCACTCTATTTTCCCATCAGGAAGAAGAATTAACCACAGGCTCAGCCTGCCGCCCGGAAGCAGAACAGGGCCTGAAGCAATCCTGCGCTTTTGCGGCCAGCTCCCAAAAAAGCGAGTTGAAAAATCGAGCTCAGGGGCACTGCAATTCACAAACCTGCAGAGTTAGAAATGATAACTCTCGTCCACAAATATATTGAGGGAAGGCAACGAGGAGGATTTGAAAGCAAGGCAGAATTGCAGGAAACAGATTTCAGGAGGTAGAGTCGAATCGCCTTTAAAGCACAGGAAAAGCGGCAAAACCTCGACCATGATGCCCTTGGCCAAAAAGGGCGTATGCGTTTTTTCCTGAATATATTCAGGAAAAAACGCATACGCCCTTTTTGGCCAAGCAAGCAACCTGGAAAGGCAAATCAGCGCTACAAAGAAGTCTCGCTTCCCATCGGTCAAAAGGGCCATGCTGAATAAAGTGTCAAAACCAGAAATGCAGGACAGGCCATGGAGAAACGGGAGCCTTACTACGCTGATGGGCGGGATGTAAATTGCCAACAGCCACTCTGGAGAAGTGTACGGTGTTTCCTGAAACATCTAAAAAACTCAGCATAGAGAGCATAAGGCACTTCCACTCATGGGCGTAGAAATTGGGAAAACTAAAAATCAGCAAGACACAGGCACCCCAAAGTTTAGGGCTGCTCTGTTGACAAGAACCTCCACTTCGTTACACCTTAAATATCCCAGGAAAGAGAAAAATGGATAAGGAAGTTGTGGTCCTTATGTACAATGGCATATCACTCAGCCATGAAATTAACGTCATAAGGCTAGTAGCAGCATGATGAGAGGATTTAGGTACGACGATTCTAAGTGAAATAAGTCACACAGAAAAAGACACTTATCATAAGATATCACTTAGAGAGGGAATGTAAAAACCGCTACACTTGAACTGAATTACAAAACAGAACAGCGTCACACGTTTAGAAGACACACTATGGCTGCTTAACGGGAAAGGTGAGGTGGGTGATGCATAAAACAAGGGTTTCAAATTAGCTCAGATACCGTTCCATAAACCCAATATGTAATAGACAAGACCTACTCCTTGCTCAGTGAACTGGACTCAACACCCCCTGTTCACCGCCTAAGAATATATCTGACTAGGAAGAATCTTAAAACCAATGTATTGATATCCCTCTGTAAGTGAGTCAAGTGGGTGTAAAGCGGCATAAACACAGCAGTGAAAAGCAGCTAAACCCCATTATAAAAATCAATTACTTTTAAAAACCCGTGAAACAAAGACAGTGAAAGAGAGAGAAATTCTTACAAAATTCGTTCAGGGGCTGTGATGCCACCTGGATTGACCATCTCTAGACCCACAGCTGATTGAGACATAAGGGTGGACACTCTTGGGGCTGAGAGGTTTGGTGAGGTTGGGTGAGCAAACGCAGACCCTTTAAAGTAATACTGCGTGGTATCCATCCCATGGGTCCAAAATCTCCAGGTTCAAGGGCATCTTCCTACATCGAAAACATGCATGAGAAACCCAGAAGATGGTACACCGTGTGATCGGGAAAGGTTTCTAAAACGCACCTCTTTTCTCATCTCCTTGTGCTCGGGTTGGCCATTACAGCCGCTTTACTAGCAATCTCCCTCCTTCGAGAATCAGCACCTTTAACCTCCTGTTCCGTACAGGTTGCAATTTGTCCTGAGGATGAACGGGAAGAGGGGGAACCAGTGAGAGACTAGCTCTAGGTGTTGGGACAGGCACAGGTCACTCTATTTTCCCATCAGGAAGAAGAATTAACCACAGGCTCAGCCTGCCGCCCGGAAGCAGAACAGGGCCTGAAGCAATCCTGCGCTTTTGCGGCCAGCTCCCAAAAAAGCGAGTTGAAAAATCGAGCTCAGGGGCACTGCAATTCACAAACCTGCAGAGTTAGAAATGATAACTCTCGTCCACAAATATATTGAGGGAAGGCAACGAGGAGGATTTGAAAGCAAGGCAGAATTGCAGGAAACAGATTTCAGGAGGTAGAGTCGAATCACCTTTAAAGCACAGGAAAAGCGGCAAAACCTCGACAACGATGCCCTTGGCCAAAAAGGGCGTATGCGTGTTTTCCTGAATATATTCAGGAAAAAACGCATACGCCCTTTTTGGCCAACCAAGCAACCTGGAAAGGCAAATCAGCGCTACAAAGAAGTCTCGCTTCCCATCGGTCAAAAGGGCCATGCTGAATAAAGTGTCAAAACCAGAAATGCAGGACAGGCCATGGAGAAACGGGAGCCTTACTACGCTGATGGGCGGGATGTAAATTGCCAACAGCCACTCTGGAGAAGTGTACGGTGTTTCCTGAAACATCTAAAAAACTCAGCATAGAGAGCATAAGGCACTTCCACTCATGGGCGTAGAAATTGGGAAAACTAAAAATCAGCAAGACACAGGCACCCCAAAGTTTAGGGCTGCTCTGTTGACAAGAACCTCCACTTCGTTACACCTTAAATATCCCAGGAAAGAGAAAAATGGATAAGGAAGTTGTGGTCCTTATGTACAATGGCATATCACTCAGCCATGAAATTAACGTCATAAGGCTAGTAGCAGCATGATGAGAGGATTTAGGTACGACGATTCTAAGTGAAATAAGTCACACAGAAAAAGACACTTATCATAAGATATCACTTAGAGAGGGAATGTAAAAACCGCTACACTTGAACTGAATTACAAAACAGAACAGCGTCACACGTTTAGAAGACACACTATGGCTGCTTAACGGGAAAGGTGAGGTGGGTGATGCATAAAACAAGGGTTTCAAATTAGCTCAGATACCGTTCCATAAACCCAATATGTAATAGACAAGACCTACTCCTTGCTCAGTGAACTGGACTCAACACCCCCTGTTCACCGCCCAAGAATATATCTGACTAGGAAGAATCTTAAAACCAATGTATTGATATCCCTCTGTAAGTGAGTCAAGTGGGTGTAAAGCGGCATAAACACAGCAGTGAAAAGCAGCTAAACCCCATTATAAAAATCAATTACTTTTAAAAACCCGTGAAACAAAGACAGTGAAAGAGAGAGAAATTCTTACAAAATTCGTTCAGGGGCTGTGATGCCACCTGGATTGACCACCTCTAGACCCACAGCTGATTGAGACATAAGGGTGGACACTCTTGGGGCTGAGGGGTTTGGTGAGGTTGGGTGAGCAAACGCAGACCCTTTAAAGTAATACTGCGTGGTATCCATCCCATGGGTCCAAAATCTCCAGGTTCAAGGGCATCTTCCTACATCGAAAACATGCATGAGAAACCCAGAAGATGGTACACCGTGTGATCGGGAAAGGTTTCTAAAACGCACCTCTTTTCTCATCTCCTTGTGCTCGGGTTGGCCATTACAGCCGCTTTACTAGCAATCTCCCTCCTTCGAGAATCAGCACCTTTAACCTCCTGTTCCGTACAGGTTGCAATTTGTCCTGAGGATGAACGGGAAGAGGGGGAACCAGTGAGAGACTAGCTCTAGGTGTTGGGACAGGCACAGGTCACTCTATTTTCCCATCAGGAAGAAGAATTAACCACAGGCTCAGCCTGCCGCCCGGAAGCAGAACAGGGCCTGAAGCAATCCTGCGCTTTTGCGGCCAGCTCCCAAAAAAGCGAGTTGAAAAATCGAGCTCAGGGGCACTGCAATTCACAAACCTGCAGAGTTAGAAATGATAACTCTCGTCCACAAATATATTGAGGGAAGGCAACGAGGAGGATTTGAAAGCAAGGCAGAATTGCAGGAAACAGATTTCAGGAGGTAGAGTCGAATCGCCTTTAAAGCACAGGAAAAGCGGCAAAACCTCGACAACGATGCCCTTGGCCAAAAAGGGCGTATGCGTTTTTTCCTGAATATATTCAGGAAAAAACGCATACGCCCTTTTTGGCCAAGCAAGCAACCTGGAAAGGCAAATCAGCGCTACAAAGAAGTCTCGCTTCCCATCGGTCAAAAGGGCCATGCTGAATAAAGTGTCAAAACCAGAAATGCAGGACAGGCCATGGAGAAACGGGAGCCTTACTACGCTGATGGGCGGGATGTAAATTGCCAACAGCCACTCTGGAGAAGTGTACGGTGTTTCCTGAAACATCTAAAAAACTCAGCATAGAGAGCATAAGGCACTTCCACTCATGGGCGTAGAAATTGGGAAAACTAAAAATCAGCAAGACACAGGCACCCCAAAGGTTAGGGCTGCTCTGTTGACAAGAACCTCCACTTCGTTACACCTTAAATATCCCAGGAAAGAGAAAAATGGATAAGGAAGTTGTGGTCCTTATGTACAATGGCATATCACTCAGCCATGAAATTAACGTCATAAGGCTAGTAGCAGCATGATGAGAGGATTTAGGTACGACGATTCTAAGTGAAATAAGTCACACAGAAAAAGACACTTATCATAAGATATCACTTAGAGAGGGAATGTAAAAACCGCTACACTTGAACTGAATTACAAAACAGAACAGCGTCACACGTTTAGAAGACACACTATGGCTGCTTAACGGGAAAGGTGAGGTGGGTGATGCATAAAACAAGGGTTTCAAATTAGCTCAGATACCGTTCCATAAACCCAATATGTAATAGACAAGACCTACTCCTTGCTCAGTGAACTGGACTCAACACCCCCTGTTCACCGCCCAAGAATATATCTGACTAGGAAGAATCTTAAAACCAATGTATTGATATCCCTCTGTAAGTGAGTCAAGTGGGTGTAAAGCGGCATAAACACAGCAGTGAAAAGCAGCTAAACCCCATTATAAAAATCAATTACTTTTAAAAACCCGTGAAACAAAGACAGTGAAAGAGAGAGAAATTCTTACAAAATTCGTTCAGGGGCTGTGATGCCACCTGGATTGACCATCTCTAGACCCACAGGTGATTGAGACATAAGGGTGGACACTCTTGGGGCTGAGAGGTTTGGTGAGGTTGGGTGAGCAAACGCAGACCCTTTAAAGTAATACTGCGTGGTATCCATCCCATGGGTCCAAAATCTCCAGGTTCAAGGGCATCTTCCTACATCGAAAACATGCATGAGAAACCCAGAAGATGGTACACCGTGTGATCGGGAAAGGTTTCTAAAACGCACCTCTTTTCTCATCTCCTTGTGCTCGGGTTGGCCATTACAGCCGCTTTACTAGCAATCTCCCTCCTTCGAGAATCAGCACCTTTAACCTCCTGTTCCGTACAGGTTGCAATTTGTCCTGAGGATGAACGGGAAGAGGGGGAACCAGTGAGAGACTAGCTCTAGGTGTTGGGACAGGCACAGGTCACTCTATTTTCCCATCAGGAAGAAGAATTAACCACAGGCTCAGCCTGCCGCCCGGAAGCAGAACAGGGCCTGAAGCAATCCTGCGCTTTTGCGGCCAGCTCCCAAAAAAGCGAGTTGAAAAATCGAGCTCAGGGGCACTGCAATTCACAAACCTGCAGAGTTAGAAATGATAACTCTCGTCCACAAATATATTGAGGGAAGGCAACGAGGAGGATTTGAAAGCAAGGCAGAATTGCAGGAAACAGATTTCAGGAGGTAGAGTCGAATCGCCTTTAAAGCACAGGAAAAGCGGCAAAACCTCGACCATGATGCCCTTGGCCAAAAAGGGCGTATGCGTTTTTTCCTGAATATATTCAGGAAAAAACGCATACGCCCTTTTTGGCCAAGCAAGCAACCTGGAAAGGCAAATCAGCGCTACAAAGAAGTCTCGCTTCCCATCGGTCAAAAGGGCCATGCTGAATAAAGTGTCAAAACCAGAAATGCAGGACAGGCCATGGAGAAACGGGAGCCTTACTACGCTGATGGGCGGGATGTAAATTGCCAACAGCCACTCTGGAGAAGTGTACGGTGTTTCCTGAAACATCTAAAAAACTCAGCATAGAGAGCATAAGGCACTTCCACTCATGGGCGTAGAAATTGGGAAAACTAAAAATCAGCAAGACACAGGCACCCCAAAGTTTAGGGCTGCTCTGTTGACAAGAACCTCCACTTCGTTACACCTTAAATATCCCAGGAAAGAGAAAAATGGATAAGGAAGTTGTGGTCCTTATGTACAATGGCATATCACTCAGCCATGAAATTAACGTCATAAGGCTAGTAGCAGCATGATGAGAGGATTTAGGTACGACGATTCTAAGTGAAATAAGTCACACAGAAAAAGACACTTATCATAAGATATCACTTAGAGAGGGAATGTAAAAACCGCTACACTTGAACTGAATTACAAAACAGAACAGCGTCACACGTTTAGAAGACACACTATGGCTGCTTAACGGGAAAGGTGAGGTGGGTGATGCATAAAACAAGGGTTTCAAATTAGCTCAGATACCGTTCCATAAACCCAATATGTAATAGACAAGACCTACTCCTTGCTCAGTGAACTGGACTCAACACCCCCTGTTCACCGCCTAAGAATATATCTGACTAGGAAGAATCTTAAAACCAATGTATTGATATCCCTCTGTAAGTGAGTCAAGTGGGTGTAAAGCGGCATAAACACAGCAGTGAAAAGCAGCTAAACCCCATTATAAAAATCAATTACTTTTAAAAACCCGTGAAACAAAGACAGTGAAAGAGAGAGAAATTCTTACAAAATTCGTTCAGGGGCTGTGATGCCACCTGGATTGACCATCTCTAGACCCACAGCTGATTGAGACATAAGGGTGGACACTCTTGGGGCTGAGAGGTTTGGTGAGGTTGGGTGAGCAAACGCAGACCCTTTAAAGTAATACTGCGTGGTATCCATCCCATGGGTCCAAAATCTCCAGGTTCAAGGGCATCTTCCTACATCGAAAACATGCATGAGAAACCCAGAAGATGGTACACCGTGTGATCGGGAAAGGTTTCTAAAACGCACCTCTTTTCTCATCTCCTTGTGCTCGGGTTGGCCATTACAGCCGCTTTACTAGCAATCTCCCTCCTTCGAGAATCAGCACCTTTAACCTCCTGTTCCGTACAGGTTGCAATTTGTCCTGAGGATGAACGGGAAGAGGGGGAACCAGTGAGAGACTAGCTCTAGGTGTTGGGACAGGCACAGGTCACTCTATTTTCCCATCAGGAAGAAGAATTAACCACAGGCTCAGCCTGCCGCCCGGAAGCAGAACAGGGCCTGAAGCAATCCTGCGCTTTTGCGGCCAGCTCCCAAAAAAGCGAGTTGAAAAATCGAGCTCAGGGGCACTGCAATTCACAAACCTGCAGAGTTAGAAATGATAACTCTCGTCCACAAATATATTGAGGGAAGGCAACGAGGAGGATTTGAAAGCAAGGCAGAATTGCAGGAAACAGATTTCAGGAGGTAGAGTCGAATCACCTTTAAAGCACAGGAAAAGCGGCAAAACCTCGACAACGATGCCCTTGGCCAAAAAGGGCGTATGCGTGTTTTCCTGAATATATTCAGGAAAAAACGCATACGCCCTTTTTGGCCAACCAAGCAACCTGGAAAGGCAAATCAGCGCTACAAAGAAGTCTCGCTTCCCATCGGTCAAAAGGGCCATGCTGAATAAAGTGTCAAAACCAGAAATGCAGGACAGGCCATGGAGAAACGGGAGCCTTACTACGCTGATGGGCGGGATGTAAATTGCCAACAGCCACTCTGGAGAAGTGTACGGTGTTTCCTGAAACATCTAAAAAACTCAGCATAGAGAGCATAAGGCACTTCCACTCATGGGCGTAGAAATTGGGAAAACTAAAAATCAGCAAGACACAGGCACCCCAAAGTTTAGGGCTGCTCTGTTGACAAGAACCTCCACTTCGTTACACCTTAAATATCCCAGGAAAGAGAAAAATGGATAAGGAAGTTGTGGTCCTTATGTACAATGGCATATCACTCAGCCATGAAATTAACGTCATAAGGCTAGTAGCAGCATGATGAGAGGATTTAGGTACGACGATTCTAAGTGAAATAAGTCACACAGAAAAAGACACTTATCATAAGATATCACTTAGAGAGGGAATGTAAAAACCGCTACACTTGAACTGAATTACAAAACAGAACAGCGTCACACGTTTAGAAGACACACTATGGCTGCTTAACGGGAAAGGTGAGGTGGGTGATGCATAAAACAAGGGTTTCAAATTAGCTCAGATACCGTTCCATAAACCCAATATGTAATAGACAAGACCTACTCCTTGCTCAGTGAACTGGACTCAACACCCCCTGTTCACCGCCCAAGAATATATCTGACTAGGAAGAATCTTAAAACCAATGTATTGATATCCCTCTGTAAGTGAGTCAAGTGGGTGTAAAGCGGCATAAACACAGCAGTGAAAAGCAGCTAAACCCCATTATAAAAATCAATTACTTTTAAAAACCCGTGAAACAAAGACAGTGAAAGAGAGAGAAATTCTTACAAAATTCGTTCAGGGGCTGTGATGCCACCTGGATTGACCATCTCTAGACCCACAGGTGATTGAGACATAAGGGTGGACACTCTTGGGGCTGAGAGGTTTGGTGAGGTTGGGTGAGCAAACGCAGACCCTTTAAAGTAATACTGCGTGGTATCCATCCCATGGGTCCAAAATCTCCAGGTTCAAGGGCATCTTCCTACATCGAAAACATGCATGAGAAACCCAGAAGATGGTACACCGTGTGATCGGGAAAGGTTTCTAAAACGCACCTCTTTTCTCATCTCCTTGTGCTCGGGTTGGCCATTACAGCCGCTTTACTAGCAATCTCCCTCCTTCGAGAATCAGCACCTTTAACCTCCTGTTCCGTACAGGTTGCAATTTGTCCTGAGGATGAACGGGAAGAGGGGGAACCAGTGAGAGACTAGCTCTAGGTGTTGGGACAGGCACAGGTCACTCTATTTTCCCATCAGGAAGAAGAATTAACCACAGGCTCAGCCTGCCGCCCGGAAGCAGAACAGGGCCTGAAGCAATCCTGCGCTTTTGCGGCCAGCTCCCAAAAAAGCGAGTTGAAAAATCGAGCTCAGGGGCACTGCAATTCACAAACCTGCAGAGTTAGAAATGATAACTCTCGTCCACAAATATATTGAGGGAAGGCAACGAGGAGGATTTGAAAGCAAGGCAGAATTGCAGGAAACAGATTTCAGGAGGTAGAGTCGAATCGCCTTTAAAGCACAGGAAAAGCGGCAAAACCTCGACAACGATGCCCTTGGCCAAAAAGGGCGTATGCGTGTTTTCCTGAATATATTCAGGAAAAAACGCATACGCCCTTTTTGGCCAAGCAAGCAACCTGGAAAGGCAAATCAGCGCTACAAAGAAGTCTCGCTTCCCATCGGTCAAAAGGGCCATGCTGAATAAAGTGTCAAAACCAGAAATGCAGGACAGGCCATGGAGAAACGGGAGCCTTACTACGCTGATGGGCGGGATGTAAATTGCCAACAGCCACTCTGGAGAAGTGTACGGTGTTTCCTGAAACATCTAAAAAACTCAGCATAGAGAGCATAAGGCACTTCCACTCATGGGCGTAGAAATTGGGAAAACTAAAAATCAGCAAGACACAGGCACCCCAAAGTTTAGGGCTGCTCTGTTGACAAGAACCTCCACTTCGTTACACCTTAAATATCCCAGGAAAGAGAAAAATGGATAAGGAAGTTGTGGTCCTTATGTACAATGGCATATCACTCAGCCATGAAATTAACGTCATAAGGCTAGTAGCAGCATGATGAGAGGATTTAGGTACGACGATTCTAAGTGAAATAAGTCACACAGAAAAAGACACTTATCATAAGATATCACTTAGAGAGGGAATGTAAAAACCGCTACACTTGAACTGAATTACAAAACAGAACAGCGTCACACGTTTAGAAGACACACTATGGCTGCTTAACGGGAAAGGTGAGGTGGGTGATGCATAAAACAAGGGTTTCAAATTAGCTCAGATACCGTTCCATAAACCCAATATGTAATAGACAAGACCTACTCCTTGCTCAGTGAACTGGACTCAACACCCCCTGTTCACCGCCCAAGAATATATCTGACTAGGAAGAATCTTAAAACCAATGTATTGATATCCCTCTGTAAGTGAGTCAAGTGGGTGTAAAGCGGCATAAACACAGCAGTGAAAAGCAGCTAAACCCCATTATAAAAATCAATTACTTTTAAAAACCCGTGAAACAAAGACAGTGAAAGAGAGAGAAATTCTTACAAAATTCGTTCAGGGGCTGTGATGCCACCTGGATTGACCATCTCTAGACCCACAGGTGATTGAGACATAAGGGTGGACACTCTTGGGGCTGAGAGGTTTGGTGAGGTTGGGTGAGCAAACGCAGACCCTTTAAAGTAATACTGCGTGGTATCCATCCCATGGGTCCAAAATCTCCAGGTTCAAGGGCATCTTCCTACATCGAAAACATGCATGAGAAACCCAGAAGATGGTACACCGTGTGATCGGGAAAGGTTTCTAAAACGCACCTCTTTTCTCATCTCCTTGTGCTCGGGTTGGCCATTACAGCCGCTTTACTAGCAATCTCCCTCCTTCGAGAATCAGCACCTTTAACCTCCTGTTCCGTACAGGTTGCAATTTGTCCTGAGGATGAACGGGAAGAGGGGGAACCAGTGAGAGACTAGCTCTAGGTGTTGGGACAGGCACAGGTCACTCTATTTTCCCATCAGGAAGAAGAATTAACCACAGGCTCAGCCTGCCGCCCGGAAGCAGAACAGGGCCTGAAGCAATCCTGCGCTTTTGCGGCCAGCTCCCAAAAAAGCGAGTTGAAAAATCGAGCTCAGGGGCACTGCAATTCACAAACCTGCAGAGTTAGAAATGATAACTCTCGTCCACAAATATATTGAGGGAAGGCAACGAGGAGGATTTGAAAGCAAGGCAGAATTGCAGGAAACAGATTTCAGGAGGTAGAGTCGAATCGCCTTTAAAGCACAGGAAAAGCGGCAAAACCTCGACAACGATGCCCTTGGCCAAAAAGGGCGTATGCGTGTTTTCCTGAATATATTCAGGAAAAAACGCATACGCCCTTTTTGGCCAAGCAAGCAACCTGGAAAGGCAAATCAGCGCTACAAAGAAGTCTCGCTTCCCATCGGTCAAAAGGGCCATGCTGAATAAAGTGTCAAAACCAGAAATGCAGGACAGGCCATGGAGAAACGGGAGCCTTACTACGCTGATGGGCGGGATGTAAATTGCCAACAGCCACTCTGGAGAAGTGTACGGTGTTTCCTGAAACATCTAAAAAACTCAGCATAGAGAGCATAAGGCACTTCCACTCATGGGCGTAGAAATTGGGAAAACTAAAAATCAGCAAGACACAGGCACCCCAAAGTTTAGGGCTGCTCTGTTGACAAGAACCTCCACTTCGTTACACCTTAAATATCCCAGGAAAGAGAAAAATGGATAAGGAAGTTGTGGTCCTTATGTACAATGGCATATCACTCAGCCATGAAATTAACGTCATAAGGCTAGTAGCAGCATGATGAGAGGATTTAGGTACGACGATTCTAAGTGAAATAAGTCACACAGAAAAAGACACTTATCATAAGATATCACTTAGAGAGGGAATGTAAAAACCGCTACACTTGAACTGAATTACAAAACAGAACAGCGTCACACGTTTAGAAGACACACTATGGCTGCTTAACGGGAAAGGTGAGGTGGGTGATGCATAAAACAAGGGTTTCAAATTAGCTCAGATACCGTTCCATAAACCCAATATGTAATAGACAAGACCTACTCCTTGCTCAGTGAACTGGACTCAACACCCCCTGTTCACCGCCCAAGAATATATCTGACTAGGAAGAATCTTAAAACCAATGTATTGATATCCCTCTGTAAGTGAGTCAAGTGGGTGTAAAGCGGCATAAACACAGCAGTGAAAAGCAGCTAAACCCCATTATAAAAATCAATTACTTTTAAAAACCCGTGAAACAAAGACAGTGAAAGAGAGAGAAATTCTTACAAAATTCGTTCAGGGGCTGTGATGCCACCTGGATTGACCATCTCTAGACCCACAGGTGATTGAGACATAAGGGTGGACACTCTTGGGGCTGAGAGGTTTGGTGAGGTTGGGTGAGCAAACGCAGACCCTTTAAAGTAATACTGCGTGGTATCCATCCCATGGGTCCAAAATCTCCAGGTTCAAGGGCATCTTCCTACATCGAAAACATGCATGAGAAACCCAGAAGATGGTACACCGTGTGATCGGGAAAGGTTTCTAAAACGCACCTCTTTTCTCATCTCCTTGTGCTCGGGTTGGCCATTACAGCCGCTTTACTAGCAATCTCCCTCCTTCGAGAATCAGCACCTTTAACCTCCTGTTCCGTACAGGTTGCAATTTGTCCTGAGGATGAACGGGAAGAGGGGGAACCAGTGAGAGACTAGCTCTAGGTGTTGGGACAGGCACAGGTCACTCTATTTTCCCATCAGGAAGAAGAATTAACCACAGGCTCAGCCTGCCGCCCGGAAGCAGAACAGGGCCTGAAGCAATCCTGCGCTTTTGCGGCCAGCTCCCAAAAAAGCGAGTTGAAAAATCGAGCTCAGGGGCACTGCAATTCACAAACCTGCAGAGTTAGAAATGATAACTCTCGTCCACAAATATATTGAGGGAAGGCAACGAGGAGGATTTGAAAGCAAGGCAGAATTGCAGGAAACAGATTTCAGGAGGTAGAGTCGAATCGCCTTTAAAGCACAGGAAAAGCGGCAAAACCTCGACAACGATGCCCTTGGCCAAAAAGGGCGTATGCGTTTTTTCCTGAATATATTCAGGAAAAAACGCATACGCCCTTTTTGGCCAACCAAGCAACCTGGAAAGGCAAATCAGCGCTACAAAGAAGTCTCGCTTCCCATCGGTCAAAAGGGCCATGCTGAATAAAGTGTCAAAACCAGAAATGCAGGACAGGCCATGGAGAAACGGGAGCCTTACTACGCTGATGGGCGGGATGTAAATTGCCAACAGCCACTCTGGAGAAGTGTACGGTGTTTCCTGAAACATCTAAAAAACTCAGCATAGAGAGCATAAGGCACTTCCACTCATGGGCGTAGAAATTGGGAAAACTAAAAATCAGCAAGACACAGGCACCCCAAAGTTTAGGGCTGCTCTGTTGACAAGAACCTCCACTTCGTTACACCTTAAATATCCCAGGAAAGAGAAAAATGGATAAGGAAGTTGTGGTCCTTATGTACAATGGCATATCACTCAGCCATGAAATTAACGTCATAAGGCTAGTAGCAGCATGATGAGAGGATTTAGGTACGACGATTCTAAGTGAAATAAGTCACACAGAAAAAGACACTTATCATAAGATATCACTTAGAGAGGGAATGTAAAAACCGCTACACTTGAACTGAATTACAAAACAGAACAGCGTCACACGTTTAGAAGACACACTATGGCTGCTTAACGGGAAAGGTGAGGTGGGTGATGCATAAAACAAGGGTTTCAAATTAGCTCAGATACCGTTCCATAAACCCAATATGTAATAGGCAAGACCTACTCCTTGCTCAGTGAACTGGACTCAACACCCCCTGTTCACCGCCCAAGAATATATCTGACTAGGAAGAATCTTAAAACCAATGTATTGATATCCCTCTGTAAGTGAGTCAAGTGGGTGTAAAGCGGCATAAACACAGCAGTGAAAAGCAGCTAAACCCCATTATAAAAATCAATTACTTTTAAAAACCCGTGAAACAAAGACAGTGAAAGAGAGAGAAATTCTTACAAAATTCGTTCAGGGGCTGTGATGCCACCTGGATTGACCACCTCTAGACCCACAGCTGATTGAGACATAAGGGTGGACACTCTTGGGGCTGAGAGGTTTGGTGAGGTTGGGTGAGCAAACGCAGACCCTTTAAAGTAATACTGCGTGGTATCCATCCCATGGGTCCAAAATCTCCAGGTTCAAGGGCATCTTCCTACATCGAAAACATGCATGAGAAACCCAGAAGATGGTACACCGTGTGATCGGGAAAGGTTTCTAAAACGCACCTCTTTTCTCATCTCCTTGTGCTCGGGTTGGCCATTACAGCCGCTTTACTAGCAATCTCCCTCCTTCGAGAATCAGCACCTTTAACCTCCTGTTCCGTACAGGTTGCAATTTGTCCTGAGGATGAACGGGAAGAGGGGGAACCAGTGAGAGACTAGCTCTAGGTGTTGGGACAGGCACAGGTCACTCTATTTTCCCATCAGGAAGAAGAATTAACCACAGGCTCAGCCTGCCGCCCGGAAGCAGAACAGGGCCTGAAGCAATCCTGCGCTTTTGCGGCCAGCTCCCAAAAAAGCGAGTTGAAAAATCGAGCTCAGGGGCACTGCAATTCACAAACCTGCAGAGTTAGAAATGATAACTCTCGTCCACAAATATATTGAGGGAAGGCAACGAGGAGGATTTGAAAGCAAGGCAGAATTGCAGGAAACAGATTTCAGGAGGTAGAGTCGAATCGCCTTTAAAGCACAGGAAAAGCGGCAAAACCTCGACAACGATGCCCTTGGCCAAAAAGGGCGTATGCGTGTTTTCCTGAATATATTCAGGAAAAAACGCATACGCCCTTTTTGGCCAACCAAGCAACCTGGAAAGGCAAATCAGCGCTACAAAGAAGTCTCGCTTCCCATCGGTCAAAAGGGCCATGCTGAATAAAGTGTCAAAACCAGAAATGCAGGACAGGCCATGGAGAAACGGGAGCCTTACTACGCTGATGGGCGGGATGTAAATTGCCAACAGCCACTCTGGAGAAGTGTACGGTGTTTCCTGAAACATCTAAAAAACTCAGCATAGAGAGCATAAGGCACTTCCACTCATGGGCGTAGAAATTGGGAAAACTAAAAATCAGCAAGACACAGGCACCCCAAAGTTTAGGGCTGCTCTGTTGACAAGAACCTCCACTTCGTTACACCTTAAATATCCCAGGAAAGAGAAAAATGGATAAGGAAGTTGTGGTCCTTATGTACAATGGCATATCACTCAGCCATGAAATTAACGTCATAAGGCTAGTAGCAGCATGATGAGAGGATTTAGGTACGACGATTCTAAGTGAAATAAGTCACACAGAAAAAGACACTTATCATAAGATATCACTTAGAGAGGGAATGTAAAAACCGCTACACTTGAACTGAATTACAAAACAGAACAGCGTCACACGTTTAGAAGACACACTATGGCTGCTTAACGGGAAAGGTGAGGTGGGTGATGCATAAAACAAGGGTTTCAAATTAGCTCAGATACCGTTCCATAAACCCAATATGTAATAGACAAGACCTACTCCTTGCTCAGTGAACTGGACTCAACACCCCCTGTTCACCGCCCAAGAATATATCTGACTAGGAAGAATCTTAAAACCAATGTATTGATATCCCTCTGTAAGTGAGTCAAGTGGGTGTAAAGCGGCATAAACACAGCAGTGAAAAGCAGCTAAACCCCATTATAAAAATCAATTACTTTTAAAAACCCGTGAAACAAAGACAGTGAAAGAGAGAGAAATTCTTACAAAATTCGTTCAGGGGCTGTGATGCCACCTGGATTGACCATCTCTAGACCCACAGGTGATTGAGACATAAGGGTGGACACTCTTGGGGCTGAGAGGTTTGGTGAGGTTGGGTGAGCAAACGCAGACCCTTTAAAGTAATACTGCGTGGTATCCATCCCATGGGTCCAAAATCTCCAGGTTCAAGGGCATCTTCCTACATCGAAAACATGCATGAGAAACCCAGAAGATGGTACACCGTGTGATCGGGAAAGGTTTCTAAAACGCACCTCTTTTCTCATCTCCTTGTGCTCGGGTTGGCCATTACAGCCGCTTTACTAGCAATCTCCCTCCTTCGAGAATCAGCACCTTTAACCTCCTGTTCCGTACAGGTTGCAATTTGTCCTGAGGATGAACGGGAAGAGGGGGAACCAGTGAGAGACTAGCTCTAGGTGTTGGGACAGGCACAGGTCACTCTATTTTCCCATCAGGAAGAAGAATTAACCACAGGCTCAGCCTGCCGCCCGGAAGCAGAACAGGGCCTGAAGCAATCCTGCGCTTTTGCGGCCAGCTCCCAAAAAAGCGAGTTGAAAAATCGAGCTCAGGGGCACTGCAATTCACAAACCTGCAGAGTTAGAAATGATAACTCTCGTCCACAAATATATTGAGGGAAGGCAACGAGGAGGATTTGAAAGCAAGGCAGAATTGCAGGAAACAGATTTCAGGAGGTAGAGTCGAATCGCCTTTAAAGCACAGGAAAAGCGGCAAAACCTCGACAACGATGCCCTTGGCCAAAAAGGGCGTATGCGTTTTTTCCTGAATATATTCAGGAAAAAACGCATACGCCCTTTTTGGCCAACCAAGCAACCTGGAAAGGCAAATCAGCGCTACAAAGAAGTCTCGCTTCCCATCGGTCAAAAGGGCCATGCTGAATAAAGTGTCAAAACCAGAAATGCAGGACAGGCCATGGAGAAACGGGAGCCTTACTACGCTGATGGGCGGGATGTAAATTGCCAACAGCCACTCTGGAGAAGTGTACGGTGTTTCCTGAAACATCTAAAAAACTCAGCATAGAGAGCATAAGGCACTTCCACTCATGGGCGTAGAAATTGGGAAAACTAAAAATCAGCAAGACACAGGCACCCCAAAGTTTAGGGCTGCTCTGTTGACAAGAACCTCCACTTCGTTACACCTTAAATATCCCAGGAAAGAGAAAAATGGATAAGGAAGTTGTGGTCCTTATGTACAATGGCATATCACTCAGCCATGAAATTAACGTCATAAGGCTAGTAGCAGCATGATGAGAGGATTTAGGTACGACGATTCTAAGTGAAATAAGTCACACAGAAAAAGACACTTATCATAAGATATCACTTAGAGAGGGAATGTAAAAACCGCTACACTTGAACTGAATTACAAAACAGAACAGCGTCACACGTTTAGAAGACACACTATGGCTGCTTAACGGGAAAGGTGAGGTGGGTGATGCATAAAACAAGGGTTTCAAATTAGCTCAGATACCGTTCCATAAACCCAATATGTAATAGGCAAGACCTACTCCTTGCTCAGTGAACTGGACTCAACACCCCCTGTTCACCGCCCAAGAATATATCTGACTAGGAAGAATCTTAAAACCAATGTATTGATATCCCTCTGTAAGTGAGTCAAGTGGGTGTAAAGCGGCATAAACACAGCAGTGAAAAGCAGCTAAACCCCATTATAAAAATCAATTACTTTTAAAAACCCGTGAAACAAAGACAGTGAAAGAGAGAGAAATTCTTACAAAATTCGTTCAGGGGCTGTGATGCCACCTGGATTGACCATCTCTAGACCCACAGCTGATTGAGACATAAGGGTGGACACTCTTGGGGCTGAGAGGTTTGGTGAGGTTGGGTGAGCAAACGCAGACCCTTTAAAGTAATACTGCGTGGTATCCATCCCATGGGTCCAAAATCTCCAGGTTCAAGGGCATCTTCCTACATCGAAAACATGCATGAGAAACCCAGAAGATGGTACACCGTGTGATCGGGAAAGGTTTCTAAAACGCACCTCTTTTCTCATCTCCTTGTGCTCGGGTTGGCCATTACAGCCGCTTTACTAGCAATCTCCCTCCTTCGAGAATCAGCACCTTTAACCTCCTGTTCCGTACAGGTTGCAATTTGTCCTGAGGATGAACGGGAAGAGGGGGAACCAGTGAGAGACTAGCTCTAGGTGTTGGGACAGGCACAGGTCACTCTATTTTCCCATCAGGAAGAAGAATTAACCACAGGCTCAGCCTGCCGCCCGGAAGCAGAACAGGGCCTGAAGCAATCCTGCGCTTTTGCGGCCAGCTCCCAAAAAAGCGAGTTGAAAAATCGAGCTCAGGGGCACTGCAATTCACAAACCTGCAGAGTTAGAAATGATAACTCTCGTCCACAAATATATTGAGGGAAGGCAACGAGGAGGATTTGAAAGCAAGGCAGAATTGCAGGAAACAGATTTCAGGAGGTAGAGTCGAATCGCCTTTAAAGCACAGGAAAAGCGGCAAAACCTCGACAACGATGCCCTTGGCCAAAAAGGGCGTATGCGTTTTTTCCTGAATATATTCAGGAAAAAACGCATACGCCCTTTTTGGCCAAGCAAGCAACCTGGAAAGGCAAATCAGCGCTACAAAGAAGTCTCGCTTCCCATCGGTCAAAAGGGCCATGCTGAATAAAGTGTCAAAACCAGAAATGCAGGACAGGCCATGGAGAAACGGGAGCCTTACTACGCTGATGGGCGGGATGTAAATTGCCAACAGCCACTCTGGAGAAGTGTACGGTGTTTCCTGAAACATCTAAAAAACTCAGCATAGAGAGCATAAGGCACTTCCACTCATGGGCGTAGAAATTGGGAAAACTAAAAATCAGCAAGACACAGGCACCCCAAAGGTTAGGGCTGCTCTGTTGACAAGAACCTCCACTTCGTTACACCTTAAATATCCCAGGAAAGAGAAAAATGGATAAGGAAGTTGTGGTCCTTATGTACAATGGCATATCACTCAGCCATGAAATTAACGTCATAAGGCTAGTAGCAGCATGATGAGAGGATTTAGGTACGACGATTCTAAGTGAAATAAGTCACACAGAAAAAGACACTTATCATAAGATATCACTTAGAGAGGGAATGTAAAAACCGCTACACTTGAACTGAATTACAAAACAGAACAGCGTCACACGTTTAGAAGACACACTATGGCTGCTTAACGGGAAAGGTGAGGTGGGTGATGCATAAAACAAGGGTTTCAAATTAGCTCAGATACCGTTCCATAAACCCAATATGTAATAGACAAGACCTACTCCTTGCTCAGTGAACTGGACTCAACACCCCCTGTTCACCGCCCAAGAATATATCTGACTAGGAAGAATCTTAAAACCAATGTATTGATATCCCTCTGTAAGTGAGTCAAGTGGGTGTAAAGCGGCATAAACACAGCAGTGAAAAGCAGCTAAACCCCATTATAAAAATCAATTACTTTTAAAAACCCGTGAAACAAAGACAGTGAAAGAGAGAGAAATTCTTACAAAATTCGTTCAGGGGCTGTGATGCCACCTGGATTGACCATCTCTAGACCCACAGCTGATTGAGACATAAGGGTGGACACTCTTGGGGCTGAGAGGTTTGGTGAGGTTGGGTGAGCAAACGCAGACCCTTTAAAGTAATACTGCGTGGTATCCATCCCATGGGTCCAAAATCTCCAGGTTCAAGGGCATCTTCCTACATCGAAAACATGCATGAGAAACCCAGAAGATGGTACACCGTGTGATCGGGAAAGGTTTCTAAAACGCACCTCTTTTCTCATCTCCTTGTGCTCGGGTTGGCCATTACAGCCGCTTTACTAGCAATCTCCCTCCTTCGAGAATCAGCACCTTTAACCTCCTGTTCCGTACAGGTTGCAATTTGTCCTGAGGATGAACGGGAAGAGGGGGAACCAGTGAGAGACTAGCTCTAGGTGTTGGGACAGGCACAGGTCACTCTATTTTCCCATCAGGAAGAAGAATTAACCACAGGCTCAGCCTGCCGCCCGGAAGCAGAACAGGGCCTGAAGCAATCCTGCGCTTTTGCGGCCAGCTCCCAAAAAAGCGAGTTGAAAAATCGAGCTCAGGGGCACTGCAATTCACAAACCTGCAGAGTTAGAAATGATAACTCTCGTCCACAAATATATTGAGGGAAGGCAACGAGGAGGATTTGAAAGCAAGGCAGAATTGCAGGAAACAGATTTCAGGAGGTAGAGTCGAATCGCCTTTAAAGCACAGGAAAAGCGGCAAAACCTCGACAACGATGCCCTTGGCCAAAAAGGGCGTATGCGTTTTTTCCTGAATATATTCAGGAAAAAACGCATACGCCCTTTTTGGCCAACCAAGCAACCTGGAAAGGCAAATCAGCGCTACAAAGAAGTCTCGCTTCCCATCGGTCAAAAGGGCCATGCTGAATAAAGTGTCAAAACCAGAAATGCAGGACAGGCCATGGAGAAACGGGAGCCTTACTACGCTGATGGGCGGGATGTAAATTGCCAACAGCCACTCTGGAGAAGTGTACGGTGTTTCCTGAAACATCTAAAAAACTCAGCATAGAGACCATAAGGCACTTCCACTCATGGGCGTAGAAATTGGGAAAACTAAAAATCAGCAAGACACAGGCACCCCAAAGGTTAGGGCTGCTCTGTTGACAAGAACCTCCACTTCGTTACACCTTAAATATCCCAGGAAAGAGAAAAATGGATAAGGAAGTTGTGGTCCTTATGTACAATGGCATATCACTCAGCCATGAAATTAACGTCATAAGGCTAGTAGCAGCATGATGAGAGGATTTAGGTACGACGATTCTAAGTGAAATAAGTCACACAGAAAAAGACACTTATCATAAGATATCACTTAGAGAGGGAATGTAAAAACCGCTACACTTGAACTGAATTACAAAACAGAACAGCGTCACACGTTTAGAAGACACACTATGGCTGCTTAACGGGAAAGGTGAGGTGGGTGATGCATAAAACAAGGGTTTCAAATTAGCTCAGATACCGTTCCATAAACCCAATATGTAATAGACAAGACCTACTCCTTGCTCAGTGAACTGGACTCAACACCCCCTGTTCACCGCCCAAGAATATATCTGACTAGGAAGAATCTTAAAACCAATGTATTGATATCCCTCTGTAAGTGAGTCAAGTGGGTGTAAAGCGGCATAAACACAGCAGTGAAAAGCAGCTAAACCCCATTATAAAAATCAATTACTTTTAAAAACCCGTGAAACAAAGACAGTGAAAGAGAGAGAAATTCTTACAAAATTCGTTCAGGGGCTGTGATGCCACCTGGATTGACCATCTCTAGACCCACAGGTGATTGAGACATAAGGGTGGACACTCTTGGGGCTGAGAGGTTTGGTGAGGTTGGGTGAGCAAACGCAGACCCTTTAAAGTAATACTGCGTGGTATCCATCCCATGGGTCCAAAATCTCCAGGTTCAAGGGCATCTTCCTACATCGAAAACATGCATGAGAAACCCAGAAGATGGTACACCGTGTGATCGGGAAAGGTTTCTAAAACGCACCTCTTTTCTCATCTCCTTGTGCTCGGGTTGGCCATTACAGCCGCTTTACTAGCAATCTCCCTCCTTCGAGAATCAGCACCTTTAACCTCCTGTTCCGTACAGGTTGCAATTTGTCCTGAGGATGAACGGGAAGAGGGGGAACCAGTGAGAGACTAGCTCTAGGTGTTGGGACAGGCACAGGTCACTCTATTTTCCCATCAGGAAGAAGAATTAACCACAGGCTCAGCCTGCCGCCCGGAAGCAGAACAGGGCCTGAAGCAATCCTGCGCTTTTGCGGCCAGCTCCCAAAAAAGCGAGTTGAAAAATCGAGCTCAGGGGCACTGCAATTCACAAACCTGCAGAGTTAGAAATGATAACTCTCGTCCACAAATATATTGAGGGAAGGCAACGAGGAGGATTTGAAAGCAAGGCAGAATTGCAGGAAACAGATTTCAGGAGGTAGAGTCGAATCGCCTTTAAAGCACAGGAAAAGCGGCAAAACCTCGACCATGATGCCCTTGGCCAAAAAGGGCGTATGCGTTTTTTCATGAATATATTCAGGAAAAAACGCATACGCCCTTTTTGGCCAACCAAGCAACATGGAAAGGCAAATCAGCGCTACAAAGAAGTCTCGCTTCCCATCGGTCAAAAGGGCCATGCTGAATAAAGTGTCAAAACCAGAAATGCAGGACAGGCCATGGAGAAACGGGAGCCTTACTACGCTGATGGGCGGGATGTAAATTGCCAACAGCCACTCTGGAGAAGTGTACGGTGTTTCCTGAAACATCTAAAAAACTCAGCATAGAGAGCATAAGGCACTTCCACTCATGGGCGTAGAAATTGGGAAAACTAAAAATCAGCAAGACACAGGCACCCCAAAGTTTAGGGCTGCTCTGTTGACAAGAACCTCCACTTCGTTACACCTTAAATATCCCAGGAAAGAGAAAAATGGATAAGGAAGTTGTGGTCCTTATGTACAATGGCATATCACTCAGCCATGAAATTAACGTCATAAGGCTAGTAGCAGCATGATGAGAGGATTTAGGTACGACGATTCTAAGTGAAATAAGTCACACAGAAAAAGACACTTATCATAAGATATCACTTAGAGAGGGAATGTAAAAACCGCTACACTTGAACTGAATTACAAAACAGAACAGCGTCACACGTTTAGAAGACACACTATGGCTGCTTAACGGGAAAGGTGAGGTGGGTGATGCATAAAACAAGGGTTTCAAATTAGCTCAGATACCGTTCCATAAACCCAATATGTAATAGACAAGACCTACTCCTTGCTCAGTGAACTGGACTCAACACCCCCTGTTCACCGCCCAAGAATATATCTGACTAGGAAGAATCTTAAAACCAATGTATTGATATCCCTCTGTAAGTGAGTCAAGTGGGTGTAAAGCGGCATAAACACAGCAGTGAAAAGCAGCTAAACCCCATTATAAAAATCAATTACTTTTAAAAACCCGTGAAACAAAGACAGTGAAAGAGAGAGAAATTCTTACAAAATTCGTTCAGGGGCTGTGATGCCACCTGGAGTGACCATCTCTAGACCCACAGGTGATTGAGACATAAGGGTGGACACTCTTGGGGCTGAGAGGTTTGGTGAGGTTGGGTGAGCAAACGCAGACCCTTTAAAGTAATACTGCGTGGTATCCATCCCATGGGTCCAAAATCTCCAGGTTCAAGGGCATCTTCCTACATCGAAAACATGCATGAGAAACCCAGAAGATGGTACACCGTGTGATCGGGAAAGGTTTCTAAAAAGCACCTCTTTTCTCATCTCCTTGTGCTCGGGTTGGCCATTACAGCCGCTTTACTAGCAATCTCCCTCCTTCGAGAATCAGCACCTTTAACCTCCTGTTCCGTACAGGTTGCAATTTGTCCTGAGGATGAACGGGAAGAGGGGGAACCAGTGAGAGACTAGCTCTAGGTGTTGGGACAGGCACAGGTCACTCTATTTTCCCATCAGGAAGAAGAATTAACCACAGGCTCAGCCTGCCGCCCGGAAGCAGAACAGGGCCTGAAGCAATCCTGCGCTTTTGCGGCCAGCTCCCAAAAAAGCGAGTTGAAAAATCGAGCTCAGGGGCACTGCAATTCACAAACCTGCAGAGTTAGAAATGATAACTCTCGTCCACAAATATATTGAGGGAAGACAACGAGGAGGATTTGAAAGCAAGGCAGAATTGCAGGAAACAGATTTCAGGAGGTAGAGTCGAATCGCCTTTAAAGCACAGGAAAAGCGGCAAAACCTCGACCATGATGCCCTTGGCCAAAAAGGGCGTATGCGTTTTTTCCTGAATATATTCAGGAAAAAACGCATACGCCCTTTTTGGCCAAGCAAGCAACCTGGAAAGGCAAATCAGCGCTACAAAGAAGTCTCGCTTCCCATCGGTCAAAAGGGCCATGCTGAATAAAGTGTCAAAACCAGAAATGCAGGACAGGCCATGGAGAAACGGGAGCCTTACTACGCTGATGGGCGGGATGTAAATTGCCAACAGCCACTCTGGAGAAGTGTACGGTGTTTCCTGAAACATCTAAAAAACTCAGCATAGAGAGCATAAGGCACTTCCACTCATGGGCGTAGAAATTGGGAAAACTAAAAATCAGCAAGACACAGGCACCCCAAAGTTTAGGGCTGCTCTGTTGACAAGAACCTCCACTTCGTTACACCTTAAATATCCCAGGAAAGAGAAAAATGGATAAGGAAGTTGTGGTCCTTATGTACAATGGCATATCACTCAGCCATGAAATTAACGTCATAAGGCTAGTAGCAGCATGATGAGAGGATTTAGGTACGACGATTCTAAGTGAAATAAGTCACACAGAAAAAGACACTTATCATAAGATATCACTTAGAGAGGGAATGTAAAAACCGCTACACTTGAACTGAATTACAAAACAGAACAGCGTCACACGTTTAGAAGACACACTATGGCTGCTTAACGGGAAAGGTGAGGTGGGTGATGCATAAAACAAGGGTTTCAAATTAGCTCAGATACCGTTCCATAAACCCAATATGTAATAGACAAGACCTACTCCTTGCTCAGTGAACTGGACTCAACACCCCCTGTTCACCGCCCAAGAATATATCTGACTAGGAAGAATCTTAAAACCAATGTATTGATATCCCTCTGTAAGTGAGTCAAGTGGGTGTAAAGCGGCATAAACACAGCAGTGAAAAGCAGCTAAACCCCATTATAAAAATCAATTACTTTTAAAAACCCGTGAAACAAAGACAGTGAAAGAGAGAGAAATTCTTACAAAATTCGTTCAGGGGCTGTGATGCCACCTGGAGTGACCATCTCTAGACCCACAGGTGATTGAGACATAAGGGTGGACACTCTTGGGGCTGAGAGGTTTGGTGAGGTTGGGTGAGCAAACGCAGACCCTTTAAAGTAATACTGCGTGGTATCCATCCCATGGGTCCAAAATCTCCAGGTTCAAGGGCATCTTCCTACATCGAAAACATGCATGAGAAACCCAGAAGATGGTACACCGTGTGATCGGGAAAGGTTTCTAAAAAGCACCTCTTTTCTCATCTCCTTGTGCTCGGGTTGGCCATTACAGCCGCTTTACTAGCAATCTCCCTCCTTCGAGAATCAGCACCTTTAACCTCCTGTTCCGTACAGGTTGCAATTTGTCCTGAGGATGAACGGGAAGAGGGGGAACCAGTGAGAGACTAGCTCTAGGTGTTGGGACAGGCACAGGTCACTCTATTTTCCCATCAGGAAGAAGAATTAACCACAGGCTCAGCCTGCCGCCCGGAAGCAGAACAGGGCCTGAAGCAATCCTGCGCTTTTGCGGCCAGCTCCCAAAAAAGCGAGTTGAAAAATCGAGCTCAGGGGCACTGCAATTCACAAACCTGCAGAGTTAGAAATGATAACTCTCGTCCACAAATATATTGAGGGAAGACAACGAGGAGGATTTGAAAGCAAGGCAGAATTGCAGGAAACAGATTTCAGGAGGTAGAGTCGAATCGCCTTTAAAGCACAGGAAAAGCGGCAAAACCTCGACCATGATGCCCTTGGCCAAAAAGGGCGTATGCGTTTTTTCCTGAATATATTCAGGAAAAAACGCATACGCCCTTTTTGGCCAAGCAAGCAACCTGGAAAGGCAAATCAGCGCTACAAAGAAGTCTCGCTTCCCATCGGTCAAAAGGGCCATGCTGAATAAAGTGTCAAAACCAGAAATGCAGGACAGGCCATGGAGAAACGGGAGCCTTACTACGCTGATGGGCGGGATGTAAATTGCCAACAGCCACTCTGGAGAAGTGTACGGTGTTTCCTGAAACATCTAAAAAACTCAGCATAGAGAGCATAAGGCACTTCCACTCATGGGCGTAGAAATTGGGAAAACTAAAAATCAGCAAGACACAGGCACCCCAAAGTTTAGGGCTGCTCTGTTGACAAGAACCTCCACTTCGTTACACCTTAAATATCCCAGGAAAGAGAAAAATGGATAAGGAAGTTGTGGTCCTTATGTACAATGGCATATCACTCAGCCATGAAATTAACGTCATAAGGCTAGTAGCAGCATGATGAGAGGATTTAGGTACGACGATTCTAAGTGAAATAAGTCACACAGAAAAAGACACTTATCATAAGATATCACTTAGAGAGGGAATGTAAAAACCGCTACACTTGAACTGAATTACAAAACAGAACAGCGTCACACGTTTAGAAGACACACTATGGCTGCTTAACGGGAAAGGTGAGGTGGGTGATGCATAAAACAAGGGTTTCAAATTAGCTCAGATACCGTTCCATAAACCCAATATGTAATAGACAAGACCTACTCCTTGCTCAGTGAACTGGACTCAACACCCCCTGTTCACCGCCCAAGAATATATCTGACTAGGAAGAATCTTAAAACCAATGTATTGATATCCCTCTGTAAGTGAGTCAAGTGGGTGTAAAGCGGCATAAACACAGCAGTGAAAAGCAGCTAAACCCCATTATAAAAATCAATTACTTTTAAAAACCCGTGAAACAAAGACAGTGAAAGAGAGAGAAATTCTTACAAAATTCGTTCAGGGGCTGTGATGCCACCTGGATTGACCATCTCTAGACCCACAGGTGATTGAGACATAAGGGTGGACACTCTTGGGGCTGAGAGGTTTGGTGAGGTTGGGTGAGCAAACGCAGACCCTTTAAAGTAATACTGCGTGGTATCCATCCCATGGGTCCAAAATCTCCAGGTTCAAGGGCATCTTCCTACATCGAAAACATGCATGAGAAACCCAGAAGATGGTACACCGTGTGATCGGGAAAGGTTTCTAAAACGCACCTCTTTTCTCATCTCCTTGTGCTCGGGTTGGCCATTACAGCCGCTTTACTAGCAATCTCCCTCCTTCGAGAATCAGCACCTTTAACCTCCTGTTCCGTACAGGTTGCAATTTGTCCTGAGGATGAACGGGAAGAGGGGGAACCAGTGAGAGACTAGCTCTAGGTGTTGGGACAGGCACAGGTCACTCTATTTTCCCATCAGGAAGAAGAATTAACCACAGGCTCAGCCTGCCGCCCGGAAGCAGAACAGGGCCTGAAGCAATCCTGCGCTTTTGCGGCCAGCTCCCAAAAAAGCGAGTTGAAAAATCGAGCTCAGGGGCACTGCAATTCACAAACCTGCAGAGTTAGAAATGATAACTCTCGTCCACAAATATATTGAGGGAAGGCAACGAGGAGGATTTGAAAGCAAGGCAGAATTGCAGGAAACAGATTTCAGGAGGTAGAGTCGAATCGCCTTTAAAGCACAGGAAAAGCGGCAAAACCTCGACCATGATGCCCTTGGCCAAAAAGGGCGTATGCGTTTTTTCCTGAATATATTCAGGAAAAAACGCATACGCCCTTTTTGGCCAACCAAGCAACCTGGAAAGGCAAATCAGCGCTACAAAGAAGTCTCGCTTCCCATCGGTCAAAAGGGCCATGCTGAATAAAGTGTCAAAACCAGAAATGCAGGACAGGCCATGGAGAAACGGGAGCCTTACTACGCTGATGGGCGGGATGTAAATTGCCAACAGCCACTCTGGAGAAGTGTACGGTGTTTCCTGAAACATCTAAAAAACTCAGCATAGAGAGCATAAGGCACTTCCACTCATGGGCGTAGAAATTGGGAAAACTAAAAATCAGCAAGACACAGGCACCCCAAAGTTTAGGGCTGCTCTGTTGACAAGAACCTCCACTTCGTTACACCTTAAATATCCCAGGAAAGAGAAAAATGGATAAGGAAGTTGTGGTCCTTATGTACAATGGCATATCACTCAGCCATGAAATTAACGTCATAAGGCTAGTAGCAGCATGATGAGAGGATTTAGGTACGACGATTCTAAGTGAAATAAGTCACACAGAAAAAGACACTTATCATAAGATATCACTTAGAGAGGGAATGTAAAAACCGCTACACTTGAACTGAATTACAAAACAGAACAGCGTCACACGTTTAGAAGACACACTATGGCTGCTTAACGGGAAAGGTGAGGTGGGTGATGCATAAAACAAGGGTTTCAAATTAGCTCAGATACCGTTCCATAAACCCAATATGTAATAGACAAGACCTACTCCTTGCTCAGTGAACTGGACTCAACACCCCCTGTTCACCGCCCAAGAATATATCTGACTAGGAAGAATCTTAAAACCAATGTATTGATATCCCTCTGTAAGTGAGTCAAGTGGGTGTAAAGCGGCATAAACACAGCAGTGAAAAGCAGCTAAACCCCATTATAAAAATCAATTACTTTTAAAAACCCGTGAAACAAAGACAGTGAAAGAGAGAGAAATTCTTACAAAATTCGTTCAGGGGCTGTGATGCCACCTGGATTGACCATCTCTAGACCCACAGGTGATTGAGACATAAGGGTGGACACTCTTGGGGCTGAGAGGTTTGGTGAGGTTGGGTGAGCAAACGCAGACCCTTTAAAGTAATACTGCGTGGTATCCATCCCATGGGTCCAAAATCTCCAGGTTCAAGGGCATCTTCCTACATCGAAAACATGCATGAGAAACCCAGAAGATGGTACACCGTGTGATCGGGAAAGGTTTCTAAAACGCACCTCTTTTCTCATCTCCTTGTGCTCGGGTTGGCCATTACAGCCGCTTTACTAGCAATCTCCCTCCTTCGAGAATCAGCACCTTTAACCTCCTGTTCCGTACAGGTTGCAATTTGTCCTGAGGATGAACGGGAAGAGGGGGAACCAGTGAGAGACTAGCTCTAGGTGTTGGGACAGGCACAGGTCACTCTATTTTCCCATCAGGAAGAAGAATTAACCACAGGCTCAGCCTGCCGCCCGGAAGCAGAACAGGGCCTGAAGCAATCCTGCGCTTTTGCGGCCAGCTCCCAAAAAAGCGAGTTGAAAAATCGAGCTCAGGGGCACTGCAATTCACAAACCTGCAGAGTTAGAAATGATAACTCTCGTCCACAAATATATTGAGGGAAGGCAACGAGGAGGATTTGAAAGCAAGGCAGAATTGCAGGAAACAGATTTCAGGAGGTAGAGTCGAATCGCCTTTAAAGCACAGGAAAAGCGGCAAAACCTCGACAACGATGCCCTTGGCCAAAAAGGGCGTATGCGTTTTTTCCTGAATATATTCAGGAAAAAACGCATACGCCCTTTTTGGCCAAGCAAGCAACCTGGAAAGGCAAATCAGCGCTACAAAGAAGTCTCGCTTCCCATCGGTCAAAAGGGCCATGCTGAATAAAGTGTCAAAACCAGAAATGCAGGACAGGCCATGGAGAAACGGGAGCCTTACTACGCTGATGGGCGGGATGTAAATTGCCAACAGCCACTCTGGAGAAGTGTACGGTGTTTCCTGAAACATCTAAAAAACTCAGCATAGAGAGCATAAGGCACTTCCACTCATGGGCGTAGAAATTGGGAAAACTAAAAATCAGCAAGACACAGGCACCCCAAAGTTTAGGGCTGCTCTGTTGACAAGAACCTCCACTTCGTTACACCTTAAATATCCCAGGAAAGAGAAAAATGGATAAGGAAGTTGTGGTCCTTATGTACAATGGCATATCACTCAGCCATGAAATTAACGTCATAAGGCTAGTAGCAGCATGATGAGAGGATTTAGGTACGACGATTCTAAGTGAAATAAGTCACACAGAAAAAGACACTTATCATAAGATATCACTTAGAGAGGGAATGTAAAAACCGCTACACTTGAACTGAATTACAAAACAGAACAGCGTCACACGTTTAGAAGACACACTATGGCTGCTTAACGGGAAAGGTGAGGTGGGTGATGCATAAAACAAGGGTTTCAAATTAGCTCAGATACCGTTCCATAAACCCAATATGTAATAGACAAGACCTACTCCTTGCTCAGTGAACTGGACTCAACACCCCCTGTTCACCGCCCAAGAATATATCTGACTAGGAAGAATCTTAAAACCAATGTATTGATATCCCTCTGTAAGTGAGTCAAGTGGGTGTAAAGCGGCATAAACACAGCAGTGAAAAGCAGCTAAACCCCATTATAAAAATCAATTACTTTTAAAAACCCGTGAAACAAAGACAGTGAAAGAGAGAGAAATTCTTACAAAATTCGTTCAGGGGCTGTGATGCCACCTGGATTGACCATCTCTAGACCCACAGGTGATTGAGACATAAGGGTGGACACTCTTGGGGCTGAGAGGTTTGGTGAGGTTGGGTGAGCAAACGCAGACCCTTTAAAGTAATACTGCGTGGTATCCATCCCATGGGTCCAAAATCTCCAGGTTCAAGGGCATCTTCCTACATCGAAAACATGCATGAGAAACCCAGAAGATGGTACACCGTGTGATCGGGAAAGGTTTCTAAAACGCACCTCTTTTCTCATCTCCTTGTGCTCGGGTTGGCCATTACAGCCGCTTTACTAGCAATCTCCCTCCTTCGAGAATCAGCACCTTTAACCTCCTGTTCCGTACAGGTTGCAATTTGTCCTGAGGATGAACGGGAAGAGGGGGAACCAGTGAGAGACTAGCTCTAGGTGTTGGGACAGGCACAGGTCACTCTATTTTCCCATCAGGAAGAAGAATTAACCACAGGCTCAGCCTGCCGCCCGGAAGCAGAACAGGGCCTGAAGCAATCCTGCGCTTTTGCGGCCAGCTCCCAAAAAAGCGAGTTGAAAAATCGAGCTCAGGGGCACTGCAATTCACAAACCTGCAGAGTTAGAAATGATAACTCTCGTCCACAAATATATTGAGGGAAGGCAACGAGGAGGATTTGAAAGCAAGGCAGAATTGCAGGAAACAGATTTCAGGAGGTAGAGTCGAATCGCCTTTAAAGCACAGGAAAAGCGGCAAAACCTCGACCATGATGCCCTTGGCCAAAAAGGGCGTATGCGTTTTTTCCTGAATATATTCAGGAAAAAACGCATACGCCCTTTTTGGCCAACCAAGCAACCTGGAAAGGCAAATCAGCGCTACAAAGAAGTCTCGCTTCCCATCGGTCAAAAGGGCCATGCTGAATAAAGTGTCAAAACCAGAAATGCAGGACAGGCCATGGAGAAACGGGAGCCTTACTACGCTGATGGGCGGGATGTAAATTGCCAACAGCCACTCTGGAGAAGTGTACGGTGTTTCCTGAAACATCTAAAAAACTCAGCATAGAGAGCATAAGGCACTTCCACTCATGGGCGTAGAAATTGGGAAAACTAAAAATCAGCAAGACACAGGCACCCCAAAGTTTAGGGCTGCTCTGTTGACAAGAACCTCCACTTCGTTACACCTTAAATATCCCAGGAAAGAGAAAAATGGATAAGGAAGTTGTGGTCCTTATGTACAATGGCATATCACTCAGCCATGAAATTAACGTCATAAGGCTAGTAGCAGCATGATGAGAGGATTTAGGTACGACGATTCTAAGTGAAATAAGTCACACAGAAAAAGACACTTATCATAAGATATCACTTAGAGAGGGAATGTAAAAACCGCTACACTTGAACTGAATTACAAAACAGAACAGCGTCACACGTTTAGAAGACACACTATGGCTGCTTAACGGGAAAGGTGAGGTGGGTGATGCATAAAACAAGGGTTTCAAATTAGCTCAGATACCGTTCCATAAACCCAATATGTAATAGACAAGACCTACTCCTTGCTCAGTGAACTGGACTCAACACCCCCTGTTCACCGCCCAAGAATATATCTGACTAGGAAGAATCTTAAAACCAATGTATTGATATCCCTCTGTAAGTGAGTCAAGTGGGTGTAAAGCGGCATAAACACAGCAGTGAAAAGCAGCTAAACCCCATTATAAAAATCAATTACTTTTAAAAACCCGTGAAACAAAGACAGTGAAAGAGAGAGAAATTCTTACAAAATTCGTTCAGGGGCTGTGATGCCACCTGGATTGACCATCTCTAGACCCACAGCTGATTGAGACATAAGGGTGGACACTCTTGGGGCTGAGAGGTTTGGTGAGGTTGGGTGAGCAAACGCAGACCCTTTAAAGTAATACTGCGTGGTATCCATCCCATGGGTCCAAAATCTCCAGGTTCAAGGGCATCTTCCTACATCGAAAACATGCATGAGAAACCCAGAAGATGGTACACCGTGTGATCGGGAAAGGTTTCTAAAACGCACCTCTTTTCTCATCTCCTTGTGCTCGGGTTGGCCATTACAGCCGCTTTACTAGCAATCTCCCTCCTTCGAGAATCAGCACCTTTAACCTCCTGTTCCGTACAGGTTGCAATTTGTCCTGAGGATGAACGGGAAGAGGGGGAACCAGTGAGAGACTAGCTCTAGGTGTTGGGACAGGCACAGGTCACTCTATTTTCCCATCAGGAAGAAGAATTAACCACAGGCTCAGCCTGCCGCCCGGAAGCAGAACAGGGCCTGAAGCAATCCTGCGCTTTTGCGGCCAGCTCCCAAAAAAGCGAGTTGAAAAATCGAGCTCAGGGGCACTGCAATTCACAAACCTGCAGAGTTAGAAATGATAACTCTCGTCCACAAATATATTGAGGGAAGGCAACGAGGAGGATTTGAAAGCAAGGCAGAATTGCAGGAAACAGATTTCAGGAGGTAGAGTCGAATCGCCTTTAAAGCACAGGAAAAGCGGCAAAACCTCGACCATGATGCCCTTGGCCAAAAAGGGCGTATGCGTTTTTTCCTGAATATATTCAGGAAAAAACGCATACGCCCTTTTTGGCCAACCAAGCAACCTGGAAAGGCAAATCAGCGCTACAAAGAAGTCTCGCTTCCCATCGGTCAAAAGGGCCATGCTGAATAAAGTGTCAAAACCAGAAATGCAGGACAGGCCATGGAGAAACGGGAGCCTTACTACGCTGATGGGCGGGATGTAAATTGCCAACAGCCACTCTGGAGAAGTGTACGGTGTTTCCTGAAACATCTAAAAAACTCAGCATAGAGAGCATAAGGCACTTCCACTCATGGGCGTAGAAATTGGGAAAACTAAAAATCAGCAAGACACAGGCACCCCAAAGTTTAGGGCTGCTCTGTTGACAAGAACCTCCACTTCGTTACACCTTAAATATCCCAGGAAAGAGAAAAATGGATAAGGAAGTTGTGGTCCTTATGTACAATGGCATATCACTCAGCCATGAAATTAACGTCATAAGGCTAGTAGCAGCATGATGAGAGGATTTAGGTACGACGATTCTAAGTGAAATAAGTCACACAGAAAAAGACACTTATCATAAGATATCACTTAGAGAGGGAATGTAAAAACCGCTACACTTGAACTGAATTACAAAACAGAACAGCGTCACACGTTTAGAAGACACACTATGGCTGCTTAACGGGAAAGGTGAGGTGGGTGATGCATAAAACAAGGGTTTCAAATTAGCTCAGATACCGTTCCATAAACCCAATATGTAATAGACAAGACCTACTCCTTGCTCAGTGAACTGGACTCAACACCCCCTGTTCACCGCCCAAGAATATATCTGACTAGGAAGAATCTTAAAACCAATGTATTGATATCCCTCTGTAAGTGAGTCAAGTGGGTGTAAAGCGGCATAAACACAGCAGTGAAAAGCAGCTAAACCCCATTATAAAAATCAATTACTTTTAAAAACCCGTGAAACAAAGACAGTGAAAGAGAGAGAAATTCTTACAAAATTCGTTCAGGGGCTGTGATGCCACCTGGATTGACCATCTCTAGACCCACAGCTGATTGAGACATAAGGGTGGACACTCTTGGGGCTGAGAGGTTTGGTGAGGTTGGGTGAGCAAACGCAGACCCTTTAAAGTAATACTGCGTGGTATCCATCCCATGGGTCCAAAATCTCCAGGTTCAAGGGCATCTTCCTACATCGAAAACATGCATGAGAAACCCAGAAGATGGTACACCGTGTGATCGGGAAAGGTTTCTAAAACGCACCTCTTTTCTCATCTCCTTGTGCTCGGGTTGGCCATTACAGCCGCTTTACTAGCAATCTCCCTCCTTCGAGAATCAGCACCTTTAACCTCCTGTTCCGTACAGGTTGCAATTTGTCCTGAGGATGAACGGGAAGAGGGGGAACCAGTGAGAGACTAGCTCTAGGTGTTGGGACAGGCACAGGTCACTCTATTTTCCCATCAGGAAGAAGAATTAACCACAGGCTCAGCCTGCCGCCCGGAAGCAGAACAGGGCCTGAAGCAATCCTGCGCTTTTGCGGCCAGCTCCCAAAAAAGCGAGTTGAAAAATCGAGCTCAGGGGCACTGCAATTCACAAACCTGCAGAGTTAGAAATGATAACTCTCGTCCACAAATATATTGAGGGAAGGCAACGAGGAGGATTTGAAAGCAAGGCAGAATTGCAGGAAACAGATTTCAGGAGGTAGAGTCGAATCGCCTTTAAAGCACAGGAAAAGCGGCAAAACCTCGACCATGATGCCCTTGGCCAAAAAGGGCGTATGCGTTTTTTCCTGAATATATTCAGGAAAAAACGCATACGCCCTTTTTGGCCAAGCAAGCAACCTGGAAAGGCAAATCAGCGCTACAAAGAAGTCTCGCTTCCCATCGGTCAAAAGGGCCATGCTGAATAAAGTGTCAAAACCAGAAATGCAGGACAGGCCATGGAGAAACGGGAGCCTTACTACGCTGATGGGCGGGATGTAAATTGCCAACAGCCACTCTGGAGAAGTGTACGGTGTTTCCTGAAACATCTAAAAAACTCAGCATAGAGAGCATAAGGCACTTCCACTCATGGGCGTAGAAATTGGGAAAACTAAAAATCAGCAAGACACAGGCACCCCAAAGTTTAGGGCTGCTCTGTTGACAAGAACCTCCACTTCGTTACACCTTAAATATCCCAGGAAAGAGAAAAATGGATAAGGAAGTTGTGGTCCTTATGTACAATGGCATATCACTCAGCCATGAAATTAACGTCATAAGGCTAGTAGCAGCATGATGAGAGGATTTAGGTACGACGATTCTAAGTGAAATAAGTCACACAGAAAAAGACACTTATCATAAGATATCACTTAGAGAGGGAATGTAAAAACCGCTACACTTGAACTGAATTACAAAACAGAACAGCGTCACACGTTTAGAAGACACACTATGGCTGCTTAACGGGAAAGGTGAGGTGGGTGATGCATAAAACAAGGGTTTCAAATTAGCTCAGATACCGTTCCATAAACCCAATATGTAATAGACAAGACCTACTCCTTGCTCAGTGAACTGGACTCAACACCCCCTGTTCACCGCCCAAGAATATATCTGACTAGGAAGAATCTTAAAACCAATGTATTGATATCCCTCTGTAAGTGAGTCAAGTGGGTGTAAAGCGGCATAAACACAGCAGTGAAAAGCAGCTAAACCCCATTATAAAAATCAATTACTTTTAAAAACCCGTGAAACAAAGACAGTGAAAGAGAGAGAAATTCTTACAAAATTCGTTCAGGGGCTGTGATGCCACCTGGATTGACCACCTCTAGACCCACAGGTGATTGAGACATAAGGGTGGACACTCTTGGGGCTGAGGGGTTTGGTGAGGTTGGGTGAGCAAACGCAGACCCTTTAAAGTAATACTGCGTGGTATCCATCCCATGGGTCCAAAATCTCCAGGTTCAAGGGCATCTTCCTACATCGAAAACATGCATGAGAAACCCAGAAGATGGTACACCGTGTGATCGGGAAAGGTTTCTAAAACGCACCTCTTTTCTCATCTCCTTGTGCTCGGGTTGGCCATTACAGCCGCTTTACTAGCAATCTCCCTCCTTGGAGAATCAGCACCTTTAACCTCCTGTTCCGTACAGGTTGCAATTTGTCCTGAGGATGAACGGGAAGAGGGGGAACCAGTGAGAGACTAGCTCTAGGTGTTGGGACAGGCACAGGTCACTCTATTTTCCCATCAGGAAGAAGAATTAACCACAGGCTCAGCCTGCCGCCCGGAAGCAGAACAGGGCCTGAAGCAATCCTGCGCTTTTGCGGCCAGCTCCCAAAAAAGCGAGTTGAAAAATCGAGCTCAGGGGCACTGCAATTCACAAACCTGCAGAGTTAGAAATGATAACTCTCGTCCACAAATATATTGAGGGAAGGCAACGAGGAGGATTTGAAAGCAAGGCAGAATTGCAGGAAACAGATTTCAGGAGGTAGATTCGAATCGCCTTTAAAGCACAGGAAAAGCGGCAAAACCTCGACAACGATGCCCTTGGCCAAAAAGGGCGTATGCGTTTTTTCCTGAATATATTCAGGAAAAAACGCATACGCCCTTTTTGGCCAAGCAAGCAACCTGGAAAGGCAAATCAGCGCTACAAAGAAGTCTCGCTTCCCATCGGTCAAAAGGGCCATGCTGAATAAAGTGTCAAAACCAGAAATGCAGGACAGGCCATGGAGAAACGGGAGCCTTACTACGCTGATGGGCGGGATGTAAATTGCCAACAGCCACTCTGGAGAAGTGTACGGTGTTTCCTGAAACATCTAAAAAACTCAGCATAGAGAGCATAAGGCACTTCCACTCATGGGCGTAGAAATTGGGAAAACTAAAAATCAGCAAGACACAGGCACCCCAAAGTTTAGGGCTGCTCTGTTGACAAGAACCTCCACTTCGTTACACCTTAAATATCCCAGGAAAGAGAAAAATGGATAAGGAAGTTGTGGTCCTTATGTACAATGGCATATCACTCAGCCATGAAATTAACGTCATAAGGCTAGTAGCAGCATGATGAGAGGATTTAGGTACGACGATTCTAAGTGAAATAAGTCACACAGAAAAAGACACTTATCATAAGATATCACTTAGAGAGGGAATGTAAAAACCGCTACACTTGAACTGAATTACAAAACAGAACAGCGTCACACGTTTAGAAGACACACTATGGCTGCTTAACGGGAAAGGTGAGGTGGGTGATGCATAAAACAAGGGTTTCAAATTAGCTCAGATACCGTTCCATAAACCCAATATGTAATAGACAAGACCTACTCCTTGCTCAGTGAACTGGACTCAACACCCCCTGTTCACCGCCCAAGAATATATCTGACTAGGAAGAATCTTAAAACCAATGTATTGATATCCCTCTGTAAGTGAGTCAAGTGGGTGTAAAGCGGCATAAACAGAGCAGTGAAAAGCAGCTAAACCCCATTATAAAAATCAATTACTTTTAAAAACCCGTGAAACAAAGACAGTGAAAGAGAGAGAAATTCTTACAAAATTCGTTCAGGGGCTGTGATGCCACCTGGATTGACCATCTCTAGACCCACAGCTGATTGAGACATAAGGGTGGACACTCTTGGGGCTGAGAGGTTTGGTGAGGTTGGGTGAGCAAACGCAGACCCTTTAAAGTAATACTGCGTGGTATCCATCCCATGGGTCCAAAATCTCCAGGTTCAAGGGCATCTTCCTACATCGAAAACATGCATGAGAAACCCAGAAGATGGTACACCGTGTGATCGGGAAAGGTTTCTAAAACGCACCTCTTTTCTCATCTCCTTGTGCTCGGGTTGGCCATTACAGCCGCTTTACTAGCAATCTCCCTCCTTCGAGAATCAGCACCTTTAACCTCCTGTTCCGTACAGGTTGCAATTTGTCCTGAGGATGAACGGGAAGAGGGGGAACCAGTGAGAGACTAGCTCTAGGTGTTGGGACAGGCACAGGTCACTCTATTTTCCCATCAGGAAGAAGAATTAACCACAGGCTCAGCCTGCCGCCCGGAAGCAGAACAGGGCCTGAAGCAATCCTGCGCTTTTGCGGCCAGCTCCCAAAAAAGCGAGTTGAAAAATCGAGCTCAGGGGCACTGCAATTCACAAACCTGCAGAGTTAGAAATGATAACTCTCGTCCACAAATATATTGAGGGAAGGCAACGAGGAGGATTTGAAAGCAAGGCAGAATTGCAGGAAACAGATTTCAGGAGGTAGAGTCGAATCGCCTTTAAAGCACAGGAAAAGCGGCAAAACCTCGACCATGATGCCCTTGGCCAAAAAGGGCGTATGCGTTTTTTCCTGAATATATTCAGGAAAAAACGCATACGCCCTTTTTGGCCAAGCAAGCAACCTGGAAAGGCAAATCAGCGCTACAAAGAAGTCTCGCTTCCCATCGGTCAAAAGGGCCATGCTGAATAAAGTGTCAAAACCAGAAATGCAGGACAGGCCATGGAGAAACGGGAGCCTTACTACGCTGATGGGCGGGATGTAAATTGCCAACAGCCACTCTGGAGAAGTGTACGGTGTTTCCTGAAACATCTAAAAAACTCAGCATAGAGAGCATAAGGCACTTCCACTCATGGGCGTAGAAATTGGGAAAACTAAAAATCAGCAAGACACAGGCACCCCAAAGTTTAGGGCTGCTCTGTTGACAAGAACCTCCACTTCGTTACACCTTAAATATCCCAGGAAAGAGAAAAATGGATAAGGAAGTTGTGGTCCTTATGTACAATGGCATATCACTCAGCCATGAAATTAACGTCATAAGGCTAGTAGCAGCATGATGAGAGGATTTAGGTACGACGATTCTAAGTGAAATAAGTCACACAGAAAAAGACACTTATCATAAGATATCACTTAGAGAGGGAATGTAAAAACCGCTACACTTGAACTGAATTACAAAACAGAACAGCGTCACACGTTTAGAAGACACACTATGGCTGCTTAACGGGAAAGGTGAGGTGGGTGATGCATAAAACAAGGGTTTCAAATTAGCTCAGATACCGTTCCATAAACCCAATATGTAATAGACAAGACCTACTCCTTGCTCAGTGAACTGGACTCAACACCCCCTGTTCACCGCCCAAGAATATATCTGACTAGGAAGAATCTTAAAACCAATGTATTGATATCCCTCTGTAAGTGAGTCAAGTGGGTGTAAAGCGGCATAAACACAGCAGTGAAAAGCAGCTAAACCCCATTATAAAAATCAATTACTTTTAAAAACCCGTGAAACAAAGACAGTGAAAGAGAGAGAAATTCTTACAAAATTCGTTCAGGGGCTGTGATGCCACCTGGATTGACCACCTCTAGACCCACAGGTGATTGAGACATAAGGGTGGACACTCTTGGGGCTGAGGGGTTTGGTGAGGTTGGGTGAGCAAACGCAGACCCTTTAAAGTAATACTGCGTGGTATCCATCCCATGGGTCCAAAATCTCCAGGTTCAAGGGCATCTTCCTACATCGAAAACATGCATGAGAAACCCAGAAGATGGTACACCGTGTGATCGGGAAAGGTTTCTAAAACGCACCTCTTTTCTCATCTCCTTGTGCTCGGGTTGGCCATTACAGCCGCTTTACTAGCAATCTCCCTCCTTGGAGAATCAGCACCTTTAACCTCCTGTTCCGTACAGGTTGCAATTTGTCCTGAGGATGAACGGGAAGAGGGGGAACCAGTGAGAGACTAGCTCTAGGTGTTGGGACAGGCACAGGTCACTCTATTTTCCCATCAGGAAGAAGAATTAACCACAGGCTCAGCCTGCCGCCCGGAAGCAGAACAGGGCCTGAAGCAATCCTGCGCTTTTGCGGCCAGCTCCCAAAAAAGCGAGTTGAAAAATCGAGCTCAGGGGCACTGCAATTCACAAACCTGCAGAGTTAGAAATGATAACTCTCGTCCACAAATATATTGAGGGAAGGCAACGAGGAGGATTTGAAAGCAAGGCAGAATTGCAGGAAACAGATTTCAGGAGGTAGATTCGAATCGCCTTTAAAGCACAGGAAAAGCGGCAAAACCTCGACAACGATGCCCTTGGCCAAAAAGGGCGTATGCGTTTTTTCCTGAATATATTCAGGAAAAAACGCATACGCCCTTTTTGGCCAAGCAAGCAACCTGGAAAGGCAAATCAGCGCTACAAAGAAGTCTCGCTTCCCATCGGTCAAAAGGGCCATGCTGAATAAAGTGTCAAAACCAGAAATGCAGGACAGGCCATGGAGAAACGGGAGCCTTACTACGCTGATGGGCGGGATGTAAATTGCCAACAGCCACTCTGGAGAAGTGTACGGTGTTTCCTGAAACATCTAAAAAACTCAGCATAGAGAGCATAAGGCACTTCCACTCATGGGCGTAGAAATTGGGAAAACTAAAAATCAGCAAGACACAGGCACCCCAAAGTTTAGGGCTGCTCTGTTGACAAGAACCTCCACTTCGTTACACCTTAAATATCCCAGGAAAGAGAAAAATGGATAAGGAAGTTGTGGTCCTTATGTACAATGGCATATCACTCAGCCATGAAATTAACGTCATAAGGCTAGTAGCAGCATGATGAGAGGATTTAGGTACGACGATTCTAAGTGAAATAAGTCACACAGAAAAAGACACTTATCATAAGATATCACTTAGAGAGGGAATGTAAAAACCGCTACACTTGAACTGAATTACAAAACAGAACAGCGTCACACGTTTAGAAGACACACTATGGCTGCTTAACGGGAAAGGTGAGGTGGGTGATGCATAAAACAAGGGTTTCAAATTAGCTCAGATACCGTTCCATAAACCCAATATGTAATAGACAAGACCTACTCCTTGCTCAGTGAACTGGACTCAACACCCCCTGTTCACCGCCCAAGAATATATCTGACTAGGAAGAATCTTAAAACCAATGTATTGATATCCCTCTGTAAGTGAGTCAAGTGGGTGTAAAGCGGCATAAACACAGCAGTGAAAAGCAGCTAAACCCCATTATAAAAATCAATTACTTTTAAAAACCCGTGAAACAAAGACAGTGAAAGAGAGAGAAATTCTTACAAAATTCGTTCAGGGGCTGTGATGCCACCTGGATTGACCATCTCTAGACCCACAGCTGATTGAGACATAAGGGTGGACACTCTTGGGGCTGAGAGGTTTGGTGAGGTTGGGTGAGCAAACGCAGACCCTTTAAAGTAATACTGCGTGGTATCCATCCCATGGGTCCAAAATCTCCAGGTTCAAGGGCATCTTCCTACATCGAAAACATGCATGAGAAACCCAGAAGATGGTACACTGTGTGATCGGGAAAGGTTTCTAAAACGCACCTCTTTTCTCATCTCCTTGTGCTCGGGTTGGCCATTACAGCCGCTTTACTAGCAATCTCCCTCCTTCGAGAATCAGCACCTTTAACCTCCTGTTCCGTACAGGTTGCAATTTGTCCTGAGGATGAACGGGAAGAGGGGGAACCAGTGAGAGACTAGCTCTAGGTGTTGGGACAGGCACAGGTCACTCTATTTTCCCATCAGGAAGAAGAATTAACCACAGGCTCAGCCTGCCGCCCGGAAGCAGAACAGGGCCTGAAGCAATCCTGCGCTTTTGCGGCCAGCTCCCAAAAAAGCGAGTTGAAAAATCGAGCTCAGGGGCACTGCAATTCACAAACCTGCAGAGTTAGAAATGATAACTCTCGTCCACAAATATATTGAGGGAAGGCAACGAGGAGGATTTGAAAGCAAGGCAGAATTGCAGGAAACAGATTTCAGGAGGTAGAGTCGAATCGCCTTTAAAGCACAGGAAAAGCGGCAAAACCTCGACAACGATGCCCTTGGCCAAAAAGGGCGTATGCGTTTTTTCCTGAATATATTCAGGAAAAAACGCATACGCCCTTTTTGGCCAAGCAAGCAACCTGGAAAGGCAAATCAGCGCTACAAAGAAGTCTCGCTTCCCATCGGTCAAAAGGGCCATGCTGAATAAAGTGTCAAAACCAGAAATGCAGGACAGGCCATGGAGAAACGGGAGCCTTACTACGCTGATGGGCGGGATGTAAATTGCCAACAGCCACTCTGGAGAAGTGTACGGTGTTTCCTGAAACATCTAAAAAACTCAGCATAGAGAGCATAAGGCACTTCCACTCATGGGTGTAGAAATTGGGAAAACTAAAAATCAGCAAGACACAGGCACCCCAAAGTTTAGGGCTGCTCTGTTGACAAGAACCTCCACTTCGTTACACCTTAAATATCCCAGGAAAGAGAAAAATGGATAAGGAAGTTGTGGTCCTTATGTACAATGGCATATCACTCAGCCATGAAATTAACGTCATAAGGCTAGTAGCAGCATGATGAGAGGATTTAGGTACGACGATTCTAAGTGAAATAAGTCACACAGAAAAAGACACTTATCATAAGATATCACTTAGAGAGGGAATGTAAAAACCGCTACACTTGAACTGAATTACAAAACAGAACAGCGTCACACGTTTAGAAGACACACTATGGCTGCTTAACGGGAAAGGTGAGGTGGGTGATGCATAAAACAAGGGTTTCAAATTAGCTCAGATACCGTTCCATAAACCCAATATGTAATAGGCAAGACCTACTCCTTGCTCAGTGAACTGGACTCAACACCCCCTGTTCACCGCCCAAGAATATATCTGACTAGTAAGAATCTTAAAACCAATGTATTGATATCCCTCTGTAAGTGAGTCAAGTGGGTGTAAAGCGGCATAAACACAGCAGTGAAAAGCAGCTAAACCCCATTATAAAAATCAATTACTTTTAAAAACCCGTGAAACAAAGACAGTGAAAGAGAGAGAAATTCTTACAAAATTCGTTCAGGGGCTGTGATGCCACCTGGATTGACCACCTCTAGACCCACAGCTGATTGAGACATAAGGGTGGACACTCTTGGGGCTGAGAGGTTTGGTGAGGTTGGGTGAGCAAACGCAGACCCTTTAAAGTAATACTGCGTGGTATCCATCCCATGGGTCCAAAATCTCCAGGTTCAAGGGCATCTTCCTACATCGAAAACATGCATGAGAAACCCAGAAGATGGTACACCGTGTGATCGGGAAAGGTTTCTAAAACGCACCTCTTTTCTCATCTCCTTGTGCTCGGGTTGGCCATTACAGCCGCTTTACTAGCAATCTCCCTCCTTCGAGAATCAGCACCTTTAACCTCCTGTTCCGTACAGGTTGCAATTTGTCCTGAGGATGAACGGGAAGAGGGGGAACCAGTGAGAGACTAGCTCTAGGTGTTGGGACAGGCACAGGTCACTCTATTTTCCCATCAGGAAGAAGAATTAACCACAGGCTCAGCCTGCCGCCCGGAAGCAGAACAGGGCCTGAAGCAATCCTGCGCTTTTGCGGCCAGCTCCCAAAAAAGCGAGTTGAAAAATCGAGCTCAGGGGCACTGCAATTCACAAACCTGCAGAGTTAGAAATGATAACTCTCGTCCACAAATATATTGAGGGAAGGCAACGAGGAGGATTTGAAAGCAAGGCAGAATTGCAGGAAACAGATTTCAGGAGGTAGAGTCGAATCGCCTTTAAAGCACAGGAAAAGCGGCAAAACCTCGACAACGATGCCCTTGGCCAAAAAGGGCGTATGCGTTTTTTCCTGAATATATTCAGGAAAAAACGCATACGCCCTTTTTGGCCAAGCAAGCAACCTGGAAAGGCAAATCAGCGCTACAAAGAAGTCTCGCTTCCCATCGGTCAAAAGGGCCATGCTGAATAAAGTGTCAAAACCAGAAATGCAGGACAGGCCATGGAGAAACGGGAGCCTTACTACGCTGATGGGCGGGATGTAAATTGCCAACAGCCACTCTGGAGAAGTGTACGGTGTTTCCTGAAACATCTAAAAAACTCAGCATAGAGAGCATAAGGCACTTCCACTCATGGGCGTAGAAATTGGGAAAACTAAAAATCAGCAAGACACAGGCACCCCAAAGTTTAGGGCTGCTCTGTTGACAAGAACCTCCACTTCGTTACACCTTAAATATCCCAGGAAAGAGAAAAATGGATAAGGAAGTTGTGGTCCTTATGTACAATGGCATATCACTCAGCCATGAAATTAACGTCATAAGGCTAGTAGCAGCATGATGAGAGGATTTAGGTACGACGATTCTAAGTGAAATAAGTCACACAGAAAAAAGACACTTATCATAAGATATCACTTAGAGAGGGAATGTAAAAACCGCTACACTTGAACTGAATTACAAAACAGAACAGCGTCACACGTTTAGAAGACACACTATGGCTGCTTAACGGGAAAGGTGAGGTGGGTGATGCATAAAACAAGGGTTTCAAATTAGCTCAGATACCGTTCCATAAACCCAATATGTAATAGACAAGACCTACTCCTTGCTCAGTGAACTGGACTCAACACCCCCTGTTCACCGCCCAAGAATATATCTGACTAGGAAGAATCTTAAAACCAATGTATTGATATCCCTCTGTAAGTGAGTCAAGTGGGTGTAAAGCGGCATAAACACAGCAGTGAAAAGCAGCTAAACCCCATTATAAAAATCAATTACTTTTAAAAACCCGTGAAACAAAGACAGTGAAAGAGAGAGAAATTCTTACAAAATTCGTTCAGGGGCTGTGATGCCACCTGGATTGACCATCTCTAGACCCACAGGTGATTGAGACATAAGGGTGGACACTCTTGGGGCTGAGAGGTTTGGTGAGGTTGGGTGAGCAAACGCAGACCCTTTAAAGTAATACTGCGTGGTATCCATCCCATGGGTCCAAAATCTCCAGGTTCAAGGGCATCTTCCTACATCAAAAACATGCATGAGAAACCCAGAAGATGGTACACCGTGTGATCGGGAAAGGTTTCTAAAACGCACCTCTTTTCTCATCTCCTTGTGCTCGGGTTGGCCATTACAGCCGCTTTACTAGCAATCTCCCTCCTTCGAGAATCAGCACCTTTAACCTCCTGTTCCGTACAGGTTGCAATTTGTCCTGAGGATGAACGGGAAGAGGGGGAACCAGTGAGAGACTAGCTCTAGGTGTTGGGACAGGCACAGGTCACTCTATTTTCCCATCAGGAAGAAGAATTAACCACAGGCTCAGCCTGCCGCCCGGAAGCAGAACAGGGCCTGAAGCAATCCTGCGCTTTTGCGGCCAGCTCCCAAAAAAGCGAGTTGAAAAATCGAGCTCAGGGGCACTGCAATTCACAAACCTGCAGAGTTAGAAATGATAACTCTCGTCCACAAATATATTGAGGGAAGGCAACGAGGAGGATTTGAAAGCAAGGCAGAATTGCAGGAAACAGATTTCAGGAGGTAGAGTCGAATCGCCTTTAAAGCACAGGAAAAGCGGCAAAACCTCGACAACGATGCCCTTGGCCAAAAAGGGCGTATGCGTTTTTTCCTGAATATATTCAGGAAAAAACGCATACGCCCTTTTTGGCCAAGCAAGCAACCTGGAAAGGCAAATCAGCGCTACAAAGAAGTCTCGCTTCCCATCGGTCAAAAGGGCCATGCTGAATAAAGTGTCAAAACCAGAAATGCAGGACAGGCCATGGAGAAACGGGAGCCTTACTACGCTGATGGGCGGGATGTAAATTGCCAACAGCCACTCTGGAGAAGTGTACGGTGTTTCCTGAAACATCTAATAAACTCAGCATAGAGAGCATAAGGCACTTCCACTCATGGGCGTAGAAATTGGGAAAACTAAAAATCAGCAAGACACAGGCACCCCAAAGTTTAGGGCTGCTCTGTTGACAAGAACCTCCACTTCGTTACACCTTAAATATCCCAGGAAAGAGAAAAATGGATAAGGAAGTTGTGGTCCTTATGTACAATGGCATATCACTCAGCCATGAAATTAACGTCATAAGGCTAGTAGCAGCATGATGAGAGGATTTAGGTACGACGATTCTAAGTGAAATAAGTCACACAGAAAAAGACACTTATCATAAGATATCACTTAGAGAGGGAATGTAAAAACCGCTACACTTGAACTGAATTACAAAACAGAACAGCGTCACACGTTTAGAAGACACACTATGGCTGCTTAACGGGAAAGGTGAGGTGGGTGATGCATAAAACAAGGGTTTCAAATTAGCTCAGATACCGTTCCATAAACCCAATATGTAATAGGCAAGACCTACTCCTTGCTCAGTGAACTGGACTCAACACCCCCTGTTCACCGCCCAAGAATATATCTGACTAGTAAGAATCTTAAAACCAATGTATTGATATCCCTCTGTAAGTGAGTCAAGTGGGTGTAAAGCGGCATAAACACAGCAGTGAAAAGCAGCTAAACCCCATTATAAAAATCAATTACTTTTAAAAACCCGTGAAACAAAGACAGTGAAAGAGAGAGAAATTCTTACAAAATTCGTTCAGGGGCTGTGATGCCACCTGGATTGACCACCTCTAGACCCACAGCTGATTGAGACATAAGGGTGGACACTCTTGGGGCTGAGGGGTTTGGTGAGGTTGGGTGAGCAAACGCAGACCCTTTAAAGTAATACTGCGTGGTATCCATCCCATGGGTCCAAAATCTCCAGGTTCAAGGGCATCTTCCTACATCGAAAACATGCATGAGAAACCCAGAAGATGGTACACCGTGTGATCGGGAAAGGTTTCTAAAACGCACCTCTTTTCTCATCTCCTTGTGCTCGGGTTGGCCATTACAGCCGCTTTACTAGCAATCTCCCTCCTTCGAGAATCAGCACCTTTAACCTCCTGTTCCGTACAGGTTGCAATTTGTCCTGAGGATGAACGGGAAGAGGGGGAACCAGTGAGAGACTAGCTCTAGGTGTTGGGACAGGCACAGGTCACTCTATTTTCCCATCAGGAAGAAGAATTAACCACAGGCTCAGCCTGCCGCCCGGAAGCAGAACAGGGCCTGAAGCAATCCTGCGCTTTTGCGGCCAGCTCCCAAAAAAGCGAGTTGAAAAATCGAGCTCAGGGGCACTGCAATTCACAAACCTGCAGAGTTAGAAATGATAACTCTCGTCCACAAATATATTGAGGGAAGGCAACGAGGAGGATTTGAAAGCAAGGCAGAATTGCAGGAAACAGATTTCAGGAGGTAGAGTCGAATCGCCTTTAAAGCACAGGAAAAGCGGCAAAACCTCGACAACGATGCCCTTGGCCAAAAAGGGCGTATGCGTTTTTTCCTGAATATATTCAGGAAAAAACGCATACGCCCTTTTTGGCCAAGCAAGCAACCTGGAAAGGCAAATCAGCGCTACAAAGAAGTCTCGCTTCCCATCGGTCAAAAGGGCCATGCTGAATAAAGTGTCAAAACCAGAAATGCAGGACAGGCCATGGAGAAACGGGAGCCTTACTACGCTGATGGGCGGGATGTAAATTGCCAACAGCCACTCTGGAGAAGTGTACGGTGTTTCCTGAAACATCTAAAAAACTCAGCATAGAGAGCATAAGGCACTTCCACTCATGGGCGTAGAAATTGGGAAAACTAAAAATCAGCAAGACACAGGCACCCCAAAGTTTAGGGCTGCTCTGTTGACAAGAACCTCCACTTCGTTACACCTTAAATATCCCAGGAAAGAGAAAAATGGATAAGGAAGTTGTGGTCCTTATGTACAATGGCATATCACTCAGCCATGAAATTAACGTCATAAGGCTAGTAGCAGCATGATGAGAGGATTTAGGTACGACGATTCTAAGTGAAATAAGTCACACAGAAAAAGACACTTATCATAAGATATCACTTAGAGAGGGAATGTAAAAACCGCTACACTTGAACTGAATTACAAAACAGAACAGCGTCACACGTTTAGAAGACACACTATGGCTGCTTAACGGGAAAGGTGAGGTGGGTGATGCATAAAACAAGGGTTTCAAATTAGCTCAGATACCGTTCCATAAACCCAATATGTAATAGGCAAGACCTACTCCTTGCTCAGTGAACTGGACTCAACACCCCCTGTTCACCGCCCAAGAATATATCTGACTAGTAAGAATCTTAAAACCAATGTATTGATATCCCTCTGTAAGTGAGTCAAGTGGGTGTAAAGCGGCATAAACACAGCAGTGAAAAGCAGCTAAACCCCATTATAAAAATCAATTACTTTTAAAAACCCGTGAAACAAAGACAGTGAAAGAGAGAGAAATTCTTACAAAATTCGTTCAGGGGCTGTGATGCCACCTGGATTGACCACCTCTAGACCCACAGCTGATTGAGACATAAGGGTGGACACTCTTGGGGCTGAGAGGTTTGGTGAGGTTGGGTGAGCAAACGCAGACCCTTTAAAGTAATACTGCGTGGTATCCATCCCATGGGTCCAAAATCTCCAGGTTCAAGGGCATCTTCCTACATCGAAAACATGCATGAGAAACCCAGAAGATGGTACACCGTGTGATCGGGAAAGGTTTCTAAAACGCACCTCTTTTCTCATCTCCTTGTGCTCGGGTTGGCCATTACAGCCGCTTTACTAGCAATCTCCCTCCTTCGAGAATCAGCACCTTTAACCTCCTGTTCCGTACAGGTTGCAATTTGTCCTGAGGATGAACGGGAAGAGGGGGAACCAGTGAGAGACTAGCTCTAGGTGTTGGGACAGGCACAGGTCACTCTATTTTCCCATCAGGAAGAAGAATTAACCACAGGCTCAGCCTGCCGCCCGGAAGCAGAACAGGGCCTGAAGCAATCCTGCGCTTTTGCGGCCAGCTCCCAAAAAAGCGAGTTGAAAAATCGAGCTCAGGGGCACTGCAATTCACAAACCTGCAGAGTTAGAAATGATAACTCTCGTCCACAAATATATTGAGGGAAGGCAACGAGGAGGATTTGAAAGCAAGGCAGAATTGCAGGAAACAGATTTCAGGAGGTAGAGTCGAATCGCCTTTAAAGCACAGGAAAAGCGGCAAAACCTCGACAACGATGCCCTTGGCCAAAAAGGGCGTATGCGTTTTTTCCTGAATATATTCAGGAAAAAACGCATACGCCCTTTTTGGCCAAGCAAGCAACCTGGAAAGGCAAATCAGCGCTACAAAGAAGTCTCGCTTCCCATCGGTCAAAAGGGCCATGCTGAATAAAGTGTCAAAACCAGAAATGCAGGACAGGCCATGGAGAAACGGGAGCCTTACTACGCTGATGGGCGGGATGTAAATTGCCAACAGCCACTCTGGAGAAGTGTACGGTGTTTCCTGAAACATCTAAAAAACTCAGCATAGAGAGCATAAGGCACTTCCACTCATGGGCGTAGAAATTGGGAAAACTAAAAATCAGCAAGACACAGGCACCCCAAAGTTTAGGGCTGCTCTGTTGACAAGAACCTCCACTTCGTTACACCTTAAATATCCCAGGAAAGAGAAAAATGGATAAGGAAGTTGTGGTCCTTATGTACAATGGCATATCACTCAGCCATGAAATTAACGTCATAAGGCTAGTAGCAGCATGATGAGAGGATTTAGGTACGACGATTCTAAGTGAAATAAGTCACACAGAAAAAAGACACTTATCATAAGATATCACTTAGAGAGGGAATGTAAAAACCGCTACACTTGAACTGAATTACAAAACAGAACAGCGTCACACGTTTAGAAGACACACTATGGCTGCTTAACGGGAAAGGTGAGGTGGGTGATGCATAAAACAAGGGTTTCAAATTAGCTCAGATACCGTTCCATAAACCCAATATGTAATAGACAAGACCTACTCCTTGCTCAGTGAACTGGACTCAACACCCCCTGTTCACCGCCCAAGAATATATCTGACTAGGAAGAATCTTAAAACCAATGTATTGATATCCCTCTGTAAGTGAGTCAAGTGGGTGTAAAGCGGCATAAACACAGCAGTGAAAAGCAGCTAAACCCCATTATAAAAATCAATTACTTTTAAAAACCCGTGAAACAAAGACAGTGAAAGAGAGAGAAATTCTTACAAAATTCGTTCAGGGGCTGTGATGCCACCTGGATTGACCATCTCTAGACCCACAGGTGATTGAGACATAAGGGTGGACACTCTTGGGGCTGAGAGGTTTGGTGAGGTTGGGTGAGCAAACGCAGACCCTTTAAAGTAATACTGCGTGGTATCCATCCCATGGGTCCAAAATCTCCAGGTTCAAGGGCATCTTCCTACATCAAAAACATGCATGAGAAACCCAGAAGATGGTACACCGTGTGATCGGGAAAGGTTTCTAAAACGCACCTCTTTTCTCATCTCCTTGTGCTCGGGTTGGCCATTACAGCCGCTTTACTAGCAATCTCCCTCCTTCGAGAATCAGCACCTTTAACCTCCTGTTCCGTACAGGTTGCAATTTGTCCTGAGGATGAACGGGAAGAGGGGGAACCAGTGAGAGACTAGCTCTAGGTGTTGGGACAGGCACAGGTCACTCTATTTTCCCATCAGGAAGAAGAATTAACCACAGGCTCAGCCTGCCGCCCGGAAGCAGAACAGGGCCTGAAGCAATCCTGCGCTTTTGCGGCCAGCTCCCAAAAAAGCGAGTTGAAAAATCGAGCTCAGGGGCACTGCAATTCACAAACCTGCAGAGTTAGAAATGATAACTCTCGTCCACAAATATATTGAGGGAAGGCAACGAGGAGGATTTGAAAGCAAGGCAGAATTGCAGGAAACAGATTTCAGGAGGTAGAGTCGAATCGCCTTTAAAGCACAGGAAAAGCGGCAAAACCTCGACAACGATGCCCTTGGCCAAAAAGGGCGTATGCGTTTTTTCCTGAATATATTCAGGAAAAAACGCATACGCCCTTTTTGGCCAAGCAAGCAACCTGGAAAGGCAAATCAGCGCTACAAAGAAGTCTCGCTTCCCATCGGTCAAAAGGGCCATGCTGAATAAAGTGTCAAAACCAGAAATGCAGGACAGGCCATGGAGAAACGGGAGCCTTACTACGCTGATGGGCGGGATGTAAATTGCCAACAGCCACTCTGGAGAAGTGTACGGTGTTTCCTGAAACATCTAATAAACTCAGCATAGAGAGCATAAGGCACTTCCACTCATGGGCGTAGAAATTGGGAAAACTAAAAATCAGCAAGACACAGGCACCCCAAAGTTTAGGGCTGCTCTGTTGACAAGAACCTCCACTTCGTTACACCTTAAATATCCCAGGAAAGAGAAAAATGGATAAGGAAGTTGTGGTCCTTATGTACAATGGCATATCACTCAGCCATGAAATTAACGTCATAAGGCTAGTAGCAGCATGATGAGAGGATTTAGGTACGACGATTCTAAGTGAAATAAGTCACACAGAAAAAGACACTTATCATAAGATATCACTTAGAGAGGGAATGTAAAAACCGCTACACTTGAACTGAATTACAAAACAGAACAGCGTCACACGTTTAGAAGACACACTATGGCTGCTTAACGGGAAAGGTGAGGTGGGTGATGCATAAAACAAGGGTTTCAAATTAGCTCAGATACCGTTCCATAAACCCAATATGTAATAGGCAAGACCTACTCCTTGCTCAGTGAACTGGACTCAACACCCCCTGTTCACCGCCCAAGAATATATCTGACTAGTAAGAATCTTAAAACCAATGTATTGATATCCCTCTGTAAGTGAGTCAAGTGGGTGTAAAGCGGCATAAACACAGCAGTGAAAAGCAGCTAAACCCCATTATAAAAATCAATTACTTTTAAAAACCCGTGAAACAAAGACAGTGAAAGAGAGAGAAATTCTTACAAAATTCGTTCAGGGGCTGTGATGCCACCTGGATTGACCACCTCTAGACCCACAGCTGATTGAGACATAAGGGTGGACACTCTTGGGGCTGAGGGGTTTGGTGAGGTTGGGTGAGCAAACGCAGACCCTTTAAAGTAATACTGCGTGGTATCCATCCCATGGGTCCAAAATCTCCAGGTTCAAGGGCATCTTCCTACATCGAAAACATGCATGAGAAACCCAGAAGATGGTACACCGTGTGATCGGGAAAGGTTTCTAAAACGCACCTCTTTTCTCATCTCCTTGTGCTCGGGTTGGCCATTACAGCCGCTTTACTAGCAATCTCCCTCCTTCGAGAATCAGCACCTTTAACCTCCTGTTCCGTACAGGTTGCAATTTGTCCTGAGGATGAACGGGAAGAGGGGGAACCAGTGAGAGACTAGCTCTAGGTGTTGGGACAGGCACAGGTCACTCTATTTTCCCATCAGGAAGAAGAATTAACCACAGGCTCAGCCTGCCGCCCGGAAGCAGAACAGGGCCTGAAGCAATCCTGCGCTTTTGCGGCCAGCTCCCAAAAAAGCGAGTTGAAAAATCGAGCTCAGGGGCACTGCAATTCACAAACCTGCAGAGTTAGAAATGATAACTCTCGTCCACAAATATATTGAGGGAAGGCAACGAGGAGGATTTGAAAGCAAGGCAGAATTGCAGGAAACAGATTTCAGGAGGTAGAGTCGAATCGCCTTTAAAGCACAGGAAAAGCGGCAAAACCTCGACAACGATGCCCTTGGCCAAAAAGGGCGTATGCGTTTTTTCCTGAATATATTCAGGAAAAAACGCATACGCCCTTTTTGGCCAAGCAAGCAACCTGGAAAGGCAAATCAGCGCTACAAAGAAGTCTCGCTTCCCATCGGTCAAAAGGGCCATGCTGAATAAAGTGTCAAAACCAGAAATGCAGGACAGGCCATGGAGAAACGGGAGCCTTACTACGCTGATGGGCGGGATGTAAATTGCCAACAGCCACTCTGGAGAAGTGTACGGTGTTTCCTGAAACATCTAAAAAACTCAGCATAGAGAGCATAAGGCACTTCCACTCATGGGCGTAGAAATTGGGAAAACTAAAAATCAGCAAGACACAGGCACCCCAAAGTTTAGGGCTGCTCTGTTGACAAGAACCTCCACTTCGTTACACCTTAAATATCCCAGGAAAGAGAAAAATGGATAAGGAAGTTGTGGTCCTTATGTACAATGGCATATCACTCAGCCATGAAATTAACGTCATAAGGCTAGTAGCAGCATGATGAGAGGATTTAGGTACGACGATTCTAAGTGAAATAAGTCACACAGAAAAAGACACTTATCATAAGATATCACTTAGAGAGGAAATGTAAAAACCGCTACACTTGAACTGAATTACAAAACAGAACAGCGTCACACGTTTAGAAGACACACTATGGCTGCTTAACGGGAAAGGTGAGGTGGGTGATGCATAAAACAAGGGTTTCAAATTAGCTCAGATACCGTTCCATAAACCCAATATGTAATAGGCAAGACCTACTCCTTGCTCAGTGAACTGGACTCAACACCCCCTGTTCACCGCCCAAGAATATATCTGACTAGGAAGAATCTTAAAACCAATGTATTGATATCCCTCTGTAAGTGAGTCAAGTGGGTGTAAAGCGGCATAAACACAGCAGTGAAAAGCAGCTAAACCCCATTATAAAAATCAATTACTTTTAAAAACCCGTGAAACAAAGACAGTGAAAGAGAGAGAAATTCTTACAAAATTCGTTCAGGGGCTGTGATGCCACCTGGATTGACCACCTCTAGACCCACAGCTGATTGAGACATAAGGGTGGACACTCTTGGGGCTGAGGGGTTTGGTGAGGTTGGGTGAGCAAACGCAGACCCTTTAAAGTAATACTGCGTGGTATCCATCCCATGGGTCCAAAATCTCCAGGTTCAAGGGCATCTTCCTACATCGAAAACATGCATGAGAAACCCAGAAGATGGTACACCGTGTGATCGGGAAAGGTTTCTAAAACGCACCTCTTTTCTCATCTCCTTGTGCTCGGGTTGGCCATTACAGCCGCTTTACTAGCAATCTCCCTCCTTCGAGAATCAGCACCTTTAACCTCCTGTTCCGTACAGGTTGCAATTTGTCCTGAGGATGAACGGGAAGAGGGGGAACCAGTGAGAGACTAGCTCTAGGTGTTGGGACAGGCACAGGTCACTCTATTTTCCCATCAGGAAGAAGAATTAACCACAGGCTCAGCCTGCCGCCCGGAAGCAGAACAGGGCCTGAAGCAATCCTGCGCTTTTGCGGCCAGCTCCCAAAAAAGCGAGTTGAAAAATCGAGCTCAGGGGCACTGCAATTCACAAACCTGCAGAGTTAGAAATGATAACTCTCGTCCACAAATATATTGAGGGAAGGCAACGAGGAGGATTTGAAAGCAAGGCAGAATTGCAGGAAACAGATTTCAGGAGGTAGAGTCGAATCGCCTTTAAAGCACAGGAAAAGCGGCAAAACCTCGACAACGATGCCCTTGGCCAAAAAGGGCGTATGCGTTTTTTCCTGAATATATTCAGGAAAAAACGCATACGCCCTTTTTGGCCAAGCAAGCAACCTGGAAAGGCAAATCAGCGCTACAAAGAAGTCTCGCTTCCCATCGGTCAAAAGGGCCATGCTGAATAAAGTGTCAAAACCAGAAATGCAGGACAGGCCATGGAGAAACGGGAGCCTTACTACGCTGATGGGCGGGATGTAAATTGCCAACAGCCACTCTGGAGAAGTGTACGGTGTTTCCTGAAACATCTAAAAAACTCAGCATAGAGAGCATAAGGCACTTCCACTCATGGGCGTAGAAATTGGGAAAACTAAAAATCAGCAAGACACAGGCACCCCAAAGTTTAGGGCTGCTCTGTTGACAAGAACCTCCACTTCGTTACACCTTAAATATCCCAGGAAAGAGAAAAATGGATAAGGAAGTTGTGGTCCTTATGTACAATGGCATATCACTCAGCCATGAAATTAACGTCATAAGGCTAGTAGCAGCATGATGAGAGGATTTAGGTACGACGATTCTAAGTGAAATAAGTCACACAGAAAAAGACACTTATCATAAGATATCACTTAGAGAGGGAATGTAAAAACCGCTACACTTGAACTGAATTACAAAACAGAACAGCGTCACACGTTTAGAAGACACACTATGGCTGCTTAACGGGAAAGGTGAGGTGGGTGATGCATAAAACAAGGGTTTCAAATTAGCTCAGATACCGTTCCATAAACCCAATATGTAATAGGCAAGACCTACTCCTTGCTCAGTGAACTGGACTCAACACCCCCTGTTCACCGCCCAAGAATATATCTGACTAGTAAGAATCTTAAAACCAATGTATTGATATCCCTCTGTAAGTGAGTCAAGTGGGTGTAAAGCGGCATAAACACAGCAGTGAAAAGCAGCTAAACCCCATTATAAAAATCAATTACTTTTAAAAACCCGTGAAACAAAGACAGTGAAAGAGAGAGAAATTCTTACAAAATTCGTTCAGGGGCTGTGATGCCACCTGGATTGACCACCTCTAGACCCACAGCTGATTGAGACATAAGGGTGGACACTCTTGGGGCTGAGGGGTTTGGTGAGGTTGGGTGAGCAAACGCAGACCCTTTAAAGTAATACTGCGTGGTATCCATCCCATGGGTCCAAAATCTCCAGGTTCAAGGGCTTCTTCCTACATCGAAAACATGCATGAGAAACCCAGAAGATGGTACACCGTGTGATCGGGAAAGGTTTCTAAAACGCACCTCTTTTCTCATCTCCTTGTGCTCGGGTTGGCCATTACAGCCGCTTTACTAGCAATCTCCCTCCTTCGAGAATCAGCACCTTTAACCTCCTGTTCCGTACAGGTTGCAATTTGTCCTGAGGATGAACGGGAAGAGGGGGAACCAGTGAGAGACTAGCTCTAGGTGTTGGGACAGGCACAGGTCACTCTATTTTCCCATCAGGAAGAAGAATTAACCACAGGCTCAGCCTGCCGCCCGGAAGCAGAACAGGGCCTGAAGCAATCCTGCGCTTTTGCGGCCAGCTCCCAAAAAAGCGAGTTGAAAAATCGAGCTCAGGGGCACTGCAATTCACAAACCTGCAGAGTTAGAAATGATAACTCTCGTCCACAAATATATTGAGGGAAGGCAACGAGGAGGATTTGAAAGCAAGGCAGAATTGCAGGAAACAGATTTCAGGAGGTAGAGTCGAATCGCCTTTAAAGCACAGGAAAAGCGGCAAAACCTCGACAACGATGCCCTTGGCCAAAAAGGGCGTATGCGTTTTTTCCTGAATATATTCAGGAAAAAACGCATACGCCCTTTTTGGCCAAGCAAGCAACCTGGAAAGGCAAATCAGCGCTACAAAGAAGTCTCGCTTCCCATCGGTCAAAAGGGCCATGCTGAATAAAGTGTCAAAACCAGAAATGCAGGACAGGCCATGGAGAAACGGGAGCCTTACTACGCTGATGGGCGGGATGTAAATTGCCAACAGCCACTCTGGAGAAGTGTACGGTGTTTCCTGAAACATCTAAAAAACTCAGCATAGAGAGCATAAGGCACTTCCACTCATGGGCGTAGAAATTGGGAAAACTAAAAATCAGCAAGACACAGGCACCCCAAAGTTTAGGGCTGCTCTGTTGACAAGAACCTCCACTTCGTTACACCTTAAATATCCCAGGAAAGAGAAAAATGGATAAGGAAGTTGTGGTCCTTATGTACAATGGCATATCACTCAGCCATGAAATTAACGTCATAAGGCTAGTAGCAGCATGATGAGAGGATTTAGGTACGACGATTCTAAGTGAAATAAGTCACACAGAAAAAGACACTTATCATAAGATATCACTTAGAGAGGGAATGTAAAAACCGCTACACTTGAATTGAATTACAAAACAGAACAGCGTCACACGTTTAGAAGACACACTATGGCTGCTTAACGGGAAAGGTGAGGTGGGTGATGCATAAAACAAGGGTTTCAAATTAGCTCAGATACCGTTCCATAAACCCAATATGTAATAGACAAGACCTACTCCTTGCTCAGTGAACTGGACTCAACACCCCCTGTTCACCGCCCAAGAATATATCTGACTAGGAAGAATCTTAAAACCAATGTATTGATATCCCTCTGTAAGTGAGTCAAGTGGGTGTAAAGCGGCATAAACACAGCAGTGAAAAGCAGCTAAACCCCATTATAAAAATCAATTACTTTTAAAAACCCGTGAAACAAAGACAGTGAAAGAGAGAGAAATTCTTACAAAATTCGTTCAGGGGCTGTGATGCCACCTGGATTGACCATCTCTAGACCCACAGGTGATTGAGACATAAGGGTGGACACTCTTGGGGCTGAGAGGTTTGGTGAGGTTGGGTGAGCAAACGCAGACCCTTTAAAGTAATACTGCGTGGTATCCATCCCATGGGTCCAAAATCTCCAGGTTCAAGGGCATCTTCCTACATCGAAAACATGCATGAGAAACCCAGAAGATGGTACACCGTGTGATCGGGAAAGGTTTCTAAAACGCACCTCTTTTCTCATCTCCTTGTGCTCGGGTTGGCCATTACAGCCGCTTTACTAGCAATCTCCCTCCTTCGAGAATCAGCACCTTTAACCTCCTGTTCCGTACAGGTTGCAATTTGTCCTGAGGATGAACGGGAAGAGGGGGAACCAGTGAGAGACTAGCTCTAGGTGTTGGGACAGGCACAGGTCACTCTATTTTCCCATCAGGAAGAAGAATTAACCACAGGCTCAGCCTGCCGCCCGGAAGCAGAACAGGGCCTGAAGCAATCCTGCGCTTTTGCGGCCAGCTCCCAAAAAAGCGAGTTGAAAAATCGAGCTCAGGGGCACTGCAATTCACAAACCTGCAGAGTTAGAAATGATAACTCTCGTCCACAAATATATTGAGGGAAGGCAACGAGGAGGATTTGAAAGCAAGGCAGAATTGCAGGAAACAGATTTCAGGAGGTAGAGTCGAATCGCCTTTAAAGCACAGGAAAAGCGGCAAAACCTCGACAACGATGCCCTTGGCCAAAAAGGGCGTATGCGTTTTTTCCTGAATATATTCAGGAAAAAACGCATACGCCCTTTTTGGCCAAGCAAGCAACCTGGAAAGGCAAATCAGCGCTACAAAGAAGTCTCGCTTCCCATCGGTCAAAAGGGCCATGCTGAATAAAGTGTCAAAACCAGAAATGCAGGACAGGCCATGGAGAAACGGGAGCCTTACTACGCTGATGGGCGGGATGTAAATTGCCAACAGCCACTCTGGAGAAGTGTACGGTGTTTCCTGAAACATCTAAAAAACTCAGCATAGAGAGCATAAGGCACTTCCACTCATGGGCGTAGAAATTGGGAAAACTAAAAATCAGCAAGACACAGGCACCCCAAAGTTTAGGGCTGCTCTGTTGACAAGAACCTCCACTTCGTTACACCTTAAATATCCCAGGAAAGAGAAAAATGGATAAGGAAGTTGTGGTCCTTATGTACAATGGCATATCACTCAGCCATGAAATTAACGTCATAAGGCTAGTAGCAGCATGATGAGAGGATTTAGGTACGACGATTCTAAGTGAAATAAGTCACACAGAAAAAGACACTTATCATAAGATATCACTTAGAGAGGGAATGTAAAAACCGCTACACTTGAACTGAATTACAAAACAGAACAGCGTCACACGTTTAGAAGACACACTATGGCTGCTTAACGGGAAAGGTGAGGTGGGTGATGCATAAAACAAGGGTTTCAAATTAGCTCAGATACCGTTCCATAAACCCAATATGTAATAGGCAAGACCTACTCCTTGCTCAGTGAACTGGACTCAACACCCCCTGTTCACCGCCCAAGAATATATCTGACTAGTAAGAATCTTAAAACCAATGTATTGATATCCCTCTGTAAGTGAGTCAAGTGGGTGTAAAGCGGCATAAACACAGCAGTGAAAAGCAGCTAAACCCCATTATAAAAATCAATTACTTTTAAAAACCCGTGAAACAAAGACAGTGAAAGAGAGAGAAATTCTTACAAAATTCGTTCAGGGGCTGTGATGCCACCTGGATTGACCACCTCTAGACCCACAGCTGATTGAGACATAAGGGTGGACACTCTTGGGGCTGAGAGGTTTGGTGAGGTTGGGTGAGCAAACGCAGACCCTTTAAAGTAATACTGCGTGGTATCCATCCCATGGGTCCAAAATCTCCAGGTTCAAGGGCTTCTTCCTACATCGAAAACATGCATGAGAAACCCAGAAGATGGTACACCGTGTGATCGGGAAAGGTTTCTAAAACGCACCTCTTTTCTCATCTCCTTGTGCTCGGGTTGGCCATTACAGCCGCTTTACTAGCAATCTCCCTCCTTCGAGAATCAGCACCTTTAACCTCCTGTTCCGTACAGGTTGCAATTTGTCCTGAGGATGAACGGGAAGAGGGGGAACCAGTGAGAGACTAGCTCTAGGTGTTGGGACAGGCACAGGTCACTCTATTTTCCCATCAGGAAGAAGAATTAACCACAGGCTCAGCCTGCCGCCCGGAAGCAGAACAGGGCCTGAAGCAATCCTGCGCTTTTGCGGCCAGCTCCCAAAAAAGCGAGTTGAAAAATCGAGCTCAGGGGCACTGCAATTCACAAACCTGCAGAGTTAGAAATGATAACTCTCGTCCACAAATATATTGAGGGAAGGCAACGAGGAGGATTTGAAAGCAAGGCAGAATTGCAGGAAACAGATTTCAGGAGGTAGAGTCGAATCGCCTTTAAAGCACAGGAAAAGCGGCAAAACCTCGACAACGATGCCCTTGGCCAAAAAGGGCGTATGCGTTTTTTCCTGAATATATTCAGGAAAAAACGCATACGCCCTTTTTGGCCAAGCAAGCAACCTGGAAAGGCAAATCAGCGCTACAAAGAAGTCTCGCTTCCCATCGGTCAAAAGGGCCATGCTGAATAAAGTGTCAAAACCAGAAATGCAGGACAGGCCATGGAGAAACGGGAGCCTTACTACGCTGATGGGCGGGATGTAAATTGCCAACAGCCACTCTGGAGAAGTGTACGGTGTTTCCTGAAACATCTAAAAAACTCAGCATAGAGAGCATAAGGCACTTCCACTCATGGGCGTAGAAATTGGGAAAACTAAAAATCAGCAAGACACAGGCACCCCAAAGTTTAGGGCTGCTCTGTTGACAAGAACCTCCACTTCGTTACACCTTAAATATCCCAGGAAAGAGAAAAATGGATAAGGAAGTTGTGGTCCTTATGTACAATGGCATATCACTCAGCCATGAAATTAACGTCATAAGGCTAGTAGCAGCATGATGAGAGGATTTAGGTACGACGATTCTAAGTGAAATAAGTCACACAGAAAAAGACACTTATCATAAGATATCACTTAGAGAGGGAATGTAAAAACCGCTACACTTGAACTGAATTACAAAACAGAACAGCATCACACGTTTAGAAGACACACTATGGCTGCTTAACGGGAAAGGTGAGGTGGGTGATGCATAAAACAAGGGTTTCAAATTAGCTCAGATACCGTTCCATAAACCCAATATGTAATAGGCAAGACCTACTCCTTGCTCAGTGAACTGGACTCAACACCCCCTGTTCACCGCCCAAGAATATATCTGACTAGTAAGAATCTTAAAACCAATGTATTGATATCCCTCTGTAAGTGAGTCAAGTGGGTGTAAAGCGGCATAAACACAGCAGTGAAAAGCAGCTAAACCCCATTATAAAAATCAATTACTTTTAAAAACCCGTGAAACAAAGACAGTGAAAGAGAGAGAAATTCTTACAAAATTCGTTCAGGGGCTGTGATGCCACCTGGATTGACCACCTCTAGACCCACAGCTGATTGAGACATAAGGGTGGACACTCTTGGGGCTGAGAGGTTTGGTGAGGTTGGGTGAGCAAACGCAGACCCTTTAAAGTAATACTGCGTGGTATCCATCCTATGGGTCCAAAATCTCCAGGTTCAAGGGCATCTTCCTACATCGAAAACATGCATGAGAAACCCAGAAGATGGTACACCGTGTGATCGGGAAAGGTTTCTAAAACGCACCTCTTTTCTCATCTCCTTGTGCTCGGGTTGGCCATTACAGCCGCTTTACTAGCAATCTCCCTCCTTCGAGAATCAGCACCTTTAACCTCCTGTTCCGTACAGGTTGCAATTTGTCCTGAGGATGAACGGGAAGAGGGGGAACCAGTGAGAGACTAGCTCTAGGTGTTGGGACAGGCACAGGTCACTCTATTTTCCCATCAGGAAGAAGAATTAACCACAGGCTCAGCCTGCCGCCCGGAAGCAGAACAGGGCCTGAAGCAATCCTGCGCTTTTGCGGCCAGCTCCCAAAAAAGCGAGTTGAAAAATCGAGCTCAGGGGCACTGCAATTCACAAACCTGCAGAGTTAGAAATGATAACTCTCGTCCACAAATATATTGAGGGAAGGCAACGAGGAGGATTTGAAAGCAAGGCAGAATTGCAGGAAACAGATTTCAGGAGGTAGAGTCGAATCGCCTTTAAAGCACAGGAAAAGCGGCAAAACCTCGACAACGATGCCCTTGGCCAAAAAGGGCGTATGCGTTTTTTCCTGAATATATTCAGGAAAAAACGCATACGCCCTTTTTGGCCAAGCAAGCAACCTGGAAAGGCAAATCAGCGCTACAAAGAAGTCTCGCTTCCCATCGGTCAAAAGGGCCATGCTGAATAAAGTGTCAAAACCAGAAATGCAGGACAGGCCATGGAGAAACGGGAGCCTTGCTACGCTGATGGGCGGGATGTAAATTGGCAACAGCCACTCTGGAGAAGTGTACGGTGTGTCCTGAAACATCTAAAAAACTCAGCATAGAGAGCATAAGGCACTTCCACTCATGGGCGTAGAAATTGGGAAAACTAAAAATCAGCAAGACACAGGCACCCCAAAGTTTAGGGCTGCTCTGTTGACAAGAACCTCCACTTCGTTACACCTTAAATATCCCAGGAAAGAGAAAAATGGATAAGGAAGTTGTGGTCCTTATGTACAATGGCATATCACTCAGCCATGAAATTAACGTCATAAGGCTAGTAGCAGCATGATGAGAGGATTTAGGTACGACGATTCTAAGTGAAATAAGTCACACAGAAAAAGACACTTATCATAAGATATCACTTAGAGAGGGAATGTAAAAACCGCTACACTTGAACTGAATTACAAAACAGAACAGCGTCACACGTTTAGAAGACACACTATGGCTGCTTAACGGGAAAGGTGAGGTGGGTGATGCATAAAACAAGGGTTTCAAATTAGCTCAGATACCGTTCCATAAACCCAATATGTAATAGACAAGACCTACTCCTTGCTCAGTGAACTGGACTCAACACCCCCTGTTCACCGCCCAAGAATATATCTGACTAGGAAGAATCTTAAAACCAATGTATTGATATCCCTCTGTAAGTGAGTCAAGTGGGTGTAAAGCGGCATAAACACAGCAGTGAAAAGCAGCTAAACCCCATTATAAAAATCAATTACTTTTAAAAACCCGTGAAACAAAGACAGTGAAAGAGAGAGAAATTCTTACAAAATTCGTTCAGGGGCTGTGATGCCACCTGGATTGACCATCTCTAGACCCACAGGTGATTGAGACATAAGGGTGGACACTCTTGGGGCTGAGAGGTTTGGTGAGGTTGGGTGAGCAAACGCAGACCCTTTAAAGTAATACTGCGTGGTATCCATCCCATGGGTCCAAAATCTCCAGGTTCAAGGGCATCTTCCTACATCGAAAACATGCATGAGAAACCCAGAAGATGGTACACCGTGTGATCGGGAAAGGTTTCTAAAACGCACCTCTTTTCTCATCTCCTTGTGCTCGGGTTGGCCATTACAGCCGCTTTACTAGCAATCTCCCTCCTTCGAGAATCAGCACCTTTAACCTCCTGTTCCGTACAGGTTGCAATTTGTCCTGAGGATGAACGGGAAGAGGGGGAACCAGTGAGAGACTAGCTCTAGGTGTTGGGACAGGCACAGGTCACTCTATTTTCCCATCAGGAAGAAGAATTAACCACAGGCTCAGCCTGCCGCCCGGAAGCAGAACAGGGCCTGAAGCAATCCTGCGCTTTTGCGGCCAGCTCCCAAAAAAGCGAGTTGAAAAATCGAGCTCAGGGGCACTGCAATTCACAAACCTGCAGAGTTAGAAATGATAACTCTCGTCCACAAATATATTGAGGGAAGGCAACGAGGAGGATTTGAAAGCAAGGCAGAATTGCAGGAAACAGATTTCAGGAGGTAGAGTCGAATCGCCTTTAAAGCACAGGAAAAGCGGCAAAACCTCGACAACGATGCCCTTGGCCAAAAAGGGCGTATGCGTTTTTTCCTGAATATATTCAGGAAAAAACGCATACGCCCTTTTTGGCCAAGCAAGCAACCTGGAAAGGCAAATCAGCGCTACAAAGAAGTCTCGCTTCCCATCGGTCAAAAGGGCCATGCTGAATAAAGTGTCAAAACCAGAAATGCAGGACAGGCCATGGAGAAACGGGAGCCTTACTACGCTGATGGGCGGGATGTAAATTGCCAACAGCCACTCTGGAGAAGTGTACGGTGTTTCCTGAAACATCTAAAAAACTCAGCATAGAGAGCATAAGGCACTTCCACTCATGGGCGTAGAAATTGGGAAAACTAAAAATCAGCAAGACACAGGCACCCCAAAGTTTAGGGCTGCTCTGTTGACAAGAACCTCCACTTCGTTACACCTTAAATATCCCAGGAAAGAGAAAAATGGATAAGGAAGTTGTGGTCCTTATGTACAATGGCATATCACTCAGCCATGAAATTAACGTCATAAGGCTAGTAGCAGCATGATGAGAGGATTTAGGTACGACGATTCTAAGTGAAATAAGTCACACAGAAAAAGACACTTATCATAAGATATCACTTAGAGAGGGAATGTAAAAACCGCTACACTTGAACTGAATTACAAAACAGAACAGCATCACACGTTTAGAAGACACACTATGGCTGCTTAACGGGAAAGGTGAGGTGGGTGATGCATAAAACAAGGGTTTCAAATTAGCTCAGATACCGTTCCATAAACCCAATATGTAATAGGCAAGACCTACTCCTTGCTCAGTGAACTGGACTCAACACCCCCTGTTCACCGCCCAAGAATATATCTGACTAGTAAGAATCTTAAAACCAATGTATTGATATCCCTCTGTAAGTGAGTCAAGTGGGTGTAAAGCGGCATAAACACAGCAGTGAAAAGCAGCTAAACCCCATTATAAAAATCAATTACTTTTAAAAACCCGTGAAACAAAGACAGTGAAAGAGAGAGAAATTCTTACAAAATTCGTTCAGGGGCTGTGATGCCACCTGGATTGACCACCTCTAGACCCACAGCTGATTGAGACATAAGGGTGGACACTCTTGGGGCTGAGAGGTTTGGTGAGGTTGGGTGAGCAAACGCAGACCCTTTAAAGTAATACTGCGTGGTATCCATCCTATGGGTCCAAAATCTCCAGGTTCAAGGGCATCTTCCTACATCGAAAACATGCATGAGAAACCCAGAAGATGGTACACCGTGTGATCGGGAAAGGTTTCTAAAACGCACCTCTTTTCTCATCTCCTTGTGCTCGGGTTGGCCATTACAGCCGCTTTACTAGCAATCTCCCTCCTTCGAGAATCAGCACCTTTAACCTCCTGTTCCGTACAGGTTGCAATTTGTCCTGAGGATGAACGGGAAGAGGGGGAACCAGTGAGAGACTAGCTCTAGGTGTTGGGACAGGCACAGGTCACTCTATTTTCCCATCAGGAAGAAGAATTAACCACAGGCTCAGCCTGCCGCCCGGAAGCAGAACAGGGCCTGAAGCAATCCTGCGCTTTTGCGGCCAGCTCCCAAAAAAGCGAGTTGAAAAATCGAGCTCAGGGGCACTGCAATTCACAAACCTGCAGAGTTAGAAATGATAACTCTCGTCCACAAATATATTGAGGGAAGGCAACGAGGAGGATTTGAAAGCAAGGCAGAATTGCAGGAAACAGATTTCAGGAGGTAGAGTCGAATCGCCTTTAAAGCACAGGAAAAGCGGCAAAACCTCGACAACGATGCCCTTGGCCAAAAAGGGCGTATGCGTTTTTTCCTGAATATATTCAGGAAAAAACGCATACGCCCTTTTTGGCCAAGCAAGCAACCTGGAAAGGCAAATCAGCGCTACAAAGAAGTCTCGCTTCCCATCGGTCAAAAGGGCCATGCTGAATAAAGTGTCAAAACCAGAAATGCAGGACAGGCCATGGAGAAACGGGAGCCTTACTACGCTGATGGGCGGGATGTAAATTGCCAACAGCCACTCTGGAGAAGTGTACGGTGTTTCCTGAAACATCTAAAAAACTCAGCATAGAGAGCATAAGGCACTTCCACTCATGGGCGTAGAAATTGGGAAAACTAAAAATCAGCAAGACACAGGCACCCCAAAGGTTAGGGCTGCTCTGTTGACAAGAACCTCCACTTCGTTACACCTTAAATATCCCAGGAAAGAGAAAAATGGATAAGGAAGTTGTGGTCCTTATGTACAATGGCATATCACTCAGCCATGAAATTAACGTCATAAGGCTAGTAGCAGCATGATGAGAGGATTTAGGTACGACGATTCTAAGTGAAATAAGTCACACAGAAAAAGACACTTATCATAAGATATCACTTAGAGAGGGAATGTAAAAACCGCTACACTTGAACTGAATTACAAAACAGAACAGCGTCACACGTTTAGAAGACACACTATGGCTGCTTAACGGGAAAGGTGAGGTGGGTGATGCATAAAACAAGGGTTTCAAATTAGCTCAGATACCGTTCCATAAACCCAATATGTAATAGACAAGACCTACTCCTTGCTCAGTGAACTGGACTCAACACCCCCTGTTCACCGCCCAAGAATATATCTGACTAGGAAGAATCTTAAAACCAATGTATTGATATCCCTCTGTAAGTGAGTCAAGTGGGTGTAAAGCGGCATAAACACAGCAGTGAAAAGCAGCTAAACCCCATTATAAAAATCAATTACTTTTAAAAACCCGTGAAACAAAGACAGTGAAAGAGAGAGAAATTCTTACAAAATTCGTTCAGGGGCTGTGATGCCACCTGGATTGACCATCTCTAGACCCACAGGTGATTGAGACATAAGGGTGGACACTCTTGGGGCTGAGAGGTTTGGTGAGGTTGGGTGAGCAAACGCAGACCCTTTAAAGTAATACTGCGTGGTATCCATCCCATGGGTCCAAAATCTCCAGGTTCAAGGGCATCTTCCTACATCGAAAACATGCATGAGAAACCCAGAAGATGGTACACCGTGTGATCGGGAAAGGTTTCTAAAACGCACCTCTTTTCTCATCTCCTTGTGCTCGGGTTGGCCATTACAGCCGCTTTACTAGCAATCTCCCTCCTTCGAGAATCAGCACCTTTAACCTCCTGTTCCGTACAGGTTGCAATTTGTCCTGAGGATGAACGGGAAGAGGGGGAACCAGTGAGAGACTAGCTCTAGGTGTTGGGACAGGCACAGGTCACTCTATTTTCCCATCAGGAAGAAGAATTAACCACAGGCTCAGCCTGCCGCCCGGAAGCAGAACAGGGCCTGAAGCAATCCTGCGCTTTTGCGGCCAGCTCCCAAAAAAGCGAGTTGAAAAATCGAGCTCAGGGGCACTGCAATTCACAAACCTGCAGAGTTAGAAATGATAACTCTCGTCCACAAATATATTGAGGGAAGGCAACGAGGAGGATTTGAAAGCAAGGCAGAATTGCAGGAAACAGATTTCAGGAGGTAGAGTCGAATCGCCTTTAAAGCACAGGAAAAGCGGCAAAACCTCGACCATGATGCCCTTGGCCAAAAAGGGCGTATGCGTTTTTTCCTGAATATATTCAGGAAAAAACGCATACGCCCTTTTTGGCCAACCAAGCAACCTGGAAAGGCAAATCAGCGCTACAAAGAAGTCTCGCTTCCCATCGGTCAAAAGGGCCATGCTGAATAAAGTGTCAAAACCAGAAATGCAGGACAGGCCATGGAGAAACGGGAGCCTTACTACGCTGATGGGCGGGATGTAAATTGCCAACAGCCACTCTGGAGAAGTGTACGGTGTTTCCTGAAACATCTAAAAAACTCAGCATAGAGAGCATAAGGCACTTCCACTCATGGGCGTAGAAATTGGGAAAACTAAAAATCAGCAAGACACAGGCACCCCAAAGTTTAGGGCTGCTCTGTTGACAAGAACCTCCACTTCGTTACACCTTAAATATCCCAGGAAAGAGAAAAATGGATAAGGAAGTTGTGGTCCTTATGTACAATGGCATATCACTCAGCCATGAAATTAACGTCATAAGGCTAGTAGCAGCATGATGAGAGGATTTAGGTACGACGATTCTAAGTGAAATAAGTCACACAGAAAAAGACACTTATCATAAGATATCACTTAGAGAGGGAATGTAAAAACCGCTACACTTGAACTGAATTACAAAACAGAACAGCGTCACACGTTTAGAAGACACACTATGGCTGCTTAACGGGAAAGGTGAGGTGGGTGATGCATAAAACAAGGGTTTCAAATTAGCTCAGATACCGTTCCATAAACCCAATATGTAATAGACAAGACCTACTCCTTGCTCAGTGAACTGGACTCAACACCCCCTGTTCACCGCCCAAGAATATATCTGACTAGGAAGAATCTTAAAACCAATGTATTGATATCCCTCTGTAAGTGAGTCAAGTGGGTGTAAAGCGGCATAAACACAGCAGTGAAAAGCAGCTAAACCCCATTATAAAAATCAATTACTTTTAAAAACCCGTGAAACAAAGACAGTGAAAGAGAGAGAAATTCTTACAAAATTCGTTCAGGGGCTGTGATGCCACCTGGATTGACCATCTCTAGACCCACAGCTGATTGAGACATAAGGGTGGACACTCTTGGGGCTGAGAGGTTTGGTGAGGTTGGGTGAGCAAACGCAGACCCTTTAAAGTAATACTGCGTGGTATCCATCCCATGGGTCCAAAATCTCCAGGTTCAAGGGCATCTTCCTACATCGAAAACATGCATGAGAAACCCAGAAGATGGTACACCGTGTGATCGGGAAAGGTTTCTAAAACGCACCTCTTTTCTCATCTCCTTGTGCTCGGGTTGGCCATTACAGCCGCTTTACTAGCAATCTCCCTCCTTCGAGAATCAGCACCTTTAACCTCCTGTTCCGTACAGGTTGCAATTTGTCCTGAGGATGAACGGGAAGAGGGGGAACCAGTGAGAGACTAGCTCTAGGTGTTGGGACAGGCACAGGTCACTCTATTTTCCCATCAGGAAGAAGAATTAACCACAGGCTCAGCCTGCCGCCCGGAAGCAGAACAGGGCCTGAAGCAATCCTGCGCTTTTGCGGCCAGCTCCCAAAAAAGCGAGTTGAAAAATCGAGCTCAGGGGCACTGCAATTCACAAACCTGCAGAGTTAGAAATGATAACTCTCGTCCACAAATATATTGAGGGAAGGCAACGAGGAGGATTTGAAAGCAAGGCAGAATTGCAGGAAACAGATTTCAGGAGGTAGAGTCGAATCGCCTTTAAAGCACAGGAAAAGCGGCAAAACCTCGACAACGATGCCCTTGGCCAAAAAGGGCGTATGCGTTTTTTCCTGAATATATTCAGGAAAAAACGCATACGCCCTTTTTGGCCAAGCAAGCAACCTGGAAAGGCAAATCAGCGCTACAAAGAAGTCTCGCTTCCCATCGGTCAAAAGGGCCATGCTGAATAAAGTGTCAAAACCAGAAATGCAGGACAGGCCATGGAGAAACGGGAGCCTTACTACGCTGATGGGCGGGATGTAAATTGCCAACAGCCACTCTGGAGAAGTGTACGGTGTTTCCTGAAACATCTAAAAAACTCAGCATAGAGAGCATAAGGCACTTCCACTCATGGGCGTAGAAATTGGGAAAACTAAAAATCAGCAAGACACAGGCACCCCAAAGTTTAGGGCTGCTCTGTTGACAAGAACCTCCACTTCGTTACACCTTAAATATCCCAGGAAAGAGAAAAATGGATAAGGAAGTTGTGGTCCTTATGTACAATGGCATATCACTCAGCCATGAAATTAACGTCATAAGACTAGTAGCAGCATGATGAGAGGATTTAGGTACGACGATTCTAAGTGAAATAAGTCACACAGAAAAAGACACTTATCATAAGATATCACTTAGAGAGGGAATGTAAAAACCGCTACACTTGAACTGAATTACAAAACAGAACAGCGTCACACGTTTAGAAGACACACTATGGCTGCTTAACGGGAAAGGTGAGGTGGGTGATGCATAAAACAAGGGTTTCAAATTAGCTCAGATACCGTTCCATAAACCCAATATGTAATAGACAAGACCTACTCCTTGCTCAGTGAACTGGACTCAACACCCCCTGTTCACCGCCCAAGAATATATCTGACTAGGAAGAATCTTAAAACCAATGTATTGATATCCCTCTGTAAGTGAGTCAAGTGGGTGTAAAGCGGCATAAACACAGCAGTGAAAAGCAGCTAAACCCCATTATAAAAATCAATTACTTTTAAAAACCCGTGAAACAAAGACAGTGAAAGAGAGAGAAATTCTTACAAAATTCGTTCAGGGGCTGTGATGCCACCTGGATTGACCACCTCTAGACCCACAGCTGATTGAGACATAAGGGTGGACACTCTTGGGGCTGAGAGGTTTGGTGAGGTTGGGTGAGCAAACGCAGACCCTTTAAAGTAATACTGCGTGGTATCCATCCCATGGGTCCAAAATCTCCAGGTTCAAGGGCATCTTCCTACATCGAAAACATGCATGAGAAACCCAGAAGATGGTACACCCTGTGATCGGGAAAGGTTTCTAAAACGCACCTCTTTTCTCATCTCCTTGTGCTCGGGTTGGCCATTACAGCCGCTTTACTAGCAATCTCCCTCCTTCGAGAATCAGCACCTTTAACCTCCTGTTCCGTACAGGTTGCAATTTGTCCTGAGGATGAACGGGAAGAGGGGGAACCAGTGAGAGACTAGCTCTAGGTGTTGGGACAGGCACAGGTCACTCTATTTTCCCATCAGGAAGAAGAATTAACCACAGGCTCAGCCTGCCGCCCGGAAGCAGAACAGGGCCTGAAGCAATCCTGCGCTTTTGCGGCCAGCTCCCAAAAAAGCGAGTTGAAAAATCGAGCTCAGGGGCACTGCAATTCACAAACCTGCAGAGTTAGAAATGATAACTCTCGTCCACAAATATATTGAGGGAAGGCAACGAGGAGGATTTGAAAGCAAGGCAGAATTGCAGGAAACAGATTTCAGGAGGTAGAGTCGAATCGCCTTTAAAGCACAGGAAAAGCGGCAAAACCTCGACAACGATGCCCTTGGCCAAAAAGGGCGTATGCGTTTTTTCCTGAATATATTCAGGAAAAAACGCATACGCCCTTTTTGGCCAAGCAAGCAACCTGGAAAGGCAAATCAGCGCTACAAAGAAGTCTCGCTTCCCATCGGTCAAAAGGGCCATGCTGAATAAAGTGTCAAAACCAGAAATGCAGGACAGGCCATGGAGAAACGGGAGCCTTACTACGCTGATGGGCGGGATGTAAATTGCCAACAGCCACTCTGGAGAAGTGTACGGTGTTTCCTGAAACATCTAAAAAACTCAGCATAGAGAGCATAAGGCACTTCCACTCATGGGCGTAGAAATTGGGAAAACTAAAAATCAGCAAGACACAGGCACCCCAAAGTTTAGGGCTGCTCTGTTGACAAGAACCTCCACTTCGTTACACCTTAAATATCCCAGGAAAGAGAAAAATGGATAAGGAAGTTGTGGTCCTTATGTACAATGGCATATCACTCAGCCATGAAATTAACGTCATAAGGCTAGTAGCAGCATGATGAGAGGATTTAGGTACGACGATTCTAAGTGAAATAAGTCACACAGAAAAAGACACTTATCATAAGATATCACTTAGAGAGGGAATGTAAAAACCGCTACACTTGAACTGAATTACAAAACAGAACAGCGTCACACGTTTAGAAGACACACTATGGCTGCTTAACGGGAAAGGTGAGGTGGGTGATGCATAAAACAAGGGTTTCAAATTAGCTCAGATACCGTTCCATAAACCCAATATGTAATAGGCAAGACCTACTCCTTGCTCAGTGAACTGGACTCAACACCCCCTGTTCACCGCCCAAGAATATATCTGACTAGTAAGAATCTTAAAACCAATGTATTGATATCCCTCTGTAAGTGAGTCAAGTGGGTGTAAAGCGGCATAAACACAGCAGTGAAAAGCAGCTAAACCCCATTATAAAAATCAATTACTTTTAAAAACCCGTGAAACAAAGACAGTGAAAGAGAGAGAAATTCTTACAAAATTCGTTCAGGGGCTGTGATGCCACCTGGATTGACCATCTCTAGACCCACAGCTGATTGAGACATAAGGGTGGACACTCTTGGGGCTGAGAGGTTTGGTGAGGTTGGGTGAGCAAACGCAGACCCTTTAAAGTAATACTGCGTGGTATCCATCCCATGGGTCCAAAATCTCCAGGTTCAAGGGCATCTTCCTACATCGAAAACATGCATGAGAAACCCAGAAGATGGTACACCGTGTGATCGGGAAAGGTTTCTAAAACGCACCTCTTTTCTCATCTCCTTGTGCTCGGGTTGGCCATTACAGCCGCTTTACTAGCAATCTCCCTCCTTCGAGAATCAGCACCTTTAACCTCCTGTTCCGTACAGGTTGCAATTTGTCCTGAGGATGAACGGGAAGAGGGGGAACCAGTGAGAGACTAGCTCTAGGTGTTGGGACAGGCACAGGTCACTCTATTTTCCCATCAGGAAGAAGAATTAACCACAGGCTCAGCCTGCCGCCCGGAAGCAGAACAGGGCCTGAAGCAATCCTGCGCTTTTGCGGCCAGCTCCCAAAAAAGCGAGTTGAAAAATCGAGCTCAGGGGCACTGCAATTCACAAACCTGCAGAGTTAGAAATGATAACTCTCGTCCACAAATATATTGAGGGAAGGCAACGAGGAGGATTTGAAAGCAAGGCAGAATTGCAGGAAACAGATTTCAGGAGGTAGAGTCGAATCGCCTTTAAAGCACAGGAAAAGCGGCAAAACCTCGACAACGATGCCCTTGGCCAAAAAGGGCGTATGCGTTTTTTCCTGAATATATTCAGGAAAAAACGCATACGCCCTTTTTGGCCAAGCAAGCAACCTGGAAAGGCAAATCAGCGCTACAAAGAAGTCTCGCTTCCCATCGGTCAAAAGGGCCATGCTGAATAAAGTGTCAAAACCAGAAATGCAGGACAGGCCATGGAGAAACGGGAGCCTTACTACGCTGATGGGCGGGATGTAAATTGCCAACAGCCACTCTGGAGAAGTGTACGGTGTTTCCTGAAACATCTAAAAAACTCAGCATAGAGAGCATAAGGCACTTCCACTCATGGGCGTAGAAATTGGGAAAACTAAAAATCAGCAAGACACAGGCACCCCAAAGTTTAGGGCTGCTCTGTTGACAAGAACCTCCACTTCGTTACACCTTAAATATCCCAGGAAAGAGAAAAATGGATAAGGAAGTTGTGGTCCTTATGTACAATGGCATATCACTCAGCCATGAAATTAACGTCATAAGGCTAGTAGCAGCATGATGAGAGGATTTAGGTACGACGATTCTAAGTGAAATAAGTCACACAGAAAAAGACACTTATCATAAGATATCACTTAGAGAGGGAATGTAAAAACCGCTACACTTGAACTGAATTACAAAACAGAACAGCGTCACACGTTTAGAAGACACACTATGGCTGCTTAACGGGAAAGGTGAGGTGGGTGATGCATAAAACAAGGGTTTCAAATTAGCTCAGATACCGTTCCATAAACCCAATATGTAATAGACAAGACCTACTCCTTGCTCAGTGAACTGGACTCAACACCCCCTGTTCACCGCCCAAGAATATATCTGACTAGGAAGAATCTTAAAACCAATGTATTGATATCCCTCTGTAAGTGAGTCAAGTGGGTGTAAAGCGGCATAAACACAGCAGTGAAAAGCAGCTAAACCCCATTATAAAAATCAATTACTTTTAAAAACCCGTGAAACAAAGACAGTGAAAGAGAGAGAAATTCTTACAAAATTCGTTCAGGGGCTGTGATGCCACCTGGATTGACCACCTCTAGACCCACAGCTGATTGAGACATAAGGGTGGACACTCTTGGGGCTGAGAGGTTTGGTGAGGTTGGGTGAGCAAACGCAGACCCTTTAAAGTAATACTGCGTGGTATCCATCCCATGGGTCCAAAATCTCCAGGTTCAAGGGCATCTTCCTACATCGAAAACATGCATGAGAAACCCAGAAGATGGTACACCCTGTGATCGGGAAAGGTTTCTAAAACGCACCTCTTTTCTCATCTCCTTGTGCTCGGGTTGGCCATTACAGCCGCTTTACTAGCAATCTCCCTCCTTGGAGAATCAGCACCTTTAACCTCCTGTTCCGTACAGGTTGCAATTTGTCCTGAGGATGAACGGGAAGAGGGGGAACCAGTGAGAGACTAGCTCTAGGTGTTGGGACAGGCACAGGTCACTCTATTTTCCCATCAGGAAGAAGAATTAACCACAGGCTCAGCCTGCCGCCCGGAAGCAGAACAGGGCCTGAAGCAATCCTGCGCTTTTGCGGCCAGCTCCCAAAAAAGCGAGTTGAAAAATCGAGCTCAGGGGCACTGCAATTCACAAACCTGCAGAGTTAGAAATGATAACTCTCGTCCACAAATATATTGAGGGAAGGCAACGAGGAGGATTTGAAAGCAAGGCAGAATTGCAGGAAACAGATTTCAGGAGGTAGAGTCGAATCGCCTTTAAAGCACAGGAAAAGCGGCAAAACCTCGACAACGATGCCCTTGGCCAAAAAGGGCGTATGCGTTTTTTCCTGAATATATTCAGGAAAAAACGCATACGCCCTTTTTGGCCAAGCAAGCAACCTGGAAAGGCAAATCAGCGCTACAAAGAAGTCTCGCTTCCCATCGGTCAAAAGGGCCATGCTGAATAAAGTGTCAAAACCAGAAATGCAGGACAGGCCATGGAGAAACGGGAGCCTTACTACGCTGATGGGCGGGATGTAAATTGCCAACAGCCACTCTGGAGAAGTGTACGGTGTTTCCTGAAACATCTAAAAAACTCAGCATAGAGAGCATAAGGCACTTCCACTCATGGGCGTAGAAATTGGGAAAACTAAAAATCAGCAAGACACAGGCACCCCAAAGTTTAGGGCTGCTCTGTTGACAAGAACCTCCACTTCGTTACACCTTAAATATCCCAGGAAAGAGAAAAATGGATAAGGAAGTTGTGGTCCTTATGTACAATGGCATATCACTCAGCCATGAAATTAACGTCATAAGGCTAGTAGCAGCATGATGAGAGGATTTAGGTACGACGATTCTAAGTGAAATAAGTCACACAGAAAAAGACACTTATCATAAGATATCACTTAGAGAGGGAATGTAAAAACCGCTACACTTGAACTGAATTACAAAACAGAACAGCGTCACACGTTTAGAAGACACACTATGGCTGCTTAACGGGAAAGGTGAGGTGGGTGATGCATAAAACAAGGGTTTCAAATTAGCTCAGATACCGTTCCATAAACCCAATATGTAATAGACAAGACCTACTCCTTGCTCAGTGAACTGGACTCAACACCCCCTGTTCACCGCCCAAGAATATATCTGACTAGTAAGAATCTTAAAACCAATGTATTGATATCCCTCTGTAAGTGAGTCAAGTGGGTGTAAAGCGGCATAAACACAGCAGTGAAAAGCAGCTAAACCCCATTATAAAAATCAATTACTTTTAAAAACCCGTGAAACAAAGACAGTGAAAGAGAGAGAAATTCTTACAAAATTCGTTCAGGGGCTGTGATGCCACCTGGATTGACCACCTCTAGACCCACAGCTGATTGAGACATAAGGGTGGACACTCTTGGGGCTGAGAGGTTTGGTGAGGTTGGGTGAGCAAACACAGACCCTTTAAAGTAATACTGCGTGGTATCCATCCCATGGGTCCAAAATCTCCAGGTTCAAGGGCATCTTCCTACATCGAAAACATGCATGAGAAACCCAGAAGATGGTACACCGTGTGATCGGGAAAGGTTTCTAAAACGCACCTCTTTTCTCATCTCCTTGTGCTCGGGTTGGCCATTACAGCCGCTTTACTAGCAATCTCCCTCCTTCGAGAATCAGCACCTTTAACCTCCTGTTCCGTACAGGTTGCAATTTGTCCTGAGGATGAACGGGAAGAGGGGGAACCAGTGAGAGACTAGCTCTAGGTGTTGGGACAGGCACAGGTCACTCTATTTTCCCATCAGGAAGAAGAATTAACCACAGGCTCAGCCTGCCGCCCGGAAGCAGAACAGGGCCTGAAGCAATCCTGCGCTTTTGCGGCCAGCTCCCAAAAAAGCGAGTTGAAAAATCGAGCTCAGGGGCACTGCAATTCACAAACCTGCAGAGTTAGAAATGATAACTCTCGTCCACAAATATATTGAGGGAAGGCAACGAGGAGGATTTGAAAGCAAGGCAGAATTGCAGGAAACAGATTTCAGGAGGTAGAGTCGAATCGCCTTTAAAGCACAGGAAAAGCGGCAAAACCTCGACAACGATGCCCTTGGCCAAAAAGGGCGTATGCGTTTTTTCCTGAATATATTCAGGAAAAAACGCATACGCCCTTTTTGGCCAACCAAGCAACCTGGAAAGGCAAATCAGCGCTACAAAGAAGTCTCGCTTCCCATCGGTCAAAAGGGCCATGCTGAATAAAGTGTCAAAACCAGAAATGCAGGACAGGCCATGGAGAAACGGGAGCCTTACTACGCTGATGGGCGGGATGTAAATTGCCAACAGCCACTCTGGAGAAGTGTACGGTGTTTCCTGAAACATCTAAAAAACTCAGCATAGAGAGCATAAGGCACTTCCACTCATGGGCGTAGAAATTGGGAAAACTAAAAATCAGCAAGACACAGGCACCCCAAAGTTTAGGGCTGCTCTGTTGACAAGAACCTCCACTTCGTTACACCTTAAATATCCCAGGAAAGAGAAAAATGGATAAGGAAGTTGTGGTCCTTATGTACAATGGCATATCACTCAGCCATGAAATTAACGTCATAAGGCTAGTAGCAGCATGATGAGAGGATTTAGGTACGACGATTCTAAGTGAAATAAGTCACACAGAAAAAGACACTTATCATAAGATATCACTTAGAGAGGGAATGTAAAAACCGCTACACTTGAACTGAATTACAAAACAGAACAGCGTCACACGTTTAGAAGACACACTATGGCTGCTTAACGGGAAAGGTGAGGTGGGTGATGCATAAAACAAGGGTTTCAAATTAGCTCAGATACCGTTCCATAAACCCAATATGTAATAGACAAGACCTACTCCTTGCTCAGTGAACTGGACTCAACACCCCCTGTTCACCGCCCAAGAATATATCTGACTAGGAAGAATCTTAAAACCAATGTATTGATATCCCTCTGTAAGTGAGTCAAGTGGGTGTAAAGCGGCATAAACACAGCAGTGAAAAGCAGCTAAACCCCATTATAAAAATCAATTACTTTTAAAAACCCGTGAAACAAAGACAGTGAAAGAGAGAGAAATTCTTACAAAATTCGTTCAGGGGCTGTGATGCCACCTGGATTGACCACCTCTAGACCCACAGCTGATTGAGACATAAGGGTGGACACTCTTGGGGCTGAGAGGTTTGGTGAGGTTGGGTGAGCAAACGCAGACCCTTTAAAGTAATACTGCGTGGTATCCATCCCATGGGTCCAAAATCTCCAGGTTCAAGGGCATCTTCCTACATCGAAAACATGCATGAGAAACCCAGAAGATGGTACACCCTGTGATCGGGAAAGGTTTCTAAAACGCACCTCTTTTCTCATCTCCTTGTGCTCGGGTTGGCCATTACAGCCGCTTTACTAGCAATCTCCCTCCTTGGAGAATCAGCACCTTTAACCTCCTGTTCCGTACAGGTTGCAATTTGTCCTGAGGATGAACGGGAAGAGGGGGAACCAGTGAGAGACTAGCTCTAGGTGTTGGGACAGGCACAGGTCACTCTATTTTCCCATCAGGAAGAAGAATTAACCACAGGCTCAGCCTGCCGCCCGGAAGCAGAACAGGGCCTGAAGCAATCCTGCGCTTTTGCGGCCAGCTCCCAAAAAAGCGAGTTGAAAAATCGAGCTCAGGGGCACTGCAATTCACAAACCTGCAGAGTTAGAAATGATAACTCTCGTCCACAAATATATTGAGGGAAGGCAACGAGGAGGATTTGAAAGCAAGGCAGAATTGCAGGAAACAGATTTCAGGAGGTAGAGTCGAATCGCCTTTAAAGCACAGGAAAAGCGGCAAAACCTCGACAACGATGCCCTTGGCCAAAAAGGGCGTATGCGTTTTTTCCTGAATATATTCAGGAAAAAACGCATACGCCCTTTTTGGCCAAGCAAGCAACCTGGAAAGGCAAATCAGCGCTACAAAGAAGTCTCGCTTCCCATCGGTCAAAAGGGCCATGCTGAATAAAGTGTCAAAACCAGAAATGCAGGACAGGCCATGGAGAAACGGGAGCCTTACTACGCTGATGGGCGGGATGTAAATTGCCAACAGCCACTCTGGAGAAGTGTACGGTGTTTCCTGAAACATCTAAAAAACTCAGCATAGAGAGCATAAGGCACTTCCACTCATGGGCGTAGAAATTGGGAAAACTAAAAATCAGCAAGACACAGGCACCCCAAAGTTTAGGGCTGCTCTGTTGACAAGAACCTCCACTTCGTTACACCTTAAATATCCCAGGAAAGAGAAAAATGGATAAGGAAGTTGTGGTCCTTATGTACAATGGCATATCACTCAGCCATGAAATTAACGTCATAAGGCTAGTAGCAGCATGATGAGAGGATTTAGGTACGACGATTCTAAGTGAAATAAGTCACACAGAAAAAGACACTTATCATAAGATATCACTTAGAGAGGGAATGTAAAAACCGCTACACTTGAACTGAATTACAAAACAGAACAGCGTCACACGTTTAGAAGACACACTATGGCTGCTTAACGGGAAAGGTGAGGTGGGTGATGCATAAAACAAGGGTTTCAAATTAGCTCAGATACCGTTCCATAAACCCAATATGTAATAGACAAGACCTACTCCTTGCTCAGTGAACTGGACTCAACACCCCCTGTTCACCGCCCAAGAATATATCTGACTAGGAAGAATCTTAAAACCAATGTATTGATATCCCTCTGTAAGTGAGTCAAGTGGGTGTAAAGCGGCATAAACACAGCAGTGAAAAGCAGCTAAACCCCATTATAAAAATCAATTACTTTTAAAAACCCGTGAAACAAAGACAGTGAAAGAGAGAGAAATTCTTACAAAATTCGTTCAGGGGCTGTGATGCCACCTGGATTGACCATCTCTAGACCCACAGCTGATTGAGACATAAAGGTGGACACTCTTGGGGCTGAGAGGTTTGGTGAGGTTGGGTGAGCAAACGCAGACCCTTTAAAGTAATACTGCGTGGTATCCATCCCATGGGTCCAAAATCTCCAGGTTCAAGGGCATCTTCCTACATCGAAAACATGCATGAGAAACCCAGAAGATGGTACACCGTGTGATCGGGAAAGGTTTCTAAAACGCACCTCTTTTCTCATCTCCTTGTGCTCGGGTTGGCCATTACAGCCGCTTTACTAGCAATCTCCCTCCTTCGAGAATCAGCACCTTTAACCTCCTGTTCCGTACAGGTTGCAATTTGTCCTGAGGATGAACGGGAAGAGGGGGAACCAGTGAGAGACTAGCTCTAGGTGTTGGGACAGGCACAGGTCACTCTATTTTCCCATCAGGAAGAAGAATTAACCACAGGCTCAGCCTGCCGCCCGGAAGCAGAACAGGGCCTGAAGCAATCCTGCGCTTTTGCGGCCAGCTCCCAAAAAAGCGAGTTGAAAAATCGAGCTCAGGGGCACTGCAATTCACAAACCTGCAGAGTTAGAAATGATAACTCTCGTCCACAAATATATTGAGGGAAGGCAACGAGGAGGATTTGAAAGCAAGGCAGAATTGCAGGAAACAGATTTCAGGAGGTAGAGTCGAATCGCCTTTAAAGCACAGGAAAAGCGGCAAAACCTCGACAACGATGCCCTTGGCCAAAAAGGGCGTATGCGTTTTTTCCTGAATATATTCAGGAAAAAACGCATACGCCCTTTTTGGCCAACCAAGCAACCTGGAAAGGCAAATCAGCGCTACAAAGAAGTCTCGCTTCCCATCGGTCAAAAGGGCCATGCTGAATAAAGTGTCAAAACCAGAAATGCAGGACAGGCCATGGAGAAACGGGAGCCTTACTACGCTGATGGGCGGGATGTAAATTGCCAACAGCCACTCTGGAGAAGTGTACGGTGTTTCCTGAAACATCTAAAAAACTCAGCATAGAGAGCATAAGGCACTTCCACTCATGGGCGTAGAAATTGGGAAAACTAAAAATCAGCAAGACACAGGCACCCCAAAGGTTAGGGCTGCTCTGTTGACAAGAACCTCCACTTCGTTACACCTTAAATATCCCAGGAAAGAGAAAAATGGATAAGGAAGTTGTGGTCCTTATGTACAATGGCATATCACTCAGCCATGAAATTAACGTCATAAGGCTAGTAGCAGCATGATGAGAGGATTTAGGTACGACGATTCTAAGTGAAATAAGTCACACAGAAAAAGACACTTATCATAAGATATCACTTAGAGAGGGAATGTAAAAACCGCTACACTTGAACTGAATTACAAAACAGAACAGCGTCACACGTTTAGAAGACACACTATGGCTGCTTAACGGGAAAGGTGAGGTGGGTGATGCATAAAACAAGGGTTTCAAATTAGCTCAGATACCGTTCCATAAACCCAATATGTAATAGACAAGACCTACTCCTTGCTCAGTGAACTGGACTCAACACCCCCTGTTCACCGCCCAAGAATATATCTGACTAGGAAGAATCTTAAAACCAATGTATTGATATCCCTCTGTAAGTGAGTCAAGTGGGTGTAAAGCGGCATAAACACAGCAGTGAAAAGCAGCTAAACCCCATTATAAAAATCAATTACTTTTAAAAACCCGTGAAACAAAGACAGTGAAAGAGAGAGAAATTCTTACAAAATTCGTTCAGGGGCTGTGATGCCACCTGGATTGACCACCTCTAGACCCACAGCTGATTGAGACATAAGGGTGGACACTCTTGGGGCTGAGAGGTTTGGTGAGGTTGGGTGAGCAAACGCAGACCCTTTAAAGTAATACTGCGTGGTATCCATCCCATGGGTCCAAAAACTCCAGGTTCAAGGGCATCTTCCTACATCGAAAACATGCATGAGAAACCCAGAAGATGGTACACCGTGTGATCGGGAAAGGTTTCTAAAACGCACCTCTTTTCTCATCTCCTTGTGCTCGGGTTGGCCATTACAGCCGCTTTACTAGCAATCTCCCTCCTTCGAGAATCAGCACCTTTAACCTCCTGTTCCGTACAGGTTGCAATTTGTCCTGAGGATGAACGGGAAGAGGGGGAACCAGTGAGAGACTAGCTCTAGGTGTTGGGACAGGCACAGGTCACTCTATTTTCCCATCAGGAAGAAGAATTAACCACAGGCTCAGCCTGCCGCCCGGAAGCAGAACAGGGCCTGAAGCAATCCTGCGCTTTTGCGGCCAGCTCCCAAAAAAGCGAGTTGAAAAATCGAGCTCAGGGGCACTGCAATTCACAAACCTGCAGAGTTAGAAATGATAACTCTCGTCCACAAATATATTGAGGGAAGGCAACGAGGAGGATTTGAAAGCAAGGCAGAATTGCAGGAAACAGATTTCAGGAGGTAGAGTCGAATCGCCTTTAAAGCACAGGAAAAGCGGCAAAACCTCGACAACGATGCCCTTGGCCAAAAAGGGCGTATGCGTTTTTTCCTGAATATATTCAGGAAAAAACGCATACGCCCTTTTTGGCCAAGCAAGCAACCTGGAAAGGCAAATCAGCGCTACAAAGAAGTCTCGCTTCCCATCGGTCAAAAGGGCCATGCTGAATAAAGTGTCAAAACCAGAAATGCAGGACAGGCCATGGAGAAACGGGAGCCTTACTACGCTGATGGGCGGGATGTAAATTGCCAACAGCCACTCTGGAGAAGTGTACGGTGTTTCCTGAAACATCTAAAAAACTCAGCATAGAGAGCATAAGGCACTTCCACTCATGGGCGTAGAAATTGGGAAAACTAAAAATCAGCAAGACACAGGCACCCCAAAGTTTAGGGCTGCTCTGTTGACAAGAACCTCCACTTCGTTACACCTTAAATATCCCAGGAAAGAGAAAAATGGATAAGGAAGTTGTGGTCCTTATGTACAATGGCATATCACTCAGCCATGAAATTAACGTCATAAGGCTAGTAGCAGCATGATGAGAGGATTTAGGTACGACGATTCTAAGTGAAATAAGTCACACAGAAAAAGACACTTATCATAAGATATCACTTAGAGAGGGAATGTAAAAACCGCTACACTTGAACTGAATTACAAAACAGAACAGCGTCACACGTTTAGAAGACACACTATGGCTGCTTAACGGGAAAGGTGAGGTGGGTGATGCATAAAACAAGGGTTTCAAATTAGCTCAGATACCGTTCCATAAACCCAATATGTAATAGACAAGACCTACTCCTTGCTCAGTGAACTGGACTCAACACCCCCTGTTCACCGCCCAAGAATATATCTGACTAGGAAGAATCTTAAAACCAATGTATTGATATCCCTCTGTAAGTGAGTCAAGTGGGTGTAAAGCGGCATAAACACAGCAGTGAAAAGCAGCTAAACCCCATTATAAAAATCAATTACTTTTAAAAACCCGTGAAACAAAGACAGTGAAAGAGAGAGAAATTCTTACAAAATTCGTTCAGGGGCTGTGATGCCACCTGGATTGACCACCTCTAGACCCACAGGTGATTGAGACATAAGGGTGGACACTCTTGGGGCTGAGAGGTTTGGTGAGGTTGGGTGAGCAAACGCAGACCCTTTAAAGTAATACTGCGTGGTATCCATCCCATGGGTCCAAAATCTCCAGGTTCAAGGGCATCTTCCTACATCGAAAACATGCATGAGAAACCCAGAAGATGGTACACCGTGTGATCGGGAAAGGTTTCTAAAACGCACCTCTTTTCTCATCTCCTTGTGCTCGGGTTGGCCATTACAGCCGCTTTACTAGCAATCTCCCTCCTTCGAGAATCAGCACCTTTAACCTCCTGTTCCGTACAGGTTGCAATTTGTCCTGAGGATGAACGGGAAGAGGGGGAACCAGTGAGAGACTAGCTCTAGGTGTTGGGACAGGCACAGGTCACTCTATTTTCCCATCAGGAAGAAGAATTAACCACAGGCTCAGCCTGCCGCCCGGAAGCAGAACAGGGCCTGAAGCAATCCTGCGCTTTTGCGGCCAGCTCCCAAAAAAGCGAGTTGAAAAATCGAGCTCAGGGGCACTGCAATTCACAAACCTGCAGAGTTAGAAATGATAACTCTCGTCCACAAATATATTGAGGGAAGGCAACGAGGAGGATTTGAAAGCAAGGCAGAATTGCAGGAAACAGATTTCAGGAGGTAGAGTCGAATCGCCTTTAAAGCACAGGAAAAGCGGCAAAACCTCGACAACGATGCCCTTGGCCAAAAAGGGCGTATGCGTTTTTTCCTGAATATATTCAGGAAAAAACGCATACGCCCTTTTTGGCCAACCAAGCAACCTGGAAAGGCAAATCAGCGCTACAAAGAAGTCTCGCTTCCCATCGGTCAAAAGGGCCATGCTGAATAAAGTGTCAAAACCAGAAATGCAGGACAGGCCATGGAGAAACGGGAGCCTTACTACGCTGATGGGCGGGATGTAAATTGCCAACAGCCACTCTGGAGAAGTGTACGGTGTTTCCTGAAACATCTAAAAAACTCAGCATAGAGAGCATAAGGCACTTCCAATCATGGGCGTAGAAATTGGGAAAACTAAAAATCAGCAAGACACAGGCACCCCAAAGTTTAGGGCTGCTCTGTTGACAAGAACCTCCACTTCGTTACACCTTAAATATCCCAGGAAAGAGAAAAATGGATAAGGAAGTTGTGGTCCTTATGTACAATGGCATATCACTCAGCCATGAAATTAACGTCATAAGGCTAGTAGCAGCATGATGAGAGGATTTAGGTACGACGATTCTAAGTGAAATAAGTCACACAGAAAAAGACACTTATCATAAGATATCACTTAGAGAGGGAATGTAAAAACCGCTACACTTGAACTGAATTACAAAACAGAACAGCGTCACACGTTTAGAAGACACACTATGGCTGCTTAACGGGAAAGGTGAGGTGGGTGATGCATAAAACAAGGGTTTCAAATTAGCTCAGATACCGTTCCATAAACCCAATATGTAATAGACAAGACCTACTCCTTGCTCAGTGAACTGGACTCAACACCCCCTGTTCACCGCCCAAGAATATATCTGACTAGGAAGAATCTTAAAACCAATGTATTGATATCCCTCTGTAAGTGAGTCAAGTGGGTGTAAAGCGGCATAAACACAGCAGTGAAAAGCAGCTAAACCCCATTATAAAAATCAATTACTTTTAAAAACCCGTGAAACAAAGACAGTGAAAGAGAGAGAAATTCTTACAAAATTCGTTCAGGGGCTGTGATGCCACCTGGATTGACCATCTCTAGACCCACAGCTGATTGAGACATAAGGGTGGACACTCTTGGGGCTGAGGGGTTTGGTGAGGTTGGGTGAGCAAACGCAGACCCTTTAAAGTAATACTGCGTGGTATCCATCCCATGGGTCCAAAATCTCCAGGTTCAAGGGCATCTTCCTACATCGAAAACATGCATGAGAAACCCAGAAGATGGTACACCCTGTGATCGGGAAAGGTTTCTAAAACGCACCTCTTTTCTCATCTCCTTGTGCTCGGGTTGGCCATTACAGCCGCTTTACTAGCAATCTCCCTCCTTCGAGAATCAGCACCTTTAACCTCCTGTTCCGTACAGGTTGCAATTTGTCCTGAGGATGAACGGGAAGAGGGGGAACCAGTGAGAGACTAGCTCTAGGTGTTGGGACAGGCACAGGTCACTCTATTTTCCCATCAGGAAGAAGAATTAACCACAGGCTCAGCCTGCCGCCCGGAAGCAGAACAGGGCCTGAAGCAATCCTGCGCTTTTGCGGCCAGCTCCCAAAAAAGCGAGTTGAAAAATCGAGCTCAGGGGCACTGCAATTCACAAACCTGCAGAGTTAGAAATGATAACTCTCGTCCACAAATATATTGAGGGAAGGCAACGAGGAGGATTTGAAAGCAAGGCAGAATTGCAGGAAACAGATTTCAGGAGGTAGAGTCGAATCGCCTTTAAAGCACAGGAAAAGCGGCAAAACCTCGACAACGATGCCCTTGGCCAAAAAGGGCGTATGCGTTTTTTCCTGAATATATTCAGGAAAAAACGCATACGCCCTTTTTGGCCAACCAAGCAACCTGGAAAGGCAAATCAGCGCTACAAAGAAGTCTCGCTTCCCATCGGTCAAAAGGGCCATGCTGAATAAAGTGTCAAAACCAGAAATGCAGGACAGGCCATGGAGAAACGGGAGCCTTACTACGCTGATGGGCGGGATGTAAATTGCCAACAGCCACTCTGGAGAAGTGTACGGTGTTTCCTGAAACATCTAAAAAACTCAGCATAGAGAGCATAAGGCACTTCCACTCATGGGCGTAGAAATTGGGAAAACTAAAAATCAGCAAGACACAGGCACCCCAAAGGTTAGGGCTGCTCTGTTGACAAGAACCTCCACTTCGTTACACCTTAAATATCCCAGGAAAGAGAAAAATGGATAAGGAAGTTGTGGTCCTTATGTACAATGGCATATCACTCAGCCATGAAATTAACGTCATAAGGCTAGTAGCAGCATGATGAGAGGATTTAGGTACGACGATTCTAAGTGAAATAAGTCACACAGAAAAAGACACTTATCATAAGATATCACTTAGAGAGGGAATGTAAAAACCGCTACACTTGAACTGAATTACAAAACAGAACAGCGTCACACGTTTAGAAGACACACTATGGCTGCTTAACGGGAAAGGTGAGGTGGGTGATGCATAAAACAAGGGTTTCAAATTAGCTCAGATACCGTTCCATAAACCCAATATGTAATAGACAAGACCTACTCCTTGCTCAGTGAACTGGACTCAACACCCCCTGTTCACCGCCCAAGAATATATCTGACTAGGAAGAATCTTAAAACCAATGTATTGATATCCCTCTGTAAGTGAGTCAAGTGGGTGTAAAGCGGCATAAACACAGCAGTGAAAAGCAGCTAAACCCCATTATAAAAATCAATTACTTTTAAAAACCCGTGAAACAAAGACAGTGAAAGAGAGAGAAATTCTTACAAAATTCGTTCAGGGGCTGTGATGCCACCTGGATTGACCATCTCTAGACCCACAGCTGATTGAGACATAAGGGTGGACACTCTTGGGGCTGAGAGGTTTGGTGAGGTTGGGTGAGCAAACGCAGACCCTTTAAAGTAATACTGCGTGGTATCCATCCCATGGGTCCAAAATCTCCAGGTTCAAGGGCATCTTCCTACATCGAAAACATGCATGAGAAACCCAGAAGATGGTACACCGTGTGATCGGGAAAGGTTTCTAAAACGCACCTCTTTTCTCATCTCCTTGTGCTCGGGTTGGCCATTACAGCCGCTTTACTAGCAATCTCCCTCCTTCGAGAATCAGCACCTTTAACCTCCTGTTCCGTACAGGTTGCAATTTGTCCTGAGGATGAACGGGAAGAGGGGGAACCAGTGAGAGACTAGCTCTAGGTGTTGGGACAGGCACAGGTCACTCTATTTTCCCATCAGGAAGAAGAATTAACCACAGGCTCAGCCTGCCGCCCGGAAGCAGAACAGGGCCTGAAGCAATCCTGCGCTTTTGCGGCCAGCTCCCAAAAAAGCGAGTTGAAAAATCGAGCTCAGGGGCACTGCAATTCACAAACCTGCAGAGTTAGAAATGATAACTCTCGTCCACAAATATATTGAGGGAAGGCAACGAGGAGGATTTGAAAGCAAGGCAGAATTGCAGGAAACAGATTTCAGGAGGTAGAGTCGAATCGCCTTTAAAGCACAGGAAAAGCGGCAAAACCTCGACAACGATGCCCTTGGCCAAAAAGGGCGTATGCGTTTTTTCCTGAATATATTCAGGAAAAAACGCATACGCCCTTTTTGGCCAAGCAAGCAACCTGGAAAGGCAAATCAGCGCTACAAAGAAGTCTCGCTTCCCATCGGTCAAAAGGGCCATGCTGAATAAAGTGTCAAAACCAGAAATGCAGGACAGGCCATGGAGAAACGGGAGCCTTACTACGCTGATGGGCGGGATGTAAATTGCCAACAGCCACTCTGGAGAAGTGTACGGTGTTTCCTGAAACATCTAAAAAACTCAGCATAGAGAGCATAAGGCACTTCCACTCATGGGCGTAGAAATTGGGAAAACTAAAAATCAGCAAGACACAGGCACCCCAAAGGTTAGGGCTGCTCTGTTGACAAGAACCTCCACTTCGTTACACCTTAAATATCCCAGGAAAGAGAAAAATGGATAAGGAAGTTGTGGTCCTTATGTACAATGGCATATCACTCAGCCATGAAATTAACGTCATAAGGCTAGTAGCAGCATGATGAGAGGATTTAGGTACGACGATTCTAAGTGAAATAAGTCACACAGAAAAAGACACTTATCATAAGATATCACTTAGAGAGGGAATGTAAAAACCGCTACACTTGAACTGAATTACAAAACAGAACAGCGTCACACGTTTAGAAGACACACTATGGCTGCTTAACGGGAAAGGTGAGGTGGGTGATGCATAAAACAAGGGTTTCAAATTAGCTCAGATACCGTTCCATAAACCCAATATGTAATAGACAAGACCTACTCCTTGCTCAGTGAACTGGACTCAACACCCCCTGTTCACCGCCCAAGAATATATCTGACTAGGAAGAATCTTAAAACCAATGTATTGATATCCCTCTGTAAGTGAGTCAAGTGGGTGTAAAGCGGCATAAACACAGCAGTGAAAAGCAGCTAAACCCCATTATAAAAATCAATTACTTTTAAAAACCCGTGAAACAAAGACAGTGAAAGAGAGAGAAATTCTTACAAAATTCGTTCAGGGGCTGTGATGCCACCTGGATTGACCACCTCTAGACCCACAGCTGATTGAGACATAAGGGTGGACACTCTTGGGGCTGAGAGGTTTGGTGAGGTTGGGTGAGCAAACGCAGACCCTTTAAAGTAATACTGCGTGGTATCCATCCCATGGGTCCAAAAACTCCAGGTTCAAGGGCATCTTCCTACATCGAAAACATGCATGAGAAACCCAGAAGATGGTACACCGTGTGATCGGGAAAGGTTTCTAAAACGCACCTCTTTTCTCATCTCCTTGTGCTCGGGTTGGCCATTACAGCCGCTTTACTAGCAATCTCCCTCCTTCGAGAATCAGCACCTTTAACCTCCTGTTCCGTACAGGTTGCAATTTGTCCTGAGGATGAACGGGAAGAGGGGGAACCAGTGAGAGACTAGCTCTAGGTGTTGGGACAGGCACAGGTCACTCTATTTTCCCATCAGGAAGAAGAATTAACCACAGGCTCAGCCTGCCGCCCGGAAGCAGAACAGGGCCTGAAGCAATCCTGCGCTTTTGCGGCCAGCTCCCAAAAAAGCGAGTTGAAAAATCGAGCTCAGGGGCACTGCAATTCACAAACCTGCAGAGTTAGAAATGATAACTCTCGTCCACAAATATATTGAGGGAAGGCAACGAGGAGGATTTGAAAGCAAGGCAGAATTGCAGGAAACAGATTTCAGGAGGTAGAGTCGAATCGCCTTTAAAGCACAGGAAAAGCGGCAAAACCTCGACCATGATGCCCTTGGCCAAAAAGGGCGTATGCGTTTTTTCCTGAATATATTCAGGAAAAAACGCATACGCCCTTTTTGGCCAACCAAGCAACCTGGAAAGGCAAATCAGCGCTACAAAGAAGTCTCGCTTCCCATCGGTCAAAAGGGCCATGCTGAATAAAGTGTCAAAACCAGAAATGCAGGACAGGCCATGGAGAAACGGGAGCCTTACTACGCTGATGGGCGGGATGTAAATTGCCAACAGCCACTCTGGAGAAGTGTACGGTGTTTCCTGAAACATCTAAAAAACTCAGCATAGAGAGCATAAGGCACTTCCACTCATGGGCGTAGAAATTGGGAAAACTAAAAATCAGCAAGACACAGGCACCCCAAAGTTTAGGGCTGCTCTGTTGACAAGAACCTCCACTTCGTTACACCTTAAATATCCCAGGAAAGAGAAAAATGGATAAGGAAGTTGTGGTCCTTATGTACAATGGCATATCACTCAGCCATGAAATTAACGTCATAAGGCTAGTAGCAGCATGATGAGAGGATTTAGGTACGACGATTCTAAGTGAAATAAGTCACACAGAAAAAGACACTTATCATAAGATATCACTTAGAGAGGGAATGTAAAAACCGCTACACTTGAACTGAATTACAAAACAGAACAGCGTCACACGTTTAGAAGACACACTATGGCTGCTTAACGGGAAAGGTGAGGTGGGTGATGCATAAAACAAGGGTTTCAAATTAGCTCAGATACCGTTCCATAAACCCAATATGTAATAGACAAGACCTACTCCTTGCTCAGTGAACTGGACTCAACACCCCCTGTTCACCGCCCAAGAATATATCTGACTAGGAAGAATCTTAAAACCAATGTATTGATATCCCTCTGTAAGTGAGTCAAGTGGGTGTAAAGCGGCATAAACACAGCAGTGAAAAGCAGCTAAACCCCATTATAAAAATCAATTACTTTTAAAAACCCGTGAAACAAAGACAGTGAAAGAGAGAGAAATTCTTACAAAATTCGTTCAGGGGCTGTGATGCCACCTGGATTGACCACCTCTAGACCCACAGGTGATTGAGACATAAGGGTGGACACTCTTGGGGCTGAGAGGTTTGGTGAGGTTGGGTGAGCAAACGCAGACCCTTTAAAGTAATACTGCGTGGTATCCATCCCATGGGTCCAAAATCTCCAGGTTCAAGGGCATCTTCCTACATCGAAAACATGCATGAGAAACCCAGAAGATGGTACACCGTGTGATCGGGAAAGGTTTCTAAAACGCACCTCTTTTCTCATCTCCTTGTGCTCGGGTTGGCCATTACAGCCGCTTTACTAGCAATCTCCCTCCTTCGAGAATCAGCACCTTTAACCTCCTGTTCCGTACAGGTTGCAATTTGTCCTGAGGATGAACGGGAAGAGGGGGAACCAGTGAGAGACTAGCTCTAGGTGTTGGGACAGGCACAGGTCACTCTATTTTCCCATCAGGAAGAAGAATTAACCACAGGCTCAGCCTGCCGCCCGGAAGCAGAACAGGGCCTGAAGCAATCCTGCGCTTTTGCGGCCAGCTCCCAAAAAAGCGAGTTGAAAAATCGAGCTCAGGGGCACTGCAATTCACAAACCTGCAGAGTTAGAAATGATAACTCTCGTCCACAAATATATTGAGGGAAGGCAACGAGGAGGATTTGAAAGCAAGGCAGAATTGCAGGAAACAGATTTCAGGAGGTAGAGTCGAATCGCCTTTAAAGCACAGGAAAAGCGGCAAAACCTCGACAACGATGCCCTTGGCCAAAAAGGGCGTATGCGTTTTTTCCTGAATATATTCAGGAAAAAACGCATACGCCCTTTTTGGCCAACCAAGCAACCTGGAAAGGCAAATCAGCGCTACAAAGAAGTCTCGCTTCCCATCGGTCAAAAGGGCCATGCTGAATAAAGTGTCAAAACCAGAAATGCAGGACAGGCCATGGAGAAACGGGAGCCTTACTACGCTGATGGGCGGGATGTAAATTGCCAACAGCCACTCTGGAGAAGTGTACGGTGTTTCCTGAAACATCTAAAAAACTCAGCATAGAGAGCATAAGGCACTTCCAATCATGGGCGTAGAAATTGGGAAAACTAAAAATCAGCAAGACACAGGCACCCCAAAGTTTAGGGCTGCTCTGTTGACAAGAACCTCCACTTCGTTACACCTTAAATATCCCAGGAAAGAGAAAAATGGATAAGGAAGTTGTGGTCCTTATGTACAATGGCATATCACTCAGCCATGAAATTAACGTCATAAGGCTAGTAGCAGCATGATGAGAGGATTTAGGTACGACGATTCTAAGTGAAATAAGTCACACAGAAAAAGACACTTATCATAAGATATCACTTAGAGAGGGAATGTAAAAACCGCTACACTTGAACTGAATTACAAAACAGAACAGCGTCACACGTTTAGAAGACACACTATGGCTGCTTAACGGGAAAGGTGAGGTGGGTGATGCATAAAACAAGGGTTTCAAATTAGCTCAGATACCGTTCCATAAACCCAATATGTAATAGACAAGACCTACTCCTTGCTCAGTGAACTGGACTCAACACCCCCTGTTCACCGCCCAAGAATATATCTGACTAGGAAGAATCTTAAAACCAATGTATTGATATCCCTCTGTAAGTGAGTCAAGTGGGTGTAAAGCGGCATAAACACAGCAGTGAAAAGCAGCTAAACCCCATTATAAAAATCAATTACTTTTAAAAACCCGTGAAACAAAGACAGTGAAAGAGAGAGAAATTCTTACAAAATTCGTTCAGGGGCTGTGATGCCACCTGGATTGACCATCTCTAGACCCACAGGTGATTGAGACATAAGGGTGGACACTCTTGGGGCTGAGGGGTTTGGTGAGGTTGGGTGAGCAAACGCAGACCCTTTAAAGTAATACTGCGTGGTATCCATCCCATGGGTCCAAAATCTCCAGGTTCAAGGGCATCTTCCTACATCGAAAACATGCATGAGAAACCCAGAAGATGGTACACCCTGTGATCGGGAAAGGTTTCTAAAACGCACCTCTTTTCTCATCTCCTTGTGCTCGGGTTGGCCATTACAGCCGCTTTACTAGCAATCTCCCTCCTTCGAGAATCAGCACCTTTAACCTCCTGTTCCGTACAGGTTGCAATTTGTCCTGAGGATGAACGGGAAGAGGGGGAACCAGTGAGAGACTAGCTCTAGGTGTTGGGACAGGCACAGGTCACTCTATTTTCCCATCAGGAAGAAGAATTAACCACAGGCTCAGCCTGCCGCCCGGAAGCAGAACAGGGCCTGAAGCAATCCTGCGCTTTTGCGGCCAGCTCCCAAAAAAGCGAGTTGAAAAATCGAGCTCAGGGGCACTGCAATTCACAAACCTGCAGAGTTAGAAATGATAACTCTCGTCCACAAATATATTGAGGGAAGGCAACGAGGAGGATTTGAAAGCAAGGCAGAATTGCAGGAAACAGATTTCAGGAGGTAGAGTCGAATCGCCTTTAAAGCACAGGAAAAGCGGCAAAACCTCGACCATGATGCCCTTGGCCAAAAAGGGCGTATGCGTTTTTTCCTGAATATATTCAGGAAAAAACGCATACGCCCTTTTTGGCCAACCAAGCAACCTGGAAAGGCAAATCAGCGCTACAAAGAAGTCTCGCTTCCCATCGGTCAAAAGGGCCATGCTGAATAAAGTGTCAAAACCAGAAATGCAGGACAGGCCATGGAGAAACGGGAGCCTTACTACGCTGATGGGCGGGATGTAAATTGCCAACAGCCACTCTGGAGAAGTGTACGGTGTTTCCTGAAACATCTAAAAAACTCAGCATAGAGAGCATAAGGCACTTCCACTCATGGGCGTAGAAATTGGGAAAACTAAAAATCAGCAAGACACAGGCACCCCAAAGGTTAGGGCTGCTCTGTTGACAAGAACCTCCACTTCGTTACACCTTAAATATCCCAGGAAAGAGAAAAATGGATAAGGAAGTTGTGGTCCTTATGTACAATGGCATATCACTCAGCCATGAAATTAACGTCATAAGGCTAGTAGCAGCATGATGAGAGGATTTAGGTACGACGATTCTAAGTGAAATAAGTCACACAGAAAAAGACACTTATCATAAGATATCACTTAGAGAGGGAATGTAAAAACCGCTACACTTGAACTGAATTACAAAACAGAACAGCGTCACACGTTTAGAAGACACACTATGGCTGCTTAACGGGAAAGGTGAGGTGGGTGATGCATAAAACAAGGGTTTCAAATTAGCTCAGATACCGTTCCATAAACCCAATATGTAATAGACAAGACCTACTCCTTGCTCAGTGAACTGGACTCAACACCCCCTGTTCACCGCCCAAGAATATATCTGACTAGGAAGAATCTTAAAACCAATGTATTGATATCCCTCTGTAAGTGAGTCAAGTGGGTGTAAAGCGGCATAAACACAGCAGTGAAAAGCAGCTAAACCCCATTATAAAAATCAATTACTTTTAAAAACCCGTGAAACAAAGACAGTGAAAGAGAGAGAAATTCTTACAAAATTCGTTCAGGGGCTGTGATGCCACCTGGATTGACCATCTCTAGACCCACAGCTGATTGAGACATAAGGGTGGACACTCTTGGGGCTGAGGGGTTTGGTGAGGTTGGGTGAGCAAACGCAGACCCTTTAAAGTAATACTGCGTGGTATCCATCCCATGGGTCCAAAATCTCCAGGTTCAAGGGCATCTTCCTACATCGAAAACATGCATGAGAAACCCAGAAGATGGTACACCCTGTGATCGGGAAAGGTTTCTAAAACGCACCTCTTTTCTCATCTCCTTGTGCTCGGGTTGGCCATTACAGCCGCTTTACTAGCAATCTCCCTCCTTGGAGAATCAGCACCTTTAACCTCCTGTTCCGTACAGGTTGCAATTTGTCCTGAGGATGAACGGGAAGAGGGGGAACCAGTGAGAGACTAGCTCTAGGTGTTGGGACAGGCACAGGTCACTCTATTTTCCCATCAGGAAGAAGAATTAACCACAGGCTCAGCCTGCCGCCCGGAAGCAGAACAGGGCCTGAAGCAATCCTGCGCTTTTGCGGCCAGCTCCCAAAAAAGCGAGTTGAAAAATCGAGCTCAGGGGCACTGCAATTCACAAACCTGCAGAGTTAGAAATGATAACTCTCGTCCACAAATATATTGAGGGAAGGCAACGAGGAGGATTTGAAAGCAAGGCAGAATTGCAGGAAACAGATTTCAGGAGGTAGAGTCGAATCGCCTTTAAAGCACAGGAAAAGCGGCAAAACCTCGACCATGATGCCCTTGGCCAAAAAGGGCGTATGCGTTTTTTCCTGAATATATTCAGGAAAAAACGCATACGCCCTTTTTGGCCAACCAAGCAACCTGGAAAGGCAAATCAGCGCTACAAAGAAGTCTCGCTTCCCATCGGTCAAAAGGGCCATGCTGAATAAAGTGTCAAAACCAGAAATGCAGGACAGGCCATGGAGAAACGGGAGCCTTACTACGCTGATGGGCGGGATGTAAATTGCCAACAGCCACTCTGGAGAAGTGTACGGTGTTTCCTGAAACATCTAAAAAACTCAGCATAGAGAGCATAAGGCACTTCCACTCATGGGCGTAGAAATTGGGAAAACTAAAAATCAGCAAGACACAGGCACCCCAAAGGTTAGGGCTGCTCTGTTGACAAGAACCTCCACTTCGTTACACCTTAAATATCCCAGGAAAGAGAAAAATGGATAAGGAAGTTGTGGTCCTTATGTACAATGGCATATCACTCAGCCATGAAATTAACGTCATAAGGCTAGTAGCAGCATGATGAGAGGATTTAGGTACGACGATTCTAAGTGAAATAAGTCACACAGAAAAAGACACTTATCATAAGATATCACTTAGAGAGGGAATGTAAAAACCGCTACACTTGAACTGAATTACAAAACAGAACAGCGTCACACGTTTAGAAGACACACTATGGCTGCTTAACGGGAAAGGTGAGGTGGGTGATGCATAAAACAAGGGTTTCAAATTAGCTCAGATACCGTTCCATAAACCCAATATGTAATAGACAAGACCTACTCCTTGCTCAGTGAACTGGACTCAACACCCCCTGTTCACCGCCCAAGAATATATCTGACTAGGAAGAATCTTAAAACCAATGTATTGATATCCCTCTGTAAGTGAGTCAAGTGGGTGTAAAGCGGCATAAACACAGCAGTGAAAAGCAGCTAAACCCCATTATAAAAATCAATTACTTTTAAAAACCCGTGAAACAAAGACAGTGAAAGAGAGAGAAATTCTTACAAAATTCGTTCAGGGGCTGTGATGCCACCTGGATTGACCATCTCTAGACCCACAGGTGATTGAGACATAAGGGTGGACACTCTTGGGGCTGAGGGGTTTGGTGAGGTTGGGTGAGCAAACGCAGACCCTTTAAAGTAATACTGCGTGGTATCCATCCCATGGGTCCAAAATCTCCAGGTTCAAGGGCATCTTCCTACATCGAAAACATGCATGAGAAACCCAGAAGATGGTACACCGTGTGATCGGGAAAGGTTTCTAAAACGCACCTCTTTTCTCATCTCCTTGTGCTCGGGTTGGCCATTACAGCCGCTTTACTAGCAATCTCCCTCCTTCGAGAATCAGCACCTTTAACCTCCTGTTCCGTACAGGTTGCAATTTGTCCTGAGGATGAACGGGAAGAGGGGGAACCAGTGAGAGACTAGCTCTAGGTGTTGGGACAGGCACAGGTCACTCTATTTTCCCATCAGGAAGAAGAATTAACCACAGGCTCAGCCTGCCGCCCGGAAGCAGAACAGGGCCTGAAGCAATCCTGCGCTTTTGCGGCCAGCTCCCAAAAAAGCGAGTTGAAAAATCGAGCTCAGGGGCACTGCAATTCACAAACCTGCAGAGTTAGAAATGATAACTCTCGTCCACAAATATATTGAGGGAAGGCAACGAGGAGGATTTGAAAGCAAGGCAGAATTGCAGGAAACAGATTTCAGGAGGTAGAGTCGAATCGCCTTTAAAGCACAGGAAAAGCGGCAAAACCTCGACCATGATGCCCTTGGCCAAAAAGGGCGTATGCGTTTTTTCCTGAATATATTCAGGAAAAAACGCATACGCCCTTTTTGGCCAACCAAGCAACCTGGAAAGGCAAATCAGCGCTACAAAGAAGTCTCGCTTCCCATCGGTCAAAAGGGCCATGCTGAATAAAGTGTCAAAACCAGAAATGCAGGACAGGCCATGGAGAAACGGGAGCCTTACTACGCTGATGGGCGGGATGTAAATTGCCAACAGCCACTCTGGAGAAGTGTACGGTGTTTCCTGAAACATCTAAAAAACTCAGCATAGAGAGCATAAGGCACTTCCACTCATGGGCGTAGAAATTGGGAAAACTAAAAATCAGCAAGACACAGGCACCCCAAAGTTTAGGGCTGCTCTGTTGACAAGAACCTCCACTTCGTTACACCTTAAATATCCCAGGAAAGAGAAAAATGGATAAGGAAGTTGTGGTCCTTATGTACAATGGCATATCACTCAGCCATGAAATTAACGTCATAAGGCTAGTAGCAGCATGATGAGAGGATTTAGGTACGACGATTCTAAGTGAAATAAGTCACACAGAAAAAGACACTTATCATAAGATATCACTTAGAGAGGGAATGTAAAAACCGCTACACTTGAACTGAATTACAAAACAGAACAGCGTCACACGTTTAGAAGACACACTATGGCTGCTTAACGGGAAAGGTGAGGTGGGTGATGCATAAAACAAGGGTTTCAAATTAGCTCAGATACCGTTCCATAAACCCAATATGTAATAGACAAGACCTACTCCTTGCTCAGTGAACTGGACTCAACACCCCCTGTTCACCGCCCAAGAATATATCTGACTAGGAAGAATCTTAAAACCAATGTATTGATATCCCTCTGTAAGTGAGTCAAGTGGGTGGAAAGCGGCATAAACACAGCAGTGAAAAGCAGCTAAACCCCATTATAAAAATCAATTACTTTTAAAAACCCGTGAAACAAAGACAGTGAAAGAGAGAGAAATTCTTACAAAATTCGTTCAGGGGCTGTGATGCCACCTGGATTGACCACCTCTAGACCCACAGCTGATTGAGACATAAGGGTGGACACTCTTGGGGCTGAGAGGTTTGGTGAGGTTGGGTGAGCAAACGCAGACCCTTTAAAGTAATACTGCGTGGTATCCATCCCATGGGTCCAAAATCTCCAGGTTCAAGGGCATCTTCCTACATCGAAAACATGCATGAGAAACCCAGAAGATGGTACACCGTGTGATCGGGAAAGGTTTCTAAAACGCACCTCTTTTCTCATCTCCTTGTGCTCGGGTTGGCCATTACAGCCGCTTTACTAGCAATCTCCCTCCTTCGAGAATCAGCACCTTTAACCTCCTGTTCCGTACAGGTTGCAATTTGTCCTGAGGATGAACGGGAAGAGGGGGAACCAGTGAGAGACTAGCTCTAGGTGTTGGGACAGGCACAGGTCACTCTATTTTCCCATCAGGAAGAAGAATTAACCACAGGCTCAGCCTGCCGCCCGGAAGCAGAACAGGGCCTGAAGCAATCCTGCGCTTTTGCGGCCAGCTCCCAAAAAAGCGAGTTGAAAAATCGAGCTCAGGGGCACTGCAATTCACAAACCTGCAGAGTTAGAAATGATAACTCTCGTCCACAAATATATTGAGGGAAGGCAACGAGGAGGATTTGAAAGCAAGGCAGAATTGCAGGAAACAGATTTCAGGAGGTAGAGTCGAATCGCCTTTAAAGCACAGGAAAAGCGGCAAAACCTCGACAACGATGCCCTTGGCCAAAAAGGGCGTATGCGTTTTTTCCTGAATATATTCAGGAAAAAACGCATACGCCCTTTTTGGCCAACCAAGCAACCTGGAAAGGCAAATCAGCGCTACAAAGAAGTCTCGCTTCCCATCGGTCAAAAGGGCCATGCTGAATAAAGTGTCAAAACCAGAAATGCAGGACAGGCCATGGAGAAACGGGAGCCTTACTACGCTGATGGGCGGGATGTAAATTGCCAACAGCCACTCTGGAGAAGTGTACGGTGTTTCCTGAAACATCTAAAAAACTCAGCATAGAGAGCATAAGGCACTTCCACTCATGGGCGTAGAAATTGGGAAAACTAAAAATCAGCAAGACACAGGCACCCCAAAGTTTAGGGCTGCTCTGTTGACAAGAACCTCCACTTCGTTACACCTTAAATATCCCAGGAAAGAGAAAAATGGATAAGGAAGTTGTGGTCCTTATGTACAATGGCATATCACTCAGCCATGAAATTAACGTCATAAGGCTAGTAGCAGCATGATGAGAGGATTTAGGTACGACGATTCTAAGTGAAATAAGTCACACAGAAAAAGACACTTATCATAAGATATCACTTAGAGAGGGAATGTAAAAACCGCTACACTTGAACTGAATTACAAAACAGAACAGCGTCACACGTTTAGAAGACACACTATGGCTGCTTAACGGGAAAGGTGAGGTGGGTGATGCATAAAACAAGGGTTTCAAATTAGCTCAGATACCGTTCCATAAACCCAATATGTAATAGACAAGACCTACTCCTTGCTCAGTGAACTGGACTCAACACCCCCTGTTCACCGCCCAAGAATATATCTGACTAGGAAGAATCTTAAAACCAATGTATTGATATCCCTCTGTAAGTGAGTCAAGTGGGTGGAAAGCGGCATAAACAGAGCAGTGAAAAGCAGCTAAACCCCATTATAAAAATCAATTACTTTTAAAAACCCGTGAAACAAAGACAGTGAAAGAGAGAGAAATTCTTACAAAATTCGTTCAGGGGCTGTGATGCCACCTGGATTGACCATCTCTAGACCCACAGGTGATTGAGACATAAGGGTGGACACTCTTGGGGCTGAGAGGTTTGGTGAGGTTGGGTGAGCAAACGCAGACCCTTTAAAGTAATACTGCGTGGTATCCATCCCATGGGTCCAAAATCTCCAGGTTCAAGGGCATCTTCCTACATCGAAAACATGCATGAGAAACCCAGAAGATGGTACACCGTGTGATCGGGAAAGGTTTCTAAAACGCACCTCTTTTCTCATCTCCTTGTGCTCGGGTTGGCCATTACAGCCGCTTTACTAGCAATCTCCCTCCTTCGAGAATCAGCACCTTTAACCTCCTGTTCCGTACAGGTTGCAATTTGTCCTGAGGATGAACGGGAAGAGGGGGAACCAGTGAGAGACTAGCTCTAGGTGTTGGGACAGGCACAGGTCACTCTATTTTCCCATCAGGAAGAAGAATTAACCACAGGCTCAGCCTGCCGCCCGGAAGCAGAACAGGGCCTGAAGCAATCCTGCGCTTTTGCGGCCAGCTCCCAAAAAAGCGAGTTGAAAAATCGAGCTCAGGGGCACTGCAATTCACAAACCTGCAGAGTTAGAAATGATAACTCTCGTCCACAAATATATTGAGGGAAGGCAACGAGGAGGATTTGAAAGCAAGGCAGAATTGCAGGAAACAGATTTCAGGAGGTAGAGTCGAATCGCCTTTAAAGCACAGGAAAAGCGGCAAAACCTCGACAACGATGCCCTTGGCCAAAAAGGGCGTATGCGTTTTTTCCTGAATATATTCAGGAAAAAACGCATACGCCCTTTTTGGCCAACCAAGCAACCTGGAAAGGCAAATCAGCGCTACAAAGAAGTCTCGCTTCCCATCGGTCAAAAGGGCCATGCTGAATAAAGTGTCAAAACCAGAAATGCAGGACAGGCCATGGAGAAACGGGAGCCTTACTACGCTGATGGGCGGGATGTAAATTGCCAACAGCCACTCTGGAGAAGTGTACGGTGTTTCCTGAAACATCTAAAAAACTCAGCATAGAGAGCATAAGGCACTTCCACTCATGGGCGTAGAAATTGGGAAAACTAAAAATCAGCAAGACACAGGCACCCCAAAGGTTAGGGCTGCTCTGTTGACAAGAACCTCCACTTCGTTACACCTTAAATATCCCAGGAAAGAGAAAAATGGATAAGGAAGTTGTGGTCCTTATGTACAATGGCATATCACTCAGCCATGAAATTAACGTCATAAGGCTAGTAGCAGCATGATGAGAGGATTTAGGTACGACGATTCTAAGTGAAATAAGTCACACAGAAAAAGACACTTATCATAAGATATCACTTAGAGAGGGAATGTAAAAACCGCTACACTTGAACTGAATTACAAAACAGAACAGCGTCACACGTTTAGAAGACACACTATGGCTGCTTAACGGGAAAGGTGAGGTGGGTGATGCATAAAACAAGGGTTTCAAATTAGCTCAGATACCGTTCCATAAACCCAATATGTAATAGACAAGACCTACTCCTTGCTCAGTGAACTGGACTCAACACCCCCTGTTCACCGCCCAAGAATATATCTGACTAGGAAGAATCTTAAAACCAATGTATTGATATCCCTCTGTAAGTGAGTCAAGTGGGTGTAAAGCGGCATAAACACAGCAGTGAAAAGCAGCTAAACCCCATTATAAAAATCAATTACTTTTAAAAACCCGTGAAACAAAGACAGTGAAAGAGAGAGAAATTCTTACAAAATTCGTTCAGGGGCTGTGATGCCACCTGGATTGACCATCTCTAGACCCACAGCTGATTGAGACATAAGGGTGGACACTCTTGGGGCTGAGAGGTTTGGTGAGGTTGGGTGAGCAAACGCAGACCCTTTAAAGTAATACTGCGTGGTATCCATCCCATGGGTCCAAAATCTCCAGGTTCAAGGGCATCTTCCTACATCGAAAACATGCATGAGAAACCCAGAAGATGGTACACCGTGTGATCGGGAAAGGTTTCTAAAACGCACCTCTTTTCTCATCTCCTTGTGCTCGGGTTGGCCATTACAGCCGCTTTACTAGCAATCTCCCTCCTTCGAGAATCAGCACCTTTAACCTCCTGTTCCGTACAGGTTGCAATTTGTCCTGAGGATGAACGGGAAGAGGGGGAACCAGTGAGAGACTAGCTCTAGGTGTTGGGACAGGCACAGGTCACTCTATTTTCCCATCAGGAAGAAGAATTAACCACAGGCTCAGCCTGCCGCCCGGAAGCAGAACAGGGCCTGAAGCAATCCTGCGCTTTTGCGGCCAGCTCCCAAAAAAGCGAGTTGAAAAATCGAGCTCAGGGGCACTGCAATTCACAAACCTGCAGAGTTAGAAATGATAACTCTCGTCCACAAATATATTGAGGGAAGGCAACGAGGAGGATTTGAAAGCAAGGCAGAATTGCAGGAAACAGATTTCAGGAGGTAGAGTCGAATCGCCTTTAAAGCACAGGAAAAGCGGCAAAACCTCGACCATGATGCCCTTGGCCAAAAAGGGCGTATGCGTTTTTCCCTGAATATATTCAGGAAAAAACGCATACGCCCTTTTTGGCCAAGCAAGCAACCTGGAAAGGCAAATCAGCGCTACAAAGAAGTCTCGCTTCCCATCGGTCAAAAGGGCCATGCTGAATAAAGTGTCAAAACCAGAAATGCAGGACAGGCCATGGAGAAACGGGAGCCTTACTACGCTGATGGGCGGGATGTAAATTGCCAACAGCCACTCTGGAGAAGTGTACGGTGTTTCCTGAAACATCTAAAAAACTCAGCATAGAGAGCATAAGGCACTTCCACTCATGGGCGTAGAAATTGGGAAAACTAAAAATCAGCAAGACACAGGCACCCCAAAGTTTAGGGCTGCTCTGTTGACAAGAACCTCCACTTCGTTACACCTTAAATATCCCAGGAAAGAGAAAAATGGATAAGGAAGTTGTGGTCCTTATGTACAATGGCATATCACTCAGCCATGAAATTAACGTCATAAGGCTAGTAGCAGCATGATGAGAGGATTTAGGTACGACGATTCTAAGTGAAATAAGTCACACAGAAAAAGACACTTATCATAAGATATCACTTAGAGAGGGAATGTAAAAACCGCTACACTTGAACTGAATTACAAAACAGAACAGCGTCACACGTTTAGAAGACACACTATGGCTGCTTAACGGGAAAGGTGAGGTGGGTGATGCATAAAACAAGGGTTTCAAATTAGCTCAGATACCGTTCCATAAACCCAATATGTAATAGACAAGACCTACTCCTTGCTCAGTGAACTGGACTCAACACCCCCTGTTCACCGCCCAAGAATATATCTGACTAGGAAGAATCTTAAAACCAATGTATTGATATCCCTCTGTAAGTGAGTCAAGTGGGTGTAAAGCGGCATAAACACAGCAGTGAAAAGCAGCTAAACCCCATTATAAAAATCAATTACTTTTAAAAACCCGTGAAACAAAGACAGTGAAAGAGAGAGAAATTCTTACAAAATTCGTTCAGGGGCTGTGATGCCACCTGGATTGACCATCTCTAGACCCACAGCTGATTGAGACATAAGGGTGGACACTCTTGGGGCTGAGAGGTTTGGTGAGGTTGGGTGAGCAAACGCAGACCCTTTAAAGTAATACTGCGTGGTATCCATCCCATGGGTCCAAAATCTCCAGGTTCAAGGGCATCTTCCTACATCGAAAACATGCATGAGAAACCCAGAAGATGGTACACCGTGTGATCGGGAAAGGTTTCTAAAACGCACCTCTTTTCTCATCTCCTTGTGCTCGGGTTGGCCATTACAGCCGCTTTACTAGCAATCTCCCTCCTTCGAGAATCAGCACCTTTAACCTCCTGTTCCGTACAGGTTGCAATTTGTCCTGAGGATGAACGGGAAGAGGGGGAACCAGTGAGAGACTAGCTCTAGGTGTTGGGACAGGCACAGGTCACTCTATTTTCCCATCAGGAAGAAGAATTAACCACAGGCTCAGCCTGCCGCCCGGAAGCAGAACAGGGCCTGAAGCAATCCTGCGCTTTTGCGGCCAGCTCCCAAAAAAGCGAGTTGAAAAATCGAGCTCAGGGGCACTGCAATTCACAAACCTGCAGAGTTAGAAATGATAACTCTCGTCCACAAATATATTGAGGGAAGGCAACGAGGAGGATTTGAAAGCAAGGCAGAATTGCAGGAAACAGATTTCAGGAGGTAGAGTCGAATCGCCTTTAAAGCACAGGAAAAGCGGCAAAACCTCGACCATGATGCCCTTGGCCAAAAAGGGCGTATGCGTTTTTCCCTGAATATATTCAGGAAAAAACGCATACGCCCTTTTTGGCCAAGCAAGCAACCTGGAAAGGCAAATCAGCGCTACAAAGAAGTCTCGCTTCCCATCGGTCAAAAGGGCCATGCTGAATAAAGTGTCAAAACCAGAAATGCAGGACAGGCCATGGAGAAACGGGAGCCTTACTACGCTGATGGGCGGGATGTAAATTGCCAACAGCCACTCTGGAGAAGTGTACGGTGTTTCCTGAAACATCTAAAAAACTCAGCATAGAGAGCATAAGGCACTTCCACTCATGGGCGTAGAAATTGGGAAAACTAAAAATCAGCAAGACACAGGCACCCCAAAGTTTAGGGCTGCTCTGTTGACAAGAACCTCCACTTCGTTACACCTTAAATATCCCAGGAAAGAGAAAAATGGATAAGGAAGTTGTGGTCCTTATGTACAATGGCATATCACTCAGCCATGAAATTAACGTCATAAGGCTAGTAGCAGCATGATGAGAGGATTTAGGTACGACGATTCTAAGTGAAATAAGTCACACAGAAAAAGACACTTATCATAAGATATCACTTAGAGAGGGAATGTAAAAACCGCTACACTTGAACTGAATTACAAAACAGAACAGCGTCACACGTTTAGAAGACACACTATGGCTGCTTAACGGGAAAGGTGAGGTGGGTGATGCATAAAACAAGGGTTTCAAATTAGCTCAGATACCGTTCCATAAACCCAATATGTAATAGACAAGACCTACTCCTTGCTCAGTGAACTGGACTCAACACCCCCTGTTCACCGCCCAAGAATATATCTGACTAGGAAGAATCTTAAAACCAATGTATTGATATCCCTCTGTAAGTGAGTCAAGTGGGTGTAAAGCGGCATAAACACAGCAGTGAAAAGCAGCTAAACCCCATTATAAAAATCAATTACTTTTAAAAACCCGTGAAACAAAGACAGTGAAAGAGAGAGAAATTCTTACAAAATTCGTTCAGGGGCTGTGATGCCACCTGGATTGACCATCTCTAGACCCACAGCTGATTGAGACATAAGGGTGGACACTCTTGGGGCTGAGAGGTTTGGTGAGGTTGGGTGAGCAAACGCAGACCCTTTAAAGTAATACTGCGTGGTATCCATCCCATGGGTCCAAAATCTCCAGGTTCAAGGGCATCTTCCTACATCGAAAACATGCATGAGAAACCCAGAAGATGGTACACCCTGTGATCGGGAAAGGTTTCTAAAACGCACCTCTTTTCTCATCTCCTTGTGCTCGGGTTGGCCATTACAGCCGCTTTACTAGCAATCTCCCTCCTTCGAGAATCAGCACCTTTAACCTCCTGTTCCGTACAGGTTGCAATTTGTCCTGAGGATGAACGGGAAGAGGGGGAACCAGTGAGAGACTAGCTCTAGGTGTTGGGACAGGCACAGGTCACTCTATTTTCCCATCAGGAAGAAGAATTAACCACAGGCTCAGCCTGCCGCCCGGAAGCAGAACAGGGCCTGAAGCAATCCTGCGCTTTTGCGGCCAGCTCCCAAAAAAGCGAGTTGAAAAATCGAGCTCAGGGGCACTGCAATTCACAAACCTGCAGAGTTAGAAATGATAACTCTCGTCCACAAATATATTGAGGGAAGGCAACGAGGAGGATTTGAAAGCAAGGCAGAATTGCAGGAAACAGATTTCAGGAGGTAGAGTCGAATCGCCTTTAAAGCACAGGAAAAGCGGCAAAACCTCGACCATGATGCCCTTGGCCAAAAAGGGCGTATGCGTTTTTCCCTGAATATATTCAGGAAAAAACGCATACGCCCTTTTTGGCCAACCAAGCAACCTGGAAAGGCAAATCAGCGCTACAAAGAAGTCTCGCTTCCCATCGGTCAAAAGGGCCATGCTGAATAAAGTGTCAAAACCAGAAATGCAGGACAGGCCATGGAGAAACGGGAGCCTTACTACGCTGATGGGCGGGATGTAAATTGCCAACAGCCACTCTGGAGAAGTGTACGGTGTTTCCTGAAACATCTAAAAAACTCAGCATAGAGAGCATAAGGCACTTCCACTCATGGGCGTAGAAATTGGGAAAACTAAAAATCAGCAAGACACAGGCACCCCAAAGTTTAGGGCTGCTCTGTTGACAAGAACCTCCACTTCGTTACACCTTAAATATCCCAGGAAAGAGAAAAATGGATAAGGAAGTTGTGGTCCTTATGTACAATGGCATATCACTCAGCCATGAAATTAACGTCATAAGGCTAGTAGCAGCATGATGAGAGGATTTAGGTACGACGATTCTAAGTGAAATAAGTCACACAGAAAAAGACACTTATCATAAGATATCACTTAGAGAGGGAATGTAAAAACCGCTACACTTGAACTGAATTACAAAACAGAACAGCGTCACACGTTTAGAAGACACACTATGGCTGCTTAACGGGAAAGGTGAGGTGGGTGATGCATAAAACAAGGGTTTCAAATTAGCTCAGATACCGTTCCATAAACCCAATATGTAATAGACAAGACCTACTCCTTGCTCAGTGAACTGGACTCAACACCCCCTGTTCACCGCCCAAGAATATATCTGACTAGGAAGAATCTTAAAACCAATGTATTGATATCCCTCTGTAAGTGAGTCAAGTGGGTGTAAAGCGGCATAAACACAGCAGTGAAAAGCAGCTAAACCCCATTATAAAAATCAATTACTTTTAAAAACCCGTGAAACAAAGACAGTGAAAGAGAGAGAAATTCTTACAAAATTCGTTCAGGGGCTGTGATGCCACCTGGATTGACCATCTCTAGACCCACAGCTGATTGAGACATAAGGGTGGACACTCTTGGGGCTGAGAGGTTTGGTGAGGTTGGGTGAGCAAACGCAGACCCTTTAAAGTAATACTGCGTGGTATCCATCCCATGGGTCCAAAATCTCCAGGTTCAAGGGCATCTTCCTACATCGAAAACATGCATGAGAAACCCAGAAGATGGTACACCCTGTGATCGGGAAAGGTTTCTAAAACGCACCTCTTTTCTCATCTCCTTGTGCTCGGGTTGGCCATTACAGCCGCTTTACTAGCAATCTCCCTCCTTCGAGAATCAGCACCTTTAACCTCCTGTTCCGTACAGGTTGCAATTTGTCCTGAGGATGAACGGGAAGAGGGGGAACCAGTGAGAGACTAGCTCTAGGTGTTGGGACAGGCACAGGTCACTCTATTTTCCCATCAGGAAGAAGAATTAACCACAGGCTCAGCCTGCCGCCCGGAAGCAGAACAGGGCCTGAAGCAATCCTGCGCTTTTGCGGCCAGCTCCCAAAAAAGCGAGTTGAAAAATCGAGCTCAGGGGCACTGCAATTCACAAACCTGCAGAGTTAGAAATGATAACTCTCGTCCACAAATATATTGAGGGAAGGCAACGAGGAGGATTTGAAAGCAAGGCAGAATTGCAGGAAACAGATTTCAGGAGGTAGAGTCGAATCGCCTTTAAAGCACAGGAAAAGCGGCAAAACCTCGACCATGATGCCCTTGGCCAAAAAGGGCGTATGCGTTTTTCCCTGAATATATTCAGGAAAAAACGCATACGCCCTTTTTGGCCAACCAAGCAACCTGGAAAGGCAAATCAGCGCTACAAAGAAGTCTCGCTTCCCATCGGTCAAAAGGGCCATGCTGAATAAAGTGTCAAAACCAGAAATGCAGGACAGGCCATGGAGAAACGGGAGCCTTACTACGCTGATGGGCGGGATGTAAATTGCCAACAGCCACTCTGGAGAAGTGTACGGTGTTTCCTGAAACATCTAAAAAACTCAGCATAGAGAGCATAAGGCACTTCCACTCATGGGCGTAGAAATTGGGAAAACTAAAAATCAGCAAGACACAGGCACCCCAAAGGTTAGGGCTGCTCTGTTGACAAGAACCTCCACTTCGTTACACCTTAAATATCCCAGGAAAGAGAAAAATGGATAAGGAAGTTGTGGTCCTTATGTACAATGGCATATCACTCAGCCATGAAATTAACGTCATAAGGCTAGTAGCAGCATGATGAGAGGATTTAGGTACGACGATTCTAAGTGAAATAAGTCACACAGAAAAAGACACTTATCATAAGATATCACTTAGAGAGGGAATGTAAAAACCGCTACACTTGAACTGAATTACAAAACAGAACAGCGTCACACGTTTAGAAGACACACTATGGCTGCTTAACGGGAAAGGTGAGGTGGGTGATGCATAAAACAAGGGTTTCAAATTAGCTCAGATACCGTTCCATAAACCCAATATGTAATAGACAAGACCTACTCCTTGCTCAGTGAACTGGACTCAACACCCCCTGTTCACCGCCCAAGAATATATCTGACTAGGAAGAATCTTAAAACCAATGTATTGATATCCCTCTGTAAGTGAGTCAAGTGGGTGTAAAGCGGCATAAACACAGCAGTGAAAAGCAGCTAAACCCCATTATAAAAATCAATTACTTTTAAAAACCCGTGAAACAAAGACAGTGAAAGAGAGAGAAATTCTTACAAAATTCGTTCAGGGGCTGTGATGCCACCTGGATTGACCATCTCTAGACCCACAGCTGATTGAGACATAAGGGTGGACACTCTTGGGGCTGAGAGGTTTGGTGAGGTTGGGTGAGCAAACGCAGACCCTTTAAAGTAATACTGCGTGGTATCCATCCCATGGGTCCAAAATCTCCAGGTTCAAGGGCATCTTCCTACATCGAAAACATGCATGAGAAACCCAGAAGATGGTACACCCTGTGATCGGGAAAGGTTTCTAAAACGCACCTCTTTTCTCATCTCCTTGTGCTCGGGTTGGCCATTACAGCCGCTTTACTAGCAATCTCCCTCCTTCGAGAATCAGCACCTTTAACCTCCTGTTCCGTACAGGTTGCAATTTGTCCTGAGGATGAACGGGAAGAGGGGGAACCAGTGAGAGACTAGCTCTAGGTGTTGGGACAGGCACAGGTCACTCTATTTTCCCATCAGGAAGAAGAATTAACCACAGGCTCAGCCTGCCGCCCGGAAGCAGAACAGGGCCTGAAGCAATCCTGCGCTTTTGCGGCCAGCTCCCAAAAAAGCGAGTTGAAAAATCGAGCTCAGGGGCACTGCAATTCACAAACCTGCAGAGTTAGAAATGATAACTCTCGTCCACAAATATATTGAGGGAAGGCAACGAGGAGGATTTGAAAGCAAGGCAGAATTGCAGGAAACAGATTTCAGGAGGTAGAGTCGAATCGCCTTTAAAGCACAGGAAAAGCGGCAAAACCTCGACCATGATGCCCTTGGCTAAAAAGGGCGTATGCGTTTTTCCCTGAATATATTCAGGAAAAAACGCATACGCCCTTTTTGGCCAACCAAGCAACCTGGAAAGGCAAATCAGCGCTACAAAGAAGTCTCGCTTCCCATCGGTCAAAAGGGCCATGCTGAATAAAGTGTCAAAACCAGAAATGCAGGACAGGCCATGGAGAAACGGGAGCCTTACTACGCTGATGGGCGGGATGTAAATTGCCAACAGCCACTCTGGAGAAGTGTACGGTGTTTCCTGAAACATCTAAAAAACTCAGCATAGAGAGCATAAGGCACTTCCACTCATGGGCGTAGAAATTGGGAAAACTAAAAATCAGCAAGACACAGGCACCCCAAAGGTTAGGGCTGCTCTGTTGACAAGAACCTCCACTTCGTTACACCTTAAATATCCCAGGAAAGAGAAAAATGGATAAGGAAGTTGTGGTCCTTATGTACAATGGCATATCACTCAGCCATGAAATTAACGTCATAAGGCTAGTAGCAGCATGATGAGAGGATTTAGGTACGACGATTCTAAGTGAAATAAGTCACACAGAAAAAGACACTTATCATAAGATATCACTTAGAGAGGGAATGTAAAAACCGCTACACTTGAACTGAATTACAAAACAGAACAGCGTCACACGTTTAGAAGACACACTATGGCTGCTTAACGGGAAAGGTGAGGTGGGTGATGCATAAAACAAGGGTTTCAAATTAGCTCAGATACCGTTCCATAAACCCAATATGTAATAGACAAGACCTACTCCTTGCTCAGTGAACTGGACTCAACACCCCCTGTTCACCGCCCAAGAATATATCTGACTAGGAAGAATCTTAAAACCAATGTATTGATATCCCTCTGTAAGTGAGTCAAGTGGGTGTAAAGCGGCATAAACACAGCAGTGAAAAGCAGCTAAACCCCATTATAAAAATCAATTACTTTTAAAAACCCGTGAAACAAAGACAGTGAAAGAGAGAGAAATTCTTACAAAATTCGTTCAGGGGCTGTGATGCCACCTGGATTGACCATCTCTAGACCCACAGCTGATTGAGACATAAGGGTGGACACTCTTGGGGCTGAGAGGTTTGGTGAGGTTGGGTGAGCAAACGCAGACCCTTTAAAGTAATACTGCGTGGTATCCATCCCATGGGTCCAAAATCTCCAGGTTCAAGGGCATCTTCCTACATCGAAAACATGCATGAGAAACCCAGAAGATGGTACTTTCTGTGATCGGGAAAGGTTTCTAAAACGCACCTCTTTTCTCATCTCCTTGTGCTCGGGTTGGCCATTACAGCCGCTTTACTAGCAATCTCCCTCCTTCGAGAATCAGCACCTTTAACCTCCTGTTCCGTACAGGTTGCAATTTGTCCTGAGGATGAACGGGAAGAGGGGGAACCAGTGAGAGACTAGCTCTAGGTTTTGGGACAGGCACAGGTCACTCTATTTTCCCATCAGGAAGAAGAATTAACCACAGGCTCAGCCTGCCGCCCGGAAGCAGAACAGGGCCTGAAGCAATCCTGCGCTTTTGCGGCCAGCTCCCAAAAAAGCGAGTTGAAAAATCGAGCTCAGGGGCACTGCAATTCACAAACCTGCAGAGTTAGAAATGATAACTCTCGTCCACAAATATATTGAGGGAAGGCAACGAGGAGGATTTGAAAGCAAGGCAGAATTGCAGGAAACAGATTTCAGGAGGTAGAGTCGAATCGCCTTTAAAGCACAGGAAAAGCGGCAAAACCTCGACAACGATGCCCTTAGCCAAAAAGGGCGTATGCGTTTTTTCCTGAATATATTCAGGAAAAAACGCATACGCCCTTTTTGGCCAAGCAAGCAACCTGGAAAGGCAAATCAGCGCTACAAAGAAGTCTCGCTTCCCATCGGTCAAAAGGGCCATGCTGAATAAAGTGTCAAAACCAGAAATGCAGGACAGGCCATGGAGAAACGGGAGCCTTACTACGCTGATGGGCGGGATGTAAATTGCCAACAGCCACTCTGGAGAAGTGTACGGTGTTTCCTGAAACATCTAAAAAACTCAGCATAGAGAGCATAAGGCACTTCCACTCATGGGCGTAGAAATTGGGAAAACTAAAAATCAGCAAGACACAGGCACCCCAAAGTTTAGGGCTGCTCTGTTGACAAGAACCTCCACTTCGTTACACCTTAAATATCCCAGGAAAGAGAAAAATGGATAAGGAAGTTGTGGTCCTTATGTACAATGGCATATCACTCAGCCATGAAATTAACGTCATAAGGCTAGTAGCAGCATGATGAGAGGATTTAGGTACGACGATTCTAAGTGAAATAAGTCACACAGAAAAAGACACTTATCATAAGATATCACTTAGAGAGGGAATGTAAAAACCGCTACACTTGAACTGAATTACAAAACAGAACAGCGTCACACGTTTAGAAGACACACTATGGCTGCTTAACGGGAAAGGTGAGGTGGGTGATGCATAAAACAAGGGTTTCAAATTAGCTCAGATACCGTTCCATAAACCCAATATGTAATAGACAAGACCTACTCCTTGCTCAGTGAACTGGACTCAACACCCCCTGTTCACCGCCCAAGAATATATCTGACTAGGAAGAATCTTAAAACCAATGTATTGATATCCCTCTGTAAGTGAGTCAAGTGGGTGTAAAGCGGCATAAACACAGCAGTGAAAAGCAGCTAAACCCCATTATAAAAATCAATTACTTTTAAAAACCCGTGAAACAAAGACAGTGAAAGAGAGAGAAATTCTTACAAAATTCGTTCAGGGGCTGTGATGCCACCTGGATTGACCATCTCTAGACCCACAGCTGATTGAGACATAAGGGTGGACACTCTTGGGGCTGAGAGGTTTGGTGAGGTTGGGTGAGCAAACGCAGACCCTTTAAAGTAATACTGCGTGGTATCCATCCCATGGGTCCAAAATCTCCAGGTTCAAGGGCATCTTCCTACATCGAAAACATGCATGAGAAACCCAGAAGATGGTACACCGTGTGATCGGGAAAGGTTTCTAAAACGCACCTCTTTTCTCATCTCCTTGTGCTCGGGTTGGCCATTACAGCCGCTTTACTAGCAATCTCCCTCCTTGGAGAATCAGCACCTTTAACCTCCTGTTCCGTACAGGTTGCAATTTGTCCTGAGGATGAACGGGAAGAGGGGGAACCAGTGAGAGACTAGCTCTAGGTGTTGGGACAGGCACAGGTCACTCTATTTTCCCATCAGGAAGAAGAATTAACCACAGGCTCAGCCTGCCGCCCGGAAGCAGAACAGGGCCTGAAGCAATCCTGCGCTTTTGCGGCCAGCTCCCAAAAAAGCGAGTTGAAAAATCGAGCTCAGGGGCACTGCAATTCACAAACCTGCAGAGTTAGAAATGATAACTCTCGTCCACAAATATATTGAGGGAAGGCAACGAGGAGGACTTGAAAGCAAGGCAGAATTGCAGGAAACAGATTTCAGGAGGTAGAGTCGAATCGCCTTTAAAGCACAGGAAAAGCGGCAAAACCTCGACAACGATGCCCTTGGCCAAAAAGGGCGTATGCGTTTTTTCCTGAATATATTCAGGGAAAAACGCATACGCCCTTTTTGGCCAACCAAGCAACCTGGAAAGGCAAATCAGCGCTACAAAGAAGTCTCGCTTCCCATCGGTCAAAAGGGCCATGCTGAATAAAGTGTCAAAACCAGAAATGCAGGACAGGCCATGGAGAAACGGGAGCCTTACTACGCTGATGGGCGGGATGTAAATTGCCAACAGCCACTCTGGAGAAGTGTACGGTGTTTCCTGAAACATCTAAAAAACTCAGCATAGAGAGCATAAGGCACTTCCACTCATGGGCGTAGAAATTGGGAAAACTAAAAATCAGCAAGACACAGGCACCCCAAAGGTTAGGGCTGCTCTGTTGACAAGAACCTCCACTTCGTTACACCTTAAATATCCCAGGAAAGAGAAAAATGGATAAGGAAGTTGTGGTCCTTATGTACAATGGCATATCACTCAGCCATGAAATTAACGTCATAAGGCTAGTAGCAGCATGATGAGAGGATTTAGGTACGACGATTCTAAGTGAAATAAGTCACACAGAAAAAGACACTTATCATAAGATATCACTTAGAGAGGGAATGTAAAAACCGCTACACTTGAACTGAATTACAAAACAGAACAGCGTCACACGTTTAGAAGACACACTATGGCTGCTTAACGGGAAAGGTGAGGTGGGTGATGCATAAAACAAGGGTTTCAAATTAGCTCAGATACCGTTCCATAAACCCAATATGTAATAGACAAGACCTACTCCTTGCTCAGTGAACTGGACTCAACACCCCCTGTTCACCGCCCAAGAATATATCTGACTAGGAAGAATCTTAAAACCAATGTATTGATATCCCTCTGTAAGTGAGTCAAGTGGGTGTAAAGCGGCATAAACACAGCAGTGAAAAGCAGCTAAACCCCATTATAAAAATCAATTACTTTTAAAAACCCGTGAAACAAAGACAGTGAAAGAGAGAGAAATTCTTACAAAATTCGTTCAGGGGCTGTGATGCCACCTGGATTGACCATCTCTAGACCCACAGCTGATTGAGACATAAGGGTGGACACTCTTGGGGCTGAGAGGTTTGGTGAGGTTGGGTGAGCAAACGCAGACCCTTTAAAGTAATACTGCATGGTATCCATCCCATGGGTCCAAAATCTCCAGGTTCAAGGGCATCTTCCTACATCGAAAACATGCATGAGAAACCCAGAAGATGGTACACCGTGTGATCGGGAAAGGTTTCTAAAACGCACCTCTTTTCTCATCTCCTTGTGCTCGGGTTGGCCATTACAGCCGCTTTACTAGCAATCTCCCTCCTTGGAGAATCAGCACCTTTAACCTCCTGTTCCGTACAGGTTGCAATTTGTCCTGAGGATGAACGGGAAGAGGGGGAACCAGTGAGAGACTAGCTCTAGGTGTTGGGACAGGCACAGGTCACTCTATTTTCCCATCAGGAAGAAGAATTAACCACAGGCTCAGCCTGCCGCCCGGAAGCAGAACAGGGCCTGAAGCAATCCTGCGCTTTTGCGGCCAGCTCCCAAAAAAGCGAGTTGAAAAATCGAGCTCAGGGGCACTGCAATTCACAAACCTGCAGAGTTAGAAATGATAACTCTCGTCCACAAATATATTGAGGGAAGGCAACGAGGAGGATTTGAAAGCAAGGCAGAATTGCAGGAAACAGATTTCAGGAGGTAGAGTCGAATCGCCTTTAAAGCACAGGAAAAGCGGCAAAACCTCGACAACGATGCCCTTGGCCAAAAAGGGCGTATGCGTTTTTTCCTGAATATATTCAGGAAAAAACGCATACGCCCTTTTTGGCCAACCAAGCAACCTGGAAAGGCAAATCAGCGCTACAAAGAAGTCTCGCTTCCCATCGGTCAAAAGGGCCATGCTGAATAAAGTGTCAAAACCAGAAATGCAGGACAGGCCATGGAGAAACGGGAGCCTTACTACGCTGATGGGCGGGATGTAAATTGCCAACAGCCACTCTGGAGAAGTGTACGGTGTTTCCTGAAACATCTAAAAAACTCAGCATAGAGAGCATAAGGCACTTCCACTCATGGGCGTAGAAATTGGGAAAACTAAAAATCAGCAAGACACAGGCACCCCAAAGTTTAGGGCTGCTCTGTTGACAAGAACCTCCACTTCGTTACACCTTAAATATCCCAGGAAAGAGAAAAATGGATAAGGAAGTTGTGGTCCTTATGTACAATGGCATATCACTCAGCCATGAAATTAACGTCATAAGGCTAGTAGCAGCATGATGAGAGGATTTAGGTACGACGATTCTAAGTGAAATAAGTCACACAGAAAAAGACACTTATCATAAGATATCACTTAGAGAGGGAATGTAAAAACCGCTACACTTGAACTGAATTACAAAACAGAACAGCGTCACACGTTTAGAAGACACACTATGGCTGCTTAACGGGAAAGGTGAGGTGGGTGATGCATAAAACAAGGGTTTCAAATTAGCTCAGATACCGTTCCATAAACCCAATATGTAATAGACAAGACCTACTCCTTGCTCAGTGAACTGGACTCAACACCCCCTGTTCACCGCCCAAGAATATATCTGACTAGGAAGAATCTTAAAACCAATGTATTGATATCCCTCTGTAAGTGAGTCAAGTGGGTGTAAAGCGGCATAAACACAGCAGTGAAAAGCAGCTAAACCCCATTATAAAAATCAATTACTTTTAAAAACCCGTGAAACAAAGACAGTGAAAGAGAGAGAAATTCTTACAAAATTCGTTCAGGGGCTGTGATGCCACCTGGATTGACCATCTCTAGACCCACAGCTGATTGAGACATAAGGGTGGACACTCTTGGGGCTGAGAGGTTTGGTGAGGTTGGGTGAGCAAACGCACACCCTTTAAAGTAATACTGCGTGGTATCCATCCCATGGGTCCAAAATCTCCAGGTTCAAGGGCATCTTCCTACATCGAAAACATGCATGAGAAACCCAGAAGATGGTACACCGTGTGATCGGGAAAGGTTTCTAAAACGCACCTCTTTTCTCATCTCCTTGTGCTCGGGTTGGCCATTACAGCCGCTTTACTAGCAATCTCCCTCCTTCGAGAATCAGCACCTTTAACCTCCTGTTCCGTACAGGTTGCAATTTGTCCTGAGGATGAACGGGAAGAGGGGGAACCAGTGAGAGACTAGCTCTAGGTGTTGGGACAGGCACAGGTCACTCTATTTTCCCATCAGGAAGAAGAATTAACCACAGGCTCAGCCTGCCGCCCGGAAGCAGAACAGGGCCTGAAGCAATCCTGCGCTTTTGCGGCCAGCTCCCAAAAAAGCGAGTTGAAAAATCGAGCTCAGGGGCACTGCAATTCACAAACCTGCAGAGTTAGAAATGATAACTCTCGTCCACAAATATATTGAGGGAAGGCAACGAGGAGGACTTGAAAGCAAGGCAGAATTGCAGGAAACAGATTTCAGGAGGTAGAGTCGAATCGCCTTTAAAGCACAGGAAAAGCGGCAAAACCTCGACAACGATGCCCTTGGCCAAAAAGGGCGTATGCGTTTTTTCCTGAATATATTCAGGGAAAAACGCATACGCCCTTTTTGGCCAACCAAGCAACCTGGAAAGGCAAATCAGCGCTACAAAGAAGTCTCGCTTCCCATCGGTCAAAAGGGCCATGCTGAATAAAGTGTCAAAACCAGAAATGCAGGACAGGCCATGGAGAAACGGGAGCCTTACTACGCTGATGGGCGGGATGTAAATTGCCAACAGCCACTCTGGAGAAGTGTACGGTGTTTCCTGAAACATCTAAAAAACTCAGCATAGAGAGCATAAGGCACTTCCACTCATGGGCGTAGAAATTGGGAAAACTAAAAATCAGCAAGACACAGGCACCCCAAAGGTTAGGGCTGCTCTGTTGACAAGAACCTCCACTTCGTTACACCTTAAATATCCCAGGAAAGAGAAAAATGGATAAGGAAGTTGTGGTCCTTATGTACAATGGCATATCACTCAGCCATGAAATTAACGTCATAAGGCTAGTAGCAGCATGATGAGAGGATTTAGGTACGACGATTCTAAGTGAAATAAGTCACACAGAAAAAGACACTTATCATAAGATATCACTTAGAGAGGGAATGTAAAAACCGCTACACTTGAACTGAATTACAAAACAGAACAGCGTCACACGTTTAGAAGACACACTATGGCTGCTTAACGGGAAAGGTGAGGTGGGTGATGCATAAAACAAGGGTTTCAAATTAGCTCAGATACCGTTCCATAAACCCAATATGTAATAGACAAGACCTACTCCTTGCTCAGTGAACTGGACTCAACACCCCCTGTTCACCGCCCAAGAATATATCTGACTAGGAAGAATCTTAAAACCAATGTATTGATATCCCTCTGTAAGTGAGTCAAGTGGGTGTAAAGCGGCATAAACACAGCAGTGAAAAGCAGCTAAACCCCATTATAAAAATCAATTACTTTTAAAAACCCGTGAAACAAAGACAGTGAAAGAGAGAGAAATTCTTACAAAATTCGTTCAGGGGCTGTGATGCCACCTGGATTGACCATCTCTAGACCCACAGCTGATTGAGACATAAGGGTGGACACTCTTGGGGCTGAGAGGTTTGGTGAGGTTGGGTGAGCAAACGCAGACCCTTTAAAGTAATACTGCGTGGTATCCATCCCATGGGTCCAAAATCTCCAGGTTCAAGGGCATCTTCCTACATCGAAAACATGCATGAGAAACCCAGAAGATGGTACACCGTGTGATCGGGAAAGGTTTCTAAAACGCACCTCTTTTCTCATCTCCTTGTGCTCGGGTTGGCCATTACAGCCGCTTTACTAGCAATCTCCCTCCTTCGAGAATCAGCACCTTTAACCTCCTGTTCCGTACAGGTTGCAATTTGTCCTGAGGATGAACGGGAAGAGGGGGAACCAGTGAGAGACTAGCTCTAGGTGTTGGGACAGGCACAGGTCACTCTATTTTCCCATCAGGAAGAAGAATTAACCACAGGCTCAGCCTGCCGCCCGGAAGCAGAACAGGGCCTGAAGCAATCCTGCGCTTTTGCGGCCAGCTCCCAAAAAAGCGAGTTGAAAAATCGAGCTCAGGGGCACTGCAATTCACAAACCTGCAGAGTTAGAAATGATAACTCTCGTCCACAAATATATTGAGGGAAGGCAACGAGGAGGATTTGAAAGCAAGGCAGAATTGCAGGAAACAGATTTCAGGAGGTAGAGTCGAATCGCCTTTAAAGCACAGGAAAAGCGGCAAAACCTCGACAACGATGCCCTTGGCCAAAAAGGGCGTATGCGTTTTTTCCTGAATATATTCAGGAAAAAACGCATACGCCCTTTTTGGCCAAGCAAGCAACCTGGAAAGGCAAATCAGCGCTACAAAGAAGTCTCGCTTCCCATCGGTCAAAAGGGCCATGCTGAATAAAGTGTCAAAACCAGAAATGCAGGACAGGCCATGGAGAAACGGGAGCCTTACTACGCTGATGGGCGGGATGTAAATTGCCAACAGCCACTCTGGAGAAGTGTACGGTGTTTCCTGAAACATCTAAAAAACTCAGCATAGAGAGCATAAGGCACTTCCACTCATGGGCGTAGAAATTGGGAAAACTAAAAATCAGCAAGACACAGGCACCCCAAAGGTTAGGGCTGCTCTGTTGACAAGAACCTCCACTTCGTTACACCTTAAATATCCCAGGAAAGAGAAAAATGGATAAGGAAGTTGTGGTCCTTATGTACAATGGCATATCACTCAGCCATGAAATTAACGTCATAAGGCTAGTAGCAGCATGATGAGAGGATTTAGGTACGACGATTCTAAGTGAAATAAGTCACACAGAAAAAGACACTTATCATAAGATATCACTTAGAGAGGGAATGTAAAAACCGCTACACTTGAACTGAATTACAAAACAGAACAGCGTCACACGTTTAGAAGACACACTATGGCTGCTTAACGGGAAAGGTGAGGTGGGTGATGCATAAAACAAGGGTTTCAAATTAGCTCAGATACCGTTCCATAAACCCAATATGTAATAGACAAGACCTACTCCTTGCTCAGTGAACTGGACTCAACACCCCCTGTTCACCGCCCAAGAATATATCTGACTAGGAAGAATCTTAAAACCAATGTATTGATATCCCTCTGTAAGTGAGTCAAGTGGGTGTAAAGCGGCATAAACACAGCAGTGAAAAGCAGCTAAACCCCATTATAAAAATCAATTACTTTTAAAAACCCGTGAAACAAAGACAGTGAAAGAGAGAGAAATTCTTACAAAATTCGTTCAGGGGCTGTGATGCCACCTGGATTGACCATCTCTAGACCCACAGGTGATTGAGACATAAGGGTGGACACTCTTGGGGCTGAGAGGTTTGGTGAGGTTGGGTGAGCAAACGCAGACCCTTTAAAGTAATACTGCGTGGTATCCATCCCATGGGTCCAAAATCTCCAGGTTCAAGGGCATCTTCCTACATCGAAAACATGCATGAGAAACCCAGAAGATGGTACACCGTGTGATCGGGAAAGGTTTCTAAAACGCACCTCTTTTCTCATCTCCTTGTGCTCGGGTTGGCCATTACAGCCGCTTTACTAGCAATCTCCCTCCTTGGAGAATGAGCACCTTTAACCTCCTGTTCCGTACAGGTTGCAATTTGTCCTGAGGATGAACGGGAAGAGGGGGAACCAGTGAGAGACTAGCTCTAGGTGTTGGGACAGGCACAGGTCACTCTATTTTCCCATCAGGAAGAAGAATTAACCACAGGCTCAGCCTGCCGCCCGGAAGCAGAACAGGGCCTGAAGCAATCCTGCGCTTTTGCGGCCAGCTCCCAAAAAAGCGAGTTGAAAAATCGAGCTCAGGGGCACTGCAATTCACAAACCTGCAGAGTTAGAAATGATAACTCTCGTCCACAAATATATTGAGGGAAGGCAACGAGGAGGACTTGAAAGCAAGGCAGAATTGCAGGAAACAGATTTCAGGAGGTAGAGTCGAATCGCCTTTAAAGCACAGGAAAAGCGGCAAAACCTCGACAACGATGCCCTTGGCCAAAAAGGGCGTATGCGTTTTTTCCTGAATATATTCAGGAAAAAACGCATACGCCCTTTTTGGCCAACCAAGCAACCTGGAAAGGCAAATCAGCGCTACAAAGAAGTCTCGCTTCCCATCGGTCAAAAGGGCCATGCTGAATAAAGTGTCAAAACCAGAAATGCAGGACAGGCCATGGAGAAACGGGAGCCTTACTACGCTGATGGGCGGGATGTAAATTGCCAACAGCCACTCTGGAGAAGTGTACGGTGTTTCCTGAAACATCTAAAAAACTCAGCATAGAGAGCATAAGGCACTTCCACTCATGGGCGTAGAAATTGGGAAAACTAAAAATCAGCAAGACACAGGCACCCCAAAGGTTAGGGCTGCTCTGTTGACAAGAACCTCCACTTCATTACACCTTAAATATCCCAGGAAAGAGAAAAATGGATAAGGAAGTTGTGGTCCTTATGTACAATGGCATATCACTCAGCCATGAAATTAACGTCATAAGGCTAGTAGCAGCATGATGAGAGGATTTAGGTACGACGATTCTAAGTGAAATAAGTCACACAGAAAAAGACACTTATCATAAGATATCACTTAGAGAGGGAATGTAAAAACCGCTACACTTGAACTGAATTACAAAACAGAACAGCGTCACACGTTTAGAAGACACACTATGGCTGCTTAACGGGAAAGGTGAGGTGGGTGATGCATAAAACAAGGGTTTCAAATTAGCTCAGATACCGTTCCATAAACCCAATATGTAATAGACAAGACCTACTCCTTGCTCAGTGAACTGGACTCAACACCCCCTGTTCACCGCCCAAGAATATATCTGACTAGGAAGAATCTTAAAACCAATGTATTGATATCCCTCTGTAAGTGAGTCAAGTGGGTGTAAAGCGGCATAAACACAGCAGTGAAAAGCAGCTAAACCCCATTATAAAAATCAATTACTTTTAAAAACCCGTGAAACAAAGACAGTGAAAGAGAGAGAAATTCTTACAAAATTCGTTCAGGGGCTGTGATGCCACCTGGATTGACCATCTCTAGACCCACAGCTGATTGAGACATAAGGGTGGACACTCTTGGGGCTGAGAGGTTTGGTGAGGTTGGGTGAGCAAACGCAGACCCTTTAAAGTAATACTGCGTGGTATCCATCCCATGGGTCCAAAATCTCCAGGTTCAAGGGCATCTTCCTACATCGAAAACATGCATGAGAAACCCAGAAGATGGTACACCGTGTGATCGGGAAAGGTTTCTAAAACGCACCTCTTTTCTCATCTCCTTGTGCTCGGGTTGGCCATTACAGCCGCTTTACTAGCAATCTCCCTCCTTCGAGAATCAGCACCTTTAACCTCCTGTTCCGTACAGGTTGCAATTTGTCCTGAGGATGAACGGGAAGAGGGGGAACCAGTGAGAGACTAGCTCTAGGTGTTGGGACAGGCACAGGTCACTCTATTTTCCCATCAGGAAGAAGAATTAACCACAGGCTCAGCCTGCCGCCCGGAAGCAGAACAGGGCCTGAAGCAATCCTGCGCTTTTGCGGCCAGCTCCCAAAAAAGCGAGTTGAAAAATCGAGCTCAGGGGCACTGCAATTCACAAACCTGCAGAGTTAGAAATGATAACTCTCGTCCACAAATATATTGAGGGAAGGCAACGAGGAGGACTTGAAAGCAAGGCAGAATTGCAGGAAACAGATTTCAGGAGGTAGAGTCGAATCGCCTTTAAAGCACAGGAAAAGCGGCAAAACCTCGACAACGATGCCCTTGGCCAAAAAGGGCGTATGCGTTTTTTCCTGAATATATTCAGGAAAAAACGCATACGCCCTTTTTGGCCAACCAAGCAACCTGGAAAGGCAAATCAGCGCTACAAAGAAGTCTCGCTTCCCATCGGTCAAAAGGGCCATGCTGAATAAAGTGTCAAAACCAGAAATGCAGGACAGGCCATGGAGAAACGGGAGCCTTACTACGCTGATGGGCGGGATGTAAATTGCCAACAGCCACTCTGGAGAAGTGTACGGTGTTTCCTGAAACATCTAAAAAACTCAGCATAGAGAGCATAAGGCACTTCCACTCATGGGCGTAGAAATTGGGAAAACTAAAAATCAGCAAGACACAGGCACCCCAAAGGTTAGGGCTGCTCTGTTGACAAGAACCTCCACTTCGTTACACCTTAAATATCCCAGGAAAGAGAAAAATGGATAAGGAAGTTGTGGTCCTTATGTACAATGGCATATCACTCAGCCATGAAATTAACGTCATAAGGCTAGTAGCAGCATGATGAGAGGATTTAGGTACGACGATTCTAAGTGAAATAAGTCACACAGAAAAAGACACTTATCATAAGATATCACTTAGAGAGGGAATGTAAAAACCGCTACACTTGAACTGAATTACAAAACAGAACAGCGTCACACGTTTAGAAGACACACTATGGCTGCTTAACGGGAAAGGTGAGGTGGGTGATGCATAAAACAAGGGTTTCAAATTAGCTCAGATACCGTTCCATAAACCCAATATGTAATAGACAAGACCTACTCCTTGCTCAGTGAACTGGACTCAACACCCCCTGTTCACCGCCCAAGAATATATCTGACTAGGAAGAATCTTAAAACCAATGTATTGATATCCCTCTGTAAGTGAGTCAAGTGGGTGTAAAGCGGCATAAACACAGCAGTGAAAAGCAGCTAAACCCCATTATAAAAATCAATTACTTTTAAAAACCTGTGAAACAAAGACAGTGAAAGAGAGAGAAATTCTTACAAAATTCGTTCAGGGGCTGTGATGCCACCTGGATTGACCATCTCTAGACCCACAGCTGATTGAGACATAAGGGTGGACACTCTTGGGGCTGAGAGGTTTGGTGAGGTTGGGTGAGCAAACGCAGACCCTTTAAAGTAATACTGCGTGGTATCCATCCCATGGGTCCAAAATCTCCAGGTTCAAGGGCATCTTCCTACATCGAAAACATGCATGAGAAACCCAGAAGATGGTACACCGTGTGATCGGGAAAGGTTTCTAAAACGCACCTCTTTTCTCATCTCCTTGTGCTCGGGTTGGCCATTACAGCCGCTTTACTAGCAATCTCCCTCCTTGGAGAATGAGCACCTTTAACCTCCTGTTCCGTACAGGTTGCAATTTGTCCTGAGGATGAACGGGAAGAGGGGGAACCAGTGAGAGACTAGCTCTAGGTGTTGGGACAGGCACAGGTCACTCTATTTTCCCATCAGGAAGAAGAATTAACCACAGGCTCAGCCTGCCGCCCGGAAGCAGAACAGGGCCTGAAGCAATCCTGCGCTTTTGCGGCCAGCTCCCAAAAAAGCGAGTTGAAAAATCGAGCTCAGGGGCACTGCAATTCACAAACCTGCAGAGTTAGAAATGATAACTCTCGTCCACAAATATATTGAGGGAAGGCAACGAGGAGGATTTGAAAGCAAGGCAGAATTGCAGGAAACAGATTTCAGGAGGTAGAGTCGAATCGCCTTTAAAGCACAGGAAAAGCGGCAAAACCTCGACCATGATGCCCTTGGCCAAAAAGGGCGTATGCGTTTTTTCCTGAATATATTCAGGAAAAAACGCATACGCCCTTTTTGGCCAAGCAAGCAACCTGGAAAGGCAAATCAGCGCTACAAAGAAGTCTCGCTTCCCATCGGTCAAAAGGGCCATGCTGAATAAAGTGTCAAAACCAGAAATGCAGGACAGGCCATGGAGAAACGGGAGCCTTACTACGCTGATGGGCGGGATGTAAATTGCCAACAGCCACTCTGGAGAAGTGTACGGTGTTTCCTGAAACATCTAAAAAACTCAGCATAGAGAGCATAAGGCACTTCCACTCATGGGCGTAGAAATTGGGAAAACTAAAAATCAGCAAGACACAGGCACCCCAAAGTTTAGGGCTGCTCTGTTGACAAGAACCTCCACTTCGTTACACCTTAAATATCCCAGGAAAGAGAAAAATGGATAAGGAAGTTGTGGTCCTTATGTACAATGGCATATCACTCAGCCATGAAATTAACGTCATAAGGCTAGTAGCAGCATGATGAGAGGATTTAGGTACGACGATTCTAAGTGAAATAAGTCACACAGAAAAAGACACTTATCATAAGATATCACTTAGAGAGGGAATGTAAAAACCGCTACACTTGAACTGAATTACAAAACAGAACAGCGTCACACGTTTAGAAGACACACTATGGCTGCTTAACGGGAAAGGTGAGGTGGGTGATGCATAAAACAAGGGTTTCAAATTAGCTCAGATACCGTTCCATAAACCCAATATGTAATAGACAAGACCTACTCCTTGCTCAGTGAACTGGACTCAACACCCCCTGTTCACCGCCCAAGAATATATCTGACTAGGAAGAATCTTAAAACCAATGTATTGATATCCCTCTGTAAGTGAGTCAAGTGGGTGTAAAGCGGCATAAACACAGCAGTGAAAAGCAGCTAAACCCCATTATAAAAATCAATTACTTTTAAAAACCCGTGAAACAAAGACAGTGAAAGAGAGAGAAATTCTTACAAAATTCGTTCAGGGGCTGTGATGCCACCTGGATTGACCATCTCTAGACCCACAGCTGATTGAGACATAAGGGTGGACACTCTTGGGGCTGAGAGGTTTGGTGAGGTTGGGTGAGCAAACGCAGACCCTTTAAAGTAATACTGCATGGTATCCATCCCATGGGTCCAAAATCTCCAGGTTCAAGGGCATCTTCCTACATCGAAAACATGCATGAGAAACCCAGAAGATGGTACACCGTGTGATCGGGAAAGGTTTCTAAAACGCACCTCTTTTCTCATCTCCTTGTGCTCGGGTTGGCCATTACAGCCGCTTTACTAGCAATCTCCCTCCTTCGAGAATCAGCACCTTTAACCTCCTGTTCCGTACAGGTTGCAATTTGTCCTGAGGATGAACGGGAAGAGGGGGAACCAGTGAGAGACTAGCTCTAGGTGTTGGGACAGGCACAGGTCACTCTATTTTCCCATCAGGAAGAAGAATTAACCACAGGCTCAGCCTGCCGCCCGGAAGCAGAACAGGGCCTGAAGCAATCCTGCGCTTTTGCGGCCAGCTCCCAAAAAAGCGAGTTGAAAAATCGAGCTCAGGGGCACTGCAATTCACAAACCTGCAGAGTTAGAAATGATAACTCTCGTCCACAAATATATTGAGGGAAGGCAACGAGGAGGATTTGAAAGCAAGGCAGAATTGCAGGAAACAGATTTCAGGAGGTAGAGTCGAATCGCCTTTAAAGCACAGGAAAAGCGGCAAAACCTCGACAACGATGCCCTTGGCCAAAAAGGGCGTATGCGTTTTTTCCTGAATATATTCAGGAAAAAACGCATACGCCCTTTTTGGCCAACCAAGCAACCTGGAAAGGCAAATCAGCGCTACAAAGAAGTCTCGCTTCCCATCGGTCAAAAGGGCCATGCTGAATAAAGTGTCAAAACCAGAAATGCAGGACAGGCCATGGAGAAACAGGAGCCTTACTACGCTGATGGGCGGGATGTAAATTGCCAACAGCCACTCTGGAGAAGTGTACGGTGTTTCCTGAAACATCTAAAAAACTCAGCATAGAGAGCATAAGGCACTTCCACTCATGGGCGTAGAAATTGGGAAAACTAAAAATCAGCAAGACACAGGCACCCCAAAGTTTAGGGCTGCTCTGTTGACAAGAACCTCCACTTCGTTACACCTTAAATATCCCAGGAAAGAGAAAAATGGATAAGGAAGTTGTGGTCCTTATGTACAATGGCATATCACTCAGCCATGAAATTAACGTCATAAGGCTAGTAGCAGCATGATGAGAGGATTTAGGTACGACGATTCTAAGTGAAATAAGTCACACAGAAAAAGACACTTATCATAAGATATCACTTAGAGAGGGAATGTAAAAACCGCTACACTTGAACTGAATTACAAAACAGAACAGCGTCACACGTTTAGAAGACACACTATGGCTGCTTAACGGGAAAGGTGAGGTGGGTGATGCATAAAACAAGGGTTTCAAATTAGCTCAGATACCGTTCCATAAACCCAATATTTAATAGACAAGACCTACTCCTTGCTCAGTGAACTGGACTCAACACCCCCTGTTCACCGCCCAAGAATATATCTGACTAGGAAGAATCTTAAAACCAATGTATTGATATCCCTCTGTAAGTGAGTCAAGTGGGTGTAAAGCGGCATAAACACAGCAGTGAAAAGCAGCTAAACCCCATTATAAAAATCAATTACTTTTAAAAACCCGTGAAACAAAGACAGTGAAAGAGAGAGAAATTCTTACAAAATTCGTTCAGGGGCTGTGATGCCACCTGGATTGACCATCTCTAGACCCACAGCTGATTGAGACATAAGGGTGGACACTCTTGGGGCTGAGAGGTTTGGTGAGGTTGGGTGAGCAAACGCACACCCTTTAAAGTAATACTGCGTGGTATCCATCCCATGGGTCCAAAATCTCCAGGTTCAAGGGCATCTTCCTACATCGAAAACATGCATGAGAAACCCAGAAGATGGTACACCGTGTGATCGGGAAAGGTTTCTAAAACGCACCTCTTTTCTCATCTCCTTGTGCTCGGGTTGGCCATTACAGCCGCTTTACTAGCAATCTCCCTCCTTCGAGAATCAGCACCTTTAACCTCCTGTACCTTACAGGTTGCAATTTGTCCTGAGGATGAACGGGAAGAGGGGGAACCAGTGAGAGACTAGCTCTAGGTGTTGGGACAGGCACAGGTCACTCTATTTTCCCATCAGGAAGAAGAATTAACCACAGGCTCAGCCTGCCGCCCGGAAGCAGAACAGGGCCTGAAGCAATCCTGCGCTTTTGCGGCCAGCTCCCAAAAAAGCGAGTTGAAAAATCGAGCTCAGGGGCACTGCAATTCACAAACCTGCAGAGTTAGAAATGATAACTCTCGTCCACAAATATATTGAGGGAAGGCAACGAGGAGGATTTGAAAGCAAGGCAGAATTGCAGGAAACAGATTTCAGGAGGTAGAGTCGAATCGCCTTTAAAGCACAGGAAAAGCGGCAAAACCTCGACAACGATGCCCTTGGCCAAAAAGGGCGTATGCGTTTTTTCCTGAATATATTCAGGAAAAAACGCATACGCCCTTTTTGGCCAACCAAGCAACCTGGAAAGGCAAATCAGCGCTACAAAGAAGTCTCGCTTCCCATCGGTCAAAAGGGCCATGCTGAATAAAGTGTCAAAACCAGAAATGCAGGACAGGCCATGGAGAAACGGGAGCCTTACTACGCTGATGGGCGGGATGTAAATTGCCAACAGCCACTCTGGAGAAGTGTACGGTGTTTCCTGAAACATCTAAAAAACTCAGCATAGAGAGCATAAGGCACTTCCACTCATGGGCGTAGAAATTGGGAAAACTAAAAATCAGCAAGACACAGGCACCCCAAAGGTTAGGGCTGCTCTGTTGACAAGAACCTCCACTTCGTTACACCTTAAATATCCCAGGAAAGAGAAAAATGGATAAGGAAGTTGTGGTCCTTATGTACAATGGCATATCACTCAGCCATGAAATTAACGTCATAAGGCTAGTAGCAGCATGATGAGAGGATTTAGGTACGACGATTCTAAGTGAAATAAGTCACACAGAAAAAGACACTTATCATAAGATATCACTTAGAGAGGGAATGTAAAAACCGCTACACTTGAACTGAATTACAAAACAGAACAGCGTCACACGTTTAGAAGACACACTATGGCTGCTTAACGGGAAAGGTGAGGTGGGTGATGCATAAAACAAGGGTTTCAAATTAGCTCAGATACCGTTCCATAAACCCAATATGTAATAGACAAGACCTACTCCTTGCTCAGTGAACTGGACTCAACACCCCCTGTTCACCGCCCAAGAATATATCTGACTAGGAAGAATCTTAAAACCAATGTATTGATATCCCTCTGTAAGTGAGTCAAGTGGGTGTAAAGCGGCATAAACACAGCAGTGAAAAGCAGCTAAACCCCATTATAAAAATCAATTACTTTTAAAAACCCGTGAAACAAAGACAGTGAAAGAGAGAGAAATTCTTACAAAATTCGTTCAGGGGCTGTGATGCCACCTGGATTGACCATCTCTAGACCCACAGCTGATTGAGACATAAGGGTGGACACTCTTGGGGCTGAGAGGTTTGGTGAGGTTGGGTGAGCAAACGCAGACCCTTTAAAGTAATACTGCGTGGTATCCATCCCATGGGTCCAAAATCTCCAGGTTCAAGGGCATCTTCCTACATCGAAAACATGCATGAGAAACCCAGAAGATGGTACACCGTGTGATCGGGAAAGGTTTCTAAAACGCACCTCTTTTCTCATCTCCTTGTGCTCGGGTTGGCCATTACAGCCGCTTTACTAGCAATCTCCCTCCTTGGAGAATGAGCACCTTTAACCTCCTGTTCCGTACAGGTTGCAATTTGTCCTGAGGATGAACGGGAAGAGGGGGAACCAGTGAGAGACTAGCTCTAGGTGTTGGGACAGGCACAGGTCACTCTATTTTCCCATCAGGAAGAAGAATTAACCACAGGCTCAGCCTGCCGCCCGGAAGCAGAACAGGGCCTGAAGCAATCCTGCGCTTTTGCGGCCAGCTCCCAAAAAAGCGAGTTGAAAAATCGAGCTCAGGGGCACTGCAATTCACAAACCTGCAGAGTTAGAAATGATAACTCTCGTCCACAAATATATTGAGGGAAGGCAACGAGGAGGATTTGAAAGCAAGGCAGAATTGCAGGAAACAGATTTCAGGAGGTAGAGTCGAATCGCCTTTAAAGCACAGGAAAAGCGGCAAAACCTCGACAACGATGCCCTTGGCCAAAAAGGGCGTATGCGTTTTTTCCTGAATATATTCAGGAAAAAACGCATACGCCCTTTTTGGCCAACCAAGCAACCTGGAAAGGCAAATCAGCGCTACAAAGAAGTCTCGCTTCCCATCGGTCAAAAGGGCCATGCTGAATAAAGTGTCAAAACCAGAAATGCAGGACAGGCCATGGAGAAACGGGAGCCTTACTACGCTGATGGGCGGGATGTAAATTGCCAACAGCCACTCTGGAGAAGTGTACGGTGTTTCCTGAAACATCTAAAAAACTCAGCATAGAGAGCATAAGGCACTTCCACTCATGGGCGTAGAAATTGGGAAAACTAAAAATCAGCAAGACACAGGCACCCCAAAGGTTAGGGCTGCTCTGTTGACAAGAACCTCCACTTCGTTACACCTTAAATATCCCAGGAAAGAGAAAAATGGATAAGGAAGTTGTGGTCCTTATGTACAATGGCATATCACTCAGCCATGAAATTAACGTCATAAGGCTAGTAGCAGCATGATGAGAGGATTTAGGTACGACGATTCTAAGTGAAATAAGTCACACAGAAAAAGACACTTATCATAAGATATCACTTAGAGAGGGAATGTAAAAACCGCTACACTTGAACTGAATTACAAAACAGAACAGCGTCACACGTTTAGAAGACACACTATGGCTGCTTAACGGGAAAGGTGAGGTGGGTGATGCATAAAACAAGGGTTTCAAATTAGCTCAGATACCGTTCCATAAACCCAATATGTAATAGACAAGACCTACTCCTTGCTCAGTGAACTGGACTCAACACCCCCTGTTCACCGCCCAAGAATATATCTGACTAGGAAGAATCTTAAAACCAATGTATTGATATCCCTCTGTAAGTGAGTCAAGTGGGTGTAAAGCGGCATAAACACAGCAGTGAAAAGCAGCTAAACCCCATTATAAAAATCAATTACTTTTAAAAACCCGTGAAACAAAGACAGTGAAAGAGAGAGAAATTCTTACAAAATTCGTTCAGGGGCTGTGATGCCACCTGGATTGACCATCTCTAGACCCACAGCTGATTGAGACATAAGGGTGGACACTCTTGGGGCTGAGAGGTTTGGTGAGGTTGGGTGAGCAAACGCAGACCCTTTAAAGTAATACTGCGTGGTATCCATCCCATGGGTCCAAAATCTCCAGGTTCAAGGGCATCTTCCTACATCGAAAACATGCATGAGAAACCCAGAAGATGGTACACCGTGTGATCGGGAAAGGTTTCTAAAACGCACCTCTTTTCTCATCTCCTTGTGCTCGGGTTGGCCATTACAGCCGCTTTACTAGCAATCTCCCTCCTTCGAGAATCAGCACCTTTAACCTCCTGTTCCGTACAGGTTGCAATTTGTCCTGAGGATGAACGGGAAGAGGGGGAACCAGTGAGAGACTAGCTCTAGGTGTTGGGACAGGCACAGGTCACTCTATTTTCCCATCAGGAAGAAGAATTAACCACAGGCTCAGCCTGCCGCCCGGAAGCAGAACAGGGCCTGAAGCAATCCTGCGCTTTTGCGGCCAGCTCCCAAAAAAGCGAGTTGAAAAATCGAGCTCAGGGGCACTGCAATTCACAAACCTGCAGAGTTAGAAATGATAACTCTCGTCCACAAATATATTGAGGGAAGGCAACGAGGAGGATTTGAAAGCAAGGCAGAATTGCAGGAAACAGATTTCAGGAGGTAGAGTCGAATCGCCTTTAAAGCACAGGAAAAGCGGCAAAACCTCGACCATGATGCCCTTGGCCAAAAAGGGCGTATGCGTTTTTTCCTGAATATATTCAGGAAAAAACGCATACGCCCTTTTTGGCCAAGCAAGCAACCTGGAAAGGCAAATCAGCGCTACAAAGAAGTCTCGCTTCCCATCGGTCAAAAGGGCCATGCTGAATAAAGTGTCAAAACCAGAAATGCAGGACAGGCCATGGAGAAACGGGAGCCTTACTACGCTGATGGGCGGGATGTAAATTGCCAACAGCCACTCTGGAGAAGTGTACGGTGTTTCCTGAAACATCTAAAAAACTCAGCATAGAGAGCATAAGGCACTTCCACTCATGGGCGTAGAAATTGGGAAAACTAAAAATCAGCAAGACACAGGCACCCCAAAGTTTAGGGCTGCTCTGTTGACAAGAACCTCCACTTCGTTACACCTTAAATATCCCAGGAAAGAGAAAAATGGATAAGGAAGTTGTGGTCCTTATGTACAATGGCATATCACTCAGCCATGAAATTAACGTCATAAGGCTAGTAGCAGCATGATGAGAGGATTTAGGTACGACGATTCTAAGTGAAATAAGTCACACAGAAAAAGACACTTATCATAAGATATCACTTAGAGAGGGAATGTAAAAACCGCTACACTTGAACTGAATTACAAAACAGAACAGCGTCACACGTTTAGAAGACACACTATGGCTGCTTAACGGGAAAGGTGAGGTGGGTGATGCATAAAACAAGGGTTTCAAATTAGCTCAGATACCGTTCCATAAACCCAATATGTAATAGACAAGACCTACTCCTTGCTCAGTGAACTGGACTCAACACCCCCTGTTCACCGCCCAAGAATATATCTGACTAGTAAGAATCTTAAAACCAATGTATTGATATCCCTCTGTAAGTGAGTCAAGTGGGTGTAAAGCGGCATAAACACAGCAGTGAAAAGCAGCTAAACCCCATTATAAAAATCAATTACTTTTAAAAACCCGTGAAACAAAGACAGTGAAAGAGAGAGAAATTCTTACAAAATTCGTTCAGGGGCTGTGATGCCACCTGGATTGACCATCTCTAGACCCACAGCTGATTGAGACATAAGGGTGGACACTCTTGGGGCTGAGAGGTTTGGTGAGGTTGGGTGAGCAAACGCAGACCCTTTAAAGTAATACTGCATGGTATCCATCCCATGGGTCCAAAATCTCCAGGTTCAAGGGCATCTTCCTACATCGAAAACATGCATGAGAAACCCAGAAGATGGTACACCCTGTGATCGGGAAAGGTTTCTAAAACGCACCTCTTTTCTCATCTCCTTGTGCTCGGGTTGGCCATTACAGCCGCTTTACTAGCAATCTCCCTCCTTCGAGAATCAGCACCTTTAACCTCCTGTTCCGTACAGGTTGCAATTTGTCCTGAGGATGAACGGGAAGAGGGGGAACCAGTGAGAGACTAGCTCTAGGTGTTGGGACAGGCACAGGTCACTCTATTTTCCCATCAGGAAGAAGAATTAACCACAGGCTCAGCCTGCCGCCCGGAAGCAGAACAGGGCCTGAAGCAATCCTGCGCTTTTGCGGCCAGCTCCCAAAAAAGCGAGTTGAAAAATCGAGCTCAGGGGCACTGCAATTCACAAACCTGCAGAGTTAGAAATGATAACTCTCGTCCACAAATATATTGAGGGAAGGCAACGAGGAGGATTTGAAAGCAAGGCAGAATTGCAGGAAACAGATTTCAGGAGGTAGAGTCGAATCGCCTTTAAAGCACAGGAAAAGCGGCAAAACCTCGACAACGATGCCCTTGGCCAAAAAGGGCGTATGCGTTTTTTCCTGAATATATTCAGGAAAAAACGCATACGCCCTTTTTGGCCAAGCAAGCAACCTGGAAAGGCAAATCAGCGCTACAAAGAAGTCTCGCTTCCCATCGGTCAAAAGGGCCATGCTGAATAAAGTGTCAAAACCAGAAATGCAGGACAGGCCATGGAGAAACGGGAGCCTTACTACGCTGATGGGCGGGATGTAAATTGCCAACAGCCACTCTGGAGAAGTGTACGGTGTTTCCTGAAACATCTAAAAAACTCAGCATAGAGAGCATAAGGCACTTCCACTCATGGGCGTAGAAATTGGGAAAACTAAAAATCAGCAAGACACAGGCACCCCAAAGTTTAGGGCTGCTCTGTTGACAAGAACCTCCACTTCGTTACACCTTAAATATCCCAGGAAAGAGAAAAATGGATAAGGAAGTTGTGGTCCTTATGTACAATGGCATATCACTCAGCCATGAAATTAACGTCATAAGGCTAGTAGCAGCATGATGAGAGGATTTAGGTACGACGATTCTAAGTGAAATAAGTCACACAGAAAAAGACACTTATCATAAGATATCACTTAGAGAGGGAATGTAAAAACCGCTACACTTGAACTGAATTACAAAACAGAACAGCGTCACACGTTTAGAAGACACACTATGGCTGCTTAACGGGAAAGGTGAGGTGGGTGATGCATAAAACAAGGGTTTCAAATTAGCTCAGATACCGTTCCATAAACCCAATATGTAATAGACAAGACCTACTCCTTGCTCAGTGAACTGGACTCAACACCCCCTGTTCACCGCCCAAGAATATATCTGACTAGGAAGAATCTTAAAACCAATGTATTGATATCCCTCTGTAAGTGAGTCAAGTGGGTGTAAAGCGGCATAAACACAGCAGTGAAAAGCAGCTAAACCCCATTATAAAAATCAATTACTTTTAAAAACCTGTGAAACAAAGACAGTGAAAGAGAGAGAAATTCTTACAAAATTCGTTCAGGGGCTGTGATGCCACCTGGATTGACCATCTCTAGACCCACAGCTGATTGAGACATAAGGGTGGACACTCTTGGGGCTGAGAGGTTTGGTGAGGTTGGGTGAGCAAACGCAGACCCTTTAAAGTAATACTGCGTGGTATCCATCCCATGGGTCCAAAATCTCCAGGTTCAAGGGCATCTTCCTACATCGAAAACATGCATGAGAAACCCAGAAGATGGTACACCGTGTGATCGGGAAAGGTTTCTAAAACGCACCTCTTTTCTCATCTCCTTGTGCTCGGGTTGGCCATTACAGCCGCTTTACTAGCAATCTCCCTCCTTCGAGAATCAGCACCTTTAACCTCCTGTTCCGTACAGGTTGCAATTTGTCCTGAGGATGAACGGGAAGAGGGGGAACCAGTGAGAGACTAGCTCTAGGTGTTGGGACAGGCACAGGTCACTCTATTTTCCCATCAGGAAGAAGAATTAACCACAGGCTCAGCCTGCCGCCCGGAAGCAGAACAGGGCCTGAAGCAATCCTGCGCTTTTGCGGCCAGCTCCCAAAAAAGCGAGTTGAAAAATCGAGCTCAGGGGCACTGCAATTCACAAACCTGCAGAGTTAGAAATGATAACTCTCGTCCACAAATATATTGAGGGAAGGCAACGAGGAGGATTTGAAAGCAAGGCAGAATTGCAGGAAACAGATTTCAGGAGGTAGAGTCGAATCGCCTTTAAAGCACAGGAAAAGCGGCAAAACCTCGACCATGATGCCCTTGGCCAAAAAGGGCGTATGCGTTTTTTCCTGAATATATTCAGGAAAAAACGCATACGCCCTTTTTGGCCAACCAAGCAACCTGGAAAGGCAAATCAGCGCTACAAAGAAGTCTCGCTTCCCATCGGTCAAAAGGGCCATGCTGAATAAAGTGTCAAAACCAGAAATGCAGGACAGGCCATGGAGAAACGGGAGCCTTACTACGCTGATGGGCGGGATGTAAATTGCCAACAGCCACTCTGGAGAAGTGTACGGTGTTTCCTGAAACATCTAAAAAACTCAGCATAGAGAGCATAAGGCACTTCCACTCATGGGCGTAGAAATTGGGAAAACTAAAAATCAGCAAGACACAGGCACCCCAAAGGTTAGGGCTGCTCTGTTGACAAGAACCTCCACTTCGTTACACCTTAAATATCCCAGGAAAGAGAAAAATGGATAAGGAAGTTGTGGTCCTTATGTACAATGGCATATCACTCAGCCATGAAATTAACGTCATAAGGCTAGTAGCAGCATGATGAGAGGATTTAGGTACGACGATTCTAAGTGAAATAAGTCACACAGAAAAAGACACTTATCATAAGATATCACTTAGAGAGGGAATGTAAAAACCGCTACACTTGAACTGAATTACAAAACAGAACAGCGTCACACGTTTAGAAGACACACTATGGCTGCTTAACGGGAAAGGTGAGGTGGGTGATGCATAAAACAAGGGTTTCAAATTAGCTCAGATACCGTTCCATAAACCCAATATGTAATAGACAAGACCTACTCCTTGCTCAGTGAACTGGACTCAACACCCCCTGTTCACCGCCCAAGAATATATCTGACTAGGAAGAATCTTAAAACCAATGTATTGATATCCCTCTGTAAGTGAGTCAAGTGGGTGTAAAGCGGCATAAACACAGCAGTGAAAAGCAGCTAAACCCCATTATAAAAATCAATTACTTTTAAAAACCCGTGAAACAAAGACAGTGAAAGAGAGAGAAATTCTTACAAAATTCGTTCAGGGGCTGTGATGCCACCTGGATTGACCATCTCTAGACCCACAGCTGATTGAGACATAAGGGTGGACACTCTTGGGGCTGAGAGGTTTGGTGAGGTTGGGTGAGCAAACGCAGACCCTTTAAAGTAATACTGCGTGGTATCCATCCCATGGGTCCAAAATCTCCAGGTTCAAGGGCATCTTCCTACATCGAAAACATGCATGAGAAACCCAGAAGATGGTACACCCTGTGATCGGGAAAGGTTTCTAAAACGCACCTCTTTTCTCATCTCCTTGTGCTCGGGTTGGCCATTACAGCCGCTTTACTAGCAATCTCCCTCCTTCGAGAATCAGCACCTTTAACCTCCTGTTCCGTACAGGTTGCAATTTGTCCTGAGGATGAACGGGAAGAGGGGGAACCAGTGAGAGACTAGCTCTAGGTGTTGGGACAGGCACAGGTCACTCTATTTTCCCATCAGGAAGAAGAATTAACCACAGGCTCAGCCTGCCGCCCGGAAGCAGAACAGGGCCTGAAGCAATCCTGCGCTTTTGCGGCCAGCTCCCAAAAAAGCGAGTTGAAAAATCGAGCTCAGGGGCACTGCAATTCACAAACCTGCAGAGTTAGAAATGATAACTCTCGTCCACAAATATATTGAGGGAAGGCAACGAGGAGGATTTGAAAGCAAGGCAGAATTGCAGGAAACAGATTTCAGGAGGTAGAGTCGAATCGCCTTTAAAGCACAGGAAAAGCGGCAAAACCTCGACAACGATGCCCTTGGCCAAAAAGGGCGTATGCGTTTTTTCCTGAATATATTCAGGAAAAAACGCATACGCCCTTTTTGGCCAACCAAGCAACCTGGAAAGGCAAATCAGCGCTACAAAGAAGTCTCGCTTCCCATCGGTCAAAAGGGCCATGCTGAATAAAGTGTCAAAACCAGAAATGCAGGACAGGCCATGGAGAAACGGGAGCCTTACTACGCTGATGGGCGGGATGTAAATTGCCAACAGCCACTCTGGAGAAGTGTACGGTGTTTCCTGAAACATCTAAAAAACTCAGCATAGAGAGCATAAGGCACTTCCACTCATGGGCGTAGAAATTGGGAAAACTAAAAATCAGCAAGACACAGGCACCCCAAAGTTTAGGGCTGCTCTGTTGACAAGAACCTCCACTTCGTTACACCTTAAATATCCCAGGAAAGAGAAAAATGGATCAGGAAGTTGTGGTCCTTATGTACAATGGCATATCACTCAGCCATGAAATTAACGTCATAAGGCTAGTAGCAGCATGATGAGAGGATTTAGGTACGACGATTCTAAGTGAAATAAGTCACACAGAAAAAGACACTTATCATAAGATATCACTTAGAGAGGGAATGTAAAAACCGCTACACTTGAACTGAATTACAAAACAGAACAGCGTCACACGTTTAGAAGACACACTATGGCTGCTTAACGGGAAAGGTGAGGTGGGTGATGCATAAAACAAGGGTTTCAAATTAGCTCAGATACCGTTCCATAAACCCAATATGTAATAGACAAGACCTACTCCTTGCTCAGTGAACTGGACTCAACACCCCCTGTTCACCGCCCAAGAATATATCTGACTAGGAAGAATCTTAAAACCAATGTATTGATATCCCTCTGTAAGTGAGTCAAGTGGGTGTAAAGCGGCATAAACACAGCAGTGAAAAGCAGCTAAACCTCATTATAAAAATCAATTACTTTTAAAAACCCGTGAAACAAAGACAGTGAAAGAGAGAGAAATTCTTACAAAATTCGTTCAGGGGCTGTGATGCCACCTGGATTGACCATCTCTAGACCCACAGCTGATTGAGACATAAGGGTGGACACTCTTGGGGCTGAGAGGTTTGGTGAGGTTGGGTGAGCAAACGCAGACCCTTTAAAGTAATACTGCATGGTATCCATCCCATGGGTCCAAAATCTCCAGGTTCAAGGGCATCTTCCTACATCGAAAACATGCATGAGAAACCCAGAAGATGGTACACCCTGTGATCGGGAAAGGTTTCTAAAACGCACCTCTTTTCTCATCTCCTTGTGCTCGGGTTGGCCATTACAGCCGCTTTACTAGCAATCTCCCTCCTTCGAGAATCAGCACCTTTAACCTCCTGTTCCGTACAGGTTGCAATTTGTCCTGAGGATGAACGGGAAGAGGGGGAACCAGTGAGAGACTAGCTCTAGGTGTTGGGACAGGCACAGGTCACTCTATTTTCCCATCAGGAAGAAGAATTAACCACAGGCTCAGCCTGCCGCCCGGAAGCAGAACAGGGCCTGAAGCAATCCTGCGCTTTTGCGGCCAGCTCCCAAAAAAGCGAGTTGAAAAATCGAGCTCAGGGGCACTGCAATTCACAAACCTGCAGAGTTAGAAATGATAACTCTCGTCCACAAATATATTGAGGGAAGGCAACGAGGAGGATTTGAAAGCAAGGCAGAATTGCAGGAAACAGATTTCAGGAGGTAGAGTCGAATCGCCTTTAAAGCACAGGAAAAGCGGCAAAACCTCGACAACGATGCCCTTGGCCAAAAAGGGCGTATGCGTTTTTTCCTGAATATATTCAGGAAAAAACGCATACGCCCTTTTTGGCCAACCAAGCAACCTGGAAAGGCAAATCAGCGCTACAAAGAAGTCTCGCTTCCCATCGGTCAAAAGGGCCATGCTGAATAAAGTGTCAAAACCAGAAATGCAGGACAGGCCATGGAGAAACGGGAGCCTTACTACGCTGATGGGCGGGATGTAAATTGCCAACAGCCACTCTGGAGAAGTGTACGGTGTTTCCTGAAACATCTAAAAAACTCAGCATAGAGAGCATAAGGCACTTCCACTCATGGGCGTAGAAATTGGGAAAACTAAAAATCAGCAAGACACAGGCACCCCAAAGGTTAGGGCTGCTCTGTTGACAAGAACCTCCACTTCGTTACACCTTAAATATCCCAGGAAAGAGAAAAATGGATAAGGAAGTTGTGGTCCTTATGTACAATGGCATATCACTCAGCCATGAAATTAACGTCATAAGGCTAGTAGCAGCATGATGAGAGGATTTAGGTACGACGATTCTAAGTGAAATAAGTCACACAGAAAAAGACACTTATCATAAGATATCACTTAGAGAGGGAATGTAAAAACCGCTACACTTGAACTGAATTACAAAACAGAACAGCGTCACACGTTTAGAAGACACACTATGGCTGCTTAACGGGAAAGGTGAGGTGGGTGATGCATAAAACAAGGGTTTCAAATTAGCTCAGATACCGTTCCATAAACCCAATATGTAATAGACAAGACCTACTCCTTGCTCAGTGAACTGGACTCAACACCCCCTGTTCACCGCCCAAGAATATATCTGACTAGGAAGAATCTTAAAACCAATGTATTGATATCCCTCTGTAAGTGAGTCAAGTGGGTGTAAAGCGGCATAAACACAGCAGTGAAAAGCAGCTAAACCCCATTATAAAAATCAATTACTTTTAAAAACCCGTGAAACAAAGACAGTGAAAGAGAGAGAAATTCTTACAAAATTCGTTCAGGGGCTGTGATGCCACCTGGATTGACCATCTCTAGACCCACAGGTGATTGAGACATAAGGGTGGACACTCTTGGGGCTGAGAGGTTTGGTGAGGTTGGGTGAGCAAACGCACACCCTTTAAAGTAATACTGCGTGGTATCCATCCCATGGGTCCAAAATCTCCAGGTTCAAGGGCATCTTCCTACATCGAAAACATGCATGAGAAACCCAGAAGATGGTACACCGTGTGATCGGGAAAGGTTTCTAAAACGCACCTCTTTTCTCATCTCCTTGTGCTCGGGTTGGCCATTACAGCCGCTTTACTAGCAATCTCCCTCCTTCGAGAATCAGCACCTTTAACCTCCTGTTCCGTACAGGTTGCAATTTGTCCTGAGGATGAACGGGAAGAGGGGGAACCAGTGAGAGACTAGCTCTAGGTGTTGGGACAGGCACAGGTCACTCTATTTTCCCATCAGGAAGAAGAATTAACCACAGGCTCAGCCTGCCGCCCGGAAGCAGAACAGGGCCTGAAGCAATCCTGCGCTTTTGCGGCCAGCTCCCAAAAAAGCGAGTTGAAAAATCGAGCTCAGGGGCACTGCAATTCACAAACCTGCAGAGTTAGAAATGATAACTCTCGTCCACAAATATATTGAGGGAAGGCAACGAGGAGGATTTGAAAGCAAGGCAGAATTGCAGGAAACAGATTTCAGGAGGTAGAGTCGAATCGCCTTTAAAGCACAGGAAAAGCGGCAAAACCTCGACCATGATGCCCTTGGCCAAAAAGGGCGTATGCGTTTTTTCCTGAATATATTCAGGAAAAAACGCATACGCCCTTTTTGGCCAAGCAAGCAACCTGGAAAGGCAAATCAGCGCTACAAAGAAGTCTCGCTTCCCATCGGTCAAAAGGGCCATGCTGAATAAAGTGTCAAAACCAGAAATGCAGGACAGGCCATGGAGAAACGGGAGCCTTACTACGCTGATGGGCGGGATGTAAATTGCCAACAGCCACTCTGGAGAAGTGTACGGTGTTTCCTGAAACATCTAAAAAACTCAGCATAGAGAGCATAAGGCACTTCCACTCATGGGCGTAGAAATTGGGAAAACTAAAAATCAGCAAGACACAGGCACCCCAAAGTTTAGGGCTGCTCTGTTGACAAGAACCTCCACTTCGTTACACCTTAAATATCCCAGGAAAGAGAAAAATGGATAAGGAAGTTGTGGTCCTTATGTACAATGGCATATCACTCAGCCATGAAATTAACGTCATAAGGCTAGTAGCAGCATGATGAGAGGATTTAGGTACGACGATTCTAAGTGAAATAAGTCACACAGAAAAAGACACTTATCATAAGATATCACTTAGAGAGGGAATGTAAAAACCGCTACACTTGAACTGAATTACAAAACAGAACAGCGTCACACGTTTAGAAGACACACTATGGCTGCTTAACGGGAAAGGTGAGGTGGGTGATGCATAAAACAAGGGTTTCAAATTAGCTCAGATACCGTTCCATAAACCCAATATGTAATAGACAAGACCTACTCCTTGCTCAGTGAACTGGACTCAACACCCCCTGTTCACCGCCCAAGAATATATCTGACTAGGAAGAATCTTAAAACCAATGTATTGATATCCCTCTGTAAGTGAGTCAAGTGGGTGTAAAGCGGCATAAACACAGCAGTGAAAAGCAGCTAAACCCCATTATAAAAATCAATTACTTTTAAAAACCCGTGAAACAAAGACAGTGAAAGAGAGAGAAATTCTTACAAAATTCGTTCAGGGGCTGTGATGCCACCTGGATTGACCATCTCTAGACCCACAGCTGATTGAGACATAAGGGTGGACACTCTTGGGGCTGAGAGGTTTGGTGAGGTTGGGTGAGCAAACGCAGACCCTTTAAAGTAATACTGCGTGGTATCCATCCCATGGGTCCAAAATCTCCAGGTTCAAGGGCATCTTCCTACATCGAAAACATGCATGAGAAACCCAGAAGATGGTACACCGTGTGATCGGGAAAGGTTTCTAAAACGCACCTCTTTTCTCATCTCCTTGTGCTCGGGTTGGCCATTACAGCCGCTTTACTAGCAATCTCCCTCCTTCGAGAATCAGCACCTTTAACCTCCTGTTCCGTACAGGTTGCAATTTGTCCTGAGGATGAACGGGAAGAGGGGGAACCAGTGAGAGACTAGCTCTAGGTGTTGGGACAGGCACAGGTCACTCTATTTTCCCATCAGGAAGAAGAATTAACCACAGGCTCAGCCTGCCGCCCGGAAGCAGAACAGGGCCTGAAGCAATCCTGCGCTTTTGCGGCCAGCTCCCAAAAAAGCGAGTTGAAAAATCGAGCTCAGGGGCACTGCAATTCACAAACCTGCAGAGTTAGAAATGATAACTCTCGTCCACAAATATATTGAGGGAAGGCAACGAGGAGGATTTGAAAGCAAGGCAGAATTGCAGGAAACAGATTTCAGGAGGTAGAGTCGAATCGCCTTTAAAGCACAGGAAAAGCGGCAAAACCTCGACAACGATGCCCTTGGCCAAAAAGGGCGTATGCGTTTTTTCCTGAATATATTCAGGAAAAAACGCATACGCCCTTTTTGGCCAAGCAAGCAACCTGGAAAGGCAAATCAGCGCTACAAAGAAGTCTCGCTTCCCATCGGTCAAAAGGGCCATGCTGAATAAAGTGTCAAAACCAGAAATGCAGGACAGGCCATGGAGAAACGGGAGCCTTACTACGCTGATGGGCGGGATGTAAATTGCCAACAGCCACTCTGGAGAAGTGTACGGTGTTTCCTGAAACATCTAAAAAACTCAGCATAGAGAGCATAAGGCACTTCCACTCATGGGCGTAGAAATTGGGAAAACTAAAAATCAGCAAGACACAGGCACCCCAAAGGTTAGGGCTGCTCTGTTGACAAGAACCTCCACTTCGTTACACCTTAAATATCCCAGGAAAGAGAAAAATGGATAAGGAAGTTGTGGTCCTTATGTACAATGGCATATCACTCAGCCATGAAATTAACGTCATAAGGCTAGTAGCAGCATGATGAGAGGATTTAGGTACGACGATTCTAAGTGAAATAAGTCACACAGAAAAAGACACTTATCATAAGATATCACTTAGAGAGGGAATGTAAAAACCGCTACACTTGAACTGAATTACAAAACAGAACAGCGTCACACGTTTAGAAGACACACTATGGCTGCTTAACGGGAAAGGTGAGGTGGGTGATGCATAAAACAAGGGTTTCAAATTAGCTCAGATACCGTTCCATAAACCCAATATGTAATAGACAAGACCTACTCCTTGCTCAGTGAACTGGACTCAACACCCCCTGTTCACCGCCCAAGAATATATCTGACTAGGAAGAATCTTAAAACCAATGTATTGATATCCCTCTGTAAGTGAGTCAAGTGGGTGTAAAGCGGCATAAACACAGCAGTGAAAAGCAGCTAAACCCCATTATAAAAATCAATTACTTTTAAAAACCCGTGAAACAAAGACAGTGAAAGAGAGAGAAATTCTTACAAAATTCGTTCAGGGGCTGTGATGCCACCTGGATTGACCATCTCTAGACCCACAGGTGATTGAGACATAAGGGTGGACACTCTTGGGGCTGAGAGGTTTGGTGAGGTTGGGTGAGCAAACGCAGACCCTTTAAAGTAATACTGCGTGGTATCCATCCCATGGGTCCAAAATCTCCAGGTTCAAGGGCATCTTCCTACATCGAAAACATGCATGAGAAACCCAGAAGATGGTACACCGTGTGATCGGGAAAGGTTTCTAAAACGCACCTCTTTTCTCATCTCCTTGTGCTCGGGTTGGCCATTACAGCCGCTTTACTAGCAATCTCCCTCCTTGGAGAATCAGCACCTTTAACCTCCTGTTCCGTACAGGTTGCAATTTGTCCTGAGGATGAACGGGAAGAGGGGGAACCAGTGAGAGACTAGCTCTAGGTGTTGGGACAGGCACAGGTCACTCTATTTTCCCATCAGGAAGAAGAATTAACCACAGGCTCAGCCTGCCGCCCGGAAGCAGAACAGGGCCTGAAGCAATCCTGCGCTTTTGCGGCCAGCTCCCAAAAAAGCGAGTTGAAAAATCGAGCTCAGGGGCACTGCAATTCACAAACCTGCAGAGTTAGAAATGATAACTCTCGTCCACAAATATATTGAGGGAAGGCAACGAGGAGGATTTGAAAGCAAGGCAGAATTGCAGGAAACAGATTTCAGGAGGTAGAGTCGAATCGCCTTTAAAGCACAGGAAAAGCGGCAAAACCTCGACAACGATGCCCTTGGCCAAAAAGGGCGTATGCGTTTTTTCCTGAATATATTCAGGAAAAAACGCATACGCCCTTTTTGGCCAACCAAGCAACCTGGAAAGGCAAATCAGCGCTACAAAGAAGTCTCGCTTCCCATCGGTCAAAAGGGCCATGCTGAATAAAGTGTCAAAACCAGAAATGCAGGACAGGCCATGGAGAAACGGGAGCCTTACTACGCTGATGGGCGGGATGTAAATTGCCAACAGCCACTCTGGAGAAGTGTACGGCGTTTCCTGAAACATCTAAAAAACTCAGCATAGAGAGCATAAGGCACTTCCACTCATGGGCGTAGAAATTGGGAAAACTAAAAATCAGCAAGACACAGGCACCCCAAAGGTTAGGGCTGCTCTGTTGACAAGAACCTCCACTTCGTTACACCTTAAATATCCCAGGAAAGAGAAAAATGGATAAGGAAGTTGTGGTCCTTATGTACAATGGCATATCACTCAGCCATGAAATTAACGTCATAAGGCTAGTAGCAGCATGATGAGAGGATTTAGGTACGACGATTCTAAGTGAAATAAGTCACACAGAAAAAGACACTTATCATAAGATATCACTTAGAGAGGGAATGTAAAAACCGCTACACTTGAACTGAATTACAAAACAGAACAGCGTCACACGTTTAGAAGACACACTATGGCTGCTTAACGGGAAAGGTGAGGTGGGTGATGCATAAAACAAGGGTTTCAAATTAGCTCAGATACCGTTCCATAAACCCAATATGTAATAGACAAGACCTACTCCTTGCTCAGTGAACTGGACTCAACACCCCCTGTTCACCGCCCAAGAATATATCTGACTAGGAAGAATCTTAAAACCAATGTATTGATATCCCTCTGTAAGTGAGTCAAGTGGGTGTAAAGCGGCATAAACACAGCAGTGAAAAGCAGCTAAACCCCATTATAAAAATCAATTACTTTTAAAAACCCGTGAAACAAAGACAGTGAAAGAGAGAGAAATTCTTACAAAATTCGTTCAGGGGCTGTGATGCCACCTGGATTGACCATCTCTAGACCCACAGGTGATTGAGACATAAGGGTGGACACTCTTGGGGCTGAGAGGTTTGGTGAGGTTGGGTGAGCAAACGCAGACCCTTTAAAGTAATACTGCGTGGTATCCATCCCATGGGTCCAAAATCTCCAGGTTCAAGGGCATCTTCCTACATCGAAAACATGCATGAGAAACCCAGAAGATGGTACACCGTGTGATCGGGAAAGGTTTCTAAAACGCACCTCTTTTCTCATCTCCTTGTGCTCGGGTTGGCCATTACAGCCGCTTTACTAGCAATCTCCCTCCTTCGAGAATCAGCACCTTTAACCTCCTGTTCCGTACAGGTTGCAATTTGTCCTGAGGATGAACGGGAAGAGGGGGAACCAGTGAGAGACTAGCTCTAGGTGTTGGGACAGGCACAGGTCACTCTATTTTCCCATCAGGAAGAAGAATTAACCACAGGCTCAGCCTGCCGCCCGGAAGCAGAACAGGGCCTGAAGCAATCCTGCGCTTTTGCGGCCAGCTCCCAAAAAAGCGAGTTGAAAAATCGAGCTCAGGGGCACTGCAATTCACAAACCTGCAGAGTTAGAAATGATAACTCTCGTCCACAAATATATTGAGGGAAGGCAACGAGGAGGATTTGAAAGCAAGGCAGAATTGCAGGAAACAGATTTCAGGAGGTAGAGTCGAATCGCCTTTAAAGCACAGGAAAAGCGGCAAAACCTCGACAACGATGCCCTTGGCCAAAAAGGGCGTATGCGTTTTTTCCTGAATATATTCAGGAAAAACGCATACGCCCTTTTTGGCTAACCAAGCAACCTGGAAAGGCAAATCAGCGCTACAAAGAAGTCTCGCTTCCCATCGGTCAAAAGGGCCATGCTGAATAAAGTGTCAAAACCAGAAATGCAGGACAGGCCATGGAGAAACGGGAGCCTTACTACGCTGATGGGCGGGATGTAAATTGCCAACAGCCACTCTGGAGAAGTGTACGGTGTTTCCTGAAACATCTAAAAAACTCAGCATAGAGAGCATAAGGCACTTCCACTCATGGGCGTAGAAATTGGGAAAACTAAAAATCAGCAAGACACAGGCACCCCAAAGGTTAGGGCTGCTCTGTTGACAAGAACCTCCACTTCGTTACACCTTAAATATCCCAGGAAAGAGAAAAATGGATAAGGAAGTTGTGGTCCTTATGTACAATGGCATATCACTCAGCCATGAAATTAACGTCATAAGGCTAGTAGCAGCATGATGAGAGGATTTAGGTACGACGATTCTAAGTGAAATAAGTCACACAGAAAAAGACACTTATCATAAGATATCACTTAGAGAGGGAATGTAAAAACCGCTACACTTGAACTGAATTACAAAACAGAACAGCGTCACACGTTTAGAAGACACACTATGGCTGCTTAACGGGAAAGGTGAGGTGGGTGATGCATAAAACAAGGGTTTCAAATTAGCTCAGATACCGTTCCATAAACCCAATATGTAATAGACAAGACCTACTCCTTGCTCAGTGAACTGGACTCAACACCCCCTGTTCACCGCCCAAGAATATATCTGACTAGGAAGAATCTTAAAACCAATGTATTGATATCCCTCTGTAAGTGAGTCAAGTGGGTGTAAAGCGGCATAAACACAGCAGTGAAAAGCAGCTAAACCCCATTATAAAAATCAATTACTTTTAAAAACCCGTGAAACAAAGACAGTGAAAGAGAGAGAAATTCTTACAAAATTCGTTCAGGGGCTGTGATGCCACCTGGATTGACCATCTCTAGACCCACAGCTGATTGAGACATAAGGGTGGACACTCTTGGGGCTGAGAGGTTTGGTGAGGTTGGGTGAGCAAACGCAGACCCTTTAAAGTAATACTGCGTGGTATCCATCCCATGGGTCCAAAATCTCCAGGTTCAAGGGCATCTTCCTACATCGAAAACATGCATGAGAAACCCAGAAGATGGTACACCGTGTGATCGGGAAAGGTTTCTAAAACGCACCTCTTTTCTCATCTCCTTGTGCTCGGGTTGGCCATTACAGCCGCTTTACTAGCAATCTCCCTCCTTCGAGAATCAGCACCTTTAACCTCCTGTTCCGTACAGGTTGCAATTTGTCCTGAGGATGAACGGGAAGAGGGGGAACCAGTGAGAGACTAGCTCTAGGTGTTGGGACAGGCACAGGTCACTCTATTTTCCCATCAGGAAGAAGAATTAACCACAGGCTCAGCCTGCCGCCCGGAAGCAGAACAGGGCCTGAAGCAATCCTGCGCTTTTGCGGCCAGCTCCCAAAAAAGCGAGTTGAAAAATCGAGCTCAGGGGCACTGCAATTCACAAACCTGCAGAGTTAGAAATGATAACTCTCGTCCACAAATATATTGAGGGAAGGCAACGAGGAGGATTTGAAAGCAAGGCAGAATTGCAGGAAACAGATTTCAGGAGGTAGAGTCGAATCGCCTTTAAAGCACAGGAAAAGCGGCAAAACCTCGACAACGATGCCCTTGGCCAAAAAGGGCGTATGCGTTTTTTCCTGAATATATTCAGGAAAAAACGCATACGCCCTTTTTGGCCAACCAAGCAACCTGGAAAGGCAAATCAGCGCTACAAAGAAGTCTCGCTTCCCATCGGTCAAAAGGGCCATGCTGAATAAAGTGTCAAAACCAGAAATGCAGGACAGGCCATGGAGAAACGGGAGCCTTACTACGCTGATGGGCGGGATGTAAATTGCCAACAGCCACTCTGGAGAAGTGTACGGTGTTTCCTGAAACATCTAAAAAACTCAGCATAGAGAGCATAAGGCACTTCCACTCATGGGCGTAGAAATTGGGAAAACTAAAAATCAGCAAGACACAGGCACCCCAAAGGTTAGGGCTGCTCTGTTGACAAGAACCTCCACTTCGTTACACCTTAAATATCCCAGGAAAGAGAAAAATGGATAAGGAAGTTGTGGTCCTTATGTACAATGGCATATCACTCAGCCATGAAATTAACGTCATAAGGCTAGTAGCAGCATGATGAGAGGATTTAGGTACGACGATTCTAAGTGAAATAAGTCACACAGAAAAAGACACTTATCATAAGATATCACTTAGAGAGGGAATGTAAAAACCGCTACACTTGAACTGAATTACAAAACAGAACAGCGTCACACGTTTAGAAGACACACTATGGCTGCTTAACGGGAAAGGTGAGGTGGGTGATGCATAAAACAAGGGTTTCAAATTAGCTCAGATACCGTTCCATAAACCCAATATGTAATAGACAAGACCTACTCCTTGCTCAGTGAACTGGACTCAACACCCCCTGTTCACCGCCCAAGAATATATCTGACTAGGAAGAATCTTAAAACCAATGTATTGATATCCCTCTGTAAGTGAGTCAAGTGGGTGTAAAGCGGCATAAACACAGCAGTGAAAAGCAGCTAAACCCCATTATAAAAATCAATTACTTTTAAAAACCCGTGAAACAAAGACAGTGAAAGAGAGAGAAATTCTTACAAAATTCGTTCAGGGGCTGTGATGCCACCTGGATTGACCATCTCTAGACCCACAGGTGATTGAGACATAAGGGTGGACACTCTTGGGGCTGAGAGGTTTGGTGAGGTTGGGTGAGCAAACGCAGACCCTTTAAAGTAATACTGCGTGGTATCCATCCCATGGGTCCAAAATCTCCAGGTTCAAGGGCATCTTCCTACATCGAAAACATGCATGAGAAACCCAGAAGATGGTACACCGTGTGATCGGGAAAGGTTTCTAAAACGCACCTCTTTTCTCATCTCCTTGTGCTCGGGTTGGCCATTACAGCCGCTTTACTAGCAATCTCCCTCCTTCGAGAATCAGCACCTTTAACCTCCTGTTCCGTACAGGTTGCAATTTGTCCTGAGGATGAACGGGAAGAGGGGGAACCAGTGAGAGACTAGCTCTAGGTGTTGGGACAGGCACAGGTCACTCTATTTTCCCATCAGGAAGAAGAATTAACCACAGGCTCAGCCTGCCGCCCGGAAGCAGAACAGGGCCTGAAGCAATCCTGCGCTTTTGCGGCCAGCTCCCAAAAAAGCGAGTTGAAAAATCGAGCTCAGGGGCACTGCAATTCACAAACCTGCAGAGTTAGAAATGATAACTCTCGTCCACAAATATATTGAGGGAAGGCAACGAGGAGGATTTGAAAGCAAGGCAGAATTGCAGGAAACAGATTTCAGGAGGTAGAGTCGAATCGCCTTTAAAGCACAGGAAAAGCGGCAAAACCTCGACAACGATGCCCTTGGCCAAAAAGGGCGTATGCGTTTTTTCCTGAATATATTCAGGAAAAAACGCATACGCCCTTTTTGGCCAACCAAGCAACCTGGAAAGGCAAATCAGCGCTACAAAGAAGTCTCGCTTCCCATCGGTCAAAAGGGCCATGCTGAATAAAGTGTCAAAACCAGAAATGCAGGACAGGCCATGGAGAAACGGGAGCCTTACTACGCTGATGGGCGGGATGTAAATTGCCAACAGCCACTGTGGAGAAGTGTACGGCGTTTCCTGAAACATCTAAAAAACTCAGCATAGAGAGCATAAGGCACTTCCACTCATGGGCGTAGAAATTGGGAAAACTAAAAATCAGCAAGACACAGGCACCCCAAAGTTTAGGGCTGCTCTGTTGACAAGAACCTCCACTTCGTTACACATTAAATATCCCAGGAAAGAGAAAAATGGATAAGGAAGTTGTGGTCCTTATGTACAATGGCATATCACTCAGCCATGAAATTAACGTCATAAGGCTAGTAGCAGCATGATGAGAGGATTTAGGTACGACGATTCTAAGTGAAATAAGTCACACAGAAAAAGACACTTATCATAAGATATCACTTAGAGAGGGAATGTAAAAACCGCTACACTTGAACTGAATTACAAAACAGAACAGCGTCACACGTTTAGAAGACACACTATGGCTGCTTAACGGGAAAGGTGAGGTGGGTGATGCATAAAACAAGGGTTTCAAATTAGCTCAGATACCGTTCCATAAACCCAATATGTAATAGACAAGACCTACTCCTTGCTCAGTGAACTGGACTCAACACCCCCTGTTCACCGCCCAAGAATATATCTGACTAGGAAGAATCTTAAAACCAATGTATTGATATCCCTCTGTAAGTGAGTCAAGTGGGTGTAAAGCGGCATAAACACAGCAGTGAAAAGCAGCTAAACCCCATTATAAAAATCAATTACTTTTAAAAACCCGTGAAACAAAGACAGTGAAAGAGAGAGAAATTCTTACAAAATTCGTTCAGGGGCTGTGATGCCACCTGGATTGACCATCTCTAGACCCACAGGTGATTGAGACATAAGGGTGGACACTCTTGGGGCTGAGAGGTTTGGTGAGGTTGGGTGAGCAAACGCAGACCCTTTAAAGTAATACTGCGTGGTATCCATCCCATGGGTCCAAAATCTCCAGGTTCAAGGGCATCTTCCTACATCGAAAACATGCATGAGAAACCCAGAAGATGGTACACCGTGTGATCGGGAAAGGTTTCTAAAACGCACCTCTTTTCTCATCTCCTTGTGCTCGGGTTGGCCATTACAGCCGCTTTACTAGCAATCTCCCTCCTTCGAGAATCAGCACCTTTAACCTCCTGTTCCGTACAGGTTGCAATTTGTCCTGAGGATGAACGGGAAGAGGGGGAACCAGTGAGAGACTAGCTCTAGGTGTTGGGACAGGCACAGGTCACTCTATTTTCCCATCAGGAAGAAGAATTAACCACAGGCTCAGCCTGCCGCCCGGAAGCAGAACAGGGCCTGAAGCAATCCTGCGCTTTTGCAGCCAGCTCCCAAAAAAGCGAGTTGAAAAATCGAGCTCAGGGGCACTGCAATTCACAAACCTGCAGAGTTAGAAATGATAACTCTCGTCCACAAATATATTGAGGGAAGGCAACGAGGAGGATTTGAAAGCAAGGCAGAATTGCAGGAAACAGATTTCAGGAGGTAGAGTCGAATCGCCTTTAAAGCACAGGAAAAGCGGCAAAACCTCGACAACGATGCCCTTGGCCAAAAAGGGCGTATGCGTTTTTTCCTGAATATATTCAGGAAAAACGCATACGCCCTTTTTGGCCAACCAAGCAACCTGGAAAGGCAAATCAGCGCTACAAAGAAGTCTCGCTTCCCATCGGTCAAAAGGGCCATGCTGAATAAAGTGTCAAAACCAGAAATGCAGGACAGGCCATGGAGAAACGGGAGCCTTACTACGCTGATGGGCGGGATGTAAATTGCCAACAGCCACTCTGGAGAAGTGTACGGTGTTTCCTGAAACATCTAAAAAACTCAGCATAGAGAGCATAAGGCACTTCCACTCATGGGCGTAGAAATTGGGAAAACTAAAAATCAGCAAGACACAGGCACCCCAAAGTTTAGGGCTGCTCTGTTGACAAGAACCTCCACTTCGTTACACCTTAAATATCCCAGGAAAGAGAAAAATGGATAAGGAAGTTGTGGTCCTTATGTACAATGGCATATCACTCAGCCATGAAATTAACGTCATAAGGCTAGTAGCAGCATGATGAGAGGATTTAGGTACGACGATTCTAAGTGAAATAAGTCACACAGAAAAAGACACTTATCATAAGATATCACTTAGAGAGGGAATGTAAAAACCGCTACACTTGAACTGAATTACAAAACAGAACAGCGTCACACGTTTAGAAGACACACTATGGCTGCTTAACGGGAAAGGTGAGGTGGGTGATGCATAAAACAAGGGTTTCAAATTAGCTCAGATACCGTTCCATAAACCCAATATGTAATAGACAAGACCTACTCCTTGCTCAGTGAACTGGACTCAACACCCCCTGTTCACCGCCCAAGAATATATCTGACTAGGAAGAATCTTAAAACCAATGTATTGATATCCCTCTGTAAGTGAGTCAAGTGGGTGTAAAGCGGCATAAACACAGCAGTGAAAAGCAGCTAAACCCCATTATAAAAATCAATTACTTTTAAAAACCCGTGAAACAAAGACAGTGAAAGAGAGAGAAATTCTTACAAAATTCGTTCAGGGGCTGTGATGCCACCTGGATTGACCATCTCTAGACCCACAGGTGATTGAGACATAAGGGTGGACACTCTTGGGGCTGAGAGGTTTGGTGAGGTTGGGTGAGCAAACGCAGACCCTTTAAAGTAATACTGCGTGGTATCCATCCCATGGGTCCAAAATCTCCAGGTTCAAGGGCATCTTCCTACATCGAAAACATGCATGAGAAACCCAGAAGATGGTACACCGTGTGATCGGGAAAGGTTTCTAAAACGCACCTCTTTTCTCATCTCCTTGTGCTCGGGTTGGCCATTACAGCCGCTTTACTAGCAATCTCCCTCCTTCGAGAATCAGCACCTTTAACCTCCTGTTCCGTACAGGTTGCAATTTGTCCTGAGGATGAACGGGAAGAGGGGGAACCAGTGAGAGACTAGCTCTAGGTGTTGGGACAGGCACAGGTCACTCTATTTTCCCATCAGGAAGAAGAATTAACCACAGGCTCAGCCTGCCGCCCGGAAGCAGAACAGGGCCTGAAGCAATCCTGCGCTTTTGCGGCCAGCTCCCAAAAAAGCGAGTTGAAAAATCGAGCTCAGGGGCACTGCAATTCACAAACCTGCAGAGTTAGAAATGATAACTCTCGTCCACAAATATATTGAGGGAAGGCAACGAGGAGGATTTGAAAGCAAGGCAGAATTGCAGGAAACAGATTTCAGGAGGTAGAGTCGAATCGCCTTTAAAGCACAGGAAAAGCGGCAAAACCTCGACAACGATGCCCTTGGCCAAAAAGGGCGTATGCGTTTTTTCCTGAATATATTCAGGAAAAAACGCATACGCCCTTTTTGGCCAACCAAGCAACCTGGAAAGGCAAATCAGCGCTACAAAGAAGTCTCGCTTCCCATCGGTCAAAAGGGCCATGCTGAATAAAGTGTCAAAACCAGAAATGCAGGACAGGCCATGGAGAAACGGGAGCCTTACTACGCTGATGGGCGGGATGTAAATTGCCAACAGCCACTCTGGAGAAGTGTACGGTGTTTCCTGAAACATCTAAAAAACTCAGCATAGAGAGCATAAGGCACTTCCACTCATGGGCGTAGAAATTGGGAAAACTAAAAATCAGCAAGACACAGGCACCCCAAAGTTTAGGGCTGCTCTGTTGACAAGAACCTCCACTTCGTTACACCTTAAATATCCCAGGAAAGAGAAAAATGGATAAGGAAGTTGTGGTCCTTATGTACAATGGCATATCACTCAGCCATGAAATTAACGTCATAAGGCTAGTAGCAGCATGATGAGAGGATTTAGGTACGACGATTCTAAGTGAAATAAGTCACACAGAAAAAGACACTTATCATAAGATATCACTTAGAGAGGGAATGTAAAAACCGCTACACTTGAACTGAATTACAAAACAGAACAGCGTCACACGTTTAGAAGACACACTATGGCTGCTTAACGGGAAAGGTGAGGTGGGTGATGCATAAAACAAGGGTTTCAAATTAGCTCAGATACCGTTCCATAAACCCAATATGTAATAGACAAGACCTACTCCTTGCTCAGTGAACTGGACTCAACACCCCCTGTTCACCGCCCAAGAATATATCTGACTAGGAAGAATCTTAAAACCAATGTATTGATATCCCTCTGTAAGTGAGTCAAGTGGGTGTAAAGCGGCATAAACACAGCAGTGAAAAGCAGCTAAACCCCATTATAAAAATCAATTACTTTTAAAAACCCGTGAAACAAAGACAGTGAAAGAGAGAGAAATTCTTACAAAATTCGTTCAGGGGCTGTGATGCCACCTGGATTGACCATCTCTAGACCCACAGGTGATTGAGACATAAGGGTGGACACTCTTGGGGCTGAGAGGTTTGGTGAGGTTGGGTGAGCAAACGCAGACCCTTTAAAGTAATACTGCGTGGTATCCATCCCATGGGTCCAAAATCTCCAGGTTCAAGGGCATCTTCCTACATCGAAAACATGCATGAGAAACCCAGAAGATGGTACACCGTGTGATCGGGAAAGGTTTCTAAAACGCACCTCTTTTCTCATCTCCTTGTGCTCGGGTTGGCCATTACAGCCGCTTTACTAGCAATCTCCCTCCTTCGAGAATCAGCACCTTTAACCTCCTGTTCCGTACAGGTTGCAATTTGTCCTGAGGATGAACGGGAAGAGGGGGAACCAGTGAGAGACTAGCTCTAGGTGTTGGGACAGGCACAGGTCACTCTATTTTCCCATCAGGAAGAAGAATTAACCACAGGCTCAGCCTGCCGCCCGGAAGCAGAACAGGGCCTGAAGCAATCCTGCGCTTTTGCGGCCAGCTCCCAAAAAAGCGAGTTGAAAAATCGAGCTCAGGGGCACTGCAATTCACAAACCTGCAGAGTTAGAAATGATAACTCTCGTCCACAAATATATTGAGGGAAGGCAACGAGGAGGATTTGAAAGCAAGGCAGAATTGCAGGAAACAGATTTCAGGAGGTAGAGTCGAATCGCCTTTAAAGCACAGGAAAAGCGGCAAAACCTCGACAACGATGCCCTTGGCCAAAAAGGGCGTATGCGTTTTTTCCTGAATATATTCAGGAAAAAACGCATACGCCCTTTTTGGCCAACCAAGCAACCTGGAAAGGCAAATCAGTGCTACAAAGAAGTCTCGCTTCCCATCGGTCAAAAGGGCCATGCTGAAAAAAGTGTCAAAACCAGAAATGCAGGACAGGCCATGGAGAAACGGGAGCCTTGCTACGCTGATGGGCGGGATGTAAATTGCCAACAGCCACTCTGGAGAAGTGTACGGTGTGTCCTGAAACATCTAAAAAACTCAGCTTAGAGAGCATAGGGCACTTCCACTCATGGGCGTATAAATTGGGAAAACTAAAAATCAGCAAGACACAGGCACCCCAAAGTTTAGGGCTGCTCTGTTGACAAGAACCTCCACTTCATTACACCTTAAATATCCCAGGAAAGAGAAAAATGGATAAAGAAGTTGTGGTCCTTATGTACAATGGAATATCACTCAGGCATGAAATCAACGTCATAAGGCTAGTAGCAGCATGATGAGTGGATTTAGGTACGACCATTCTAAGTGAAATAAGTCACACAGAAAGACACTTATCGTAAGGTATCACTTATAGAGGGAATGTAAAAACCGCTACACTTGAACTGAATTACAAAACAGAACAGAGTCCCACGTTTAGAAAACACACTATGGCTGCTTAACGGGAACGGTGAGGTGGGGTGACGCATAAAACAAGGGTTTCAAATTAGCTCAGATAGCTTGTCATAAACCCAATATGTAATAGACAAGACCTACTCCTTGCTCAGTGAACTGGACGCAAAAACCCCCTATTCACCGCCCAAGAATATATCTGACTAGGAAGAATCTTCAAAGCTATGTATTGATATCTCTCTGTAAGTGAGTCAAGTGGGTGTAAAGCACCATAAAAACAGCAGTGAAAAGCAGCTAAACCCCATTATAAAAATCAATTACTTTTAAAAACCCGTGAAACAAAGACAGTGAAAGAGAGAGAAATTCTTACAAAATTCGTTCAGGGGCTGTGATGCCACCTGGATTGACCACCTCTAGACCCACAGCTGATTGAGACATAAGGGTGGACACTCTTGGGGCTGAGGGGTTTGGTGAGGTTGGGTGAGCAAACGCAGACCCTTTAAAGTAATACTGCGTGGTATCCATCCCATGGGTCCAAAATCTCCAGGTTCAAGGGCATCTTCCTACATCGAAAACATGCATGAGAAACCCAGAAGATGGTACACCGTGTGATCGGGAAAGATTTCTAAAACGCACCTCATTTCTCATCTCCTTGTGCTCGGGTTCGCCATTCCAGCCGCTTTACTAGCAATCTCCCTCCTTGGAGAATGAGCACCTTTAACCTCCTGTTCCGTACAGGTTGCAATTTGTCCTGAGGATGAACGGGAAGAGGGGGAACCAATGAGAGACTAGGTCTAGGTGTGGGGACAGGCACAGGTCACTCTATTTTCCCATCAGGAAGAAGAATTAACCACAGGCTCAGCCTGCCGCTCGGAACCACAATAGGGCCTGAAGCAATCCTGCGCTTTTGCGGCCAGCTCCCAAGAAAGCGAGTTGAAAAATGGAGCTCAGGGGCACTGCAATTCACAAACCTGCAGAGTTAGAAATGATAACTCTCGTCCACAAATATATTGAGGGAAGGCAACGAGGAGGATTTGAAAGCAAGGCAGAATTGCAGGAAACAGATTTCAGGAGGTAGAGTCGAATCGCCTTTAAAGCACAGGAAAAGCGGCAAAACCTCGACAACGATGCCCTTGGCCAAAAAGGGCGTATGCGTTTTTTCCTGAATATATTCAGGAAAAAACGCATACGCCCTTTTTGGCCAACCAAGCAACCTGGAAAGGCAAATCAGCGCTACAAAGAAGTCTCGCTTCCCATCGGTCAAAAGGGCCATGCTGAATAAAGTGTCAAAACCAGAAATGCAGGACAGGCCATGGAGAAACGGGAGCCTTGCTACGCTGATGGGCGGCATGTAAATTGCCAACAGCCACTCTGGAGAAGTATACGGTGTGTCCTGAAACATCTAAAAAACTCACCTTAGAGAGCATAGGGCACTTCCACTCATGGGCGTATAAATTGGGAAAACTAAAAATCAGCAAGACACAGGCACCCCAAAGTTTAGGGCTGCTCTGTTGACAAGAACCTCCACTTCGTTACACCTTAAATATCCCAGGAAATAGAAAAATGGATAAGGAAGTTGTGGTCCTTATGTACAATGGCATATCACTCAGCCATGAAATTAACGTCATAAGGCTGGTAGCAGCATGATGAGAGGATTTAGGTACGAGGATTCTAAGTGAAATAAGTCACACAGAAAAAGACACTTATCATAAGATATCACTTAGAGAGGGAATGTAAAAACCGCTACACTTGAACTGAATTACAAAACAGAACAGCGTCACACGTTTAGAAGACACACTATGGCTGCTTAACGGGAAAGGTGAGGTGGGGTGATGCAGAAAACAAGGGTTTCAAATCAGCTCAGATACCGTTCCATAAACCCAATATGTAATAGACAAGACCTACTCCTTGCTCAGTGAACTGGACTCAACACCCCCTGTTCACCGCCCAAGAATATATCTGACTAGTAAGACTCTTAAAACCAATGTATTGATATCCCTTTGTAAGTGAGTCAAGTGGGTGTAAAGCGGCATAAACACAGCAGTGAAAAGCAGCTAAACCCCATTATAAAAATCAATTACTTTTAAAAACCCGTGAAACAAAGACAGTGAAAGAGAGAGAAATTCTTACAAAATTCGTTCAGGGGCTGTGATGCCACCTGGATTGACCACCTCTAGACCCACAGCTGATTGAGACATAAGTGTGGACACTCTTGGGGCTGAGACGTTTGGTGAGGTTGGGTGAGCAAACGCAGACCCTTTAAAGTAATACTGCGTGGTATCCATCCCATGGGTCCAAAATCTCCAGGTTCAAGGGCATCTTCCTACATCGAAAACATGCATGAGAAACCCAGAAGACGGTACACCGTGTGATCGGGAAAGTTTTCTAAAACGCACCTCATTTCTCATCTCCTTGTGCTCGGGCTCGCCATTACAGCCGCTTTACTAGCAATCTCCCTCCTTCGAGAATCAGCACCTTTAACCTCCTGTTCCGTACAGGTTGCAACTTTGTCCTGAGGATGAATGGGAAGAGGGGGAACCAATGAGAGACTAGGTCTAGGTGTGGGGACAGGCACAGGTCACTCTATTTTCCCATCAGGAAGAAGAATTAACCACAGGCTCAGCCTGCCGCCCGGAACCACAATAGGGCCTGAAGCAATCCTGCGCTTTTGCGGCCAGCTCCCAAGAAAGCGAGTTGAAAAATGGAGCTCAGCGGCCCTGCAATTCACAAACCTGCAGAGTTAGAAACGATAACTCTCGTCCACAAATATATTGAGGGAAGGCAACGAGGAGGATTTGAAAGCAAGGCAGAATTGCAGGAAACAGATTTCAGGAGGTAGATTCGAATCGCCTTTAAAGCACAGGAAAAGCGGCAAAACCTCGACCATGATGCCCTTGGCCAAAAAGGGCGTATGCGTTTTTTCCTGAATATATTCAGGAAAAAACGCATACGCCCTTTTTGGCCAACCAAGCAACCTGGAAAGGCAAATCAGTGCTACAAAGAAGTCTCGCTTCCCATCGGTCAAAAGGTCCATGCTGAAAAAAGTGTCAAAACCAGAAATGCAGGACAGGCCATGGAGAAACGGGAGCCTTGCTACGCTGATGGGCGGGATGTAAATTGCCAACAGCCACTCTGGAGAAGTGTACGGTGTGTCCTGAAACATCTAAAAAACTCAGCTTAGAGAGCATAGGGCACTTCCACTCATGGGCGTATAAATTGGGAAAACTAAAAATCAGCAAGACACAGGCACCCCAAAGTTTAGGGCTGCTCTGTTGACAAGAACCTCCACTTCGTTACACCTTAAATATCCCAGGAAAGAGAAAAATGGATAAGGAAGTTGTGGTCCTTATGTACAATGGCATATCACTCAGCCATGAAATTAACGTCATAAGGCTAGTAGCAGCATGATGAGAGGATTTAGGTACGACGATTCTAAGTGAAATAAGTCACACAGAAAAAGACACTTATCATAAGATATCACTTAGAGAGGGAATGTAAAAACCGCTACACTTGAACTGAATTACAAAACAGAACAGCGTCACACGTTTAGAAGACACACTATGGCTGCTTAACGGGAAAGGTGAGGTGGGTGATGCATAAAACAAGGGTTTCAAATTAGCTCAGATACCGTTCCATAAACCCAATATGTAATAGACAAGACCTACTCCTTGCTCAGTGAACTGGACTCAACACCCCCTGTTCACCGCCCAAGAATATATCTGACTAGGAAGAATCTTAAAACCAATGTATTGATATCCCTCTGTAAGTGAGTCAAGTGGGTGTAAAGCGGCATAAACACAGCAGTGAAAAGCAGCTAAACCCCATTATAAAAATCAATTACTTTTAAAAACCCGTGAAACAAAGACAGTGAAAGAGAGAGAAATTCTTACAAAATTCGTTCAGGGGCTGTGATGCCACCTGGATTGACCATCTCTAGACCCACAGCTGATTGAGACATAAGGGTGGACACTCTTGGGGCTGAGAGGTTTGGTGAGGTTGGGTGAGCAAACGCAGACCCTTTAAAGTAATACTGCATGGTATCCATCCCATGGGTCCAAAATCTCCAGGTTCAAGGGCATCTTCCTACATCGAAAACATGCATGAGAAACCCAGAAGATGGTACACCGTGTGATCGGGAAAGGTTTCTAAAACGCACCTCTTTTCTCATCTCCTTGTGCTCGGGTTGGCCATTACAGCCGCTTTACTAGCAATCTCCCTCCTTCGAGAATCAGCACCTTTAACCTCCTGTTCCGTACAGGTTGCAATTTGTCCTGAGGATGAACGGGAAGAGGGGGAACCAGTGAGAGACTAGCTCTAGGTGTTGGGACAGGCACAGGTCACTCTATTTTCCCATCAGGAAGAAGAATTAACCACAGGCTCAGCCTGCCGCCCGGAAGCAGAACAGGGCCTGAAGCAATCCTGCGCTTTTGCGGCCAGCTCCCAAAAAAGCGAGTTGAAAAATCGAGCTCAGGGGCACTGCAATTCACAAACCTGCAGAGTTAGAAATGATAACTCTCGTCCACAAATATATTGAGGGAAGGCAACGAGGAGGATTTGAAAGCAAGGCAGAATTGCAGGAAACAGATTTCAGGAGGTAGAGTCGAATCGCCTTTAAAGCACAGGAAAAGCGGCAAAACCTCGACAACGATGCCCTTGGCCAAAAAGGGCGTATGCGTTTTTTCCTGAATATATTCAGGAAAAAACGCATACGCCCTTTTTGGCCAAGCAAGCAACCTGGAAAGGCAAATCAGCGCTACAAAGAAGTCTCGCTTCCCATCGGTCAAAAGGGCCATGCTGAATAAAGTGTCAAAACCAGAAATGCAGGACAGGCCATGGAGAAACGGGAGCCTTACTACGCTGATGGGCGGGATGTAAATTGCCAACAGCCACTCTGGAGAAGTGTACGGTGTTTCCTGAAACATCTAAAAAACTCAGCATAGAGAGCATAAGGCACTTCCACTCATGGGCGTAGAAATTGGGAAAACTAAAAATCAGCAAGACACAGGCACCCCAAAGTTTAGGGCTGCTCTGTTGACAAGAACCTCCACTTCGTTACACCTTAAATATCCCAGGAAAGAGAAAAATGGATAAGGAAGTTGTGGTCCTTATGTACAATGGCATATCACTCAGCCATGAAATTAACGTCATAAGGCTAGTAGCAGCATGATGAGAGGATTTAGGTACGACGATTCTAAGTGAAATAAGTCACACAGAAAAAGACACTTATCATAAGATATCACTTAGAGAGGGAATGTAAAAACCGCTACACTTGAACTGAATTACAAAACAGAACAGCGTCACACGTTTAGAAGACACACTATGGCTGCTTAACGGGAAAGGTGAGGTGGGTGATGCATAAAACAAGGGTTTCAAATTAGCTCAGATACCGTTCCATAAACCCAATATGTAATAGACAAGACCTACTCCTTGCTCAGTGAACTGGACTCAACACCCCCTGTTCACCGCCCAAGAATATATCTGACTAGGAAGAATCTTAAAACCAATGTATTGATATCCCTCTGTAAGTGAGTCAAGTGGGTGTAAAGCGGCATAAACACAGCAGTGAAAAGCAGCTAAACCCCATTATAAAAATCAATTACTTTTAAAAACCCGTGAAACAAAGACAGTGAAAGAGAGAGAAATTCTTACAAAATTCGTTCAGGGGCTGTGATGCCACCTGGATTGACCATCTCTAGACCCACAGGTGATTGAGACATAAGGGTGGACACTCTTGGGGCTGAGAGGTTTGGTGAGGTTGGGTGAGCAAACGCAGACCCTTTAAAGTAATACTGCGTGGTATCCATCCCATGGGTCCAAAATCTCCAGGTTCAAGGGCATCTTCCTACATCGAAAACATGCATGAGAAACCCAGAAGATGGTACACCGTGTGATCGGGAAAGGTTTCTAAAACGCACCTCTTTTCTCATCTCCTTGTGCTCGGGTTGGCCATTACAGCCGCTTTACTAGCAATCTCCCTCCTTGGAGAATCAGCACCTTTAACCTCCTGTTCCGTACAGGTTGCAATTTGTCCTGAGGATGAACGGGAAGAGGGGGAACCAGTGAGAGACTAGCTCTAGGTGTTGGGACAGGCACAGGTCACTCTATTTTCCCATCAGGAAGAAGAATTAACCACAGGCTCAGCCTGCCGCCCGGAAGCAGAACAGGGCCTGAAGCAATCCTGCGCTTTTGCGGCCAGCTCCCAAAAAAGCGAGTTGAAAAATCGAGCTCAGGGGCACTGCAATTCACAAACCTGCAGAGTTAGAAATGATAACTCTCGTCCACAAATATATTGAGGGAAGGCAACGAGGAGGATTTGAAAGCAAGGCAGAATTGCAGGAAACAGATTTCAGGAGGTAGAGTCGAATCGCCTTTAAAGCACAGGAAAAGCGGCAAAACCTCGACAACGATGCCCTTGGCCAAAAAGGGCGTATGCGTTTTTTCCTGAATATATTCAGGAAAAAACGCATACGCCCTTTTTGGCCAACCAAGCAACCTGGAAAGGCAAATCAGTGCTACAAAGAAGTCTCGCTTCCCATCGGTCAAAAGGGCCATGCTGAAAAAAGTGTCAAAACCAGAAATGCAGGACAGGCCATGGAGAAACGGGAGCCTTGCTACGCTGATGGGCGGGATGTAAATTGCCAACAGCCACTCTGGAGAAGTGTACGGTGTGTCCTGAAACATCTAAAAAACTCAGCTTAGAGAGCATAGGGCACTTCCACTCATGGGCGTATAAATTGGGAAAACTAAAAATCAGCAAGACACAGGCACCCCAAAGTTTAGGGCTGCTCTGTTGACAAGAACCTCCACTTCATTACACCTTAAATATCCCAGGAAAGAGAAAAATGGATAAAGAAGTTGTGGTCCTTATGTACAATGGAATATCACTCAGGCATGAAATCAACGTCATAAGGCTAGTAGCAGCATGATGAGTGGATTTAGGTACGACCATTCTAAGTGAAATAAGTCACACAGAAAGACACTTATCGTAAGGTATCACTTATAGAGGGAATGTAAAAACCGCTACACTTGAACTGAATTACAAAACAGAACAGAGTCCCACGTTTAGAAAACACACTATGGCTGCTTAACGGGAACGGTGAGGTGGGGTGACGCATAAAACAAGGGTTTCAAATTAGCTCAGATAGCTTGTCATAAACCCAATATGTAATAGACAAGACCTACTCCTTGCTCAGTGAACTGGACGCAAAAACCCCCTATTCACCGCCCAAGAATATATCTGACTAGGAAGAATCTTCAAAGCTATGTATTGATATCTCTCTGTAAGTGAGTCAAGTGGGTGTAAAGCACCATAAAAACAGCAGTGAAAAGCAGCTAAACCCCATTATAAAAATCAATTACTTTTAAAAACCCGTGAAACAAAGACAGTGAAAGAGAGAGAAATTCTTACAAAATTCGTTCAGGGGCTGTGATGCCACCTGGATTGACCACCTCTAGACCCACAGCTGATTGAGACATAAGGGTGGACACTCTTGGGGCTGAGGGGTTTGGTGAGGTTGGGTGAGCAAACGCAGACCCTTTAAAGTAATACTGCGTGGTATCCATCCCATGGGTCCAAAATCTCCAGGTTCAAGGGCATCTTCCTACATCGAAAACATGCATGAGAAACCCAGAAGATGGTACACCGTGTGATCGGGAAAGATTTCTAAAACGCACCTCATTTCTCATCTCCTTGTGCTCGGGTTCGCCATTCCAGCCGCTTTACTAGCAATCTCCCTCCTTGGAGAATGAGCACCTTTAACCTCCTGTTCCGTACAGGTTGCAATTTGTCCTGAGGATGAACGGGAAGAGGGGGAACCAATGAGAGACTAGGTCTAGGTGTGGGGACAGGCACAGGTCACTCTATTTTCCCATCAGGAAGAAGAATTAACCACAGGCTCAGCCTGCCGCTCGGAACCACAATAGGGCCTGAAGCAATCCTGCGCTTTTGCGGCCAGCTCCCAAGAAAGCGAGTTGAAAAATGGAGCTCAGGGGCACTGCAATTCACAAACCTGCAGAGTTAGAAATGATAACTCTCGTCCACAAATATATTGAGGGAAGGCAACGAGGAGGATTTGAAAGCAAGGCAGAATTGCAGGAAACAGATTTCAGGAGGTAGAGTCGAATCGCCTTTAAAGCACAGGAAAAGCGGCAAAACCTCGACAACGATGCCCTTGGCCAAAAAGGGCGTATGCGTTTTTTCCTGAATATATTCAGGAAAAAACGCATACGCCCTTTTTGGCCAACCAAGCAACCTGGAAAGGCAAATCAGCGCTACAAAGAAGTCTCGCTTCCCATCGGTCAAAAGGGCCATGCTGAATAAAGTGTCAAAACCAGAAATGCAGGACAGGCCATGGAGAAACGGGAGCCTTGCTACGCTGATGGGCGGCATGTAAATTGCCAACAGCCACTCTGGAGAAGTATACGGTGTGTCCTGAAACATCTAAAAAACTCACCTTAGAGAGCATAGGGCACTTCCACTCATGGGCGTATAAATTGGGAAAACTAAAAATCAGCAAGACACAGGCACCCCAAAGTTTAGGGCTGCTCTGTTGACAAGAACCTCCACTTCGTTACACCTTAAATATCCCAGGAAATAGAAAAATGGATAAGGAAGTTGTGGTCCTTATGTACAATGGCATATCACTCAGCCATGAAATTAACGTCATAAGGCTGGTAGCAGCATGATGAGAGGATTTAGGTACGAGGATTCTAAGTGAAATAAGTCACACAGAAAAAGACACTTATCATAAGATATCACTTAGAGAGGGAATGTAAAAACCGCTACACTTGAACTGAATTACAAAACAGAACAGCGTCACACGTTTAGAAGACACACTATGGCTGCTTAACGGGAAAGGTGAGGTGGGGTGATGCAGAAAACAAGGGTTTCAAATCAGCTCAGATACCGTTCCATAAACCCAATATGTAATAGACAAGACCTACTCCTTGCTCAGTGAACTGGACTCAACACCCCCTGTTCACCGCCCAAGAATATATCTGACTAGTAAGACTCTTAAAACCAATGTATTGATATCCCTTTGTAAGTGAGTCAAGTGGGTGTAAAGCGGCATAAACACAGCAGTGAAAAGCAGCTAAACCCCATTATAAAAATCAATTACTTTTAAAAACCCGTGAAACAAAGACAGTGAAAGAGAGAGAAATTCTTACAAAATTCGTTCAGGGGCTGTGATGCCACCTGGATTGACCACCTCTAGACCCACAGCTGATTGAGACATAAGTGTGGACACTCTTGGGGCTGAGACGTTTGGTGAGGTTGGGTGAGCAAACGCAGACCCTTTAAAGTAATACTGCGTGGTATCCATCCCATGGGTCCAAAATCTCCAGGTTCAAGGGCATCTTCCTACATCGAAAACATGCATGAGAAACCCAGAAGATGGTACACCGTGTGATCGGGAAAGTTTTCTAAAACGCACCTCATTTCTCATCTCCTTGTGCTCGGGCTCGCCATTACAGCCGCTTTACTAGCAATCTCCCTCCTTCGAGAATCAGCACCTTTAACCTCCTGTTCCGTACAGGTTGCAACTTTGTCCTGAGGATGAATGGGAAGAGGGGGAACCAATAAGAGACTAGGTCTAGGTGTGGGGACAGGCACAGGTCACTCTATTTTCCCATCAGGAAGAAGAATTAACCACAGGCTCAGCCTGCCGCCCGGAACCACAATAGGGCCTGAAGCAATCCTGCGCTTTTGCGGCCAGCTCCCAAGAAAGCGAGTTGAAAAATGGAGCTCAGCGGCCCTGCAATTCACAAACCTGCAGAGTTAGAAACGATAACTCTCGTCCACAAATATATTGAGGGAAGGCAACGAGGAGGATTTGAAAGCAAGGCAGAATTGCAGGAAACAGATTTCAGGAGGTAGATTCGAATCGCCTTTAAAGCACAGGAAAAGCGGCAAAACCTCGACCATGATGCCCTTGGCCAAAAAGGGCGTATGCGTTTTTTCCTGAATATATTCAGGAAAAAACGCATACGCCCTTTTTGGCCAACCAAGCAACCTGGAAAGGCAAATCAGTGCTACAAAGAAGTCTCGCTTCCCATCGGTCAAAAGGTCCATGCTGAAAAAAGTGTCAAAACCAGAAATGCAGGACAGGCCATGGAGAAACGGGAGCCTTGCTACGCTGATGGGCGGGATGTAAATTGCCAACAGCCACTCTGGAGAAGTGTACGGTGTGTCCTGAAACATCTAAAAAACTCAGCTTAGAGAGCATAGGGCACTTCCACTCATGGGCGTATAAATTGGGAAAACTAAAAATCAGCAAGACACAGGCACCCCAAAGTTTAGGGCTGCTCTGTTGACAAGAACCTCCACTTCGTTACACCTTAAATATCCCAGGAAAGAGAAAAATGGATAAGGAAGTTGTGGTCCTTATGTACAATGGCATATCACTCAGCCATGAAATTAACGTCATAAGGCTAGTAGCAGCATGATGAGAGGATTTAGGTACGACGATTCTAAGTGAAATAAGTCACACAGAAAAAGACACTTATCATAAGATATCACTTAGAGAGGGAATGTAAAAACCGCTACACTTGAACTGAATTACAAAACAGAACAGCGTCACACGTTTAGAAGACACACTATGGCTGCTTAACGGGAAAGGTGAGGTGGGTGATGCATAAAACAAGGGTTTCAAATTAGCTCAGATACCGTTCCATAAACCCAATATGTAATAGACAAGACCTACTCCTTGCTCAGTGAACTGGACTCAACACCCCCTGTTCACCGCCCAAGAATATATCTGACTAGGAAGAATCTTAAAACCAATGTATTGATATCCCTCTGTAAGTGAGTCAAGTGGGTGGAAAGCGGCATAAACAGAGCAGTGAAAAGCAGCTAAACCCCATTATAAAAATCAATTACTTTTAAAAACCCGTGAAACAAAGACAGTGAAAGAGAGAGAAATTCTTACAAAATTCGTTCAGGGGCTGTGATGCCACCTGGATTGACCATCTCTAGACCCACAGGTGATTGAGACATAAGGGTGGACACTCTTGGGGCTGAGAGGTTTGGTGAGGTTGGGTGAGCAAACGCAGACCCTTTAAAGTAATACTGCATGGTATCCATCCCATGGGTCCAAAATCTCCAGGTTCAAGGGCATCTTCCTACATCGAAAACATGCATGAGAAACCCAGAAGATGGTACACCGTGTGATCGGGAAAGGTTTCTAAAACGCACCTCTTTTCTCATCTCCTTGTGCTCGGGTTGGCCATTACAGCCGCTTTACTAGCAATCTCCCTCCTTCGAGAATCAGCACCTTTAACCTCCTGTCCCGTACAGGTTGCAATTTGTCCTGAGGATGAACGGGAAGAGGGGGAACCAGTGAGAGACTAGCTCTAGGTGTTGGGACAGGCACAGGTCACTCTATTTTCCCATCAGGAAGAAGAATTAACCACAGGCTCAGCCTGCCGCCCGGAAGCAGAACAGGGCCTGAAGCAATCCTGCGCTTTTGCGGCCAGCTCCCAAAAAAGCGAGTTGAAAAATCGAGCTCAGGGGCACTGCAATTCACAAACCTGCAGAGTTAGAAATGATAACTCTCGTCCACAAATATATTGAGGGAAGGCAACGAGGAGGATTTGAAAGCAAGGCAGAATTGCAGGAAACAGATTTCAGGAGGTAGAGTCGAATCGCCTTTAAAGCACAGGAAAAGCGGCAAAACCTCGACAACGATGCCCTTGGCCAAAAAGGGCGTATGCGTTTTTTCCTGAATATATTCAGGAAAAAACGCATACGCCCTTTTTGGCCAAGCAAGCAACCTGGAAAGGCAAATCAGCGCTACAAAGAAGTCTCGCTTCCCATCGGTCAAAAGGGCCATGCTGAATAAAGTGTCAAAACCAGAAATGCAGGACAGGCCATGGAGAAACGGGAGCCTTACTACGCTGATGGGCGGGATGTAAATTGCCAACAGCCACTCTGGAGAAGTGTACGGTGTTTCCTGAAACATCTAAAAAACTCAGCATAGAGAGCATAAGGCACTTCCACTCATGGGCGTAGAAATTGGGAAAACTAAAAATCAGCAAGACACAGGCACCCCAAAGGTTAGGGCTGCTCTGTTGACAAGAACCTCCACTTCGTTACACCTTAAATATCCCAGGAAAGAGAAAAATGGATAAGGAAGTTGTGGTCCTTATGTACAATGGCATATCACTCAGCCATGAAATTAACGTCATAAGGCTAGTAGCAGCATGATGAGAGGATTTAGGTACGACGATTCTAAGTGAAATAAGTCACACAGAAAAAGACACTTATCATAAGATATCACTTAGAGAGGGAATGTAAAAACCGCTACACTTGAACTGAATTACAAAACAGAACAGCGTCACACGTTTAGAAGACACACTATGGCTGCTTAACGGGAAAGGTGAGGTGGGTGATGCATAAAACAAGGGTTTCAAATTAGCTCAGATACCGTTCCATAAACCCAATATGTAATAGACAAGACCTACTCCTTGCTCAGTGAACTGGACTCAACACCCCCTGTTCACCGCCCAAGAATATATCTGACTAGGAAGAATCTTAAAACCAATGTATTGATATCCCTCTGTAAGTGAGTCAAGTGGGTGTAAAGCGGCATAAACACAGCAGTGAAAAGCAGCTAAACCCCATTATAAAAATCAATTACTTTTAAAAACCCGTGAAACAAAGACAGTGAAAGAGAGAGAAATTCTTACAAAATTCGTTCAGGGGCTGTGATGCCACCTGGATTGACCATCTCTAGACCCACAGGTGATTGAGACATAAGGGTGGACACTCTTGGGGCTGAGAGGTTTGGTGAGGTTGGGTGAGCAAACGCAGACCCTTTAAAGTAATACTGCGTGGTATCCATCCCATGGGTCCAAAATCTCCAGGTTCAAGGGCATCTTCCTACATCGAAAACATGCATGAGAAACCCAGAAGATGGTACACCGTGTGATCGGGAAAGGTTTCTAAAACGCACCTCTTTTCTCATCTCCTTGTGCTCGGGTTGGCCATTACAGCCGCTTTACTAGCAATCTCCCTCCTTGGAGAATGAGCACCTTTAACCTCCTGTTCCGTACAGGTTGCAATTTGTCCTGAGGATGAACGGGAAGAGGGGGAACCAGTGAGAGACTAGCTCTAGGTGTTGGGACAGGCACAGGTCACTCTATTTTCCCATCAGGAAGAAGAATTAACCACAGGCTCAGCCTGCCGCCCGGAAGCAGAACAGGGCCTGAAGCAATCCTGCGCTTTTGCGGCCAGCTCCCAAAAAAGCGAGTTGAAAAATCGAGCTCAGGGGCACTGCAATTCACAAACCTGCAGAGTTAGAAATGATAACTCTCGTCCACAAATATATTGAGGGAAGGCAACGAGGAGGATTTGAAAGCAAGGCAGAATTGCAGGAAACAGATTTCAGGAGGTAGAGTCGAATCGCCTTTAAAGCACAGGAAAAGCGGCAAAACCTCGACAACGATGCCCTTGGCCAAAAAGGGCGTATGCGTTTTTTCCTGAATATATTCAGGAAAAAACGCATACGCCCTTTTTGGCCAACCAAGCAACCTGGAAAGGCAAATCAGCGCTACAAAGAAGTCTCGCTTCCCATCGGTCAAAAGGGCCATGCTGAATAAAGTGTCAAAACCAGAAATGCAGGACAGGCCATGGAGAAACGGGAGCCTTACTACGCTGATGGGCGGGATGTAAATTGCCAACAGCCACTCTGGAGAAGTGTACGGTGTTTCCTGAAACATCTAAAAAACTCAGCATAGAGAGCATAAGGCACTTCCACTCATGGGCGTAGAAATTGGGAAAACTAAAAATCAGCAAGACACAGGCACCCCAAAGGTTAGGGCTGCTCTGTTGACAAGAACCTCCACTTCGTTACACCTTAAATATCCCAGGAAAGAGAAAAATGGATAAGGAAGTTGTGGTCCTTATGTACAATGGCATATCACTCAACCATGAAATTAACGTCATAAGGCTAGTAGCAGCATGATGAGAGGATTTAGGTACGACGATTCTAAGTGAAATAAGTCACACAGAAAAAGACACTTATCATAAGATATCACTTAGAGAGGGAATGTAAAAACCGCTACACTTGAACTGAATTACAAAACAGAACAGCGTCACACGTTTAGAAGACACACTATGGCTGCTTAACGGGAAAGGTGAGGTGGGTGATGCATAAAACAAGGGTTTCAAATTAGCTCAGATACCGTTCCATAAACCCAATATGTAATAGACAAGACCTACTCCTTGCTCAGTGAACTGGACTCAACACCCCCTGTTCACCGCCCAAGAATATATCTGACTAGGAAGAATCTTAAAACCAATGTATTGATATCCCTCTGTAAGTGAGTCAAGTGGGTGTAAAGCGGCATAAACACAGCAGTGAAAAGCAGCTAAACCCCATTATAAAAATCAATTACTTTTAAAAACCCGTGAAACAAAGACAGTGAAAGAGAGAGAAATTCTTACAAAATTCGTTCAGGGGCTGTGATGCCACCTGGATTGACCATCTCTAGACCCACAGGTGATTGAGACATAAGGGTGGACACTCTTGGGGCTGAGAGGTTTGGTGAGGTTGGGTGAGCAAACGCAGACCCTTTAAAGTAATACTGCGTGGTATCCATCCCATGGGTCCAAAATCTCCAGGTTCAAGGGCATCTTCCTACATCGAAAACATGCATGAGAAACCCAGAAGATGGTACACCGTGTGATCGGGAAAGGTTTCTAAAACGCACCTCTTTTCTCATCTCCTTGTGCTCGGGTTGGCCATTACAGCCGCTTTACTAGCAATCTCCCTCCTTCGAGAATCAGCACCTTTAACCTCCTGTTCCGTACAGGTTGCAATTTGTCCTGAGGATGAACGGGAAGAGGGGGAACCAGTGAGAGACTAGCTCTAGGTGTTGGGACAGGCACAGGTCACTCTATTTTCCCATCAGGAAGAAGAATTAACCACAGGCTCAGCCTGCCGCCCGGAAGCAGAACAGGGCCTGAAGCAATCCTGCGCTTTTGCGGCCAGCTCCCAAAAAAGCGAGTTGAAAAATCGAGCTCAGGGGCACTGCAATTCACAAACCTGCAGAGTTAGAAATGATAACTCTCGTCCACAAATATATTGAGGGAAGGCAACGAGGAGGATTTGAAAGCAAGGCAGAATTGCAGGAAACAGATTTCAGGAGGTAGAGTCGAATCGCCTTTAAAGCACAGGAAAAGCGGCAAAACCTCGACAACGATGCCCTTGGCCAAAAAGGGCGTATGCGTTTTTTCCTGAATATATTCAGGAAAAACGCATACGCCCTTTTTGGCCAAGCAAGCAACCTGGAAAGGCAAATCAGCGCTACAAAGAAGTCTCGCTTCCCATCGGTCAAAAGGGCCATGCTGAATAAAGTGTCAAAACCAGAAATGCAGGACAGGCCATGGAGAAACGGGAGCCTTACTACGCTGATGGGCGGGATGTAAATTGCCAACAGCCACTCTGGAGAAGTGTACGGTGTTTCCTGAAACATCTAAAAAACTCAGCATAGAGAGCATAAGGCACTTCCACTCATGGGCGTAGAAATTGGGAAAACTAAAAATCAGCAAGACACAGGCACCCCAAAGTTTAGGGCTGCTCTGTTGACAAGAACCTCCACTTCGTTACACCTTAAATATCCCAGGAAAGAGAAAAATGGATAAGGAAGTTGTGGTCCTTATGTACAATGGCATATCACTCAGCCATGAAATTAACGTCATAAGGCTAGTAGCAGCATGATGAGAGGATTTAGGTACGACGATTCTAAGTGAAATAAGTCACACAGAAAAAGACACTTATCATAAGATATCACTTAGAGAGGGAATGTAAAAACCGCTACACTTGAACTGAATTACAAAACAGAACAGCGTCACACGTTTAGAAGACACACTATGGCTGCTTAACGGGAAAGGTGAGGTGGGTGATGCATAAAACAAGGGTTTCAAATTAGCTCAGATACCGTTCCATAAACCCAATATGTAATAGACAAGACCTACTCCTTGCTCAGTGAACTGGACTCAACACCCCCTGTTCACCGCCCAAGAATATATCTGACTAGGAAGAATCTTAAAACCAATGTATTGATATCCCTCTGTAAGTGAGTCAAGTGGGTGTAAAGCGGCATAAACACAGCAGTGAAAAGCAGCTAAACCCCATTATAAAAATCAATTACTTTTAAAAACCCGTGAAACAAAGACAGTGAAAGAGAGAGAAATTCTTACAAAATTCGTTCAGGGGCTGTGATGCCACCTGGATTGACCATCTCTAGACCCACAGGTGATTGAGACATAAGGGTGGACACTCTTGGGGCTGAGAGGTTTGGTGAGGTTGGGTGAGCAAACGCAGACCCTTTAAAGTAATACTGCGTGGTATCCATCCCATGGGTCCAAAATCTCCAGGTTCAAGGGCATCTTCCTACATCGAAAACATGCATGAGAAACCCAGAAGATGGTACACCGTGTGATCGGGAAAGGTTTCTAAAACGCACCTCTTTTCTCATCTCCTTGTGCTCGGGTTGGCCATTACAGCCGCTTTACTAGCAATCTCCCTCCTTCGAGAATCAGCACCTTTAACCTCCTGTTCCGTACAGGTTGCAATTTGTCCTGAGGATGAACGGGAAGAGGGGGAACCAGTGAGAGACTAGCTCTAGGTGTTGGGACAGGCACAGGTCACTCTATTTTCCCATCAGGAAGAAGAATTAACCACAGGCTCAGCCTGCCGCCCGGAAGCAGAACAGGGCCTGAAGCAATCCTGCGCTTTTGCGGCCAGCTCCCAAAAAAGCGAGTTGAAAAATCGAGCTCAGGGGCACTGCAATTCACAAACCTGCAGAGTTAGAAATGATAACTCTCGTCCACAAATATATTGAGGGAAGGCAACGAGGAGGATTTGAAAGCAAGGCAGAATTGCAGGAAACAGATTTCAGGAGGTAGAGTCGAATCGCCTTTAAAGCACAGGAAAAGCGGCAAAACCTCGACAACGATGCCCTTGGCCAAAAAGGGCGTATGCGTTTTTTCCTGAATATATTCAGGAAAAACGCATACGCCCTTTTTGGCCAACCAAGCAACCTGGAAAGGCAAATCAGCGCTACAAAGAAGTCTCGCTTCCCATCGGTCAAAAGGGCCATGCTGAATAAAGTGTCAAAACCAGAAATGCAGGACAGGCCATGGAGAAACGGGAGCCTTACTACGCTGATGGGCGGGATGTAAATTGCCAACAGCCACTCTGGAGAAGTGTACGGTGTTTCCTGAAACATCTAAAAAACTCAGCATAGAGAGCATAAGGCACTTCCACTCATGGGCGTAGAAATTGGGAAAACTAAAAATCAGCAAGACACAGGCACCCCAAAGTTTAGGGCTGCTCTGTTGACAAGAACCTCCACTTCGTTACACCTTAAATATCCCAGGAAAGAGAAAAATGGATAAGGAAGTTGTGGTCCTTATGTACAATGGCATATCACTCAGCCATGAAATTAACGTCATAAGGCTAGTAGCAGCATGATGAGAGGATTTAGGTACGACGATTCTAAGTGAAATAAGTCACACAGAAAAAGACACTTATCATAAGATATCACTTAGAGAGGGAATGTAAAAACCGCTACACTTGAACTGAATTACAAAACAGAACAGCGTCACACGTTTAGAAGACACACTATGGCTGCTTAACGGGAAAGGTGAGGTGGGTGATGCATAAAACAAGGGTTTCAAATTAGCTCAGATACCGTTCCATAAACCCAATATGTAATAGACAAGACCTACTCCTTGCTCAGTGAACTGGACTCAACACCCCCTGTTCACCGCCCAAGAATATATCTGACTAGGAAGAATCTTAAAACCAATGTATTGATATCCCTCTGTAAGTGAGTCAAGTGGGTGTAAAGCGGCATAAACACAGCAGTGAAAAGCAGCTAAACCCCATTATAAAAATCAATTACTTTTAAAAACCCGTGAAACAAAGACAGTGAAAGAGAGAGAAATTCTTACAAAATTCGTTCAGGGGCTGTGATGCCACCTGGATTGACCATCTCTAGACCCACAGGTGATTGAGACATAAGGGTGGACACTCTTGGGGCTGAGAGGTTTGGTGAGGTTGGGTGAGCAAACGCAGACCCTTTAAAGTAATACTGCGTGGTATCCATCCCATGGGTCCAAAATCTCCAGGTTCAAGGGCATCTTCCTACATCGAAAACATGCATGAGAAACCCAGAAGATGGTACACCGTGTGATCGGGAAAGGTTTCTAAAACGCACCTCTTTTCTCATCTCCTTGTGCTCGGGTTGGCCATTACAGCCGCTTTACTAGCAATCTCCCTCCTTCGAGAATCAGCACCTTTAACCTCCTGTTCCGTACAGGTTGCAATTTGTCCTGAGGATGAACGGGAAGAGGGGGAACCAGTGAGAGACTAGCTCTAGGTGTTGGGACAGGCACAGGTCACTCTATTTTCCCATCAGGAAGAAGAATTAACCACAGGCTCAGCCTGCCGCCCGGAAGCAGAACAGGGCCTGAAGCAATCCTGCGCTTTTGCGGCCAGCTCCCAAAAAAGCGAGTTGAAAAATCGAGCTCAGGGGCACTGCAATTCACAAACCTGCAGAGTTAGAAATGATAACTCTCGTCCACAAATATATTGAGGGAAGGCAACGAGGAGGATTTGAAAGCAAGGCAGAATTGCAGGAAACAGATTTCAGGAGGTAGAGTCGAATCGCCTTTAAAGCACAGGAAAAGCGGCAAAACCTCGACAACGATGCCCTTGGCCAAAAAGGGCGTATGCGTTTTTTCCTGAATATATTCAGGAAAAAACGCATACGCCCTTTTTGGCCAACCAAGCAACCTGGAAAGGCAAATCAGCGCTACAAAGAAGTCTCGCTTCCCATCGGTCAAAAGGGCCATGCTGAATAAAGTGTCAAAACCAGAAATGCAGGACAGGCCATGGAGAAACGGGAGCCTTACTACGCTGATGGGCGGGATGTAAATTGCCAACAGCCACTCTGGAGAAGTGTACGGTGTTTCCTGAAACATCTAAAAAACTCAGCATAGAGAGCATAAGGCACTTCCACTCATGGGCGTAGAAATTGGGAAAACTAAAAATCAGCAAGACACAGGCACCCCAAAGTTTAGGGCTGCTCTGTTGACAAGAACCTCCACTTCGTTACACCTTAAATATCCCAGGAAAGAGAAAAATGGATAAGGAAGTTGTGGTCCTTATGTACAATGGCATATCACTCAGCCATGAAATTAACGTCATAAGGCTAGTAGCAGCATGATGAGAGGATTTAGGTACGACGATTCTAAGTGAAATAAGTCACACAGAAAAAGACACTTATCATAAGATATCACTTAGAGAGGGAATGTAAAAACCGCTACACTTGAACTGAATTACAAAACAGAACAGCGTCACACGTTTAGAAGACACACTATGGCTGCTTAACGGGAAAGGTGAGGTGGGTGATGCATAAAACAAGGGTTTCAAATTAGCTCAGATACCGTTCCATAAACCCAATATGTAATAGACAAGACCTACTCCTTGCTCAGTGAACTGGACTCAACACCCCCTGTTCACCGCCCAAGAATATATCTGACTAGGAAGAATCTTAAAACCAATGTATTGATATCCCTCTGTAAGTGAGTCAAGTGGGTGGAAAGCGGCATAAACACAGCAGTGAAAAGCAGCTAAACCCCATTATAAAAATCAATTACTTTTAAAAACCCGTGAAACAAAGACAGTGAAAGAGAGAGAAATTCTTACAAAATTTGTTCAGGGGCTGTGATGCCACCTGGATTGACCATCTCTAGACCCACAGCTGATTGAGACATAAGGGTGGACACTCTTGGGGCTGAGAGGTTTGGTGAGGTTGGGTGAGCAAACGCAGACCCTTTAAAGTAATACTGCGTGGTATCCATCCCATGGGTCCAAAATCTCCAGGTTCAAGGGCATCTTCCTACATCGAAAACATGCATGAGAAACCCAGAAGATGGTACACCGTGTGATCGGGAAAGGTTTCTAAAACGCACCTCTTTTCTCATCTCCTTGTGCTCGGGTTGGCCATTACAGCCGCTTTACTAGCAATCTCCCTCCTTCGAGAATCAGCACCTTTAACCTCCTGTTCCGTACAGGTTGCAATTTGTCCTGAGGATGAACGGGAAGAGGGGGAACCAGTGAGAGACTAGCTCTAGGTGTTGGGACAGGCACAGGTCACTCTATTTTCCCATCAGGAAGAAGAATTAACCACAGGCTCAGCCTGCCGCCCGGAAGCAGAACAGGGCCTGAAGCAATCCTGCGCTTTTGCGGCCAGCTCCCAAAAAAGCGAGTTGAAAAATCGAGCTCAGGGGCACTGCAATTCACAAACCTGCAGAGTTAGAAATGATAACTCTCGTCCACAAATATATTGAGGGAAGGCAACGAGGAGGATTTGAAAGCAAGGCAGAATTGCAGGAAACAGATTTCAGGAGGTAGAGTCGAATCGCCTTTAAAGCACAGGAAAAGCGGCAAAACCTCGACCATGATGCCCTTGGCCAAAAAGGGCGTATGCGTTTTTTCCTGAATATATTCAGGAAAAAACGCATACGCCCTTTTTGGCCAACCAAGCAACCTGGAAAGGCAAATCAGCGCTACAAAGAAGTCTCGCTTCCCATCGGTCAAAAGGGCCATGCTGAATAAAGTGTCAAAACCAGAAATGCAGGACAGGCCATGGAGAAACGGGAGCCTTACTACGCTGATGGGCGGGATGTAAATTGCCAACAGCCACTCTGGAGAAGTGTACGGTGTTTCCTGAAACATCTAAAAAACTCAGCATAGAGAGCATAAGGCACTTCCACTCATGGGCGTAGAAATTGGGAAAACTAAAAATCAGCAAGACACAGGCACCCCAAAGTTTAGGGCTGCTCTGTTGACAAGAACCTCCACTTCGTTACACCTTAAATATCCCAGGAAAGAGAAAAATGGATAAGGAAGTTGTGGTCCTTATGTACAATGGCATATCACTCAGCCATGAAATTAACGTCATAAGGCTAGTAGCAGCATGATGAGAGGATTTAGGTACGACGATTCTAAGTGAAATAAGTCACACAGAAAAAGACACTTATCATAAGATATCACTTAGAGAGGGAATGTAAAAACCGCTACACTTGAACTGAATTACAAAACAGAACAGCGTCACACGTTTAGAAGACACACTATGGCTGCTTAACGGGAAAGGTGAGGTGGGTGATGCATAAAACAAGGGTTTCAAATTAGCTCAGATACCGTTCCATAAACCCAATATGTAATAGGCAAGACCTACTCCTTGCTCAGTGAACTGGACTCAACACCCCCTGTTCACCGCCCAAGAATATATCTGACTAGGAAGAATCTTAAAACCAATGTATTGATATCCCTCTGTAAGTGAGTCAAGTGGGTGTAAAGCGGCATAAACACAGCAGTGAAAAGCAGCTAAACCCCATTATAAAAATCAATTACTTTTAAAAACCCGTGAAACAAAGACAGTGAAAGAGAGAGAAATTCTTACAAAATTCGTTCAGGGGCTGTGATGCCACCTGGATTGACCATCTCTAGACCCACAGCTGATTGAGACATAAGGGTGGACACTCTTGGGGCTGAGAGGTTTGGTGAGGTTGGGTGAGCAAACGCAGACCCTTTAAAGTAATACTGCGTGGTATCCATCCCATGGGTCCAAAATCTCCAGGTTCAAGGGCATCTTCCTACATCGAAAACATGCATGAGAAACCCAGAAGATGGTACACCGTGTGATCGGGAAAGGTTTCTAAAACGCACCTCTTTTCTCATCTCCTTGTGCTCGGGTTGGCCATTACAGCCGCTTTACTAGCAATCTCCCTCCTTCGAGAATCAGCACCTTTAACCTCCTGTTCCGTACAGGTTGCAATTTGTCCTGAGGATGAACGGGAAGAGGGGGAACCAGTGAGAGACTAGCTCTAGGTGTTGGGACAGGCACAGGTAACTCTATTTTCCCATCAGGAAGAAGAATTAACCACAGGCTCAGCCTGCCGCCCGGAAGCAGAACAGGGCCTGAAGCAATCCTGCGCTTTTGCGGCCAGCTCCCAAAAAAGTGAGTTGAAAAATCGAGCTCAGGGGCACTGCAATTCACAAACCTGCAGAGTTAGAAATGATAACTCTCGTCCACAAATATATTGAGGGAAGGCAACGAGGAGGATTTGAAAGCAAGGCAGAATTGCAGGAAACAGATTTCAGGAGGTAGAGTCGAATCGCCTTTAAAGCACAGGAAAAGCGGCAAAACCTCGACAACGATGCCCTTGGCCAAAAAGGGCGTATGCGTTTTTTCCTGAATATATTCAGGAAAAAACGCATACGCCCTTTTTTGCCAACCAAGCAACCTGGAAAGGCAAATCAGCGCTACAAAGAAGTCTCGCTTCCCATCGGTCAAAAGGGCCATGCTGAATAAAGTGTCAAAACCAGAAATGCAGGACAGGCCATGGAGAAACGGGAGCCTTACTACGCTGATGGGCGGGATGTAAATTGCCAACAGCCACTCTGGAGAAGTGTACGGTGTTTCCTGAAACATCTAAAAAACTCAGCATAGAGAGCATAAGGCACTTCCACTCATGGGCGTAGAAATTGGGAAAACTAAAAATCAGCAAGACACAGGCACCCCAAAGGTTAGGGCTGCTCTGTTGACAAGAACCTCCACTTCGTTACACCTTAAATATCCCAGGAAAGAGAAAAATGGATAAGGAAGTTGTGGTACTTATGTACAATGGCATATCACTCAGCCATGAAATTAACGTCATAAGGCTAGTAGCAGCATGATGAGAGGATTTAGGTACGACGATTCTAAGTGAAATAAGTCACACAGAAAAAGACACTTATCATAAGATATCACTTAGAGAGGGAATGTAAAAACCGCTACACTTGAACTGAATTACAAAACAGAACAGCGTCACACGTTTAGAAGACACACTATGGCTGCTTAACGGGAAAGGTGAGGTGGGTGATGCATAAAACAAGGGTTTCAAATTAGCTCAGATACCGTTCCATAAACGCAATATGTAATAGACAAGACCTACTCCTTGCTCAGTGAACTGGACTCAACACCCCCTGTTCACCGCCCAAGAATATATCTGACTAGGAAGAATCTTAAAACCAATGTATTGATATCCCTCTGTAAGTGAGTCAAGTGGGTGTAAAGCGGCATAAACACAGCAGTGAAAAGCAGCTAAACCCCATTATAAAAATCAATTACTTTTAAAAACCTGTGAAACAAAGACAGTGAAAGAGAGAGAAATTCTTACAAAATTCGTTCAGGGGCTGGGATGCCACCTTTATTGACCATCTCTAGACCCACAGCTGATTGAGACATAAGGGTGGACACTCTTGGGGCTGAGAGGTTTGGTGAGGTTGGGTGAGCAAACGCAGACCCTTTAAAGTAATACTGCGTGGTACCCATCCCATGGGTCCAAAATCTCCAGGTTCAAGGGCATCTTTCTACATCGAAAACATGCATGAGAAACCCAGAAGACGGTACACCGTGTGATCGGGAAAGGTTTCTAAAACGCACCTCATTTCTCATCTCCTTGTGCTCGGGCTCGCCATTACAGCCGCTTTACTAGCAATCTCCCTCCTTGGAGAATGAGCACCTTTAACCTCCTGTTCCGTACAGGTTGCAAATTTGTCCTGAGGATGAACGGGAAGAGGGGGAACCAATGAGAGACTAGGTCTAGGTGTGGGGACAGGCACAGGTCACTCTATTTTCCCATCAGGAAGAAGAATTAACCACAGGCTCAGCCTGCCGCCTGGAACCACAATAGGGCCTGAAGCAATCCTGCACTTTTGCGGCCAGCTCCCAAGAAAGCGAGTTGAAAAATGGAGCTCAGCGGCTCTGCAATTCACAAACCTGCAGAGTTAGAAACGATAACTCTCGTCCACAAATATATTGAGGGAAGGCAACGAAGAGGATTTGAAAGCAAGGCAGAATTGCAGGAAACAGATTTCAGGAGGTAGATTCGAATCGTCTTTAAAGCACAGGAAAAGCGGCAAAACCTCGACCATGATGCCCTTGGCCAAAAAGGGCGTATGCGTTTTTTCCTGAATATATTCAGGAAAAAACGCATACGCCCTTTTTGGCCAACCAAGCAACCTGGAAAGGCAAATCAGTGCTACAAAGAAGTCTCGCTTCCCATCGGTCAAAAGGGCCATGCTGAAAAAAGTGTCAAAACCAGAAATGCAGGACAGGCCATGGAGAAACGGGAGCCTTGCTACGCTGATGGGCGGGATGTAAATTGCCAACAGCCACTCTGGAGAAGTGTACGGTGTGTCCTGAAACATCTAAAAAACTCAGCTTAGAGAGCATAGGGCACTTCCACTCATGGGCGTATAAATTGGGAAAACTAAAAATCAGCAAGACACAGGCACCCCAAAGTTTAGGGCTGCTCTGTTGACAAGAACCTCCACTTCATTACACCTTAAATATCCCAGGAAAGAGAAAAATGGATAAAGAAGTTGTGGTCCTTATGTACAATGGAATATCACTCAGGCAAGAAATCAACGTCATAAGGCTAGTAGCAGCATGATGAGTGGATTTAGGTACGACGATTCTAAGTGAAATAAGTCACACAGAAAGACACTTATCGTAAGGTATCACTTATAGAGGGAATGTAAAAACCGCTACACTTGAACTGAATTACAAAACAGAACAGAGTCCCACGTTTAGAAAACACACTATGGCTGCTTAACGGGAACGGTGAGGTGGGGTGACGCATAAAACAAGGGTTTCAAATTAGCTCAGATAGCTTGTCATAAACCCAATATGTAATAGACAAGACCTACTCCTTGCTCAGTGAACTGGACGCAAAAACCCCCTATTCACCGCCCAAGAATATATCTGACTAGGAAGAATCTTCAAAGCTATGTATTGATATCTCTCTGTAAGTGAGTCAAGTGGGTGTAAAGCACCATAAAAACAGCAGTGAAAAGCAGCTAAACCCCATTATAAAAATCAATTACTTTTAAAAACCCGTGAAACAAAGACAGTGAAAGAGAGAGAAATTCTTACAAAATTCGTTCAGGGGCTGTGATGCCACCTGGATTGACCATATCTAGACCCACAGCTGATTGAGACATAAGGGTGGACACTCTTGGGGCTGAGAGGTTTGGTGAGGTTGGGTGAGCAAACGCAGACCCTTTAAAGTAATACTGCGTGGTATCCATCACATAGGTCCCAAATCTCCAGCTTCAAGGGCATCTTCCTACATCGAAAACATGCATGAGAAACCCAGAAGATGGTACACCGTGTGATCGGGAAAGATTTCTAAAACGCACCTCATTTCTCATCTCCTTGTGCTCGGGTTCGCCATTCCAGCCGCTTTACTAGCAATCTCCCTCCTTGGAGAATGAGCACCTTTAACCTCCTGTTCCGTACAGGTTGCAATTTGTCCTGAGGATGAACGGGAAGAGGGGGAACCAATGAGAGACTAGGTCTAGGTGTGGGGACAGGCACAGGTCACTCTATTTTCCCATCAGGAAGAAGAATTAACCACAGGCTCAGCCTGCCGCTCGGAACCACAATAGGGCCTGAAGCAATCCTGCACTTTTGCGGCCAGCTCCCAAGAAAGCGAGTTGAAAAATGGAGCTCAGGGGCACTGCAATTCACAAACCTGCAGAGTTAGAAATGATAACTCTCGTCCACAAATATATTGAGGGAAGGCAACGAAGAGGATTTGAAAGCAAGGCAGAATTGCAGGAAACAGATTTCAGGAGGTAGATTCGAATCGCCTTTAAAGCACAGGAAAAGCGGCAAAACCTCGACCATGATGCCCTTGGCCAAAAAGGGCGTATGCGTTTTTTCCTGAATATATTCAGGAAAAAACGCATACGCCCTTTTTGGCCAACCAAGCAACCTGGAAAGGCAAATCAGCGCTACAAAGAAGTCTCGCTTCCCATCGGTCAAAAGGGCCATGCTGAATAAAGTGTCAAAACCAGAAATGCAGGACAGGCCATGGAGAAACGGGAGCCTTGCTACGCTGATGGGCGGCATGTAAATTGCCAACAGCCACTCTGGAGAAGTATACGGTGTTTCCTGAAACATCTAAAAAACTCAGCATAGAGAGCATAAGGCACTTCCACTCATGGGCGTATAAATTGGGAAAACTAAAAATCAGCAAGACACAGGCACCCCAAAGTTTAGGGCTGCTCTGTTGACAAGAACCTCCACTTCGTTACACCTTAAATATCCCAGGAAAGAGAAAAATGGATAAGGAAGTTGTGGTCCTTATGTACAATGGCATATCACTCAGCCATGAAATTAACGTCATAAGGCTAGTAGCAGCATGATGAGAGGATTTAGGTACGAGGATTCTAAGTGAAATAAGTCACACAGAAAAAGACACTTATCATAAGATATCACTTAGAGAGGGAATGTAAAAACCGCTACACTTGAACTGAATTACAAAACAGAACAGCGTCACACGTTTAGAAGACACACTATGGCTGCTTAACGGGAAAGGTGAGGTGGGGTGATGCAGAAAACAAGGGTTTCAAATCAGCTCAGATACCGTTCCATAAACCCAATATGTAATAGAAAAGACCTACTCCTTGCTCAGTGAACTGGACTCAACACCCCCTGTTCACCGCCCAAGAATATATCTGACTAGTAAGACTCTTAAAACCAATGTATTGATATCCCTTTGTAAGTGAGTCAAGTGGGTGTAAAGCGGCATAAACACAGCAGTGAAAAGCAGCTAAACCCCATTATAAAAATCAATTACTTTTAAAAACCCGTGAAACAAAGACAGTGAAAGAGAGAGAAATTCTTACAAAATTCGTTCAGGGGCTGTGATGCCACCTTTATTGACCACCTCTAGACCCACAGCTGATTGAGACATAAGTGTGGACACTCTTGGGGCTGAGACGTTTGGTGAGGTTGGGTGAGCAAACGCAGACCCTTTAAAGTAATACTGCGTGGTATCCATCCCATGGGTCCAAAATCTCCAGGTTCAAGGGCATCTTCCTACATCGAAAACATGCATGAGAAACCCAGAAGACGGTACACCGTGTGATCGGGAAAGTTTTCTAAAACGCACCTCATTTCTCATCTCCTTGTGCTCGGGCTCGCCATTACAGCCGCTTTACTAGCAATCTCCCTCCTTCGAGAATCAGCACCTTTAACCTCCTGTTCCGTACAGGTTGCAACTTTGTCCTGAGGATGAACGGGAAGAGGGGGAACCAATGAGAGACTAGGTCTAGGTGTGGGGACAGGCACAGGTCACTCTATTTTCCCATCAGGAAGAAGAATTAACCACAGGCTCAGCCTGCCGCCCGGAACCACAATAGGGCCTGAAGCAATCCTGCGCTTTTGCGGCCAGCTCCCAAGAAAGCGAGTTGAAAAATGGAGCTCAGCGGCCCTGCAATTCACAAACCTGCAGAGTTAGAAACGATAACTCTCGTCCACAAATATATTGAGGGAAGGCAACGAGGAGGATTTGAAAGCAAGGCAGAATTGCAGGAAACAGATTTCAGGAGGTAGATTCGAATCGCCTTTAAAGCACAGGAAAAGCGGCAAAACCTCGACCATGATGCCCTTGGCCAAAAAGGGCGTATGCGTTTTTTCCTGAATATATTCAGGAAAAAACGCATACGCCCTTTTTGGCCAACCAAGCAACCTGGAAAGGCAAATCAGTGCTACAAAGAAGTCTCGCTTCCCATCGGTCAAAAGGTCCATGCTGAAAAAAGTGTCAAAACCAGAAATGCAGGACAGGCCATGGAGAAACGGGAGCCTTGCTACGCTGATGGGCGGGATGTAAATTGCCAACAGCCACTCTGGAGAAGTGTACGGTGTGTCCTGAAACATCTAAAAAACTCAGCTTAGAGAGCATAGGGCACTTCCACTCATGGGCGTATAAATTGGGAAAACTAAAAATCAGCAAGACACAGGCACCCCAAAGTTTAGGGCTGCTCTGTTGACAAGAACCTCCACTTCGTTACACCTTAAATATCCCAGGAAAGAGAAAAATGGATAAGGAAGTTGTGGTCCTTATGTACAATGGCATATCACTCATCCATGAAATTAACGTCATAAGGCTAGTAGCAGCATGATGAGAGGATTTAGGTACGAGGATTCTAAGTGAAATAAGTCACACAGAAAAAGACACTTATCATAAGATATCACTTAGAGAGGGAATGTAAAAACCGCTACACTTGAACTGAATTACAAAACAGAACAGCGTCACACGTTTAGAAGACACACTATGGCTGCTTAACGGGAAAGGTGAGGTGGGTGATGCATAAAACAAGGGTTTCAAATTAGCTCAGATACCGTTCCATAAACCCAATATGTAATAGACAAGACCTACTCCTTGCTCAGTGAACTGGACTCAACACCCCCTGTTCACCGCCCAAGAATATATCTGACTAGTAAGAATCTTAAAACCAATGTATTGATATCCCTCTGTAAGTGAGTCAAGTGGGTGTAAAGCGGCATAAACACAGCAGTGAAAAGCAGCTAAACCCCATTATAAAAATCAATTACTTTTAAAAACCCGTGAAACAAAGACAGTGAAAGAGAGAGAAATTCTTACAAAATTCGTTCAGGGGCTGTGATGCCACCTGGATTGACCATCTCTAGACCCACAGGTGATTGAGACATAAGGGTGGACACTCTTGGGGCTGAGAGGTTTGGTGAGGTTGGGTGAGCAAACGCAGACCCTTTAAAGTAATACTGCGTGGTATCCATCCCATGGGTCCAAAATCTCCAGGTTCAAGGGCATCTTCCTACATCGAAAACATGCATGAGAAACCCAGAAGATGGTACACCGTGTGATCGGGAAAGGTTTCTAAAACGCACCTCATTTCTCATCTCCTTGTGCTCGGGTTGGCCATTACAGCCGCTTTACTAGCAATCTCCCTCCTTCGAGAATCAGCACCTTTAACCTCCTGTTCCGTACAGGTTGCAATTTGTCCTGAGGATGAACGGGAAGAGGGGGAACCAGTGAGAGACTAGCTCTAGGTGTTGGGACAGGCACAGGTCACTCTATTTTCCCATCAGGAAGAAGAATTAACCACAGGCTCAGCCTGCCGCCCGGAAGCAGAACAGGGCCTGAAGCAATCCTGCGCTTTTGCGGCCAGCTCCCAAAAAAGCGAGTTGAAAAATCGAGCTCAGGGGCACTGCAATTCACAAACCTGCAGAGTTAGAAATGATAACTCTCGTCCACAAATATATTGAGGGAAGGCAACGAGGAGGATTTGAAAGCAAGGCAGAATTGCAGGAAACAGATTTCAGGAGGTAGAGTCGAATCGCCTTTAAAGCACAGGAAAAGCGGCAAAACCTCGACCATGATGCCCTTGGCCAAAAAGGGCGTATGCGTTTTTTCCTGAATATATTCAGGAAAAAACGCATACGCCCTTTTTGGCCAACCAAGCAACCTGGAAAGGCAAATCAGCGCTACAAAGAAGTCTCGCTTCCCATCGGTCAAAAGGGCCATGCTGAATAAAGTGTCAAAACCAGAAATGCAGGACAGGCCATGGAGAAACGGGAGCCTTACTACGCTGATGGGCGGGATGTAAATTGCCAACAGCCACTCTGGAGAAGTGTACGGTGTTTCCTGAAACATCTAAAAAACTCAGCATAGAGAGCATAAGGCACTTCCACTCATGGGCGTAGAAATTGGGAAAACTAAAAATCAGCAAGACACAGGCACCCCAAAGTTTAGGGCTGCTCTGTTGACAAGAACCTCCACTTCGTTACACCTTAAATATCCCAGGAAAGAGAAAAATGGATAAGGAAGTTGTGGTCCTTATGTACAATGGCATATCACTCAGCCATGAAATTAACGTCATAAGGCTAGTAGCAGCATGATGAGAGGATTTAGGTACGACGATTCTAAGTGAAATAAGTCACACAGAAAAAGACACTTATCATAAGATATCACTTAGAGAGGGAATGTAAAAACCGCTACACTTGAACTGAATTACAAAACAGAACAGCGTCACACGTTTAGAAGACACACTATGGCTGCTTAACGGGAAAGGTGAGGTGGGTGATGCATAAAACAAGGGTTTCAAATTAGCTCAGATACCGTTCCATAAACCCAATATGTAATAGACAAGACCTACTCCTTGCTCAGTGAACTGGACTCAACACCCCCTGTTCACCGCCCAAGAATATATCTGACTAGGAAGAATCTTAAAACCAATGTATTGATATCCCTCTGTAAGTGAGTCAAGTGGGTGTAAAGCGGCATAAACACAGCAGTGAAAAGCAGCTAAACCCCATTATAAAAATCAATTACTTTTAAAAACCCGTGAAACAAAGACAGTGAAAGAGAGAGAAATTCTTACAAAATTCGTTCAGGGGCTGTGATGCCACCTGGATTGACCATCTCTAGACCCACAGGTGATTGAGACATAAGGGTGGACACTCTTGGGGCTGAGAGGTTTGGTGAGGTTGGGTGAGCAAACGCAGACCCTTTAAAGTAATACTGCGTGGTATCCATCCCATGGGTCCAAAATCTCCAGGTTCAAGGGCATCTTCCTACATCGAAAACATGCATGAGAAACCCAGAAGATGGTACACCGTGTGATCGGGAAAGGTTTCTAAAACGCACCTCATTTCTCATCTCCTTGTGCTCGGGTTGGCCATTACAGCCGCTTTACTAGCAATCTCCCTCCTTCGAGAATCAGCACCTTTAACCTCCTGTTCCGTACAGGTTGCAATTTGTCCTGAGGATGAACGGGAAGAGGGGGAACCAGTGAGAGACTAGCTCTAGGTGTTGGGACAGGCACAGGTCACTCTATTTTCCCATCAGGAAGAAGAATTAACCACAGGCTCAGCCTGCCGCCCGGAAGCAGAACAGGGCCTGAAGCAATCCTGCGCTTTTGCGGCCAGCTCCCAAAAAAGCGAGTTGAAAAATCGAGCTCAGGGGCACTGCAATTCACAAACCTGCAGAGTTAGAAATGATAACTCTCGTCCACAAATATATTGAGGGAAGGCAACGAGGAGGATTTGAAAGCAAGGCAGAATTGCAGGAAACAGATTTCAGGAGGTAGAGTCGAATCGCCTTTAAAGCACAGGAAAAGCGGCAAAACCTCGACAACGATGCCCTTGGCCAAAAAGGGCGTATGCGTTTTTTCCTGAATATATTCAGGAAAAAACGCATACGCCCTTTTTGGCCAACCAAGCAACCTGGAAAGGCAAATCAGCGCTACAAAGAAGTCTCGCTTCCCATCGGTCAAAAGGGCCATGCTGAATAAAGTGTCAAAACCAGAAATGCAGGACAGGCCATGGAGAAACGGGAGCCTTACTACGCTGATGGGCGGGATGTAAATTGCCAACAGCCACTCTGGAGAAGTGTACGGTGTTTCCTGAAACATCTAAAAAACTCAGCATAGAGAGCATAAGGCACTTCCACTCATGGGCGTATAAATTGGGAAAACTAAAAATCAGCAAGACACAGGCACCCCAAAGTTTAGGGCTGCTCTGTTGACAAGAACCTCCACTTCGTTACACCTTAAATATCCCAGGAAAGAGAAAAATGGATAAGGAAGTTGTGGTCCTTATGTACAATGGCATATCACTCAGCCATGAAATTAACGTCATAAGGCTAGTAGCAGCATGATGAGAGGATTTAGGTACGACGATTCTAAGTGAAATAAGTCACACAGAAAAAGACACTTATCATAAGATATCACTTAGAGAGGGAATGTAAAAACCGCTACACTTGAACTGAATTACAAAACAGAACAGCGTCACACGTTTAGAAGACACACTATGGCTGCTTAACGGGAAAGGTGAGGTGGGTGATGCATAAAACAAGGGTTTCAAATTAGCTCAGATACCGTTCCATAAACGCAATATGTAATAGACAAGACCTACTCCTTGCTCAGTGAACTGGACTCAACACCCCCTGTTCACCGCCCAAGAATATATCTGACTAGGAAGAATCTTAAAACCAATGTATTGATATCCCTCTGTAAGTGAGTCAAGTGGGTGTAAAGCGGCATAAACACAGCAGTGAAAAGCAGCTAAACCCCATTATAAAAATCAATTACTTTTAAAAACCTGTGAAACAAAGACAGTGAAAGAGAGAGAAATTCTTACAAAATTCGTTCAGGGGCTGGGATGCCACCTTTATTGACCATCTCTAGACCCACAGCTGATTGAGACATAAGGGTGGACACTCTTGGGGCTGAGAGGTTTGGTGAGGTTGGGTGAGCAAACGCAGACCCTTTAAAGTAATACTGCGTGGTACCCATCCCATGGGTCCAAAATCTCCAGGTTCAAGGGCATCTTTCTACATCGAAAACATGCATGAGAAACCCAGAAGACGGTACACCGTGTGATCGGGAAAGGTTTCTAAAACGCACCTCATTTCTCATCTCCTTGTGCTCGGGCTCGCCATTACAGCCGCTTTACTAGCAATCTCCCTCCTTGGAGAATGAGCACCTTTAACCTCCTGTTCCGTACAGGTTGCAAATTTCTCCTGAGGATGAACGGGAAGAGGGGGAACCAATGAGAGACTAGGTCTAGGTGTGGGGACAGGCACAGGTCACTCTATTTTCCCATCAGGAAGAAGAATTAACCACAGGCTCAGCCTGCCGCCCGGAACCACAATAGGGCCTGAAGCAATCCTGCACTTTTGCGGCCAGCTCCCAAGAAAGCGAGTTGAAAAATGGAGCTCAGCGGCCCTGCAATTCACAAACCTGCAGAGTTAGAAACGATAACTCTCGTCCACAAATATATTGAGGGAAGGCAACGAAGAGGATTTGAAAGCAAGGCAGAATTGCAGGAAACAGATTTCAGGAGGTAGATTCGAATCGCCTTTAAAGCACAGGAAAAGCGGCAAAACCTCGACCATGATGCCCTTGGCCAAAAAGGGCGTATGCGTTTTTTCCTGAATATATTCAGGAAAAAACGCATACGCCCTTTTTGGCCAACCAAGCAACCTGGAAATGCAAATCAGCGCTACAATGAAGTCTCGCTTCCCATCGGTCAAAAGGGCCATGCTGAATAAAGTGTCAAAACCAGAAATGCAGGACAGGCCATGGAGAAACGGGAGCCTTCCTACACTGATGGGCGGGATGTAAATTGCCAACAGCCACTCTGGAGAAGTGTACAGTGTGTCCTGAAACAACTAAAAAACTCAGCTTAGAGAGCATAGGGCACTTCCACTCATGGGTGTATAAATTGGGAAAACTAAAAATCAGCAAGACACAGGCATCCCAAAGTTTAGGGCTGCTCTGTTGACAAGAACCTCCACTTCATTACACCTTAAATATCCCAGGAAAGAGAAAAATGGATAAAGAAGTTGTGGTCCTTATGTACAATGGAATATCACTCAGGCATGAAATCAACGTCATAAGGCTAGTAGCAGCATGATGAGTGGATTTAGGTACGACGATTCTAAGTGAAATAAGTCACACAGAAAGACACTTATCGTAAGGTATCACTTATAGAGGGAATGTAAAAACCGCTACACTTGAACTGAATTACAAAAGAGAACAGAGTCCCACGTTTAGAAAACACACTATGGCTGCTTAACGGGAACGGTGAGGTGGGGTGACGCATAAAACAAGGGTTTCAAATTAGCTCAGATAGCTTGTCATAAACCCAATATGTAATAGACAAGACCTACTCCTTGCTCAGTGAACTGGACGCAAAAACCCCCTATTCACCGCCCAAGAATATATCTGACTAGGAAGAATCTTCAAAGCTATGTATTGATATCTCTCTGTAAGTGAGTCAAGTGGGTGGAAAGCACCATAAAAACAGCAGTGAAAAGCAGCTAAACCCCATTATAAAAATAAATTACTTTTAAAAACCCGTGAAACAAAGACAGTGAAAGAGAGAGAAATTCTTACAAAATTCGTTCAGGGGCTGGGATGCCACCTTTATTGACCATCTCTAGACCCACAGCTGATTGAGACATAAGGGTGGACACTCTTGGGGCTGAGAGGTTTGGTGAGGTTGGGTGAGCAAACGCAGACCCTTTAAAGTAATACTGCGTGGTATCCATCCCATGGGTCCAAAATCTCCAGGTTCAAGGGCATCTTCCTACATCGAAAACATGCATGAGAAACCCAGAAGACGGTACACCGTGTGATCGGGAAAGGTTTCTAAAACGCACCTCATTTCTCATCTCCTTGTGCTCGGGCTCGCCATTACAGCCGCTTTACTAGCAATCTCCCTCCTTCGAGAATCAGCACCTTTAACCTCCTGTTCCGTACAGGTTGCAATTTGTCCTGAGGATGAACGGGAAGAGGGGGAACCAGTGAGAGACTAGCTCTAGGTGTTGGGACAGGCACAGGTCACTCTATTTTCCCATCAGGAAGAAGAATTAACCACAGGCTCAGCCTGCCGCCCGGAAGCAGAACAGGGCCTGAAGCAATCCTGCACTTTTGCGGCCAGCTCCCAAGAAAGCGAGTTGAAAAATGGAGCTCAGCGGCCCTGCAATTCACAAACCTGCAGAGTTAGAAACGATAACTCTCGTCCACAAATATATTGAGGGAAGGCAACGAAGAGGATTTGAAAGCAAGGCAGAATTGCAGGAAACAGATTTCAGGAGGTAGATTTGAATCGCCTTTAAAGCACAGGAAAAGCGGCAAAACCTCGACCATGATGCCCTTGGCCAAAAAGGGCGTATGCGTTTTTTCCTGAATATATTCAGGAAAAAACGCATACGCCCTTTTTGGCCAACCAAGCAACCTGGAAAGGCAAATCAGTGCTACAAAGAAGTCTCGCTTCCCATCGGTCAAAAGGGCCATGCTGAAAAAAGTGTCAAAACCAGAAATGCAGGACAGGCCATGGAGAAACGGGAGCCTTGCTACGCTGATGGGCGGGATGTAAATTGCCAACAGCCACTCTGGAGAAGTGTACGGTGTGTCCTGAAACATCTAAAAAACTCACCTTAGAGAGCATAGGGCACTTCCACTCATGGGCGTATAAATTAGGAAAACTAAAAATCAGCAAGACACAGGCACCCCAAAGTTTAGGGCTGCTCTGTTGACAAGAACCTCCACTTCATTACACCTTAAATATCCCAAGGAAAGAGAAAAATGGATAAAGAATTTGTGGTCCTTATGTACAATGGAATATCACTCAGGCATGAAATCAACGTCATAAGGCTAGTAGCAGCATGATGAGTGGATTTAGGTACGACGATTCTAAGTGAAATAAGTCACACAGAAAGACACTTATCGTAAGATATCACTTATAGAGGGAATGTAAAAACCGCTACACTTGAACTGAATTACAAAAGAGAACAGAGTCCCACGTTTAGAAAACACACTATGGCTGCTTAACGGGAACGGTGAGGTGGGGTGACGCATAAAACAAGGGTTTCAAATTAGCTCAGATAGCTTGTCATAAACCCAATATGTAATAGACAAGACCTACTCCTTGCTCAGTGAACTGGACGCAAAAACCCCCTATTCACCGCCCAAGAATATATCTGACTAGGAAGAATCTTCAAAGCTATGTATTGATATCTCTCTGTAAGTGAGTCAAGTGGGTGTAAAGCACCATAAAAACAGCAGTGAAAAGCAGCTAAACCCCATTATAAAAATCAATTACTTTTAAAAACCCGTGAAACAAAGACAGTGAAAGAGAGAGAAATTCTTACAAAATTCGTTCAGGGGCTGTGATGCCACCTGGATTGACCATATCTAGACCCACAGCTGATTGAGACATAAGGGTGGACACTCTTGGGGCTGAGAGGTTTGGTGAGGTTGGGTGAGCAAACGCAGACCCTTTAAAGTAATACTGCGTGGTACCCATCCCATAGGTCCCAAATCTCCAGCTTCAAGGGCATCTTCCTACATCGAAAACATGCATGAGAAACCCAGAAGATGGTACACCGTGTGATCGGGAAAGGTTTCTAAAACGCACCTCATTTCTCATCTCCTTGTGCTCGGGTTCGCCATTCCAGCCGCTTTACTAGCAATCTCCCTCCTTGGAGAATGAGCACCTTTAACCTCCTGTTCCGTACAGGTTGCAATTTGTCCTGAGGATGAACGGGAAGAGGGGGAACCAATGAGAGACTAGGTCTAGGTGTGGGGACAGGCACAGGTCACCTTATTTTCCCATCAGGAAGAAGAATTAACCACAGGCTCAGCCTGCCGCTCGGAACCACAATAGGGCCTGAAGCAATCCTGCGCTTTTGCGGCCAGCTCCCAAGAAAGCGAGTTGAAAAATGGAGCTCAGGGGCACTGCAATTCACAAACCTGCAGAGTTAGAAATGATAACTCTCGTCCACAAATATATTGAGGCAAGGCAACGAAGAGGATTTGAAAGCAAGGCAGAATTGCAGGAAACAGATTTCAGGAGGTAGATTCGAATCGCCTTTAAAGCACAGGAAAAGCGGCAAAACCTCGACCATGATGCCCTTGGCCAAAAAGGGCGTATGCGTTTTTTCCTGAATATATTCAGGAAAAAACGCATACGCCCTTTTTGGCCAACCAAGCAACCTGGAAAGGCAAATCAGCGATACAAAGAAGTCTCGCTTCCCATCGGTCAAAAGGGCCATGCTGAAAAAAGTGTCAAAACCAGAAATGCAGGACAGGCCATGGAGAAACGGGAGCCTTGCTACGCTGATGGGCGGCATGTAAATTGCCAACAGCCACTCTGGAGAAGTATACGGTGTGTCCTGAAACATCTAAAAAACTCACCTTAGAGAGCATAGGGCACTTCCACTCATGGGCGTATAAATTGGGAAAACTAAAAATCAGCAAGACACAGGCACCCCAAAGTTTAGGGCTGCTCTGTTGACAAGAACCTCCACTTCGTTACACCTTAAACATCCCAGGAAATAGAAAAATGGATAAAGAAGTTGTGGTCCATATGTATAATGGCATATCACTCAGCAATGAAATCAACATCATAATGCTAGTAGCAGCATGATGAGAAGATTTAGGTACGACGATTCTAAGTGAAATAAGTCACACAGAAAAAGGCACTTATTATAAGATATCACTTATAGAGGGAATGTAAAAACCGCTACACTTGAACTGAATTACAAAACAGAACAGCGTCACACGTTTAGAAAACACACTATGGCTGCTTAACGGGAAAGGTGAGGTGGGGTGATGCATAAAACAAGGGTTTCAAATTAGCTCAGATACTGTTCCATAAACCCAATATGTAACAGACAAGACCTACTCCTTGCTCAGTGAAATGGATTCAACACCCCCTGTTCACCGCCCAAGAATATATCTGACTAGTAAGACTCTTAAAACCAATGTATTGATATCTCTCTGTAAGTGAGTCAAGTGGGTGTAAAGCGGCATAAACACAGCAGTGAAAAGCAGCTAAACCCCATTATAAAAATCAATTACGTTTAAAAACCCGTGAAACAAAGACAGTGAAAGAGAGAGAAATTCATACAGAATTCGTTCAGGGGCTAGGATGCCACCTTTATTGACCATCTCTAGACCCACAGCTGATTGAGACATAAGGGTGGACACTCTTGGGGCTGAGAGGTTTGGTGAGGTTGGGTGAGCAAACGCAGACCCTTTAAAGTAATACTGCGTGGTACCCATCCCATGGGTCCAAAATCTCCAGGTTCAAGGGCATCTTCCTGCATCGAAAACATGCATGAGAAACCCAGAAGACGGAACACCGTGTGATCAGGAAAGGTTTCTAAAACGAACCTCATTTCTCATCTCCTTGTGCTCGGGCTCGCCATTACAGCCGCTTTACTAGCAATCTCCCTCCTTGGAGAATGAGCACCTTTAACCTCCTGTTCCGTACAGGTTGCAAATTTGTCCTGAGGATGAATGGGAAGAGGGGGAACCAATGAGAGACTAGGTCTAGGTGTGGGGACAGGCACAGGTCACTCTATTTTCCCATCAGGAAGAAGAATTAACCACAGGCTCAGCCTACCGCCCGGAACCACAATAGGGCCTGAAGCAATCCTGCGCTTTTGCGGCCAGCTCCCAAGAAAGCGAGTTGAAAAATGGAGCTCAGGGGCACTGCAATTCACAAACCTGCAGAGTTAGAAACGATAACTCTCGTCCACAAATATATTGAGGGAAGGCAACGAAGAGGATTTGAAAGCAAGGCAGAATTGCAGGAAACAGATTTCAGGAGGTAGATTCGAATCGCCTTTAAAGCACAGGAAAAGCGGCAAAACCTCGACCATGATGCCCTTGGCCAAAAAGGGCATATGCGTTTTTTCCTGAATATATTCAGGAAAAAAACGCATACGCCCTTCTTGGCCAACCAAGCAACCTGGAAAGGCAAATCAGCGCTACAAAGAAGTCTCGCTTCCCATCGGTCAAAAGGGCCATGCTGAATAAAGTGTCAAAACCAGAAATGCAGGACAGGCCATGGAGAAACGGGAGCCTTGCTACGCTGATGGGCGGGATGTAAATTGCCAACAGCCACTCTGGAGAAGTGTACGGTGTGTCCTGAAACATCTAAAAAACTCAGCTTAGAGAGCATAGGGCACTTCCACTCATGGGCGTATAAATTGGGAAAACTAAAAATCAGCAAGACACAGGCACCCCAAAGTTTAGGGCTGCTCTGTTGACAAGAACCTCCACTTCGTTACACCTTCAATATCCCAGGAAAGAGAAAAATGGATAAGGAAGTTGTGGTCCTTATGTACAATGGCATATCACTCAGCCATGAAATTAACGTCATAAGGCTAGTAGCAGCATGATGAGAGGATTTAGGTACGACGATTCTAAGTGAAATAAGTCACACAGAAAAAGACACTTATCATAAGATATCACTTAGAGAGGGAATGTAAAAACCGCTACACTTGAACTGAATTACAAAACAGAACAGCGTCACACGTTTAGAAGACACACTATGGCTGCTTAACGGGAAAGGTGAGGTGGGGTGACGCATAAAACAAGGGTTTCAAATAAGCTCAGATAGCTTTCCATAAACCCAATATGTAATAGACAAGACCTACTCCTTGCTCAGTGAACTGGACGCAAAAACCCCCTATTCACCGCCCAAGAATATATCTGACTATGAAGAATCTTCAAAGCTATGTATTGATATCTCTCTGTAAGTGAGTCAAGTGGGTGGAAAGCACCATAAAAACAGCAGTGAAAAGCAGCTAAACCCCATTATAAAAATCAATTACTTTTAAAAACCCGTGAAACAAAGACAGTGAAAGAGAGAGAAATTCTTACAAAATTCGTTCAGGGGCTGGGAGGCCACCTTTATTGACCATCTCTAGACCCACAGCTGATTGAGACATAAGGGTGGACACTCTTGGGGCTGAGAGGTTTGGTGAGGTTGGGTGAGCAAACGCAGACCCTTTAAAGTAATACTGCGTGGTACCCATCCCATGGGTCCAAAATCTCCAGGTTCAAGGGAATCTATCTACATCGAAAACATGCATGAGAAACCCAGAAGACGGTACACCGTGTGATCAGGTAAGGTTTCTAAAACGCACCTCATTTCTCATCTCCTTGTGCTCGGGCTCGCCATTACAGCCGCTTTACTAGCAATCTCCCTCCTTGGAGAATCAGCACCTTTAACCTCGTGTACCGTACAGGTTGCAAATTTGTCCTGAGGATGAATGGGAAGAGGGGGAACCAATGAGAGACTAGGTCTAGGTGTTGGGACAGGCACAGGTCACTCTATTTTCCCATCAGAAAGAAGAATTAACCACAGGCTCAGCCTGCCGCCCGGAACCACAATAGGGCCTGAAGCAATCCTGCGCTTTTGCGGCCAGCTCCCAAGAAAGCGAGTTGAAAAATGGAGCTCAGGGGCACTGCAATTCACAAACCTGCAGAGTTAGAAACGATAACTCTCGTCCACAAATATATTGAGGGAAGGCAACGAAGAGGATTTGAAAGCAAGGCAGAATTGCAGGAAACAGATTTCAGGAGGTAGATTCGAATCGCCTTTAAAGCACAGGAAAAGCGGCAAAACCTCGACCATGATGCCCTTGGCCAAAAAGGGCAGATGCGTTTTTTCCTGAATATATTCAGGAAAAAAACGCATACGCCCTTCTTGGCCAACCAAGCAACCTGGAAAGGCAAATCAGCGCTACAAAGAAGTCTCGCTTCCCATCGGTCAAAAGGGCCATGCTGAATAAAGTGTCAAAACCAGAAATGCAGGACAGGCCATGGAGAAACGGGAGCCTTGCTACGCTGATGGGCGGGATGTAAATTGCCAACAGCCACTCTGGAGAAGTGTACGGTGTGTCCTGAAACATCTAAAAAACTCAGCTTAGAGAGCATAGGGCACTTCCACTCATGGGCGTATAAATTGGGAAAACTAAAAATCAGCAAGACACAGGCACCCCAAAGTTTAGGGCTGCTCTGTTGAGAAGAACCTCCACTTCGTTACACCTTCAATATCCCAGGAAAGAGAAAAATGGATAAGGAAGTTGTGGTCCTTATGTACAATGGCATATCACTCAGCCATGAAATTAACGTCATAAGGCTAGTAGCAGCATGATGAGAGGATTTAGGTACGACGATTCTAAGTGAAATAAGTCACACAGAAAAAGACACTTATCATAAGATATCACTTAGAGAGGGAATGTAAAAACCGCTACACTTGAACTGAATTACAAAACAGAACAGCGTCACACGTTTAGAAGGCACACTATGGCTGCTTAACGGGAAAGGTGAGGTGGGGTGACGCATAAAACAAGGGTTTCAAATAAGCTCAGACAGCTTTCCATAAACCCAATATGTAATAGACAAGACCTACTCCTTGCTCAGTGAACTGGACGCAAAAACCCCCTATTCACCGCCCAAGAATATATCTGACTAGGAAGAATCTTCAAAGCTATGTATTGATATCTCTCTGTAAGTGAGTCAAGTGGGTGGAAAGCACCATAAAAACAGCAGTGAAAAGCAGCTAAACCCCATTATAAAAATCAATTACTTTTAAAAACCCGTGAAACAAAGACAGTGAAAGAGAGAGAAATTCTTACAAAATTCGTTCAGGGGCTGGGAGGCCACCTTTATTGACCATCTCTAGACCCACAGCTGATTGAGACATAAGGGTGGACACTCTTGGGGCTGAGAGGTTTGGTGAGGTTGGGTGAGCAAACGCAGACCCTTTAAAGTAATACTGCGTGGTACCCATCCCATGGGTCCAAAATCTCCAGGTTCAAGGGAATCTATCTACATCAAAAACATGCATGAGAAACCCAGAAGACGGTACACCGTGTGATCAGGTAAGGTTTCTAAAACGCACCTCATTTCTCATCTCCTTGTGCTCGGGCTCGCCATTACAGCCGCTTTACTAGCAATCTCCCTCCTTGGAGAATCAGCACCTTTAACCTCCTGTTCCGTACAGGTTGCAAATTTGTCCTGAGGATGAATGGGAAGAGGGGGAACCAATGAGAGACTAGGTCTAGGTGTTGGGACAGGCACAGGTCACTCTATTTTCCCATCAGGAAGAAGAATTAACCACAGGCTCAGCCTGCCGCCCGGAACCACAATAGGGCCTGAAGCAATCCTGCGCTTTTGCGGCCAGCTCCCAAGAAAGCGAGTTGAAAAATGGAGCTCAGGGGCACTGCAATTCACAAACCTGCAGAGTTAGAAACGATAACTCTCGTCCACAAATATATTGAGGGAAGGCAACGAAGAGGATTTGAAAGCAAGGCAGAATTGCAGGAAACAGATTTCAGGAGGTAGATTCGAATCGCCTTTAAAGCACAGGAAAAGCGGCAAAACCTCGACCATGATGCCCTTGGCCAAAAAGGGCAGATGCGTTTTTTCCTGAATATATTCAGGAAAAAAACGCATACGCCCTTCTTGGCCAACCAAGCAACCTGGAAAGGCAAATCAGCGCTACAAAGAAGTCTCGCTTCCCATCGGTCAAAAGGGCCATGCTGAATAAAGTGTCAAAACCAGAAATGCAGGACAGGCCATGGAGAAACGGGAGCCTTGCTACGCTGATGGGCGGGATGTAAATTGCCAACAGCCACTCTGGAGAAGTGTACGGTGTGTCCTGAAACATCTAAAAAACTCAGCTTAGAGAGCATAGGGCACTTCCACTCATGGGCGTAGAAATTGGGAAAACTAAAAATCAGCAAGACACAGGCACCCCAAAGTTTAGGGCTGCTCTGTTGACAAGAACCTCCACTTCGTTACACCTTCAATATCCCAGGAAAGAGAAAAATGGATAAGGAAGTTGTGGTCCTTATGTACAATGGCATATCACTCAGCCATGAAATTAACGTCATAAGGCTAGTAGCAGCATGATGAGAGGATTTAGGTACGACGATTCTAAGTGAAATAAGTCACACAGAAAAAGACACTTATCATAAGATATCACTTAGAGAGGGAATGTAAAAACCGCTACACTTGAACTGAATTACAAAACAGAACAGCGTCACACGTTTAGAAGACACACTATGGCTGCTTAACGGGAAAGGTGAGGTGGGGTGACGCATAAAACAAGGGTTTCAAATAAGCTCAGATAGCTTTCCATAAACCCAATATGTAATAGACAAGACCTACTCCTTGCTCAGTGAACTGGACGCAAAAACCCCCTATTCACCGCCCAAGAATATATCTGACTAGGAAGAATCTTCAAAGCTATGTATTGATATCTCTCTGTAAGTGAGTCAAGTGGGTGGAAAGCACCATAAAAACAGCAGTGAAAAGCAGCTAAACCCCATTATAAAAATCAATTACTTTTAAAAACCCGTGAAACAAAGACAGTGAAAGAGAGAGAAATTCTTACAAAATTCGTTCAGGGGCTGGGATGCCACCTTTATTGACCATCTCTAGACCCACAGCTGATTGAGACATAAGGGTGGACACTCTTGGGGCTGAGAGGTTTGGTGAGGTTGGGTGAGCAAACGCAGACCCTTTAAAGTAATACTGCGTGGTACCCATCCCATGGGTCCAAAATCTCCAGGTTCAAGGGCATCTTCCTGCATCGAAAACATGCATGAGAAACCCAGAAGACGGTACACCGTGTGATCGGGAAAGGTTTCTAAAACGCACCTCATTTCTCATCTCCTTGTGCTCGGGCTCGCCATTACAGCCGCTTTACTAGCAATCTCCCTCCTTGGAGAATGAGCACCTTTAACCTCCTGTTCCGTACAGGTTGCAAATTTGTCCTGAGGATGAACGGGAAGAGGGGGAACCAATGAGAGACTAGGTCTAGGTGTGGGGACAGGCACAGGTCACTCTATTTTCCCATCAGGAAGAAGAATTAACCACAGGCTCAGCCTGCCGCCCAGAACCACAATAGGGCCTGAAGCAATCCTGCGCTTTTGCGGCCAGCTCCCAAGAAAGCGAGTTGAAAAATGGAGCTCAGCGGCCCTGCAATTCACAAACCTGCAGAGTTAGAAACGATAACTCTCGTCCACAAATATATTGAGGGAAGGCAACGAAGAGGATTTGAAAGCAAGGCAGAATTGCAGGAAACAGATTTCAGGAGGTAGATTCGAATCGCCTTTAAAGCACAGGAAAAGCGGCAAAACCTCGACCATGATGCCCTTGGCCAAAAAGGGCGTATGCGTTTTTTCCTGAATATATTCAGGAAAAAAGGCATACGCCCTTTTTGGCCAACCAAGCAACCTGGAAAGGCAAATCAGTGCTACAAAGAAGTCTCGCTTCCCATCGGTCAAAAGGGCCATGCTGAAAAAAGTGTCAAAACCAGAAATGCAGGACAGGCCATGGAGAAACGGGAGCCTTGCTACGCTGATGGGCGGGATGTAAATTGCCAACAGCCACTCTGGAGAAGTGTACGGTGTGTCCTGAAACATCTAAAAAACTCAGCTTAGAGAGCATAGGGCACTTCCACTCATGGGCGTATAAATTGGGAAAACTAAAAATCAGCAAGACACAGGCACCCCAAAGTTTAGGGCTGCTCTGTTGACAAGAACCTCCACTTCATTACACCTTAAATATCCCAGGAAAGAGAAAAATGGATAAAGAAGTTGTGGTCCTTATGTACAATGGAATATCACTCAGGCATGAAATCAACGTCATAAGGCTAGTAGCAGCATGATGAGTGGATTTAGGTACGACGATTCTAAGTGAAATAAGTCACACAGAAAGACACTTATCGTAAGATATCACTTATAGAGGGAATGTAAAAACCGCTACACTTGAACTGAATTACAAAACAGAACAGAGTCCCACGTTTAGAAAACACACTATGGCTGCTTAACGAGAATGGTGAGGTGGGGTGACGCATAAAACAAGGGTTTCAAATTAGCTCAGATAGCTTGTCATAAACCCAATATGTAATAGACAAGACCTACTCCTTGCTCAGTGAACTGGACGCAAAAACCCCCTATTCACCGCCCAAGAATATATCTGACTAGGAAGAATCTTCAAAGCTATGTATTGATATCTCTCTGTAAGTGAGTCAAGTGGGTGGAAAGCACCATAAAAACAGCAGTGAAAAGCAGCTAAACCCCATTATAAAAATCAATTACTTTTAAAAACCCGTGAAACAAAGACAGTGAAAGAGAGAGAAATTCTTACAAAATTCGTTCAGGGGCTGTGATGCCACCTGGATTGACCATATCTAGACCCACAGCTGATTGAGACATAAGGGTGGACACTCTTGGGGCTGAGAGGTTTGGTGAGGTTGGGTGAGCAAACGCAGACCCTTTAAAGTAATACTGCGTGGTACCCATCCCATAGGTCCCAAATCTCCAGCTTCAAGGGCATCTTCCTACATCGAAAACATGCATGAGAAACCCAGAAGATGGTACACCGTGTGATCGGGAAAGGTTTCTAAAACGCACCTCATTTCTCATCTCCTTGTGCTCGGGTTCGCCATTCCAGCCGCTTTACTAGCAATCTCCCTCCTTGGAGAATGAGCACCTTTAACCTCCTGTTCCGTACAGGTTGCAATTTGTCCTGAGGATGAACGGGAAGAGGGGGAACCAATGAGAGACTAGGTCTAGGTGTGGGGACAGGCACAGGTCACTCTATTTTCCCATCAGGAAGAAGAATTAACCACAGGCTCAGCCTGCCGCTCGGAACCACAATAGGGCCTGAAGCAATCCTGCGCTTTTGCGGCCAGCTCCCAAGAAAGCGAGTTGAAAAATGGAGCTCAGGGGCACTGCAATTCACAAACCTGCAGAGTTAGAAACGATAACTCTCGTCCACAAATATATTGAGGGAAGGCAACGAAGAGGATTTGAAAGCAAGGCAGAATTGCAGGAAACAGATTTCAGGAGGTAGAGTCGAATCGCCTTTAAAGCACAGGAAAAGCGGCAAAACCTCGACCATGATGCCCTTGGCCAAAAATGGCGTATGCGTTTTTTCCTGAATATATTCAGGAAAAAAGGCATACGCCCTTTTTGGCCAACCAAGCAACCTGGAAAGGCAAATCAGTGCTACAAAGAAGTCTCGCTTCCCATCGGTCAAAAGGGTCATGCTGAAAAAAGTGTCAAAACCAGAAATGCAGGACAGGCCATGGAGAAACGGGAGCCTTGCTACGCTGATGGGCGGGATGTAAATTGCCAACAGCCACTCTGGAGAAGTGTACGGTGTGTCCTGAAACATCTAAAAAACTCAGCTTAGAGAGCATAGGGCACTTCCACTCATGGGCGTATAAATTGGGAAAACTAAAAATCAGCAAGACACAGGCATCCCAAAGTTTAGGGCTGCTCTGTTGACAAGAACCTCCACTTCATTACACCTTAAATATCCCAGGAAAGAGAAAAATGGATAAAGAAGTTGTGGTCCTTATGTACAATGGAATATCACTCAGGCATGAAATCAACGTCATAAGGCTAGTAGCAGCATGATGAGTGGATTTAGGTACGACGATTCTAAGTGAAATAAGTCACACAGAAAGACACTTATCGTAAGATATCACTTATAGAGGGAATGTAAAAACCGCTACACTTGAACTGAATTACAAAACAGAACAGAGTCCCACGTTTAGAAAACACACTATGGCTGCTTAACGAGAATGGTGAGGTGGGGTGACGCATAAAACAAGGGTTTCAAATTAGCTCAGATAGCTTGTCATAAACCCAATATGTAATAGACAAGACCTACTCCTTGCTCAGTGAACTGGACGCAAAAACCCCCTATTCACCGCCCAAGAATATATCTGACTAGGAAGAATCTTCAAAGCTATGTATTGATATCTCTCTGTAAGTGAGTCAAGTGGGTGGAAAGCACCATAAAAACAGCAGTGAAAAGCAGCTAAACCCCATTATAAAAATCAATTACTTTTAAAAACCCGTGAAACAAAGACAGTGAAAGAGAGAGAAATTCATACAGAATTCGTTCAGGGGCTAGGATGCCACCTTTATTGACCACCTCTAGACCCACAGCTGATTGAGACATAAGGGTGGACACTCTTGGGGCTGAGAGGTTTGGTGAGGTTGGGTGAGCAAACGCAGACCCTTTAAAGTAATACTGCGTGGTACCCATCCCATGGGTCCAAAATCTCGAGGTTCAAGGGCATCTTCCTGCATCGAAAACATGCATGAGAAACCCAGAAGACGGTACACCGTGTGATCGGGAAAGGTTTCTAAAACGCACCTCATTTCTCATCTCCTTGTGCTCGGGGTCGCCATTACAGCCGCTTTACTAGCAATCTCCCTCCTTGGAGAATCAGCACCTTTAACCTCCTGTTCCGTACAGGTTGCAAATTTGTCCTGAGGATGAATGGGAAGAGGGGGAACCAATGAGAGACTAGGTCTAGGTATGGGGACAGGCACAGGTCACTCTATTTTCCCATCAGGAAGAAGAATTAACCACAGGCTCAGCCTGCCGCCCGGAACCACAATAGGGCCTGAAGCAATCCTGCGCTTTTGCGGCCAGCTCCCAAGAAAGCGAGTTGAAAAATGGAGCTCAGGGGCACTGCAATTCACAAACCTGCAGAGTTAGAAACGATAACTCTCGTCCACAAATATATTGAGGGAAGGCAATGAAGAGGATTTGAAAGCAAGGCAGAATTGCAGGAAACAGATTTCAGGAGGTAGATTCGAATCGCCTTTAAAGCACAGGAAAAGCGGCAAAACCTCGACCATGATGCCCTTGGCCAAAAAGGGCGTATGCGTTTTTTCCTGAATATATTCAGGAAAAAAACGCATACGCCCTTTTTGGCCAACCAAGCAACCTGGAAAGGCAAATCAGCGCTACAAAGAAATCTCGCTTCCCATCGGTCAAAAGGGCCATGCTGAATAAAGTGTCAAAACCAGAAATGCAGGACAGGCCATGGAGAAACGGGAGCCTTGCTACGCTGATGGGCGGGATGTAAATTGCCAACAGCCACTCTGGAGAAGTGTACGGTGTGTCCTGAAACATCTAAAAAACTCAGCTTAGAGAGCATAGGGCACTTCCACTCATGGGCGTATAAATTGGGAAAACTAAAAATCAGCAAGACACAGGCACCCCAAAGTTTAGGGCTGCTCTGTTGACAAGAACCTCCACTTCGTTACACCTTAAATATCCCAGGAAAGAGAAAAATGGATAAGGAAGTTGTGGTCCTTATGTACAATGGCATATCACTCAGCCATGAAATTAACGTCATAAGGCTATTAGCAGCATGATGAGAGGATTTAGGTACGACAATTCGAAGTGAAATAAGTCACACAGAAAAAGACACTTATCATAAGATATCACTTAGAGAGGGAATGTAAAAACCGCTACACTTGAACTGAATTACAAAACAGAACAGCGTCACACGTTTAGAAGACACACTATGGCTGCTTAACGGGAAAGGTGAGGTGGGGTGACGCGTAAAACAAGGGTTTCAAATTAGCTCAGATAGCTTTCCATAAACCCAATATGTAATAGACAAGACCTACTCCTTGCTCAGTGAACTGGACGCAAAAACCCCCTATTCACCGCCCAAGAATATATCTGACTAGGAAGAATCTTCAAAGCTATGTATTGATATCTCTCTGTAAGTGAGTCAAGTGGGTGGAAAGCACCATAAAAACAGAAGTGAAAAGCAGCTAAACCCCATTATAAAAATCAATTACTTTTAAAAACCCGTGAAACAAAGACAGTGAAAGAGAGAGAAATTCTTACAAAATTCGTTCAGGGGCTGGGATGCAACCTTTATTGACCATCTCTAGACCCACAGCTGATTGAGACATAAGGGTGGACACTCTTGGGGCTGAGAGGTTTGGTGAGGTTGGGTGAGCAAACGCAGACCCTTTAAAGTAATACTGCGTGGTACCCATCCCATGGGTCCAAAATCTCCAGGTTCAAGGGCATCTTTCTACATCGAAAACATGCATGAGAAACCCAGAAGACGGTACACCGTGGGATCGGGAAAGGTTTCTAAAACGCACCTCATTTCTCATCTCCTTGTGCTCGGGCTCGCCATTACAGCCGCTTTACTAGCAATCTCCCTCCTTGGAGAATGAGCACCTTTAACCTCCTGTTCCGTACAGGTTGCAAATTTGTCCTGAGGATGAACGGGAAGAGGGGGAACCAATGAGAGACTAGGTCTAGGTGTGGGGACAGGCACAGGTCACTCTATTTTCCCATCAGGAAGAAGAATTAACCACAGGCTCAGCCTGCCGCCCGGAACCACAATAGGGCCTGAAGCAATCCTGCACTTTTGCGGCCAGCTCCCAAGAAAGCGAGTTGAAAAATGGAGCTCAGCGGCCCTGCAATTCACAAACCTGCAGAGTTAGAAACGATAACTCTCGTCCACAAATATATTGAGGGAAGGCAACGAAGAGGATTTGAAAGCAAGGCAGAATTGCAGGAAACAGATTTCAGGAGGTAGATTTGAATCGCCTTTAAAGCACAGGAAAAGCGGCAAAACCTCGACCATGATGCCCTTGGCCAAAAAGGGCGTATGCGTTTTTTGCTGAATATATTCAGGAAAAAACGCATACGCCCTTTTTGGCCAACCAAGCAACCTGGAAAGGCAAATCAGTGCTACAAAGAAGTCTCGCTTCCCATCGGTCAAAAGGGCCGTGCTGAAAAAAGTGTCAAAACCAGAAATGCAGGACAGGCCATGGAGAAACGGGAGCCTTGCTACGCTGATGGGCGGGATGTAAATTGCCAACAGCCACTCTGGAGAAGTGTACGGTGTGTCCTGAAACATCTAAAAAACTCAGCTTAGAGAGCATAGGGCACTTCCACTCATGGGCGTATAAATTGGGAAAACTAAAAATCAGCAAGACACAGGCACCCCAAAGTTTAGGGCTGCTCTGTTGACAAGAACCTCCACTTCGTTACACCTTAAATATCCCAGGAAATAGAAAAATGGATAAAGAAGTTGTGGTCCATATGTATAATGGCATATCACTCAGCAATGAAATCAACATCATAATGCTAGTAGCAGCATGATGAGAAGATTTAGGTACGACGATTCTAAGTGAAATAAGTCACACAGAAAAAGGCACTTATCATAAGATATCACTTAGAGAGGGAATGTAAAAACCGCTACACTTGAACTGAATTACAAAACAGAACAGCGTCACACGTTTAGAAAACACACTATGGCTGCTTAACGGGAAAGGTGAGGTGGGGTGATGCATAAAACAAGGGTTTCAAATTAGCTCAGATACTGTTCCATAAACCCAATATGTAACAGACAAGACCTACTCCTTGCTCAGTGAACTGGATTCAACACCCCCTGTTCACCGCCCAAGAATATATCTGACTAGTAAGACTCTTAAAACCAATGTATTGATATCTCTCTGTAAGTGAGTCAAGTAGGTGTAAAGCGGCATAAACACAGCAGTGAAAAGCAGCTAAACCCCATTATAAAAATCAATTACTTTTAAAAACCCGTGAAACAAAGACAGTGAAAAAGAGAGAAATTCTTACAAAATTCGTTCAGGGGCTGGGATGCAACCTTTATTGACCATCTCTAGACCCACAGCTGATTGAGACATAAGGGTGGACACTCTTGGGGCTGAGAGGTTTGGTGAGGTTGGGTGAGCAAACGCAGACCCTTTAAAGTAATACTGCGTGGTACCCATCCCATAGGTCCCAAATCTCCAGCTTCAAGGGCATCTTCCTACATCGAAAACATGCATGAGAAACCCAGAAGATGGTACACCGTGTGATCGGGAAAGGTTTCTAAAACGCACCTCATTTCTCATCTCCTTGTGCTCGGGCTCGCCATTCCAGCCGCTTTACTAGCAATCTCCCTCCTTGGAGAATGAGCACCTTTAACCTCCTGTTCCGTACAGGTTGCAAATTTGTCCTGAGGATGAACGGGAAGAGGGGGAACCAATGAGAGACTAGGTCTAGGTGTTGGGACAGGCACAGGTCACTCTATTTTCCCATCAGGAAGAAGAATTAACCACAGGCTCAGCCTGCCGCCCGGAACCACAATAGGGCCTGAAGCAATCCTGCGCTTTTGCGGCCAGCTCCCAAGAAAGCGAGTTGAAAAATGGAGCTCAGGGGCACTGCAATTCACAAACCTGCAGAGTTAGAAACGATAACTCTCGTCCACAAATATATTGAGGGAAGGCAACGAAGAGGATTTGAAAGCAAGGCAGAATTGCAGGAAACAGATTTCAGGAGGTAGATTCGAATCGCCTTTAAAGCACAGGAAAAGCGGCAAAACCTCGACCATGATGCCCTTGGCCAAAAAGGGCGTATGCGTTTTTTCCTGAATATATTCAGGAAAAAACGCATACGCCCTTTTTGGCCAACCAAGCAACCTGGAAAGGCAAATCAGTGCTACAAAGAGGTCTCGCTTCCCATCGGTCAAAAGGGCCATGCTGAATAAAGTGTCAAAACCAGAAATGCAGGACAGGCCATGGAGAAACGGGAGCCTTGCTACGCTGATGGGCGGGATGTAAATTGCCAACAGCCACTCTGGAGAAGTGTACGGTGTGTCCTGAAACATCTAAAAAACTCACCTTAGAGAGCATAGGGCACTTCCACTCATGGGCGTATAAATTGGGAAAACTAAAAATCAGCAAGACACAGGCACCCCAAAGTTTAGGGCTGCTCTGTTGACAAGAACCTCCACTTCATTACACCTTAAATATCCCAGGAAAGAGAAAAATGGATAAAGAAGTTGTGGTCCTTATGTACAATGGAATATCACTCAGGCATGAAATCAACGTCATAAGGCTAGTAGCAGCATGATGAGTGGATTTAGGTACGAAGATTCTAAGTGAAATAAGTCACACAGAAAGACACTTATCGTAAGATATCACTTATAGAGGGAATGTAAAAACCGCTACACTTGAACTGAATTACAAAACAGAACAGCGTCTCACGTTTAGAAGACACACTATGGCTGCTTAACGGCAATGGTGAGGTGGGGAGACGCATAAAACAAGGGTTTCAAATTAGCTCAGATAGCTTTCCATAAGCCCAATATGTAATAGACAAGACCTACTCCTTGCTCAGTGAACTGGACGCAAAAACCCCCTATTCACCGCCCAAGAATATATCTGACTAGGAAGAATCTTCAAAGCTATGTATTGATATCTCTCTGTAAGTGAGTCAAGTGGGTGGAAAGCACCATAAAAACAGCAGTGAAAAGCAGCTAAACCCCATTATAAAAATCAATTACTTTTAAAAACCCGTGAAACAAAGACAGTGAAAGAGAAAGAAATTCTTACAAAATTCGTTCAGGGGCTGGGATGCCACCTTTATTGACCATCTCTAGACCCACAGCTGATTGAGACATAAGGGTGGACACTCTTGGGGCTGAGAGGTTTGGTGAGGTTGGGTGAGCAAACGCAGACCCTTTAAAGTAATACTGTGTGGTACCCATCCCATAGGTCCCAAATCTCCAGCTTCAAGGGCATCTTCCTACATCGAAAACATGCATGAGAAACCCAGAAGATGGTACACCGTGTGATCGGGAAAGGTTTCTAAAACGCACCTCATTTCTCATCTCCTTGTGCTCGGGTTCGCCATTCCAGCCGCTTTACTAGCAATCTCCCTCCTTGGAGAATGAGCACCTTTAACCTCCTGTTCCGTACAGGTTGCAATTTGTCCTGAGGATGAACGGGAAGAGGGGGAACCAATGAGAGACTAGGTCTAGGTGTGGGGTCAGGCACAGGTCACTCTATTTTCCCATCAGGAAGAAGAATTAACCACAGGCTCAGCCTGCCGCTCGGAACCACAATAGGGCCTGAAGCAATCCTGCGCTTTTGCGGCCAGCTCCCAAGAAAGCGAGTTGAAAAATGGAGCTCAGGGGCACTGCAATTCACAAACCTGCAGAGTTAGAAATGATAACTCTCGTCCACAAATATATTGAGGGAAGGCAACGAAGAGGATTTGAAAGCAAGGCAGAATTGCAGGAAACAGATTTCAGGAGGTAGATTCGAATCGCCTTTAAAGCACAGGAAAAGCGGCAAAACCTCGACCATGATGCCCTTGGCCAAAAAGGGCGTATGCGTTTTTTCCTGAATATATTCAGGAAAAAACGCATACGCCCTTTTTGGCCAACCAAGCAACCTGGAAAGGCAAATCAGCGCTACAAAGAAGTCTCGCTTCCCATCGGTCAAAAGGGCCATGCTGAATAAAGTGTCAAAACCAGAAATGCAGGACAGGCCATGGAGAAACGGGAGCCTTGCTACGCTGATGGGCGGCATGTAAATTGCCAACAGCCACTCTGGAGAAGTATACGGTGTGTCCTGAAACATCTAAAAAACTCACCTTAGAGAGCATAGGGCACTTCCACTCATAGGCGTATAAATTGGGAAAACTAAAAATCAGCAAGACACAGGCACCCCAAAGTTTAGGGCTGCTCTGTTGACAAGAACCTCCACTTCGTAACACCTTAAATATCCCAGGAAAGAGAAAAATGGATAAAGAAGTTGTGGTCCATATGTATAATGGCATATCACTCAGCAATGAAATCAACATCATAATGCTAGTAGCAGCATGATGAGAAGATTTAGGTACGACGATTCTAAGTGAAATAAGTCACACAGAAAAAGGCACTTATCATAAGATATCACTTATAGAGGGAATGTAAAAACCGCTACACTTGAACTGAATTACAAAACAGAACAGCGTCACACGTTTAGAAAACACACTATGGCTGCTTAACGGGAAAGGTGAGGTGGGGGGATGCATAAAACAAGGGTTTCAAATTAGCTCAGATACTGTTCCATAAACCCAATATGTAACAGACAAGACCTACTCCTTGCTCAGTGAACTGGATTCAACACCCCCTGTTCACCGCCCAAGAATATATCTGACTAGTAAGACTCTTAAAACCAATGTATTGATATCTCTCTGTAAGTGAGTCAAGTGGGTGTAAAGCGGCATAAACACAGCAGTGAAAAGCAGCTAAACCCCATTATAAAAATCAATTACTTTTAAAAACCCGTGAAACAAAGACAGTGAAAGAGAGAGAAATTCATACAGAATTCGTTCAGGGGCTAGGATGCCACCTTTATTGACCACCTCTAGACCCACAGCTGATTGAGACATAAGGGTGGACACTCTTGGGGCTGAGAGGTTTGGTGAGGTTGGGTGAGCAAACGCAGACCCTTTAAAGTAATACTGCGTGGTACCCATCCCATGGGTCCAAAATCTCGAGGTTCAAGGGCATCTTCCTGCATCGAAAACATGCATGAGAAACCCAGAAGACGGTACACCGTGTGATCGGGAAAGGTTTCTAAAACGCACCTCATTTCTCATCTCCTTGTGCTCGGGCTCGCCATTACAGCCGCTTTACTAGCAATCTCCCTCCTTGGAGAATCAGCACCTTTAACCTCCTGTTCCGTACAGGTTGCAAATTTGTCCTGAGGATGAATGGGAAGAGGGGGAACCAATGAGAGACTAGGTCTAGGTATGGGGACAGGCACAGGTCACTCTATTTTCCCATCAGGAAGAAGAATTAACCACAGGCTCAGCCTGCCGCCCGGAACCACAATAGGGCCTGAAGCAATCCTGCGCTTTTGCGGCCAGCTCCCAAGAAAGCGAGTTGAAAAATGGAGCTCAGGGGCACTGCAATTCACAAACCTGCAGAGTTAGAAACGATAACTCTCGTCCACAAATATATTGAGGGAAGGCAACGAAGAGGATTTGAAAGCAAGGCAGAATTGCAGGAAACAGATTTCAGGAGGTAGATTCGAATCGCCTTTAAAGCACAGGAAAAGCGGCAAAACCTCGACCATGATGCCCTTGGCCAAAAAGGGCGTATGCGTTTTTTCCTGAATATATTCAGGAAAAAAACGCATACGCCCTTTTTGGCCAACCAAGCAACCTGGAAAGGCAAATCAGCGCTACAAAGAAATCTCGCATCCCATCGGTCAAAAGGGCCATGCTGAATAAAGTGTCAAAACCAGAAATGCAGGACAGGCCATGGAGAAACGGGAGCCTTGCTACGCTGATGGGCGGGATGTAAATTGCCAACAGCCACTCTGGAGAAGTGTACGGTGTGTCCTGAAACATCTAAAAAACTTAGCTTAGAGAGCATAGGGCACTTCCACTCATGGGCGTATAAATTGGGAAAACTAAAAATCAGCAAGACACAGGCACCCCAAAGTTTAGGGCTGCTCTGTTGACAAGAACCTCCACTTCGTTACACCTTAAATATCCCAGGAAAGAGAAAAATGGATAAGGAAGTTGTGGTCCTTATGTACAATGGCATATCACTCAGCCATGAAATTAACGTCATAAGGCTAGTAGCAGCATGATGAGAGGATTTAGGTACGACAATTCGAAGTGAAATAAGTCACACAGAAAAAGACACTTATCATAAGATATCACTTAGAGAGGGAATGTAAAAACCGCTACACTTGAACTGAATTACAAAACAGAACAGCGTCACACGTTTAGAAGACACACTATGGCTGCTTAACGGGAAAGGTGAGGTGGGGTGACGCATAAAACAAGGGTTTCAAATTAGCTCAGATAGCTTTCCATAAACCCAATATGTAATAGACAAGACCTACTCTTGCTCAGTGAACTGGACGCAAAAACCCCCTATTCACCGCCCAAGAATATATCTGACTAGGAAGAATCTTCAAAGCTATGTATTGATATCTCTCTGTAAGTGAGTCATGTGGGTGGAAAGCACCATAAAAACAGAAGTGAAAAGCAGCTAAACCCCATTATAAAAATCAATTACTTTTAAAAACCCGTGAAACAAAGACAGTGAAAGAGAGAGAAATTCTTACAAAATTCGTTCAGGGGCTGGGATGCAACCTTTATTGACCATCTCTAGACCCACAGCTGATTGAGACATAAGGGTGGACACTCTTGGGGCTGAGAGGTTTGGTGAGGTTGGGTGAGCAAACGCAGACCCTTTAAAGTAATACTGCGTGGTACCCATCCCATGGGTCCAAAATCTCCAGGTTCAAGGGCATCTTCCTACATCGAAAACATGCATGAGAAACCCAGAAGATGGTACACCGTGTGATCGGGAAAGGTTTCTAAAACGCACCTCATTTCTCATCTCCTTGTGCTCGGGCTCGCCATTACAGCCGCTTTACTAGAAATCTCCCTCCTTGGAGAATCAGCACCTTTAACCTCCTGTTCCGTACAGGTTGCAAATTTGTCCTGAGGATGAACGGGAAGAGGGGGAACCAATGAGAGACTAGGTCTAGGTGTGGGGACAGGCACAGGTCACTCTATTTTCCCATCAGGAAGAAGAATTAACCACAGGCTCAGCCTGCCGCCCGGAAGCAGAACAGGGCCTGAAGCAATCCTGCGCTTTTGGGGCCAGCTCCCAAAAAAGCGAGTTGAAAAATGGAGCTCAGGGGCACTGCAATTCACAAACCTGCAGAGTTAGAAATGATAACTCTCGTCCACAAATATATTGAGGGAAGGCAACGAAGAGGATTTGAAAGCAAGGCAGAATTGCAGGAAACAGATTTCAGGAGGTAGATTCGAATCGCCTTTAAAGCACAGGAAAAGCGGCAAAACCTCGACCATGATGCCCTTGGCCAAAAAGGGCGTATGCGTTTTTTCCTGAATATATTCAGGAAAAAACGCATACGCCCTTTTTGGCCAACCAAGCAACCTGGAAAGGCAAATCAGTGCTACAAAGAAGTCTCGCTTCCCATCGGTCAAAAGGGCCATGCTGAATAAAGTGTCAAAACCAGAAATGCAGGACAGGCCATGGAGAAACGGGAGCCTTGCTACGCTGATGGGCGGGATGTAAATTGCCAACAGCCACTCTGGAGAAGTGTACGGTGTGTCCTGAAACATCTAAAAAACTCGGCTTAGAGAGCATAGGGCAGTTCCACTCATGGGCGTATAAATTGGGAAAACTAAAAATCAGCAAGACACAGGCACCCCAAAGTTTAGGGCTGCTCTGTTGACAAGAACCTCCACTTCATTACACCTTAAATATCCCAGGAAAGAGAAAAATGGATAAAGAAGTTGTTGTCCTTATGTACAATGGAATATCACTCAGGCATGAAATCAACGTCATAAGGCTAGTGGCAGCATGATGAGTGGATTTAGGTATGACGATTCTAAGTGAAATAAGTCACACAGAAAGACACTTATCGTAAGATATCACTTATAGAGGGAATGTAAAAACTGCTACACTTGAACTGAATTACAAAACAGAACAGAGTCCCACGTTTCGAAAACACACTATGGCTGCTTAACGGGAACGGTGAGGTGGGGTGACGCATAAAACAAGGGTTTCAAATTAGCTCAGATAGCTTTCCATAAACCCAATATGTAATAGACAAGACCTACTCCTTGCTCAGTGAACTGGACGCAAAAACCCCCTATTCACCGCCCAAGAATATATCTGACTAGGAAGAATCTTCAAAGCTATGGATTGATATCTCTCTGTAAGTGAGTCAAGTGGGTGGAAAGCACCATAAAAACAGCAGTGAAAAGCAGCTAAACCCCATTATACAAATCAATTACTTTTAAAAACAAGTGAAACAAAGACAGTGAAAGAGAGAGAAATTCTTACAAAATTCGTTCAGGGGCTGTGATGCCACCTAGATTGACCATATCTAGACCCACAGCTGATTGAGACATAAGGGTGGACACTCTTGGGGCTGAGAGGTTTGGTGAGGTTGGGTGAGCAAACGCAGACCCTTTAAAGTAATACTGCGTGGTACCCATCCCATGGGTCCAAAATCTCCAGGTTCAAGGGCATCTTCCTACATCGAAAACATGCATGAGAAACCCAGAAGACGGTACACCGTGTGATCGGGAAAGGTTTCTAAAACGCACCTCATTTCTCATCTCCTTGTGCTCGGGCTCGCCATTACAGCCGCTTTACTAGAAATCTCCCTCCTTGGAGAATCAGCACCTTTAACCTCCTGTTCCGTACAGGTTGCAAATTTGTCCTGAGGATGAACGGGAAGAGGGGGAACCAATGAGAGACTAGGTCTAGGTGTGGGGACAGGCACAGGTCACTCTATGTTCCCATCAGGAAGAAGAATTAACCACAGGCTCAGCCTGCCGCCCGGAAGCACAACAGGGCCTGAAGCAATCCTGCGCTTTTGCGGCCAGCTCCCAAAAAAGCGAGTTGAAAAATCGAGCTCAGGGGCACTGCAATTCACAGACCCTCAGAGTTATAAATGATAACTCTCGTCCACAAATATATTGAGGAAAGGCAACGAGGAGGATTTGAAAGCAAGGCAGAATTGCAGGAAACAGATTTCAGGAGGTAGAGTCGAATCGCCTTTAAAGCACAGGAAAAGCGGCAAAACCTCGACAACGATGCCCTTGGCCAAAAAGGGCGTATGCGTTTTTTCCTGAATATATTCAGGAAAAAACGCATACGCCCTTTTTGGCCAACCAAGCAACCTGGAAAGGCAAATCAGCGCTACAAAGAAGTCTCGCTTCCCATCGGTCAAAAGGGCCATGCTGAATAAAGTGTCAAAACCAGAAATGCAGGACAGGCCATGGAGAAACGGGAGCCTTACTACGCTGATGGGCGGGATGTAAATGGCCAACAGCCACTCTGGAGAAGTGTACGGTGTTTCCTGAAACATCTAAAAAACTCAGCATAGAGAGCATAAGGCACTTCCACTCATGGGCGTATAAATTGGGAAAACTAAAAATCAGCAAGACACAGGCACCCCAAAGTTTAGGGCTGCTCTGTTGACAAGAACCTCCACTTCGTTACACCTTAAATATCCCAGGAAAGAGAAAAATGGATAAGGAAGTTGTGGTCCTTATGTACAATGGCATATCACTCAGCCATGAAATTAACGTCATAAGGCTAGTAGCAGCATGATGAGAGGATTTAGGTACGAGGATTCTAAGTGAAATAAGTCACACAGAAAAAGACACTTATCATAAGATATCACTTAGAGAGGGAATGTAAAAACCGCTACACTTGAACTGAATTACAAAACAGAACAGCGTCACACGTTTAGAAGACACACTATGGCTGCTTAACGGGAAAGGTGAGGTGGGTGATGCATAAAACAAGGGTTTCAAATTAGCTCAGATACCGTCCCATAAACCCAATATGTAATAGACAAGACCTACTCCTTGCTCAGTGAACTGGACTCAACACCCCCTGTTCACCGCCCAAGAATATATCTGACTAGGAAGAATCTTAAAACCAATGTATTGATATCCCTCTGTAAGTGAGTCAAGTGGGTGTAAAGCGGCATAAACACAGCAGTGAAAAGCAGCTAAACCCCATTATAAAAATCAATTACTTTTAAAAACCCGTGAAACAAAGACAGTGAAAGAGAGAGAAATTCTTACAAAATTCGTTCAGGGGCTGTGATGCCACCTGGATTGACCATCTCTAGACCCACAGCTGATTGAGACATAAGGGTGGACACTCTTGGGGCTGAGAGGTTTGGTGAGGTTGGGTGAGCAAACGCAGACCCTTTAAAGTAATACTGCGTGGTATCCATCCCATGGGTCCAAAATCTCCAGGTTCAAGGGCATCTTCCTACATCGAAAACATGCATGAGAAACCCAGAAGATGGTACACCGTGTGATCGGGAAAGGTTTCTAAAACGCACCTCTTTTCTCATCTCCTTGTGCTCGGGTTGGCCATTACAGCCGCTTTACTAGCAATCTCCCTCCTTCGAGAATCAGCACCTTTAACCTCCTGTTCCGTACAGGTTGCAATTTGTCCTGAGGATGAACGGGAAGAGGGGGAACCAGTGAGAGACTAGCTCTAGGTGTTGGGACAGGCACAGGTCACTCTATTTTCCCATCAGGAAGAAGAATTAACCACAGGCTCAGCCTGCCGCCCGGAAGCAGAACAGGGCCTGAAGCAATCCTGCGCTTTTGCGGCCAGCTCCCAAAAAAGCGAGTTGAAAAATCGAGCTCAGGGGCACTGCAATTCACAAACCTGCAGAGTTATAAATGATAACTCAAGTCCACAAATATATTGAGGGAAGGCAACAAGGAGGATTTGAAAGCAAGGCAGAATTGCAGGAAACAGATTTCAGGAGGTAGAGTCGAATCGCCTTTAAAGCACAGGAAAAGCGGCAAAACCTCGACAACGATGCCCTTGGCCAAAAAGGGCGTATGCGTTTTTTCCTGAATATATTCAGGAAAAAACGCATACGCCCTTTTTGGCCAACCAAGCAACCTGGAAAGGCAAATCAGCGCTACAAAGAAGTCTCGCTTCCCATCGGTCAAAAGGGCCATGCTGAATAAAGTGTCAAAACCAGAAATGCAGGACAGGCCATGGAGAAACGGGAGCCTTGCTACGCTGATGGGCGGCATGTAAATTGCCAACAGCCACTCTGGAGAAGTATAGGGTGTGTCCTGAAACATCTAAAAAACTCACCTTAGAGAGCATAGGGCACTTCCACTCATGGGCGTATAAATTGGGAAAACTAAAAATCAGCAAGACACAGGCACCCCAAAGTTTAGGGCTGCTCTGTTGACAAGAACCTCCACTTCGTTACACCTTAAATATCCCAGGAAATAGAAAAATGGATAAAGAAGTTGTGGTCCATATGTATAATGGCATATCACTCAGCAATGAAATCAACATCATAATGCTAGTAGCAGCATGATGAGAAGATTTAGGTACGACGATTCTAAGTGAAATAAGTCACACAGAAAAAGGCACTTATCATAAGATATCACTTATAGAGGGAATGTAAAAACCGCTACACTTGAACTGAATTACAAAACAGAACAGCGTCACACGTTTAGAAAACACACTATGGCTGCTTAACGGGAAAGGTGAGGTGGGGTGATGCATAAAACAAGGGTTTCAAATTAGCTCAGATACTGTTCCATAAACCCAATATGTAACAGACAAGACCTACTCCTTGCTCAGTGAACTGGATTCAACACCCCCTGTTCACCGCCCAAGAATATATCTGACTAGTAAGACTCTTAAAACCAATGTATTGATATCTCTATGTAAGTGAGTCAAGTGGGTGTAAAGCGGCATAAACACAGCAGTGAAAAGCAGCTAAACCCCATTATAAAAATCAATTACTTTTAAAAACCCGTGAAACAAAGACAGTGAAAGAGAGAGAAATTCATACAGAATTCGTTCAGGGGCTAGGATGCCACCTTTATTGACCACCTCTAGACCCACAGCTGATTGAGACATAAGGGTGGACACTCTTGGGGCTGAGAGGTTTGGTGAGGTTGGGTGAGCAAACGCAGACCCTTTAAAGTAATACTGCGTGGTACCCATCCCATGGGTCCAAAATCTCCAGGTTCAAGGGCATCTTCCTGCATCGAAAACATGCATGAGAAACCCAGAAGACGGTACACCGTGTGATCGGGAAAGGTTTCTAAAACGCACCTCATTTCTCATCTCCTTGTGCTCGGGCTCGCCATTACAGCCGCTTTACTAGCAATCTCCCTCCTTGGAGAATCAGCACCTTTAACCTCCTGTTCCGTACAGGTTGCAAATTTGTCCTGAGGATGAATGGGAAGAGGGGGAACCAATGAGAGACTAGGTCTAGGTGTGGGGACAGGCACAGGTCACTCTATTTTCCCATCAGGAAGAAGAATTAACCACAGGCTCAGCCTGCCGCCCGGAACCACAATAGGGCCTGAAGCAATCCTGCGCTTTTGCGGCCAGCTCCCAAGAAAGCGAGTTGAAAAATGGAGCTCAGGGGCACTGCAATTCACAAACCTGCAGAGTTAGAAACGATAACTCTCGTCCACAAATATATTGAGGGAAGGCAACGAAGAGGATTTGAAAGCAAGGCAGAATTGCAGGAAACAGATTTCAGGAGGTAGATTCGAATCGCCTTTAAAGCACAGGAAAAGCGGCAAAACCTCGACCATGATGCCCTTGGCCAAAAAGGGCGTATGCGTTTTTTCCTGAATATATTCAGGAAAAAACGCATACGCCCTTTTTGGCCAACCAAGCAACCTGGAAAGGCAAATCAGTGCTACAAAGAAGTCTCGCTTCCCATCGGTCAAAAGGGCCATGCTGAATAAAGTGTCAAAACCAGAAATGCAGGACAGGCCATGGAGAAACGGGAGCCTTGCTACGCTGATGGGCGGGATGTAAATTGCCAACAGCCACTCTGGAGAAGTGTACGGTGTGTCCTGAAACATCTAAAAAACTCGGCTTAGAGAGCATAGGGCAGTTCCACTCATGGGCGTATAAATTGGGAAAACTAAAAATCAGCAAGACACAGGCACCCCAAAGTTTAGGGCTGCTCTGTTGACAAGAACCTCCACTTCATTACACCTTAAATATCCCAGGAAAGAGAAAAATGGATAAAGAAGTTGTTGTCCTTATGTACAATGGAATATCACTCAGGCATGAAATCAACGTCATAAGGCTAGTGGCAGCATGATGAGTGGATTTAGGTATGACGATTCTAAGTGAAATAAGTCACACAGAAAGACACTTATCGTAAGATATCACTTATAGAGGGAATGTAAAAACTGCTACACTTGAACTGAATTACAAAACAGAACAGAGTCCCACGTTTCGAAAACACACTATGGCTGCTTAACGGGAACGGTGAGGTGGGGTGACACATAAAACAAGGGTTTCAAATTAGCTCAGATAGCTTTCCATAAACCCAATATGTAATAGACAAGACCTACTCCTTGCTCAGTGAACTGGACGCAAAAACCCCCTATTCACCGCCCAAGAATATATCTGACTAGGAAGAATCTTCAAAGCTATGGATTGATATCTCTCTGTAAGTGAGTCAAGTGGGTGGAAAGCACCATAAAAACAGCAGTGAAAAGCAGCTAAACCCCATTATACAAATCAATTACTTTTAAAAACAAGTGAAACAAAGACAGTGAAAGAGAGAGAAATTCTTACAAAATTCGTTCAGGGGCTGTGATGCCACCTAGATTGACCATATCTAGACCCACAGCTGATTGAGACATAAGGGTGGACACTCTTGGGGCTGAGAGGTTTGGTGAGGTTGGGTGAGCAAACGCAGACCCTTTAAAGTAATACTGCGTGGTACCCATCCCATGGGTCCAAAATCTCCAGGTTCAAGGGCATCTTCCTACATCGAAAACATGCATGAGAAACCCAGAAGACGGTGCACCGTGTGATCGGGAAAGGTTTCTAAAACGCACCTCATTTCTCATCTCCTTGTGCTCGGGCTCGCCATTACAGCCGCTTTACTAGCAATCTCCCTCCTTGGAGAATGAGCACCTTTAACCTCCTGTTCCGTACAGGTTGCAAATTTGTCCTGAGGATGAACGGGAAGAGGGGGAACCAATGAGAGACTAGGTCTAGGTGTGGGGACAGGCACAGGTCACTCTATGTTCCCATCAGGAAGAAGAATTAACCACAGGCTCAGCCTGTCGCCCGGAAGCACAACAGGGCCTGAAGCAATCCTGCGCTTTTGCGGCCAGCTCCCAAAAAAGCGAGTTGAAAAATCGAGCTCAGGGGCACTGCAATTCACAGACCCTCAGAGTTATAAATGATAACTCTCGTCCACAAATATATTGAGGAAAGGCAACGAGGAGGATTTGAAAGCAAGGCAGAATTGCAGGAAACAGATTTCAGGAGGTAGAGTCGAATCGCCTTTAAAGCACAGGAAAAGCGGCAAAACCTCGACAACGATGCCCTTGGCCAAAAAGGGCGTATGCGTTTTTTCCTGAATATATTCAGGAAAAAACGCATACGCCCTTTTTGGCCAACCAAGCAACCTGGAAAGGCAAATCAGCGCTACAAAGAAGTCTCGCTTCCCATCGGTCAAAAGGGCCATGCTGAATAAAGTGTCAAAACCAGAAATGCAGGACAGGCCATGGAGAAACGGGAGCCTTACTACGCTGATGGGCGGGATGTAAATGGCCAACAGCCACTCTGGAGAAGTGTACGGTGTTTCCTGAAACATCTAAAAAACTCAGCATAGAGAGCATAAGGCACTTCCACTCATGGGCGTATAAATTGGGAAAACTAAAAATCAGCAAGACACAGGCACCCCAAAGTTTAGGGCTGCTCTGTTGACAAGAACCTCCACTTCGTTACACCTTAAATATCCCAGGAAAGAGAAAAATGGATAAGGAAATTGTGGTCCTTATGTACAATGGCATATCACTCAGCCATGAAATTAACGTCATAAGGCTAGTAGCAGCATGATGAGAGGATTTAGGTACGAGGATTCTAAGTGAAATAAGTCACACAGAAAAAGACACTTATCATAAGATATCACTTAGAGAGGGAATGTAAAAACCGCTACACTTGAACTGAATTACAAAACAGAACAGCGTCACACGTTTAGAAGACACACTATGGCTGCTTAACGGGAAAGGTGAGGTGGGTGATGCATAAAACAAGGGTTTCAAATTAGCTCAGATACCGTCCCATAAACCCAATATGTAATAGACAAGACCTACTCCTTGCTCAGTGAACTGGACTCAACACCCCCTGTTCACCGCCCAAGAATATATCTGACTAGTAAGAATCTTAAAACCAATGTATTGATATCCCTCTGTAAGTGAGTCAAGTGGGTGTAAAGCGGCATAAACACAGCAGTGAAAAGCAGCTAAACCCCATTATAAAAATCAATTACTTTTAAAAACCCGTGAAACAAAGACAGTGAAAGAGAGAGAAATTCTTACAAAATTCGTTCAGGGGCTGTGATGCCACCTGGATTGACCATCTCTAGACCCACAGCTGATTGAGACATAAGGGTGGACACTCTTGGGGCTGAGAGGTTTGGTGAGGTTGGGTGAGCAAACGCAGACCCTTTAAAGTAATACTGCGTGGTATCCATCCCATGGGTCCAAAATCTCCAGGTTCAAGGGCATCTTCCTACATCGAAAACATGCATGAGAAACCCAGAAGATGGTACACCGTGTGATCGGGAAAGGTTTCTAAAACGCACCTCATTTCTCATCTCCTTGTGCTCGGGTTGGCCATTACAGCCGCTTTACTAGCAATCTCCCTCCTTCGAGAATCAGCACCTTTAACCTCCTGTTCCGTACAGGTTGCAATTTGTCCTGAGGATGAACGGGAAGAGGGGGAACCAGTGAGAGACTAGCTCTAGGTGTTGGGACAGGCACAGGTCACTCTATTTTCCCATCAGGAAGAAGAATTAACCACAGGCTCAGCCTGCCGCCCGGAAGCAGAACAGGGCCTGAAGCAATCCTGCGCTTTTGCGGCCAGCTCCCAAAAAAGCGAGTTGAAAAATCGAGCTCAGGGGCACTGCAATTCACAAACCTGCAGAGTTATAAATGATAACTCAAGTCCACAAATATATTGAGGGAAGGCAACAAGGAGGATTTGAAAGCAAGGCAGAATTGCAGGAAACAGATTTCAGGAGGTAGAGTCGAATCGCCTTTAAAGCACAGGAAAAGCGGCAAAACCTCGACAACGATGCCCTTGGCCAAAAAGGGCGTATGCGTTTTTTCCTGAATATATTCAGGAAAAAACGCATACGCCCTTTTTGGCCAACCAAGCAACCTGGAAAGGCAAATCAGCGCTACAAAGAAGTCTCGCTTCCCATCGGTCAAAAGGGCCATGCTGAATAAAGTGTCAAAACCAGAAATGCAGGACAGGCCATGGAGAAACGGGAGCCTTGCTACGCTGATGGGCGGCATGTAAATTGCCAACAGCCACTCTGGAGAAGTATAGGGTGTGTCCTGAAACATCTAAAAAACTCACCTTAGAGAGCATAGGGCACTTCCACTCATGGGCGTATAAATTGGGAAAACTAAAAATCAGCAAGACACAGGCACCCCAAAGTTTAGGGCTGCTCTGTTGACAAGAACCTCCACTTCGTTACACCTTAAATATCCCAGGAAATAGAAAAATGGATAAAGAAGTTGTGGTCCATATGTATAATGGCATATCACTCAGCAATGAAATCAACATCATAATGCTAGTAGCAGCATGATGAGAAGATTTAGGTACGACGATTCTAAGTGAAATAAGTCACACAGAAAAAGGCACTTATCATAAGATATCACTTATAGAGGGAATGTAAAAACCGCTACACTTGAACTGAATTACAAAACAGAACAGCGTCACACGTTTAGAAAACACACTATGGCTGCTTAACGGGAAAGGTGAGGTGGGGTGATGCATAAAACAAGGGTTTCAAATTAGCTCAGATACTGTTCCATAAACCCAATATGTAACAGACAAGACCTACTCCTTGCTCAGTGAACTGGATTCAACACCCCCTGTTCACCGCCCAAGAATATATCTGACTAGTAAGACTCTTAAAACCAATGTATTGATATCTCTATGTAAGTGAGTCAAGTGGGTGTAAAGCGGCATAAACACAGCAGTGAAAAGCAGCTAAACCCCATTATAAAAATCAATTACTTTTAAAAACCCGTGAAACAAAGACAGTGAAAGAGAGAGAAATTCATACAGAATTCGTTCAGGGGCTAGGATGCCACCTTTATTGACCACCTCTAGACCCACAGCTGATTGAGACATAAGGGTGGACACTCTTGGGGGTGAGAGGTTTGGTGAGGTTGGGTGAGCAAACGCAGACCCTTTAAAGTAATACTGCGTGGTACCCATCCCATGGGTCCAAAATCTCCAGGTTCAAGGGCATCTTCCTGCATCGAAAACATGCATGAGAAACCCAGAAGACGGTACACCGTGTGATCGGGAAAGGTTTCTAAAACGCACCTCATTTCTCATCTCCTTGTGCTCGGGCTCGCCATTACAGCCGCTTTACTAGCAATCTCCCTCCTTGGAGAATCAGCACCTTTAACCTCCTGTTCCGTACAGGTTGCAAATTTGTCCTGAGGATGAATGGGAAGAGGGGGAACCAATGAGAGACTAGGTCTAGGTGTGGGGACAGGCACAGGTCACTCTATTTTCCCATCAGGAAGAAGAATTAACCACAGGCTCAGCCTGCCGCCCGGAACCACAATAGGGCCTGAAGCAATCCTGCGCTTTTGCGGCCAGCTCCCAAGAAAGCGAGTTGAAAAATGGAGC